>NC_081413.1:588011151-588717971 GCF_030272615.1 Cryptomeria japonica | reverse complement strand
TGGGCTAATAGGAATTATAGAAGAAAAGAGAGGGATGGGGTATGGAGGAAGGGAGAAGGGGAGAGAGTGAGAGAGAGAGGGATGGAGTATGGAGGAAGGGAGAAGGGGAGAGAGAGAGAGAGAGAGAGAGAGAGAGAGAGAGAGAGAGAGAGAGAGAGAGAGAAGAGGGGGGTGGGAGAGGGAGAGAGAGGGAGGGGAGAGGGGAGAGGGAGAGAGAGGGAGAGAGGGAGAGGAGAGGGGAGAGAGAGAGAGAGAGGGAGAGGGAGAGAGAGGGAGAGAGGGAGAGAACATGGGGGGAAGGGAGAGGTAGAGGGAGGGAGAGAATACATGATAAAAATCAAAGAGGAAGTTGTAGATAAGAAATAAATTCACTTACTTCTTAGAAGTGGAGACACAGCTGCAGTGGGGTATGGAGGAAGGGAGAAGGGGAGAGATAGAGAGAGAGTGAGAGAGAGAGAGAGACCGTGTATGCATTTTAGAGGGAGAGATGATACACTTACATGTGTATATATATGTTTAATATATTATATATATATAAACATATTATATATACAATGTCATATTATACACATATTATATGAATATACATATATTATACATAGAATATCATATTATACAATAGCGCGTACGAGCTTTTTAAACCATAAGTATCTCGTACGCGCTATTGAATTTTTTAAGCTTGGAAATAGGCCTAGATGACAAAGCTACGGATTGGAAGTTTGATTTCCCTCCATTTTTCTCATTTTTGATGTGTTTTATTTTATCAACTTGGTTTATCGACTTTGTCATCATCAGGTTTACACTTCATAAAGTGGGTATTTCTAAAATTGCCACCATATTTTCACCCATCTTCTGAGCTTTCTAACCATATAATTTTTTTTCAATTTGAACAACAATAACATATTATTATTGAATTTCTTTTACTAGTGTCTCCATAGTTCTCACAGACATAGGTGCACCATTTTTTGAATAACTTTTGATATACGTATCCAAATTTTAAAAAAATTATATATTATTGTAGTGCACTTGATTCTTTGCAATTTTAAAAAAAAAAAAATTGTATTTTTTATTTGTTTAGTGCAACTTATGCTTCGCGCAAGCACAGGTATCGAATTTTCAGGATGTGCTCGATTGGAAAAATCATTAAAAAAAAATACTCAACAAAAAATTACAAAAAAATACACATCTTCTAGTGCTCACTCTTAGCTATCTTTTTGCCAAAGGATTTGTCAAAATACTAAATCTAACTATGACTTTTTTGATGCGCACGTCAGACAATATGTTATTTTTTTCAGAAAAAAAATAGGGTCAGTTTTTTTCGTGCACGAAGGATTTGACCCCCTTAATCTTATCCAATTTTGAAAAAGTTTAGTAGTTTGGAAACTAGATTCAGAGTACTACAATATTTATTCTTTGATTATCTTCATATCTTGAGTGTATGACTTTCAAATTTTGCCTCTAAGTTCAAGTTCGCCTGATTTCAGAAAAAAAAAGTGTCCACTTATACCCCCCTTTTTGACCACCATCTTTGTGCACTTACCGCTTGGGCTTATGAAACATGAGGTGGACGGAGTTTCAACATGTTTAGACTTGTTTGGAAGACTTGAGTTTGTTATGACTTGGATTCTGACTAATGTTGGTTCAAATAATTGTATGGCTAGGACATGATTTGGGTATGACTTGAATATGATGTGGAGATGATTGGGGATTATGACTTGGACTAGACTTGGATTTTGGAGGTAATGACTAGAATGTTGACTAATTCTACTCTTTGCAAGAAGACAAAGCAAACACATTGGCCATTGATTCAAATAAGCACATCAAACATATCAAGCTACCCTAAGGAATTGGCTGAGGAGGAAAACTGTTGCTTGCTGACTCAGGTACACAACTAATAGCTAATTAGAATATGGTCGATGGGTCTCATGTAATGGATTTCCAATGTCGTAATAGCCGACTCCAAATGCTAATGGGGGCATGATATGGAAAGTCTCTTGGGGGAGTTACTATCTCCCTTGCACAAAGATTATCCACCTTTCGGAGATGAACTTGGTGGCCTCTAATCCTAGAGTTCTTAGTAAGGATTTTTGTTCGAAGACTACTCCTTGTAGTCACACAAGCACGATTTAGGCTTATAGCCATAAAAAGTACCAAGAAAGATGTAGTCACACAAGCGTGATTGAGACCTAAAGGCCCTACAAAATATCCAATATGAGAGTGAACTCTCAAATAGCTCTGTCCTTCGAAACTTTCATCTCAAGAGCCTATTTATTATAGTGAGTCAGAATGCCCAGGTCCGACTGTACTCACTTGGGTCATTCCCCTCTCACCAATGCCTAAGAAAATTAGGAGAGTGGGGTTGCTAAAGGAAAACACAAAACAAAATAGAAAAGTGCCAATGGTCTAGATTTCTGATTGTCTAGATAGACAAGAGCATACTCTCTTACTTTCACACTTTTCCCAAACAAGATCAAACACTTTATTTCTTTCACCCCCTAATTAAAACTAAGTGCCTATAAAAATTAAGCAAGCACAAAGTTTGGTTGGATTTCCTTAGGCAACCTACAAAAAAATTGACTAGTAGTTTTATTTTAAGCCTTGGACAATCGGATAATCCTGCACAACTCACCAAATTGTGATTAGTAAAGGCAGGTCTGCAGAAATAGCACTCGCGTTGTTCTGCAGATGCCCACACTAAAGCATTTGCACAAGTGCTGAAATGTCTGCGTACACGCTAAAGGGGGTCAGAGAATAAAAAACAGTAGAACCGTACATAAAATTAAAAACTGCATAATATACCTTGTGGCTGTGCTGATAGATTTTTGGAGGTGCTAAAGCACGGGCGTACGCACTGAAACAGGTTAGTACAGAAAACCAAATAAAATCTGCAAGTTTAAAATTTTGAAACAGACGGGAATCTATCAGATCGCTTGCGTTATTCGTAGAGTGTCCATGCTGAATCACAAATTTTGAAACAAAGTACACTTAGATTATGCTAACTAAGGAATATTATTTTAGTTTTTTATATTTTCTGATTTTTTTAGTGTTTTTTACTGCTAATTAAATAATAAATCAAAAAATAGAAAACAAAAAATATAAAAAAAACAATTGTTAAAAGGTTTCTTTCGGAGGCATTATTGTGGTATCTCTTGTGCTATTCCATGATTCAGTGAAAAGGCGGGTCAGTTTTTCAAATTTCAAACCGATCGTGTTGAAGTGCGTGCACACATGCTGAAATGTGAATCACTCGCACTAATCCTAAGGCGGTCACATTGATTTGCATTCGCTTGTGCTATTTTGATACCTACAATCAAAAAGCTCACAAAAATTCCAAAAAAGATTAAATTTAGGGACGTGGGTCCCACCGGGCATGCCAAAATGAAGAGGGGGAAAGCTTTGGAGTGAAGATACAATAGTCAATATAATAAAATATGCAATCAACACATAAAAACACTTAAAAACCATTATACCTTTGTAATCTTCTCCTTCTCCTTCAGATTGAGCCTTTGATGAAGCCAAAGTTGCACCCCTTCCTTGGCTTGATTGGATTGGCTCTCTTGTTGGATGTGGATGGCTCTCCAAGATTGTGCACAATAATAAGGGATGGTGGAATGGGATGGATTGAATTGGCTAAGTGATGGATGAATGATAATTTGGCTAGAGTTTTAGTATTTGGTGAATATTCTAGATTCAATTTGACAGCATAAACTTGAGTGATTTGGATATATCCAATAAGGAAATGGAGTCCTCAATTTATAGGAGAAGAGGAGAAGAAATGGAGGGCTAGGATTGATCCAAGATGAAGGGTCAAGATTTCATGTGAGCCCATACATGGATCAATGGAGAGTGACAAGACAAGTATGGAGACCAAGAGATATGTCATAAAGGCCTTTGTTGTCTCCACACTCCTCAAGGTTCATTGGGAATATCTCTCAATGTACCTAGGGAAGAGAAAGGAATAAAATATCCCTTGGGGGATGGGGATGAGGAAATAAAAAATTCCTCCAAAAGGATAATCATAGGGATTGGAGGAATAAAGAGGAATTAAAAATTACTTGGAGGAAGAGATGCCTGGAGGAATGTGAGATTTTTGAAAATCTCACATTTAGGAAATGAGCATTTAAGGAAGGTGGTTGGATGGGAGATGCATGGAGAGATGTGAGAGGACTATTTATGGAAAGTGGTTGGGTGAGGAGCCAAGAGGTTGACTTTGTGGCCAATCGTGAGAATTAGCCACTAGCAACGCATTACGAGAGGGATTAGACGAGTGATTAGGTGAAATTGGGGCAAGTGGGATTTGTAGGAGGATTTGAATAGGAGAGAGAATGAGTGGAGGGAATAAAACATTAGAGGAATATTGGTAAGTGAGGTTAAGGATGCTTCTAGATGAATTCATTAGGTTAATAATGGATTAGGAAAAAGGTGATTTGTAGGAATCGCCTGAATTAATTAATAAAAATGAAGTTTTTGGAGAGAATTGATTTTAGGGATTTTAGAAGAATAAAGGTAGATTGATTTATTGAGTAAATCAATCACTAGACTATAGTGACAATATTAATTATATTTAATTAATATTGAGAAGAATAGGGATTGGCATAATTAATAAATCAATTATGCGAGGCAATTAAATTAATTATTTTGAATAATTAATTTAAGTGTCTACAATAAGGATGGTGAGCAAAGGAAAAGAGTTAATTCTCTTCAAGCTTAGTTTCTTTTGTTGCAAAGGCAGAAAGTAGACTTTGTGAGCATGTTTTGGAAGGTTAAGGAAATTTTTTAAGCCAAGCTAGAACACTTTTCAGTTTTGCTTGAGAACGTAGTTGAGGGTTAGTGCAAGATGATGGGGGCCAAAAAGTGGTGATGTGAAAAAAATAGCCTTTTCCACTCACCTTAAAACGTGAAAATTCGTGTTGACTTTTTGTTTGGCCGAGGTGTCAGTACACATTGGCATGGTAAATACCTGGGCAAATCAGATATCCGATTTTTATAGGTAATTTTAAATTTAAAAAAAATTATATATTATATAATATATAAGATATTATAATATATAATAAAAATATATTATATATTATATAATATATAAGATATTATAATATATAATAATAATATATTATATATTACATATTATGTAATATATAATATATTATTATATTATATTATATTATATTATATTATATTATATTATATTATATTATATTATATTATGTAATATATAATATATTATTATATATTATAGAATATATAATATCTTATATAATATAATATATTATAATATATATAATATATTATTATATATTATAGAATATATAATATCTTATATAATATAATATATTATAATATATATAATATATTATTATATATTATAGAATATATAATATCTTATATAATATAATATAATATATTATATTATATATTATATTATATTATATATTATATATTATAGAATATATTATATCTTATATAATATAAAATAATATTATATTATATTATATTATATATTCTATAATATATAATATACTGTTATTTTAAAATAATTTAACTATAAAAATCGGATATCTGATTTTTTTGTGACAATAAAAAAGGACTGTGACAGCTCGTGGGTTATTTTTTACCCACAGAGTGCGTGAATTCAAGCAAATCTAATATCTAATGGGACCCGATATCGGATTTTGTGACCCAAATTTGCAAAAAAAATCCAATAAAAGGTAGGATTTTTATTGTTTTTCATCATTTTCATTCAAATTTTTGCATTTTTTTAATGTTTATTTGTTTTTTCATTCAAAATATTTTTTTTTCATGAAATCTAGGTTTTTTTAAATCAAATACAAAATTGTTCAAATTTGTTAACTAAATTCAATTGTTTACATTCTAATGTTCTGCAAAATCGACAATGTTAGACTAAAACTTGTGGTCGTATAACACATAAGAACACAAGAAACAAAGATAAATGTTAGTATTAATCAACCCAAAACTAGTCTAAACAGGCATATCAAGAGAGACACTAAAATCATGATGAAGTATTTAACTATGAAAGCAAGCACAACAAGGCATCTCCAAATGCCTTCTACCATGCTCGTAACTCCTTCTCCCTTGTTCCTCTCCTCTCCAAGTTCCAAATTAGTGTAGCTCTCAGCAGCTTTTTTTGCAGTATGGATGTCTTATAGAGGTTCAAGATTGACAAATGATTGTTCTCAAAATGATATGCAAATGTGAACAAAACTAATTAGATATGCTATGAAATGAACTAAGATTTATTTAGTCCAAAATGACAATATATATTATTTATGCTAAATGCTCTTTCTCTAAAATTCACTATAATGCAAATGCATACAAGTTTTCAGGATCTGGATTATGAAGAAATGGGTTCTATTTATAGGAAAAATGAAGCAATGGATGGTCGAGATTGAGTAATCTCAACAAGGGTTGGGATTAAATGATATTAATCCATGTGAGGACTTTCAACCCAATCTCGGGATGACAAGTGTCAACATGAGAGGGGTTGAGAGGAGAAGGAAGAAGCATTAAATGTTTGACATGACCCGAGGGTTAACTTGGGAGTTAAGGTCAATGTTGGGTTGAGTGAATAAATTCATTATTCAAAGAATAATGCTTTTATCCAATGGATAAACTCTTGTGCAAAGGTTAAAGGGATTGTTGGTGTAAATAATTATTCATCTTGGATATTATTACACCTTACTTAAGTTTACTTAGGTATATGCATTTCATAGTAGTTTGGGTATGAGACACTTGGGTGTTTGTGCCACATTGGGATAGTGTGTGTAGGAGAATTTCCACCTTTTATGGTGTTGATCTTGTTGTTACACTCCACATTCAGTGGGTGATCCACCTCATGTGGACTATTATATCGTTTCTCCTACCTACCCACACCTATTTCCTACCTACCCTTATTTCTTATTGAGCCACATGTCATGTTTGTGTGCTCACATATCCATATAGCCTTGCCTATATAAGCAGACTCATATTCATTTTATGTAAATGAACGATTGATGATCCAGTTGATTAGTATTTTCATCTTGATAGAATACAGTTTATTCTTATCATCTATTTTGTTCTCTATTATTTGTGTTTTCCATTGCCTCTTGATCTTGGCAAAATATCACATGGTATCAGAGTTGGTCCATGTCTCACATGGTATGAGAGCCATTAGAGTGACACTGGTTTGCTAATTGAGAGAAACTTGATGTTATTTAGGGTTTGCATTTTGGAGCTTTCTATTGCAGGTTATTATTGAAGCTTGATGGGTCAAATCTGAGGTCACAATTGGATTGAGGAGGTTCATGAGGAGGTCCAAGAAAGTTAGTTTTTCTTTTTGTTTCATCAAAATCGGACTTCGAAGGCCAAATCTAGAGTCATTTGAAGTTTGACGCTGTGGCGGAAATTTTCCAGAAATTATAATTTTGCAAGCAATTTGCAAATATCGATATCTCACTCATCCGAACTCATTTTTTTGATCAATTTTTTTTGTTTTGGGGTAGAATTTAATGATCTAGATAGTGGTGCTGGATTTTTCTGATTTTTGGATACAGGTTTTTCGGAAATCGTGAAATCCTGATTTTTACAACTTTGGAGGTTTCGTTTGGGCTCATATGGACTCCTTTTCAGGTGCCGTTTTTTTTGTAAGTGCATATTTTTTCATCTACTTTCATAATCTACCATCTGTTTGTAGTTATTTTAAGTAGAAATTGTACTTTCAATATTTGACCATTTTTGGCATATATGGTACTTGCATTTTGCTTGGATCTCAGTTTAGATCACTAGCAGTATTTGTTGAAGTCTCTTAGATCTCATTTTGAGAAGTTGTAAATTGAAATCAGAAGTCCACTTTTCCTTGTTTTTCAAGTGGACCATTGTATATGCACTAAGTATAAAGTGTCAAAATCACCATTTTGGGGGGATTTCTTAATTGAGTATTTTGGGGGGGTGTCTTGTGTGATTGTGCCTCTCTCTATCTTGTGTTTTTTTCATTTTGGTGCTATGGGTTCTCCTAAATTTCCACTTTTAACTCCTCATAATTATGCATCATGGAAAATTAAGGCATGGAGTAAACTAATGGAAAAATGACTCATTCATTATGTAAATGAAACTATTACAGCATCACCTGATCCTAAGGTTGATCCTAATGCTCAAATTGAATGGCTTACTAAGAATGCTATGGCACTTGGAACTCTTAGAAAGTATGTATCAGATGACCTTATTTTTCACATTGATAAGTGTACAACAATTAAAGAGGCTTGGGATATTTTTAAGAAATTGTATGGTCAAGTTGATGAGATTAAGGGCTACAAGCTTGATAGTGAACTCACAACTTTGGATCCCAAGGATTTTGATACAATCCAAGATTATGTCACAAAAGCAACTGAGCTAAGAGCAAAGCTAAGGGATTGTGGAATTGACAAAAAGGATGCTCAATTGGTTTATAACTTGTTGGACAAGCTTCCTTCAGAGTATGCAGCCTTTGTATCTAGCTTTCACACCCATAGGTTAGCTCAAGGTTCCTCATACATTTCTCCCTCATTTGATTCATTCACAGAGATGTTGATACTTGAGCAATCTAAGTTGACCATGATGGGGATTCTCAAATTTTCAAAGTCACAAGCTTTGGTGGCTAACAAAGGGAATCAAAGTAATCAAGGAAAAGGAAAGAATCAAAAGCAACCTAAGTCTAAACCACAACAAGATGGAGCACAATCTTCCTCTCCACAACAAGGTGATTCACCATTCTCACCTAAGAGGAAATCATATAAGGACAATTTTTTTTGTGGATATTGCAAGAAGTCGAGACATGATGAACATCATTGTTATAAGAAGGATATTGATGAGTTGAAGAATCTTCTTGAGAAGAATAGAATCAACCTACCTTCTAGAATGTCTACATCAGCTTTTTCTTCCAGGGATAAAGGAAAGGATCACTCTTTTGGGACAAATAAAGGAAAGGGACAAGCTCTTTGTGCTACTACAAGTCATGATTCAGGGAGATGGCTTCTAGATTCAGGGGCTTCTCATCATATGGCATCTTTGCAGTCTATCTTTTCTACATTTGAGCCTTGCCACATGCCACAGATTTTGATGGGAAATCATACATACATGGATGTGATTGGGAAAGGATCTATTGCCATTGGGGATAACTCCTTCAATGATGTGTTGTGTGTACCCCACTTGACAAATAATCTTCTTTCCATCTATCAAATCACACATGGGGAAACTAGGAAAACTGTGGAGTTCACACCTGATTTAAGTATCATTAGAGACTTGGAGAGTGGAGCTATCATTGCGACTGGGGTGGTTGATCATTCATCTCGGTTGTACTCCTTTTCAGATTTTGGTCCTATTGATGAAATTGATTCTTCCTATGTTGATAATTCAGATTTTGAGGAGAACTTTGGGCATTTGAACTTGGGGATTCTCACATTTGACCCCTTGAGCCTTGCATTTCATCTCCTTCTATTGATATCACACCACCTATTGCACCTGATGATGCAGCTAGTGCGATAGTTTTGCCTTCTTATGATTCAACGCAACATGATATTTCATGTCTTCCAGCTTTAGTTGATTGGGATGCCTACTTGACAGACATTGTAGGTTTGTTTGTGGACTCCTACATTGCAGATTTGGAAGACACCATTCATGACATTCATCTTCTCTTTGATGAAAATGATCCTTCTTTGATTGTTGCAAGGGATCACTCTGCCCCTCTTGCACATTCTCTACATGATCAATCTTTAGAGGTTGACATGATTGTGGATACTTTTGTACAACACCTGGAGGAGGTCTCTTTATCTTTTGAGGAGACATATGAGTCTTTGGATATTGTTCTACATTGATCTCCACTAGATCTTAGAGTGCCTTTTTCAGCAGTGTGGCACAATTTACCACCTTTGGAGGGGGTACCTTTCAGCATCGACATGGGGACACTTGAGCAGTTTTTAGAGATTCCTTTCATCATGAGTATTTTTGCTTCATCTTCCCTTCATGGTTGGGGAGACTTCATGGATAAACCTTTGTTTTTGTTTCTTCCTAAGGGGAGGAATGTTGTTCGATGTTCATGGAGCATTTTCTTCATTCATCTTCGAGCTTCTATCATTGGTGCAGATTCCAGATTGAGGGGGGCCTTCCTAGTCTCTCTTCTTCGTCTCTCATATGGGGGGGACTTTTTCCTCACATGGGGTTTTGTCCTTCACATACTTCTATGAGATTTCTTTGTATCTAGTTTTCATCTCTCTTTTGGGGGAGGGTTTTTTCCCATTGGGTTTTTCTCTCTTTCCCTGTTTTGTGAGAGATTTCATTGCATTGGTTTACATGTATTTGCATTTGTACATGGGTACCTAACATGGCTCATAGTTGGGACCCATCTTGCATTTCTTAGTTGCATTGTAGACTTAAGTGCATTCCCCTAAGTTCCCTTAAGGGGGGTGTTGGTGTAAATAATTATTCATCTTGGATATTATTACACCTTACTTAAGTTTACTTAGGTATATGCATTTCATAGTAGTTTGGGTATGAGACACTTGGGTGTTTGTGCCACATTGGGATAGTGTGTGTAGGAGAATTTCCACCATTTATGGTGTTGATCTTGTTGTTACACTCCACATTCAGTGGGTGATCCACCTCATGTGAACTATTATATTGTTTCTCCTACCTACCCACACCTATTTCCTACCTACCCTTGTTTCTTATTGAGCCACATGTCATGTTTGTGTGCTCACATATCAATATAGCCTTGCCTATATAAGCAGGCTCATATTCATTGTATGTAAATGAATGATTGATGATCCAGTTGATCAATATTTTCATCTTGATAGAATACAGTTTATTCCTATCATCTATTTTGTTCTCTCTTATTTGTGCTTTCCATTGCCTCTTGATCTTGGCAAAATCTCACAGGGATAACCATGGTCAAAGCAATAAATGCTTGAAGAAACACATGGGTTACATGAGGGTTGAGTTTAGGGGTCAAAGTCCCTAACCATGGGTGCAAGTGGATTTAACCATAAATGGTCATGTAAGAGCCATTAGTGGTTTGGAAGACTTTAGGGGTTAATTTGTTGAACACACAAAGCATTTAATGCTTTTCAAAGACTTTGAAGTCTTTGAGAAGTGACTCCAAGTTGCATAGGAATGTGACAATATTTAGGGGATGGATTAAGCTTATTAAAAAGGGGTTTAGAAAAATCTAGAAGGGGATTAGGATTGCAAGTGGGTTTGGTGGGTGAGAGAAAATATGATTTTTATTAAAATAAAATTCATTTATTTCAACAAATAGGTGCAAGTTGCATTTTTAGGAGAATGCAAGTGGCAGGGGATTTAATGATTTAAATAAATATTTTATTTTATTTATTTAAAAGAGGAAAGAGGATTAAATTGAATAAATAGGATTTATTCATTTAATTGATTGTGAATTTGGTTTAATGAATTAATTAAAATAAATTAAATAATTTATTTAACTAATAGGATAATATTTGAAGATGAATTAATTAAATATTAATTTAATTAACTGATGGCTAGTGGATTTTTAATCGAATAAATAGCAAATATTCATTTAATTAAAATGGACAGATTTATGTGACTACATTTGCCCCTCTTTGAGACGGTGTGGTTTATCGCGTCATTTCAAAGAAAGAAAAATGGGTGTGAAGAAATGTGCCCCATAAAATGTTGATTTAATGGGTGGTATGCCCCCTCGAGAGATGGGCTGAAAAATTTCAAAAAATCGGGCGATCTCTCCAAAAAGAATGAAAATTGGTAGGGTGGTAGAAAAGATTTTAGCAATACTGGTAAAAAATAGAAGAAATTGGAGATAAAATGGAGAAATGGGATGCTCTGGAAGTTCACGGGGACCACGATGGTGAGCAGGGGAAAATTAGGGTTACGACGAAGGGTATATATGGGGAGAAAGGGGTGAAAATAGACTCATTTGCATTCTCATCCATAGTGAAATTTGAGCTCTGATAGTGACCTTTTGGAAGAGCAAGCAGCAGTCATGATGTCAGCTCCTATAGCAGATCATCGATTAGAGCGAGTTCGTCGATTCTAGCATCTAGATGACTATAGACCAGCAGTATGTGAATTTGCATTTTTGATATGTTTTTTTCTTGGTCTAAGTTGAGTCAACACAATAGCACTAAAACTATGTTTTGGCATTGTCAACTAAATTAGCACTATTGTGCCGCTATAGCACTATTGCATACTGGTTTTAAAATTGTTGTCAATGGTAGCACTATTGTATAGTTGTTTTAGCGCTTTTGGGTTTTTAGAGCTATTGTGTAGTTGATTGAGCACTTTTGATGCGAAATGGTGCTATTGGATAGTCGATGTAGCATTATTGTTGGTTTAGCACTATTGGATAGTGGATTTAGCGCTTTTGTGAGCATATTAGCATTGTTGTGTGCAAAATATCGCTTTTTTTAGGAAAATAGATGCCCCAATATGTGTGAAAAAGAATCTCCTGATGCCAATGATGGATGGATGGAGATGTGAATTGAGAGTTGTTTTGAACCATAGCAGCCTTGATGAGACTTAGGTCATTAGGATAAATGCATGTTGTAGTCTAGGTGTGTCATGATTGCTTACCTGTTGAGACTCGAAGATACTTGATCAAAGTATCTGTTGATAGTCTAGGTTGAAACTTAAGGAAGTTTGAAACAAAACAAATGATGATGATGGTTGATGCACGTGTGTAGGAGGATCTTCACGTCTTACAAATACGCGAGAGGCATCCCTCCACATAGGTGTTGCATGATCGATTGACAGAGGCAGACGTGGATTGCATTGCAGTGATAGGCCTATATGATGTTATGTATATGCCTGTGATTCGGACGAATCGCGGTTTGATCACAACATTGGCAAAGTGATGGCATAGTGAGACATGCACATTTCACTTAGCGCAGGGGAAGATGATAGTTACACTAGAGGATGTATGGCGCATCCTGCACATTCTCATTCAAGGAGAGTTGGTGACATATGGCCGAGCATGGGGGAGAGGAGCAGTGCATAGATTTTTTGATGAGGATGTCTTCATTGATGATGGGTCGATATCCTGGGAGGATATAGCAGCCTTGTATGAGCCATTACCCTCAATGCTATCAGGGATTGTTGGGGGACTGCTCTATCTAGATCGACGATCGCATGGACTTGTCGTTGGTTGGGGTCAGGGGATTGAGTAGATGATGATAGAGGGGACCCGGTTTCCATGGGGACCATGCATGCTATCACACTTATATCAAGATCTACATGAGGTATCATACCGAGGGGTGGGCTCATTGGGAGTGGGGATCACTTTGCTGCATATATGGGCATGGGAGCACTTACCTATTACCCGACCAGTTAGTCTGAGATTCTGAGTAGTGGACTAGCCATATGTATACATGTATGGAGGTATGATGAGTTAGCCCCACCTGGGGAAGTTAGAGTGGTGGCGGCGGGCACTGGACGATTTGGATACCATGATCTGGAGGCCATATATTGAGTGTGAGCCGTGGGAGGATGATGTAGAGGCATTGTCGTATGTGTTTATGACATGATACCTCATTGGTAGGATAGCCTACAATGTGGAGAGACAGCTTCCAGGTAGAGTGTTGAGATAGTTTGGGCGGAGGCAGAGACTGTCGAGTGGTTCTGGAGAGTATGCTAGAGTAGTCGGAGAGAGGTTCCTATGGGGACCAGTGTTACCGTATGATCAGGCTTTGGCAGAGTTCCACACATTACAGGCTAGACCATGGCAGATGAGGTCGAGGGTGGTAGATGTTGGGGTGTCAGATGAGTACACACAATACATTGTTGCACATCTGATTCCTTAGATATCAGATCTAATGGAGCCTATTCCATCCTTTGAGGAGGAGAGGAGATAGGGACGGAGGAGGAGAGGAGGTCACGTAGGTGTATGAGGGAGAGGAGATAGTGGTGGTGGGGATGGAGGAGGAGGAGGAGGAGGAGGAGGGGGTGGGGGCTTTGGAGGAGGTGGGGGTGGTGGATGATTACAGTGGAGAGGGAGAGGTGGGCAGCCATTGTGACTTTCGCAAGAACCTTTGATACAGGGAGGCATGAGATTAGGTGGCAGGGATGCAGGTGAGGGAGCCACTGGAGAGGCACCTATGGATACAGGGGAGGGAGCGATAGGGGGTAGAGATCAGTGGGATCATATGATATTATTTTTGCAGACTCGGCTCGAGGATATGGAGGCAGAGGTGGCAGCTATAGATGTGCATTTTCTTGTGTGAGAGTCAGGGTTGACTGTAGTGCTATGGGAGAGGGATGATGTAGTGGAGAGATTAGTAGATCTACAGGAGAGAGTTTGGGTTGGAGTAGGAGCACAGGGTCCTACTGGGGAGGTGATGAGGGAGATTCGATGAGCACAGGCTGAGATAGAGTATTGGCAGGGGTTATATGAGAAGGTGGTACCAGCTAGTCAGTGTGCACTGAGCTATTCCTAGATGCGGTGGGCGAAATTAGAGCAATCGTAGAGGATGCAATGCAATGGGGGTGTGATGGGTCCTCCATGGTGAGATAGATCAGGTGGTGTAGGGGGTAGTGGGGGAGTAGGTGGTGATGGTAGTGCGAGTGGTGATGGTGGTGCAACATCTAGTCAGAGTGGCATCTGAGAGGGCATTCTTGTATGCTTCCATATTGTCATTTTGGACTATGTCTTGGATGGCTCGTGGTAGCCGATATTTTGGACTTCATTGTACTCTGATACACGTATGTTTTTGTTGATATCATATGATATATGAGGAGATCCCATATTTTGTGATCATATGCATTTTGATGATATGTATGAATGCTATGCAGGATGATGATCTTATGATTTATGCTTAGATGGATACTTGTACTTTCTTTATGGATGCGATGATGAGATGATTTATTTATGCATGTTTCATGATTATTTATTCCTATATGATGTCTATATGCATGTTTTGTGATGATTTATTCCTATATGATGTCTATATGTATGTTTTATGAATGGGATGTTAACATGTGGATGCAGGTTGATATGCATGATTTGTTTATGTTAATGCTTCATGTATGTAAATGCGATGATGATTATGTATGCATAATGAAATGATGCTAATGATGATATAGATAGTACTTATATTTTATGGCAATGTGATGATGAGATAATGATATGCAATGATGTTGATTATATTGAAATGCAATGAATGGAATTTTTTATGTAAATGCCTCTAAATGAATGCAATATAGATAAACAAATGTAAGTACAAATGTTTATATGATGATATCTAAATAAATGTATATGAGCAATGCATAAACCAATGTTGAGACAAACGTTTTTGTTATGATTCTAAATGTTGATGAAATATAGCTAAGCAAAATGATAATGTGATGATAATGCAACGTATGAGTAATGAATATATATACCTTTAATGCAATAAAAAGAGAATGAATGCATTATAATTAATCCTAAATTAAATTTGTTGTAAGACGAAATGAATGAGTATAAGAATATACTAGATGGATAAATGAATGCACTTAACTCATGGATAGATAAATAATTGTATGCAACTACAGAATGATGAATACTAAGAGGGGGGGTGAATTAGTATGCCAAAAAATCTTTGTACTTAAACACTTACACAGTCTGAAGATAAATCGGTAAAACAGTCTAATAGACAGACCGGTTATCACACATGCAAACCAAAACGCGAATAAAGCATTCACCCACAAAAGAAATACAACCATAACACAAGATATTTGACATGGAAACCCAACTGGGAAAAACCACGGTGAGATGGAACTCACAAGTCACTATCTACAGAATAGAAACCAGACTAGCTAAGGTCAGACCAATTAAGGTCTTACAATGTTCTTCACCAGAACAGATCCTGTTAGGAATCTCAATCTCTGTTAGGAGATAAGTCCGATTAAAGACTACCTTGTTAGAGGATTTCAGATTCACAGAAGTGAACCACCTTGTTAGAGGATTTTATAAAGGCTTTGAGGCGTACCCGGTTAAGGGCTACAAACTTGTCAAAGATGTGAGTAATCAACAAGTGTTCGATCTATCTTATAGCACAAACTGCTTGATTAGATCCAGTATAGTTCACTGCTAATGCACTCCAGCATTACTTCAGTCTTCTCTATCTCTTTCTGTTTACAACTTGATCTTCTTAGATAAGATCACTCTTCAACAACTCAACTACCACCTTAAACCCTAGCCACAACATAAACCCTTTCAGCAACAGTTTCAACAACACAAAACCCTAGACATGATGTCTTTTTAAAGGAATCTAATTTCATATCGGTCCAATAGGATTACATTACAATTTCCTAGGTTCAATGAATCTAGAGATACTCAGTAACATGACACAAAAAGCATCGTCAGTGTGTCGGCACCGTCAATCAATCAGTGGGTTAATAACTCATGACAAAATGTCGGTTGGTAACTCATCACAGAGTATTACCAGTTCATACAAAATACCGGTTGCCGGTTTGGCAAAAATGAAGACTGGTAAGAATGTGTTATGTCGCTTTGTTCCCGTGTACCGGTTGAGATCCACGAACCACTTGGGGTCGTCATGCCGCTTCAGACTGGGAAACACATTCCGCAAAATCATTAGTTCTAAAGACTAGAATAAAACATACCGGTTGGAACAAATACCGGTTGAGCTCTAGCTCATACATATAAAGGGGTTCTCAGTACAAGTGTGTGTCCATCAATGACAATCACAACATAAACATCAAAAATGCCAACAATCTCCCCCTTTGGAATTGATGGCAACACTTAGGAAAATAAAATTTTGACATCTAAGTGTTTTACAACAAAAACTTGCCATTAACAAAATTGCTCCCCCTAAGCATATACACTATCCCTTAATCAACACAGTGCATAGCAATTTTGCATACAGAGCATAATCATTGAGACATTAGAGCATATAGCATATATCAAAACATATATCAAAATTTCAAAAAAAAATTCTCCCTATCTGTCTTCAAAATAGATAGAGTACTTCTCCCCCTGTATCAGAAGATCAAAATTTTAAAACCAAAAATAGATACTTCTCCCCCTTTGCCAACAATGACAAAGTATCGCTGAACAACCCTGTTTCCAGTTGATATAAATAAAAGTTTATGACAACAATGAATAATACTTGTCAAAAACCAATTTATAGTCCTACAAAAATTGTTTCATGGATAGCGACCAGGACTCAAGTAAAGAGGTGGCCACTTCTTTTTCTATTTGCATCTGGTATACTTGTTCCTCCATGGCATCAATGGTGCTCAGTTCCTGCGTGACTGTCAAGGCATCCAGGTTCAGATAACACTTCTGAAGAATTTGCAGACGTGGAAGTAAAACCAGTTGTAGCTCCTGCAAATCTTTAGATCATGTACTGATCTCTTTCTCTATTTTGGTTGACTAGATCTGGAACCGGTGAATAGTTTGCCCATATGTTGCAAAGGAATCATAAGGTGTCTTAAATGTGCCCAAGTAGGACTATAAGTTCGCTTGAAGCTTTTGCTTCTTAGCTAGCACATCATCGCAGAACAAATGAGGTTGATAGATTTTGCTTAGTATCAAGTGTCCCTCATCCAAGGCATTCCTTATGTCCTTTTGGTCTTTCAGCAATTCAGACCGAAGCTCATTCATCTTTTTCACTAGAGCAATGTTAAGAGCCTTTTGGTGCTCTTTCTTGACATTGGCCTTAGCTGCTTCTTCCAGGCTTTGCACCTGATCATCCACTATAGTACATAGTAGTTTGAACTGTGCTAGTGATGATTCAGTGTCAGAAAGATTAGTACCGGGGATTAAACCGGTAAGGGTGTCTACAGCCGCCTAAATTATGTCCTGTTCCTTTTTCCTGTGAATGAGCTCAAGGCGCTCTTGAGCAACCTTGATGCTTTGCATAAGCTCTGACTCACTTGCAGATTGGAGATCGATAGGACTGGAGATATCAGCCGGTTTGGCTTGACTCCCGGTTGCCTTCGGAGTCTCCATCTGAGTGCTCTCCATTGCTTTCGCTACCTTGTCTACTTCTACCTTCTTCCTTTTCTCTGCTTCTTTCTTTTGTTCTTGTTCCCTATCTTCCTCTTCTTTCTTTTTCTCGTCTTCTTCTTTCCTCTCCTTCTCTTCTTTCTCTTTCTCTTCCCTCTTTTTCTTTTCTTCCTCTTCCATCTTCTTCTTGTCTTTCTCTTCTTTCTTCCTCTTTTATTCCTCTTCCTTCTTCTTCTTTTCTTCCTCTTCTTTCTTCCTCTTTTCTTCCTGTTCCTTCTTCTTCTTTTCTTCCTCTTCTTTCTTCCTCTTTTCTTCCTCTTCCTTCTTCTTCTTTTCTTCCTCTTCTTTCTTCCTCTTTTCTTCCTTGTCCTCTTCTTCTTTCTTCTTCCTTTCCTCTTCTTGCTTCTTTTTCTCTTCATCTTTTCGTTTCTCCTCTTCCTCTTTTCTCTTTTTCTCATCTTCATTCCTCTTCTTCTTCTCTTCCTATTCTTAAGCTGCTTTTTGTGTGTCCTTAGCCTGCTCACCACCCTGTTTGGCTTGTTGCCCCTGTTCTATTCCCTCAAAAGGTATGTCCTAAGTGACATCTTCTACATCCAGGGCATCAACATCGATAGTGTCGATTGGTTCTTCAACTAGGTTTCCTTCCTCATCAAAAACTTCATCCGGTTTGGATACAGCCGGTCCTTTTTCTGATTGGAGGTTGGCCATTTTTTCTTTGTGAGAGTTGATAGCATAATCCATATGCTAATGAGTATCTTTTTCAACATCATCAATTCTCCCCTCCAACAACCAAATTCTTCTTCTCCTTGTGAAGAAGAGACCTTTATTTTGATCCAGGACATCAAATAATTCTAAATTTGAGAGGTCGGGAAAGTACTGTGCAAAGAATTTCTCCCTAATCTCCTGTTCTTTTTCAATGGCAATGCGTCATTTATTATCTAATGCTTTAAATAAAGAATCTTGTGTCTGAGATTTAATCTCTAATGGCGACCGGTCATTTTTACACAAATAAATGATGATTTCCTGTAATACTTCTTCCTTTTCCTCATCACTAAAATCATCATAATAATCTATTAAATCATGAAGTAATTTTCTCCTAATATTCTTAACTGTCCTTTGAAAATGTGTCAAAGGTTTGTATGAGGAGATGTCAATATTTATCGGTGCGGATGCTGTCAGTTCATTCTTCTTCATTTTCTTTGTCTGTTTGGCCTTCTTTGGCTTTTCATCAGACTCGATTTCTTCAGAGTCTGGTTCATTTGTCTTCATCTTCCTTTTTCTTTCAAAGACTTTTGTCGGTGTTACCTCTGGTTTCTTCTTTGTAGGTGACTGCTTGGTCACTCTTGGAGTTGCAGTGGTAGTCGGTGCTGATGTTGCAGGCACTGCTTTGGCTTTCTTTGTTGCCAGTTCTTTTCCTTTCTTAATCGATGGTTCTTCAGCAAGTGCAATCCTCTCCAAGTAGGTTCCGGTCCTTTTATCCTTTGGATCAAGAGGCAAGGCAATAAGGGTTGAGGCATACCCTTCCAGCATATCATACATAACTTCATAGCCCATTGGCTCCACTTCCTCCATTCTAGCCTCAACAGCCTCCATTAAACATTTGTCCACCTGAATGGTGAAATAGATGTCATCTTCATATTTCTTAACTATATCACCTGATATCCTTACCCTTTGACTCATCTTTCTCCTAAACTCATCTTTCTCCTAAACTCATCAAAATATTTGTTTAGTACTTCAAGGTAACTGGTTCCAATGGCTTGTATGCTTTGCTTGACTTGCTTGGTTACCGATTGGTCAGGAGACCACTGGACATCTCCTACTCCAGGAAAGTAGCCTTGGAAATAGAAGAACAACCCTATCAGTAGTTGTCCAAACTTAAACCTCAGTGCATTGTCCTGTTTGATCACCTTTAGATTCAACAAGAGTTGCCTCTGCATACTGGTGCATAAGTCAAAAGATACATCCTCTTTAATCATTCGATAAGCGGCATTTACCACTACAGTAGATATAGAATTAATCTTGCTAGCTGAAAATGTTTTGTAGCCTATCACCATGCAGGTGCATTTCACCAGATCATCCTTGATAGGATTAACTGTCATACTCCGTGAGTCACTTGTTGAACCGGTGAGCTTGGCCATTTCGGTTTTTCTTACCATTCTTAGGGCTAGCACTTCCCCTATGTTGCAAAAACCGATGACTACATAAATTGTCTGAGGCGTGATATCATGCATCCTCTCCAGGTACATCTTGTCACAATGGACTTTGCTCAAAATGATCCTGATGTGATCCTCTGTAAAATCTTCTAGAAAGTATACTACATTATGGAGTTTCTTCTTCTTTAGGATGCTAAACTTCGGTTTGATCTTTTTGTCCTTGCCGCAAAATAAACCTAACTGGGTGTGAATAGCTAAAGACCCTAGGTCTTCTATTTTGCAATCAATATAATTAGAAATTCCTTCTTCAACTATGACTCCAGCCGAAACTTGTGATAGGGCATTATATTTGGACTTCCTCTGAATAAAACTTTCCGACTCAATGGATGTACTAGAACTGGTATGAGATACAAAAGCCATTGTTGAGTATTTTCAAGAACACAAAAAATACCTTTACAACGCGAATTTAGGGCTTCCTAATTCTGCTTCACTTCACTTTTCATCAGTTGCCAAATCACCGCTTTGAGTTCTCCACGACCGCTTGCAAACTGGATTTGAATCTCCTTCAAGATTTATCAATTTCTTGAAATCTTGGCTCAAATCGCCTTTTCTTCGCTCTGCAGTTGAAAACTTTTCTTTGCTTCGAAAATAGATAGTGAGAAATGATTTGAAATATTCTTTTATACATGTCTCTCACCTACCGCCATTAATGCTCCTCTATTAAGGCAAGAACCCTAATTTGCTTCTTTTACCATTTCTGGTCTTCTACCAAGTGACAGGTATCACATACCGGTTAAGGTCTTTTACCGGTGTAACCGAGGGCTCACAATTACTTCGTCGTTTGCTCCCCCTAAGCCTCTTTGGAGCTTAGTTTACTGGTTCTGATATTTCCACACTAGGTGCAGAAACCGGTTCCTCTTCCAACATTGTTGGTTTCTTCCTCCAGATTTTGTTCATGTCCACTTGAACTTTTTCAACATCAACTTCTCCTTTCTGAGTGACCAATATATCATCAGATATACTCTTTCTACTTCTGCAGAATCTTGCAATGTGACCCGGTTTGTTGCAGTGATAGAAAACCAATCCAGGTGCTCTCCAAGGTCCATTGTTCATATTTCCATTCTTTCTTCTGAATGTAGTCGTAGTGTGTCCATGTCCATGACAAATCCAATAATTTGTTGTCCATCTGGTTGCCGATTGGTAACCACTGTTGCCAGACTAATAATTGTAGGCATCGAACCGGTTAGGGTTCCGGTTTACAAAAGATTTCGGACCAACTCCTTGGGTCCTCTGAGGATATCTTTCGGTATTGTTCATGACAGACCTGCATTCAGATGCTCTATGCCCAAACTTGTTGCATGCATAACAATGACCATTGAACTTATTGGATCTAGGTACATTGTTGATAAAATATGGAAAATTATTGTAGGCTTTGCTCCTACATACATTGGCAGTGTGTCCTTCTTTAAGATAGTTAAAGCAAACAGGTTTGAATTTTTTCTTACCTTTTCCTTTGAGTGTCGGTTGCTTCTTTGATGCTTCAGCATTTGTTCCTGAGGATTCTCCTTTCTCATGTCCAGAGAAACCAAGACCATTGGTATTCTTTGCCTGTCTAGATGACTCAAGCTTTTGCTCTAGCTTGATAGTACTTTTGCCAAACTTAGCAAGTATTTCCTTTGACTCAGAGAGTTCTTTGGAAATAGTAGTATTTGTCTCCATTAGACTTGCATTTTCAGAGACGACTATGTTCAATTCACCTTGCATTTCTTCCTTTTCCATCCTTCTCTCATGAAGACAAGCAGTCAATGCACTAATCTCTTATTTCAACTTGGAGATCTCATGATCTCTATCCTTTATCTGATCTTTAGCTTTCCTAAGGTTCTCAAGCTCTTGACTAAACCGGATAGTCAGTCCTTCCAACTCCTTTCTCAGATTGGAGTTTGAATCATTCAACTTATTCACTTCTGCAATCATGGCTTCCATATTAGCTTCATCTTCAGAACTACTTTCAGATAGCTCCATCAGCTTTTCTGCATGTTCTCTCCTTTTTGCTTGAGATGCCTTGTATTTGACCATAAGATCATCATAGTCTTGCTCAAACTTAGTGAGTCGTTGAGTAAGTTCCCTCAAAGTGTATTCCCCCATATCTCTTTCCAAGTGGTTAAACTTATAGAAAGGTAGGCTCTGATACCAATTGATGAATACTAAGAGGGGGGTGAATTAGTATGCCAAAAAATCTCTGTACTTAAACACTTACATAGTTTGAAGATAAACCGGTAAAATAGTCTAACAGATAGACCGGTTATCACACATGCAAACCAAAACGCGAATAAAGCATTCACCCACAAAAGCAATACAACCATAACACAAGATATTTGATGTGGAAACCCAACTGGGAAAAACCATGGTGAGATGGAACTCACAAGTCACTATCTATAGAATAGAAACCAGACCGGTTAAGGTCAGACCGGTTAAGGTCTTACAATGCTCTTCACCAGAACAGATCCTATTAGGAATCTCAATCTCTGTTAGGAGATAAGTCTGATTAAAGACTACCTTGTTAGAGGATTTCAGATTCATAGAAGTGATCCACCTTGTTAGAGGATTTTATAAAGGCTTTGAGGCCTACCCGGTTAAGAGCTACAGACTTGTCAAAGATGTGAGTAATCAACAAGTGTTTGATCTATCTTATAGCACAAACTGCTTGATTAGATCCAGTATAGTTCACTGCTAATGCACTCCAGCATTACTTCAGTCTTCTCTATCTCTTTCTGTTTACAACTCGATCTTCTCAGATAAGATCGCTCTTCAACAACTCAACTACCACCTTAAACCCTAGCCACAACATAAACCCTTTCAGCAACAGTTTCAACAACACAAAACCCTAGACATGATGTCCTTTTAAAGGAATCTGATTTCATGTCAGTCCAATAGGATTACATTACAATTTCCTAGGGTCAATGAATCTATACATACTCAGTAACACGACACAAAAAGCACCGTCAGTGTGTCGGCACCGTCAATCAATCAGTGGGTTGATAACTCATCACAAAGTATTACCGGTTCATACAAAATACCGGTTGCCAGTTTGGCAAAAATGAAGACTGGTAAGAATGTGTTATGTCGCTTTGCTCCCTTGTACCGGTTGAGATCCACAAACCACTTGGGGTCGTCATGCCGCTTTAGACTGGGAAACACATTTTGCAAAATCGTTAGTTCTAAAGACTAGAATACAACATACCGGTTGGAGCAAATACTAGTTGAGCTCTAGCTCATACATATAAAGGGGTTCTCAATACAAGTGTGTGTCCATCAATGACAATCACAACATAAACATCAAAAATACCAACACAGAAATCTAAACAAATGTATGGTAACAAGTTTTTAAATGATGGTAAATGAGGAGGATAAATGATACTAAATGAATGCATAGTAATGGCTAATAATGGTAATAAATGCAATGTTATAAATGGATCTAAATGTCATTATTTGTGCAATAATGAAATGATATAATGATGTTAATGCCAATAAATGATAATGAACTATATGTATTTAAATGCAACTAAATGATATTAAATGCACTCTATGCAAATGCAACTAAATGTAATGATGATGTGATTATGATATATGAATGCAAGGTTGTGTAGGCTTTGCATGATGCACCGATGATGTATCAGAGAACTCTATCGTGATTGTATCCAACTCATCTTCACATAACTTCTCATATTAATCTTGTTCACACTTGCATATAAAACCATGCATATGAATAATGAATGATTAAATGGATGGGTGACATGCAACAGAATGCAATCTAAACAGATGAGATGTAATGACGATTCATGGTGCTTTTATTTTCATCATTGAGCATGATAATATAGAACTTGGATGAGGTAGTAGGAACCAAGGATTTAGCATGGTACCTACAAACAAACAGCATAAATAAAGTATAAAGAATATGGACCCTCCATAATGGTTCATGCTCATATGGTCGAGGTATACGTTGTAGTCAGCAAGCCATAGTGATCCATAACTGTATTTGGCATATGATCACATAGCTTAGTGAACTTCCCACGTAGACACCATTAGTACATGCCCCAGAACTTCATTGGAATAATTCGCAGAAGACACGTGCAAACAAAATGATACTTAGGAACCATCCTGGCCACTCTAATCACCTGTGGATATCCCAGAGTAGCGTAGGAACCTGATATAAATAAATAAATAACTTACAAACCAACCAAGTACTTGATAGCTTAAACAAAATTCTCTTGTCAAAGAAAATGTCATCTTGTCTTTCTTTTGGGAAGGAAGGATCCATTCTTGTGGAGACATTTTTTCATTTTGATGTTGATCATTTGGTCGATGTGAGAAAGTGGTCATCATTTGAGTATTTCACAATGTTTGTTTGGTATCTACTTGGATGCGTATGTATAAAAGCGTTGCCATGTTTTTTATTGATTTTTGATGTTTACAAAATGTTTTTGGAGTTTGTGAGTGTTTTTTAATGTTTTTGATATTTTGTGAGACAATTTTGAATGTTTTTGGTATTTTGTGAGACATTATTGAATGAAGAACACAATGAATCACAAAAATGCATAATCCACTTCCATCAAACAGATTAAGGGCATTGCCCCCAGTTTAGACATGACTATGAAAAAGTGGGATGCAAGACGCATGAAGTATTATCCTTGATTGCAGATCAATAACAAGCCATGGTTTGGATGGATGGATGAATGGATGAAATGAATGTGATCACAACAAGTTTGAAAGACAATGGAGCCATAGCCATTACGAGTAGCGCATGTTTGCCAGGTTTTCATCATCGCACTTACCCAAAGTGCCACCGAAGTGATTGTTCACCATTTGGATGTATGATTTTTCTTTACTATTTTGATTTTTTTTGTATTTTCTTTAGGACATTTATCTGAATGTTTTTGGGTGTTTTTCCAATAGGTATGAGAGCTTGATGCTCTATATAGCTTAGGTATAAAACCGTTTGAGGTGCATGTTGTTGATCAGATCTGCTAGCGGTTCTCCTTTTGAAGTAGCCAACTGATATTCCCCAGACCTAAATACAGCAGTGATAACATATGGACCCAGCCAATTTGATTCAAAATTTCCATGATGTTCTCGATTGGGTTGGTTACGAGGATTATCTCTTAGAACAAGATCACCTACCTCAAATATGCGAGGTCTAACTCGATGATTATAGCTTCTGCTCATGCGCAGCTGATAAGATTTGAGGTGATTGTATGCAGCTTGTCATTTCTCATCAAGTAGCTCTAAGTCTTGAAGATGTGATACTTTGTATGCTTCGTCATCTATGAGATTATGCAAGGAAACCCGTAGAGATGGTATTTCAACTTCAATACGAAGGATGGCTTATGTACCATAGACCAATGAGTAAGGACTTGCACTTGTAGGGGTTTGAATGCTAGTTTGATATGCCCATAGTGTTGGATTTTATTGAACATGCCAATCACGACCGGCATCATTGATTGTCTTCTTGAGGATTCTCAATATTTTCTTGTTTGATGCTTCGGCCTAACCATTTCCTTGTGGGTAATAGCGAGTGGAAAAGCGGTGTTGGATGTGAAACTTCTCATAGAGCTCACGGACATCCTAATTTTTGAATGGAAGCTCGTTATTTGTGATGATGGAAATGGGTACACCATACCGAAAGATGATTTAATTAAGGATGAATGAGGCGATCTTCTTTTTGATGACTTGAGTAAGTGGAACAGCTTCGATTCACTTTGTGGAGTATTCAGTAGCGATAATGATAAATTTGTGGTCGTTGGATGAAGATGGATGAATCTTACCCACAAGGTCAAGTCCCCATTGACAAAAAGGCCATGGTGTTGTGATTGGTTACAATTCCTGTGCTGGTGCATGTATCAGGTCTCCATGAACTTGGCATTTCTTGCATTTTCTGACAAAATAGTAGGAGTCTTTTCCATGGATGGCCAATAGTATCCAGTGTGCAGGAGTTTCTTGGCTAGTGATGGACCGCTTGCATGAGTTCCACAAATTCCTTCATGTACCTCTTCCAAGGCCTTTGTTATCTCATCCTGCTCCAGACATCGAAGGAGAGTACCATCAAGACTGCATTGGTATAGGGTTTCACCAATAATGGTATATCGAACGGTTTGGCGAATGAAGGTTTTACGTTGGTTATTCGATTGGTTGGGAGGAAGTGTGTGATCATGAAGATAGGTGTAGTACTCACCATACCATGGGGATTCAAAACCAACAAGGAGACATATCATCTTGGATTTGGGGATATCATAAGCGGGAATCCAAAGCTGTTTGACCAAGAACTTGTAGCGTATTGAATTTTGTGAAAGATCTAGGAGAGATGCAATGGTATCCATAGCGTTAGCAGCTCGATTCTGATCTTTGGGTATCTGCTCAGAGGTGATAGTAGTGATTGATGCCTTTAATTTGTCCACCATTTGTTTGTACGGCATGAGTTTGTCATCCTTGGTCTAATATTCATATGTTACTTGTTGGATGACCAGTTGGGAGTTGCCATATATTTGTAGCTCTTTCAATTTCCATTGTATGGCTAGTCTAAGTCCTGTAATCAAGGATTCATACTTAGCTATGTTTTTTGTGCATGGAAATGTGAGCCTGTAAGACTTCAGGATGTTGTCACCTTGAGGTGTGATAAACAGAATGTCTGCCCTCGAGCATGCCTAGTGTATGAACCATCAAATAATAGTTTCCATGGTCATGCTATTGTGATCATGAATATCTCTTCATCTGGAAAATTGGAAATGAGAGGATGATTGCCTATGAGTGGTGCATCGGTCAACTGGTCTGCAATTACTTGACCCTTGATAGCCTTACGGTCCACATACTTGATGTCAAATCCACTTAGAATCATCACCCATTTGGCTAAGTGGCCTGTCAATGCTGCTTTGTTGAGTAAGCACTTTAGTGGATCAATCTTTGCAATGAGTTGTACTTATGTGTTAACAAATAGTGCCTCAGTTTAGTAGCTGCCAAGATTACTGCTAGGCAAGCTCACTTAATAGGTGTGTAATTGAGTTCATAGCCAACTAGTGTGCGAGAAATGTAGTAAACAGAACACTCTTTCCCTTCTGCATTATGTTGTGTCAGTAGTACACACAATGTCGTATTTGTTGTTGATATATAGAATAATAGAGGTGTACTTGGATCTGGTGGAATCAGCAATGGTGTATTCATGAGATAGTCCTTAAGCATCTAGAATGCTTGTTGACATCTGGCATCCCATTGAAAGCGGATGTTCTTGTGTAACAGGTGTGTAAAGAGGTGACACTTATCTGCCAGTTGTGCAATGAATCTTCGAATGGAATGTAGCTACCCTTGTAATGTCCTTAGCTGGCTGATGTTCTTCAGAGGTGGCATGTCCATGATTGCTTTGACTTTGGAAAGATCAACCTCAATGCCTTTGCTTGAGACAATGTATCCTAGAAGCTTCCCTGAGGTTACTCCAAAGACACATTTCTTTGGGTTGAGTCGAACATGATATTGTTCCAGTCTATCAAATATTTTATCTAATATTTTCAAATGACCTTCTCTTGTTAGTGATTTTTCCAATAAGTCATCAACATAATCTTCCATTATGGTATGCATCATGTCATGGAAGATGGTGGTCATTACTCTTTGATAGGTCGCTCCTACATTTTTTAGACCAAAAGGCATTACATTCCAGTAGTATGTTCCCCATGGACATGTCAAGGTCATCTTATGTTGATCCTCTGGTGCGATCTTTATCTGATTGTACCCTGAAAATCCATCCATGAGTGAAAGCACGGCATGTCCTGTTGTTAGGTCCACTATTATGTCAATGTTTGGTAGGGGGAAGTCATCTTTAGGATATTCTTTGTTCAGATCTTTGAAGTCAATATAGATACGGATGCCCCAATTTGGTTTGCCGATAGGCACAATATTGGAGATCCAATCTACATAATCAATTGGTCTAATGAAACCAACATCCAGGAGCTTCTTAAGTTCTACTTTGACTAGTACCATGATCAAAGTTTCTGCTTGACAGGTTTAGCTCCTTCTGCTACGGCAAGGTGATGCATGACTAAATCCGGATCAAGACCAAGCATGTCTGCATATGAACATGTGAAGTTGATCTGGCATTTTTGGAAGAATTCGATAAATTTAGGTTGTTCCTCTGGAGTTAAAAGAGATGCCAAATGTATGGGGTGAGGAGTTTCATAAGTCACCACGTTGTATTTTTTTGTCTCTTCAATAAGGATTGTTTATCGTTCCTGTTGTGTACTAGAAGGGAGGATGTCAAAGCTTTCATCCTCTGGCGCCTCGAAGAGGTTTTCACTATTGGATACGCTCTTTCTTTTTACTTTTTTGGAATCAAACAGTGCTACAATGTGGTTTTCAATGGAAGATCCATGTTTTATCATTATATTTTTGTAGCTAAAAGGTTTGGCATTCACCCCAAAGTATGTTGCATTATTAAGTTCAATGGTGAATCCAGATTTGTGATCCCCACTTGGTATGTTATCCCGTAGTTCCAAAAAGTCAATGATCACCTCATCATTTTGGAAGTGGTCAAGGCATGGAGGATTAGGTTGGTTCCATTTGATGAGTTCAGGATGGATAATGGTCATTACCTCATCGATTAGGTTAAGTTTGTTAGATGTGTCGGTGAGGGTCAAGACATTGTGGTGAAGATCATTGATGGTACTCTCCCTGTCAGAATCAGGCATAGGATGTGATGTAGGGTCTATGGAAGAAGTTTCCAATTCAGGAATCCAAGAGGTCTTTATCTGTGCTTCTCCATAAACAGGGATGTCATTGTGAGGTGGAGGTAGTGATGTATCCTCCTCACCTGAAGTATTAAGTTGGACGGAATAAAATTCCCACTCATGTGAGTCAATCTCTGAGTCATTTTCTAGTATCTGATTACTATACCATACTGGGATATCCTTTGAGTTAAACACTGCAGGTGTGATCGGTTGATGTACCTTTGTAGATGAAATGATTGGTGTTGCAGGAAGAATTATGGGGATCAAAGAATCCGATATCGGAAGTATTGGTAGTGTTGAATTTGTTGCTTCTGCTGGAATTTTCATTGTTGTCGATACTGTTGGGGGTTCTGATAGTGCTAGTGGTGTTGTTGATGCAATTGTTATGGTTGATGGGATCGCTGGTTTGATTGGTAGGATGATTGGTGTTTTAGATGGTTTTGCTGGGATTTTTAGCCTCAATGAGGCAATTGGTGTAGTTTGTGGTGTTGTTGATATAATCAAAGGTGACCTCTTTATGTTTGTAGTAGGCTTATATAGAGGTTTGCTAGGTTTTCCTTTGAATCTGAGTTAAGGAAGGATCGCCTTTTGAAATCCTAAGCCTATGTTATCTTTGGGCTTTAAATCCGGCTGTAGTGGTTCATGTCTTCCTTTTTTGCAAGGTCCCAAAGCACTTTGACCATCATAACCCATTCTTTGCATAATGAGAAGGCCTTTGCCATACTGATCTATGGGAAGCTTATCTTGTGGGATGTCCACGGTGATTGGGTTTTTATAAATCTATTCTGCTAAGTCTTCATCTCTGGTTTCTTCTTCTTGACTCTTTCCAAGGATAAAAGGCATCAAAGTGCATGCTGGTGTGACTAGTGGTGTTTAAAGTAACCGTTGAGGTTTACCATGAGTTCTAGGAGAAGTAGGAATTTTTCCAACACAAAAGAGTTGGCTCAAATTATACTCCCCAGGACCTTCCTCTGCTATTTTCATCTTGAGCTTCTCTTGCTTGGGTATAGTGGTGTTTGAACTGGAAAGAGAGGTTGGACTAATGTATGATGTGGATGAGATGGCTTCTCTGTTGTTGGGAACGATAATCTTTGGTTGATGATTGATATTGTGACAATATGCAAAGGGGTTTGCATCACCTAGGAATGTAATTTCTACCCCATTATGTGAGAACTTGATACACTGATGGTAGGTGGATGTAACAGCTTGCATGGCGTGTATCCAAGGTTGACAAATGATGTGCTTCACCACTAGGCCCACTCGGATCGATAGCACAACTACCCCTTTGGATGAACACTCTGCATCATCATAGGCTTTGATTGTTATCTTCTTACGGGGATCCACTGATTCAATCACATATCCCAATGTTGTGACCAATTGTAGTGTATAGATATTCAAGCCTACTCCATTGTCAATCAACACTCGCTTGATCCTATGTTGATTGATAAACCCTTCAATGTGGAGTGAGGCGTTATAAGGTTGCTGGAAGGATGTGTTGTCACTTTTAGAGAAAATGAGACAAGGTGATGACCTTAGATTTCCAACCATAGCTTGGAACTGATCTGTATTTAGGTTTGCAGGGACTAACGCCTCTTGGAGAGCTTGATCCAAGATTGTTTTATGAGATGGGGATAGGCACAATAGCTCTAAGATAGATATCAGTGCCGGTGTTTTATCTAATTGTTCCACAAGGTTATATTGCTTTGCGATAGATGGGGTGCCTTGTGGAGCTGCTTTTATGGTGATCTTGCCGCGACATGTAACAACATTGCAAGTGGAGCTGGGATTTTTTATGGTAATAGTTGCAATTTGTTCATTGGCATCATATAGGTAATTCACAGTGTAATTATACGCAGCTTGTGTATAATCAGTGGTATCTGTGTTTCTCCCTAAAGTGGAAGGACCCCTTTGATCTTGTGATGGAAGTGGATTTTTGAACATGAGATGATCATTGTTTGTTGTTTTTGGGTCATGTCCTTCGATTTCAATTTCACCTCAGTCAATAAGATCCTAAATAAGATCTTTCAATCTATGACAATTGCTTGTCTTATGCCCTTTCCCTTGATGGAAATCACAATGTTCAGTATCCCTCCACCATGAAGGTTTAACTTGAGGTTCGTAATTTGATGTTTTGGGTAAGGTCACCAAATTTTGAGAAACCAACTGACGTAACACCGTTTCAATAGGTTCCCCTAAGGGAGTGTATGTTCGTTTTGGTTTACAATTTTGTTGACGTTGTCTAGGTTCCTCTTGAGGTACAGTGCACCCTTGATTTGGAGGAGCAACTGTGTTATTCTTGGGTGGGGGATTCTGTCCTGCAAATCAGACCACAGGTTGTGCACTTTTGATAGTTCTTGCATCCACAACCCCGTCATTGACGATGTTTTTGTTTTTGCTCCAGAAGTTAGGCTTGTCACTATTGAAGCATGGGTGAGGACCATCCTTTGGCTCAATGTATATCTTGATAAGCCCTTTTTTTATGAGAGCTCGTTCACATTTTAAACCTTTGGTGATCATGTCATTGAAAGAGTTTATGTCTTTTACATCTAGGTGAAATTCCATTTCATCATTTAAGTTGGAAATAAATATTTCCACCAGTTCTTGTTCAAGTAATTGAAGAGAACATCTGCTAGACATTTGATGTCATCATTGTAGAAAGACTGAAAATATCTCACCTGGTTTTTGCTTAGTGTTACACAGATCAGCCATGGTGATATCATGTTCAATGTTGTGTGAGTAAGGTGCCAGGAACTTATGGATTAGTTCTTCGAAGGTCCTAATGCCACCTGGTAGTCGGGAAAACCATGATGTGGTTGTTCTTCCCAAACTTTGGGGAAAAAGTTGCATTAGGTATGTGTCCTCGTATGCCCCTTCGAGGCAGGCTGAATGGAATTCTCTAACATGATCGCGAGGATCTCCTTTTCCTCAATACTTTTTGAACTTGGGTGTTTCAAACCCTCATGGAAAAGGTGGCATATGAATATTCCTGTCAAAGGGATAGGGACAAATGTCATTGAGTGAAAATTGATTGGTTTTTACACCACTATGAAGTTGTTGGGTGAGATTTTTGACTTGTTGCTGCAACATGTCTATTTCATTTGGAGGAGGAGGAGGTGGGGGATTACCTTGATGAAGGTTATATGTGATGTGATCTCGACCTCTTTCATCCTCATTACGACTTTGGCATTCTGATGCTTTCCTTAGTTGTGCCACATCAAAATAAGAGTGTAGCTTGGCTCCCTCTTCAGCAAGTCTTAAAAAGTGAGCATCAGTATTGCTCCTGAGTATTTCGTCAAAAAGTCTATTAAAGAGAGGGTTGTGTTGTGCCCTTTCTATTGCCATAGGAGTAGGAGTACTTGTATTTTCATCATTTGGATTTCCTCCAAGAGCTTCTTGGAATTCATTGATATTTTCCTCCTCTTCTTCCTCAATTTCTTGTTGTCTAGACCTCGATCTGGTTTGAGCCATTTTGTTTATAAGTTTTTTTTTAAGTTTGATGAAAATAATGATGAGTTGGTGATGGAATGGAAGATTGATGTTTGGTGAGTGTTTTGCATACAAATCCCTAGCACTAAAGGTACATGTTATCAAAGTTCTTTCTTGAATTTTCTTATTGTGTTTGATTGACAAATTTTGATGTGATAAGGTCTAAAGAGATCTAAGATGTGTTACAAACTCAACTACCTAGTAATGAGAGGATTCACTCATAGACTAGTTTTAACCTTCATAGAAATGCCTCTTAGGATGAGTTTATCCTAGATGTAGAGACACTCTAAAAACTGATGTATTGTGTTTGATTCAAGCAATATTGAAATAGAACTTCGAACAAAAAGCTCTTGATGTTTTGAGAGTTGGAATGGATTGATGATGTGTGAATTTGGGAAAATGGATGAAATGTTAACTTCAATAGAAACTTTGTGTTACAAAAGGAACAAACTCTTCCTCTTCTTGTTTAGGGGTTGGTGGTTCTACCCTAGCTGAGTTATATGTGATACAAATATCTAGAAAGAAGATAGGATTGATCTTGCCTCCCTTATTTTCATGATAACTCAAGGCTCTATATTGACTAAAATCTTTACGGTTTAATGACTCTTGATCAAACTCGTTTGATTTTCCTTGAAGGTATAAACGCATGTGATGTAAGAAGGTTCTATGCGAGACAAAGATTTGTCTATTAAGATAGAAGAATTTTCTCCTTTTGATAAAAGCCTTTGAGCTTAATGGTCTTTTCTTAAAGTTGATGTGTTGATGACGATTCTTCTTTCTCAAGATGTGAAGAATGGCCATATGGTCTTTTCTTCTTTCTTCATGTCAGGTTCACCAAATGATGGTCTGCAAAATGGACAATGTTAGACTAAAACCTGTGGTCATATAACACATAAAAACACAAGAAACAAAGATAAATGTTAGTGTTAATTAGCCCAAAACTAGTCTAAACAGGCATATCAAGAGAGACACTAAAAACATGATGAAGTATTTAACTATGACAGCAAACACAACAAGGCATCTCCAAATGCCTTCTACCATGCTCGTAACTCCTTCTCCCTTGTTCCTCTCCTCTCCAAGTTCCAAATTAGTGTAGCTCTCAGCAGCTTTTTTTGCACTATGGATGTCTTATGGAGGTTCAAGATTGACAAATGATTGTTCTCAAAATGATATGCAAATGTGAACAAAACTAATTAGATATGCTATGAAATGACCTAAGATTTATTTTAGTCCAAAATTTCAATATATATTATTTATGATAAATGCTCTTTCTCTAAAATTCACTATAATGTAAATGCATACAAGTTTTCAAGATCTGGATTATGAAGAAATGGGATCTATTTATAAGAAAAATGGAGCAATGGATGGTTGAGATTGAGTAATCTCAACAAGGGTCGGGATTGAATGATATGAATCCATGTGAGGACTTTCAACCCAATCCCAGGATGACGAGTGTCAACATGAGAGGGGTTGAGAGGAGAGGGAAGAAGCATTAAATGCTTGACATGACCTGAGGGTTAACTTGGGAGTTAAGGTCAACGTTGGGTTGAGTGAATAAATTCATTATTCAAAGAATAATGCTTTTATCCAATGGATAAACTCTTGTGCAAAGATTAAAGGGATAACCATGGTCAAAGAAATAAATTCTTGAGGAAACACATGGGTTACATGAGGGTTGAGTTTAGGGGTCAAATTCCCTAACCATGGGTGCAAGTGGATTTAACCATAAATGGTCATGTAAGAGCTATTAATGGTCATGTAAGAGCTATTAGTAGTTTGGAAGATTTTAGGGGTTAATTTGTTGAACACACAAAGCATTTAATTCTTTTCAAAGACTTTGAAGTCTTTGAGAAGTGACTCCAAGTTGCTTAGGAATGTGACAATATTTAGGGGATGGATTAAGCTAATTAGAAAGGGGTTTAGAAGAATCTAGAAGGGGATTAGGATTGCAAGTGGGTTTGGTGGGTGAGAGAAAATAGGATTTTTACTAAAATAAAATTCATTTATTTCAACAAATAGGTGCAAGTTGCATTTTTAGGAGAATGCAAGTGGGAGGGGATTTAATGATTTAAATAAATGTTTTATTTAATTTATTTAAAAGACGAAAGAGGATTAAATTAAATAAATAGGATTTATTCATTTAATTGATTGTGAATTTGGTTTAATGAATTAATTAAAATAAATTGAATAATTTATTTAATTAATAGGAGAATATTTGAAGATGAATTAATTAAATATTAATTGAATTAACTGATGGCTAGTGGATTTTTAATCAAATAAATAGCAAATATTCATTTAATTAAAATGGATATATTTATGTGACTACACATTTAATTAGGTTAAAAATGGGGGATAACATTGAAAACATCGATCAACAAAACCCTCTTGCACAAAACCCTCTTTTTCCAAATCCCCCCTCAATTCAAGATTTAATTGCATAAAATTTGAACCAATTGGGGGGATTGTAGATGTCTATCGCAGGATCCCTCGCCTGAACCCAATGTTTGATCCCCTCACATCCATCATAAAGAGTATATAAACCATCACTAAGGAGAACAATGTCACTCTTTTGTGGCGAGATTCTATGAGGGAAAAATATGTGGATGGCTTGTCCTATAAGGAGATCAAGGATCTCAAGATATCCAAAGCCAATATCGCCGCATTGTTTATGAATCCCCACACTGGTCTACACGTAGACCCCAAAAAAACAAAACTTTCTATGAAATAGTGAATAAATGATGATATTGTGAAAAAAATTTGGGATCATTGGTGGATAGTTTTTGATAAACCACCCAACAACAATCTTGATGTCCCCCTCTACTTCATCAAAAAATTGTATGCTGAGTTTGTTTTAGGAAAACCTGTGAACTACTTTGACATCCAACCTTTCCAGGGTGTGGATTTAGGTATGCCCCAAGATAGACCTAGGGCAGTCAGAGTAGTCCAGATCCCATATGTCCCCCCTCCTCCTGTTTATCCCCCACCTCCAATGCAGCATCCAGATATCATCTATGAGGTGGCGTCATGGACCATATCAACTATTCACTCTTTGAGTACCCTTTTGGTTTCTCAAGTTGGGGCAGTAGCTCAACCTTCTTTTGATGGTAGTAGTACATCTGGTGGTGCTGACACATCCTCCTTGGCTCCACACATTTATGTGTCCCATAGTTGTGTCATGTGTGGGCACCTATGCTTGGGTCTAGTTGGACAGTCTGTTGATCTTCCTATGCACACTGCAGATTATGAGGTGCATGAGATGCACGATGCACCAGATGTTATGACAGGGACTAAAGGATACCCTAGAGAGTCCTCTCATGCTAGAGGCGAGGAGGCACCTTCATCATACATTGATGATGTAGTCGTAAGATTTGTATTTTCATTGTTCATTCTATATTTTAAATGAATATTTATAATCTAGATAATATTAACTACTAATGTTTATTTACATGGTATATTTAACAGTTGATGACAGAGGAGTTGACACAAATCCAAGAGGGCACCTTGATGGCCATTTCATTTGGCCTTGATAGCTTTACGGTGCATATATTATTGCACCTAGTCATTTTTATTTTATTGTACATACATGCTCATCATTTATATTGGCATTAATTAGATTATGTAGTAACTTGCATGTATATCTTATTTTACTCTTGTAGGGCACAAGTAGCGTGAGTGTGGGGTTGTGTGATTCGGGATCTGGTAGTGCAACTGGAGACAAGGGAAAGGTAATTGAATGCAAATATGATTGAATGAATAGTTTAAATAATAATGATTCTACATGTCTAGACATAGATTGATAGTTTCACATCTATGCTAACTTGTATCAATGTCATGTTTGTGAACATATGTAGGTTGTCTATGAAAATATGGAAAACATACCTCCTCTACCGATGACATACGTCAAGAGTCCTCCAAAGCCTAAGAGAAAACATGGAGATGAGGTAAACAAGAATAGTTTAATTATAGTTCATTTTTATTTTAACTTTTTCAATGTGAGTTATATAATATAACTAATCTTAATCGTGGTTTTTTTCTCTTGTGTGGGATCCTTCAGAGCCAACCAATGCATTGAAGAGGATCAATTTTGATTATCCATCAGTAGCTTAGGATGTTATAGATAGTTTTGGGATGCGTGCATGTCTATTTAAAATGTAAATTTTGTATATGGACATACATTCATGTATATAGACATACATTTTGTTTGAGTTGGCGTTTATACCATATTTGTGTATGGACATACACTTGTAATCATTTGACATTTTCATATATATAGAAGTTAATATTTGGTCATATAAATTGTTGCTCGTGTGTGCATGGTGTTATCGTTTTAAACTTTAATATTCAATCCAATAATTAACAATGGTTAATAATGGTTATTTAATGAACAATACAATTCATTTCATTTCATCATAAGTGTTGTTTGTATAATCTTCACATTATATAATTCATTTCATCTAAATTGTAAGTGTTAAATTTAGTTTCCTTTGGAAAATTCACCAAATTTAATGACCTCCTTGCTCATTAGGCCTCCATGAGGTCAAATTTGGAAACAAGTGTTTTGATGGATTCTCAATGTAAATAAGGTGAAATTTAAATATTTTTTATGTAATAAGGTCATTTAGACCAATATTTGTTATGTCTAGTCATAGGTTACTCATATTGGCAAAATTGTTCAAGATTGCTCAAAAGTTGTAAAAAGTTGTCAACGAGAGATTCATGTGACGAAATGGTTAATCTCTATTTTTCAAGATTCCCTACGATTTTATTAGGGCAGCATTTTTTCAGTTGGTGAAAAAATCGTCAGTTTCATTAAATCAAATGTTGTCACATGGCCAATTTCTCGTTGTGATCATGAACCGCCGGTTCCAACATGTCTAGTTAGGAATTCTTATCCTATGCATGCTCCTATTTTTCCCCCCCACTCATTCGAACGCTTGGGGCCATACCCTACCACCATCGTCCCTTGAGCGCCCTAAGTGCTCAAAATTGTCAAACTTTGATTGGCCCTAACTCGGAATCTGTAGCATATGTGAATGATCCATTTGAACCTACTAGGCCATGCAAGGGGTCCCTACAAAATCCTATCTCAGTTTTTCAAGATTCCCTATGGTTTTTTTAGGGCAGCATTTTTTCAGTTGGTGAAAAAATTGTCAGTCTCACTCAATCAAATATTGTCGTGTGGCCAATTTTTTGTTCTTCTCATCGTGATCACAAACCATTGGTTCCTACATGTCAAATTAGGCATTATTACCCTATGCATTCTCCTATCCCCCCCCACTCAGTTGAATGCTTGGGGCCATACCCTATCGGTGTCATCCCTTGAGCGCCCTAAGTACTAAAAATTGTCAAACTTTGATGGGCCCTAACTTGAAATATGTGGCACATAAAAATGATTCATTTGAACCTATGGGGCCACAAGAGGGGTCCTTACAAAATCCTATCTCATTTTTTCAATATTCCAACCGATTTTATTAGGGCGGCATTTTCCAATTGGTGAAAAAAGTATTAGTCTCATTCAATCAAATGTTGTCGCATGGCCAATTTCTCGTTCTACTCATCATGATCATGAACCATCAATTCCAACATGTCCAGTTAGGCATTCTTACCCTATTCATGCTCCTATTTTTTGCCCCCACTAGATCGAATTCTTGGGGCCATACCATACCGGTGTCATCCCTTAAGCACCCTAAGTGCTAAAAATTATCAAACTTTGACAGGCCCTAACACAGAATTTGTGGCACATGCAAATGATTTGTTTGAACCTATGGGGCCAAAAGAGGGGTCCCTACAAAATCCTGTCTCATTTTTTCAAGATTCCTTACGTTTTTATTAGGGCATCATTTTTTCAGTTGGTGAAAATTTGTCAGTTTCATTCAATCAAATGTTGTCGCATGGCCAATTTCTCGTACTGCTCATCATGATCATGAACCGTCAGTTATGACATGTCCAGTTAGGCATTATTACCCTTTGTATGCTCCTATTTTTCCCCCCACTCGATCGAACGCTCAGGGCCATACCCTACCGACATCGTCCCTAGAGCATCCTAAGTGCTCAAACTTGTCAAACTTTGATAGACCCTAACTCAAAATTCGTGGCACATGAGAATGATCCGTTTGAACCTATGATGCCATTAGAGGGGTCCCTACAAAATCCTATCTTGGTTTTTCAAGATTCTCTACAATTTTATTAGGGAAGCATTTTTCAGTTGGTGAAAAAATCGTCAATCTCATTCAATCAAATGTTGTCGCGTGGCCAATTTCTCATTTTGCTCATCATGATCATGAAATGTTTGTTCTAACATGTCCAGTTAGGCATTCTTACCCTATTAATTCTCCTATCCCCACCCCACTCGGTCGAATGCTTGGAGTCATACCCTACCGGCGGTGTCCCTTGAGTGCCCTAAGTGCTAAAAAATTGTTAAACTTTGATGGGCCCTAACTTGAGATCCGTGACACTTTCAAATGATCCATTTGAACCTATAGGGCCATGAGAGGGGTCCCTACAAAAGCCTATCTCGGTTTTTCAATATTCCCTACGGTTTTATTAAGGCAGCATTTTTTTAGTTGGCAAAAAAATCATCAATCTCATTCAATCAATAGACATATACTCATTCAATAAAAAAATATAGATAAACAAGCATTACATTGTAGACACATAATGATCATCAATATTTCCATGTATTGTATACACACAATTACCATTACACTTGCATATGACATCCATGAACAAATATGCAAACATGATTTTTCATCATTATCAATACAACTACACCAATGTACTCATGTACAGATACATTTTATATCATCAATATAACTAAACCAGCTTTCTCATGGACATCGTATATCATAATAACAAAGTTACATCAATTCACATCCATATACAAATACAACATCCCACTTCATCTGCATCAAATATCCTCATGTCCCAAGTGAAAATCTCATGTAGAGAAATGTTTGTATATATATGAAGACCAAAATAAGCAACCTTTTTATGTGGAATGTATGTGCTAAAAGAAATAAATTATAACACTTAATACAAATTATTTTTTTTAATTATAAATAGATCATTTGAAACATTTTTAAGACGTACAAGATTGTATAATTATGAAACTTACCAGTTTCTCAGTAAAGTCTACAAGCATAACTTTGAAGAAAGGCACATGTTGATTAAAGCCCTTCTCACTGCATTCTCTGCATGGTTGAAAATGATGGTAGATATTATCATTTTTGAATGGCAATACATTCACTTGACATAGTGTGTGGAAGTTTACAAAATTTAATCACATTGACAAAGTGAGGGACTTAGTGTTTACATAAAAATTTAATCTCATTAATGCACACAGAGCATATTGTGTTGTGGTTGGCTGTAAATTTTTGTAGTTCTTGAAAATAAAACTTAAAAAGTAGCTAAATATTGATAACCCCAAGGAATATGTATCATCGCCAAGAGTAAACTAGTCAACGATGAATGATCTAGCATGAACCTGTATTTTTAAGAATTGTTAGTCTACACATAAAATGCATGCATGAACATAAAGGCTTTATGATAATCACTTCAACTGAAATGCATGATAATAAATGAAAAGTTGGGATTATATACCATAAAAATATGTCCCTTCAAATTATATCGGGTGAACCCACTATGTTGATGCAAAAATCATAATGTGATAGTGTTGTTTATCATCAAAAAGATATGCATGAGCATAAAGGTTTTGCGATAATTATATCATCAAAAATTATCAAATAGTGTTGTCTATTATAAAAAATTGTAGTGCTCATCAAATGCATGATAATAAGTCGTGTTGCAAAATACGTCCCTTTGAATTATATCGAGTGCACCTGCTATGTGCATGAAAAAACCGTGTCGCAAATAAAATGTTCATCAATAGACTTGCATTTTGAACACATCCTTAATATACATGTAACAAAATTGAACATTAAGGTTTTATGATCATTATTTGAAATGAAATGCATGATAAAAAAAATAAGGCACCATTAAAGACCTACTACTCAAGTGTGCCTGAAGGGTCATCTCTTTGCTTAAGAGTATCCAGTATTGCTTCATGATTAGCAATAGTCACTATCCATAGCTCTTTGGTCTTCGGTTTTGTTTGATGCTTCAACAACTTGACATTTTTAGCTATAATAAGGTGTGAATACATGAGAATGGTTTTGTGTCTCTCATAGTCTTCAAATGCAAGTATGCCATTCTTTCTAATCATGTATGTTCACAACCAAGTTCCCACAACAACAACTGAACATGTAGGATATGTGAACCCATCATCATCTATCACTAGTTGTGTTAGCTTATGTTTTCCCTGTACACATCAAGCCAACCAATATTTTGATCTCTCTGCATTCCCTTACGGTGCAACAACTGCAAAAACATGTCCTGGTTGTACAAGACTTGATAGATGGTCATACTCAAGTGAACTTTCCATGTCATCATTTGACAAAGATATTGTTTGAGATAAAGGAGTTAGATATTTTGGAAACCACATATCAACCCACTCACTTGACTCGCATTGATCCCAATCACACCGAACACAACTCTGACAAAAACAAGCCAATGTTCGTGTCTAAATGGTCCATGTACTTGTATCTGAGCTAAGAAATGAATGCATCTTTTAAGAATCTTTAATTGTTTGACAATCCAATCGATCTCCCATTGTGCCCTCCTCGACCAACCAAAAAAATCTGGTCACTGATGAATCAAGAGTACCTCCATGTGACAATGTTGAACTACACCAATCAACAATGGAACATGCATCAGAGAAATTTGCACCTGAAATCCTCAATTGCTCCTTAACTAGAGCTCTCTTCAAACATGCACCTGCTCTATCATGCTCCCCCTTCCCATGCCCTACCTCAAAAAAACACCAAATATGAGGTATATGCCTCTCTACATGCATTCTACTCAACCAATAAAACATACAGTCATTCTTGAATTGACCCGTACAGTTATCTAACCATATGAGATGTTGATCAATTGCAATATCTTTCTCATGCAAGAATTGAAAAAAAATCTTGAAAGAAGGTTGCACATACTCGGAGGAGTGTGATCTATCATCACTCATATAAAAATGATACTCCCCGATTATCTTCCTGTCCTCTTCTGTACTATCAAGAGCATGTCTATATGTAATATAAACAAAAATAGCAATCTGGGTTGAATTGTAGTACTAAGAATGTACCTCATTTTGTGGTTGCAATGTATAGTTCTCTACAAAATCAACCACCGATACAATAGTGCCAATTAGGAAAGATTTCTTACACATCCTGAACTGTTGATCCAACATCTGAGACCTATGGGTGTGCCTTGCATACTTGTAGAAAATATTTTCCTTAAAATACAAAATAAAATCAGCAACACTCACTTCTCTTGAGACTAATTCGCATCTAGAACCTTCACCTCCACTCTTCAAAGTATATTTCACTGTCTCATATCTTTTTTTTCTCAACATAATTCTTTCCAAACTCGTGTTCCCTTCCCTCATGAAAACATGAAATAAACCTTGACAACCCACCACATTGTGAGCACTTCTCATTCAAACAATCATTTCTATAGAAATAGCAGCCATCATCTCTAGGGCATAAAAATAGATCTTGAAAGTCTCTTGATGATCTTGGAAATAGCATTGCACCACACTTCTACAACATCTCATTAGTATGCATCATAGAACGAATATGGCATAAAAGTTCATGGTACATTGAAAACTCCACATGGTACTTGCAACAACAAAAAATTACGAATCTTAAGAGGTACACAATAAAATGGCTTCAAAGATTCAAAGGCCCTTTGTCATATTTGCAAAGTTGGATGTACTTCATAAAAAAATTTGTACAACATTGTTTGGCTTGATTCCAAGAAATGTTTGGGATGCGGTGTGCGGTCTCATTTGTCGATTCTTAATTTCAAAACATCTTTTACATTGGGTGATACTCTAGAATTAGAGTGCCAAAATTGTTGAATTTCCTCCTTCACATTGTCATTCAACTTTCTATCAACACGTGGAAGCCTCACACCAAAAGCCCATGTATCATGTTGAAGTGGATCGTCAAGTCTTTGTCTTCGTGCAAGTGCTCTATCCAAATTTTTACGGTTTATGTTCAAATCAACACAAGTTTGTCTCATTTGACAAGCCTTCCTCAATTGATTTCTTACTAAGGAGGTTGCAATCACTCTTCAAGTGGCTCTCTCATCTCTTTCCTTGGTATTTTTTCCAATAGAATTGAGAGCATTAAATAGATTTTTAACAATAATAGAATTTCTCTCCATCTTCTTGTTCATACGAATCTTCAATTTGTTTAGCAATGGTCTCATCTTTATCATGTTTAGTAATTGAACAAAAAGTTGGCATTGCTCAGCCAATGTCTTATTGCTAAAATTTTGGTCGAAAATTTGTGTTGCCCACAATCAAACGGTTCTTGTTGAACTCTTTCCTTCAAGATTCACAATAATGTTATCATCAATTTCAGGTAACCATTTTGGGGCTCTTGAAGGCCTTGGATTTGGAATTTATCTTTTATCCATGAGAGGGTCTTCATTTCTGAAGTAATTAGGTGTTACATATTGTTCACTTGGTTGAGCAATTCTACCTTCAATGTCAAAGTTTTCCACATTTTTACCTTCAATGTCAAAATTTTCCACATGTTCACCTCCTATGTCAAACTTTTCTACATTTTCACCTCCAATGTCAAAAAAAATCATATTTATGCCAAAATTATGGACACCTTCATTGTCAACTCCCAAAATTTCACTTTCCATTCTCACATCATGTTGAGCATTTTCATTATCACTTTCAACATTTTCAACATGTTCAGCATTTCACTTTCAAAATCTACATTTTCATTTTTGATAACTTGCTCAACATTTTCAAATTCAATTTCCTCTTCACTTGAAGTAACATTAGCAATATTTAACATACCTTGTCTTCTCCTCCTATGACCTTCTCTATCTCTTTCTCTATACACTTCAATTTGGTCATTTGAAAGCTTTCTTTTGCGTTTAGACTTCTTACGACTACTACTCCCCATTTACCTCCACAAAGATGCTCCTAAATGATTGGCATTGTAAGATTTGACTTTAAGAATCTCTCAAAAGCACAAATTTGTCTCAACCTGTCTAAAAACTTGTGATCGTTGACAAAAACCAGAATGTGAAGAATGTGGGTCGTTGAAATCCACAAAATGGCCCACAAGGCTCTTTTTATTTACAGAAATTGGATATCCAATTTTAATGCATAAATTTGGGGTCCCAAAAATAATTCCTATTGTTGTCCTTTTTTAACTATTGCCACATTAATGGCAGTGGTAGATTAGGGGAGGGGGAGAGAGAGATTAGGGGATAGAGAGAGATATATATATATTAGGGGAGAGGGGTAATATGACCCCTTAGGACCCATAATGACCCAATATGGTGTCATAAGGGGTCATATTTTGTCCTAAGGGGCAAAATGACACAATATGACCCATAACGACACAATTTGGTGTCGTAAGGGTTCATATGTTGTCTTAAGGGAACATAGGACCCAATATGACTCTGTAGGACACAATATGACCCATAACAACATTGTATAGTGTCGTAAAGGGTCATGTTGTGACCTAAGGGGTCATATGGTATCTTAAGGGGCCACATGACACAATATGACCCCTTAGGACACAATATGACCCATAACGACACAATTTCATGTCGTAAGGGGTCATATGGTGTCTTAAGGGGTCATAGGACACAATATGACCCCTTAGGACACCATAGGACCCATAACAACCCAATATAGTGTCATAAGGGGTCATATGTTATCCTCAAGGGTCAAATAGTATCCCATGACCTCTTAAGACACCATATGACCCCTAACGACATCATATGGTGTCATAAGGCATCATAAGGGGTCATATGACCCCAACAACACTGTATAGTGTCGTAAAGGGTCATATGGTGTCTTAAGGAGTCATATGACACAATATGATCCCTTAAAAAACAATATGACCCATAAAAACACAATTTGGTGTCATAAGGGGTCATATGGTGTCTTAAAGGGTCATATGTTGTCTTTAGGGGTCATATAGTGTCCCATGACCCCTTAGGACACTATATGACCTGTAACAACACCATATGGTGTCCTAATGGGTCATAGTGTGTCATAAGGGGGCAAGATGAACCATTATTACAATATAAAAAAGCAGTGCCAATACTACTTACAAAAATTTGACACATAAGGCGTCATATGGTGTCCTAAGGAGTCATAGGATACAATATGACCCCCCCTCTCTCTCTCTCTCCCTAATATCATATACTAATATATTTATAAATTAGTATATTGTATATTAATAAACAATAGATTAATTATGTGCAAATTTTGTTATTGAATTTACTTATTAAAATTCTCTCTCTCCTTTCCCCCCCCTCTCTCTTTGTCCTTAATATCATATACTAATATATTTATAAATTAATATATTATATATTAGTAAACAATAGATTAATTATGTGCAAATTTAGTTATTGAATTTACTTATTAAAATCGAATACCCAATATAATTGGATATTTGGTTTCTGTTGTACAAATTTCAAATTTGAAATTTTGGCTCAGGTTTGCTTTGGGGTTTGGCTTCGAAGTGACAAGCCTAGAAAGTCAACTAAAAAAATGTATTTTTCAGTATTCCTTGATTTTCCAGACTTTACACTAGTGGCTGACGACTTTTTTATAGCCAAAATTGATAAAATGAAAAGGGTTGTTTAAGGACGTTCTCATATTTCCAACAATATAAGGCTTGTCTTATTTCGACTTTAATAAATTATTATTATTTATTTTCTAATTGAATTCTGACAAAAGTCCTAATTCATAGACTGATTAAAAACACTCATAACTTTCAAACAATATAACATTTTTTGAATCCAAAACATGCATCACATCCTACATTTCGTCTACTATAGGGAAAAAAAAAAATTAATGAATTTCATAAGTTTTTGACCAAGTTAAGGTGGTCGAACATAGGAGTTTCTGAATTTATGAAAAGCTATAGTAAAAAATTCACAAATAATTATTTACTTTATAAAAAATTATTAAAAAAATGTGTCACATTCGGACATGAGTCTATTACTTATATTACAAATCTTATAAAAAAATATTATGATTTGATTGTGATTAGGGTGGTCAGACATACGCCTACTTATCTTTTTCCTGAAATTTTAGTACCACTGCATTGAAATTTGAAATTTTCATCAAATAGGATTTTTTTTTGCCAAAACAAAAACTAGTAGCTTAGAAACTACATTCAATTTTCTATAGATTCTATTTTTACATATTTTAAAAATAATGTTCGTAACTTATTCAAATCTTCATGTCAAGTTGCATAACTCTAATTTTCTAAAATTTCATTGCCACTTAAGGGCTTGATTTGGTACACCATGATCCTACACATACCCTTGAGTATGAGCATAATTCAACTGCTCCAGATAACTTTTCAAATTTTTTTGATTTGTTGGTTGAGTGTAGAAACCTTTTAGTAAGTATCAAATTGGCTATACATTCTTGGGAAGTCCTTCTGAAACTAAAGGAAAAGTACAAACTTATATTTCCAAAGAAGAGTAGCTAAAAGTTTCTTTGTGTAAAATTCACATTTTTATTGTACATATCTATTCTTTCCTTTTTTTCATCAGGGGCATCCTTTGTCCTTGATGTCAAAAGAGGGAGAAAGTAATATGAGCTCAAGGAATGTGGTTTTAATGAATTTCATGAGTAAGGGGGAGTTGGCACACTCATGTTTTGAATATGTTTTACCATCAATGACAAAGGGGAAGATTGTTAGACTTGTGTGAATAATATTGTCATTGATGTCAAACCAATCATTTGATTCTTTATCACATAGTGTATGCAGGCCCAGATATCAATTTGAATATATTGGATGTTATGGATGTTATATGGATATAGCTGTGCAAGGATTGTATGTGGTCAGTATGTATGTGCAGTTCAAGTGTTGCAATTTTTGGATAGAAGTTATTATGCAGCATGGACAGCTTTGGGTGATAATTTTTTGAGGTCCCATTGAGTTCTCATTGACCCCAATATCTCAGTGTTAGGAATTCTTGTTGATCTCGGTATCAATTTTGTGTCTCAATGTTAGTAGCTTTGGTAACTATCAAAAGTATCTTGTCAAGTTTTGTGATTGTGGTTTCCTTGGGAAGTGTGGAGTCTACATTTTAGAGACATTGAGCTTAATCTTGTGATGATATGTATGTTCTCTTGGGTCTGGATAACCCTTGTGCTTTTTCTTATGATCTCGGTATATGCATTGTTAATCGAAAGTATATAAAGGAATTGTGTAGAAGTATTACGGAGGCCGACATGAGCTTTTTTATAATATGTTGGGCTTGATCGACACACTATTCTATAATTTTATCCTCTGGTATATCTACATGTACATGAGTTGTGAATGAATGAATCAATTAAGAGTGAGTGTGTGTGATGTGCATAAGATAGTTGGCAATGAAAGAAGCAATTTATGAGAGATTTGCAGACACCAAAGGTAATCAGTGTCACAGTAGTGCAGTAGTCCTTCACCGGACCTACTACAGGATAGTAGTGCAAAGATCTCTAATTGGATTTTCTTTAAAGTCTAAGATTTGTAATTTGAGCTTAAACTTAGAACTAATTTTATGCATTTGGAGATGCAAACCTTCTCCATTCAACCTTTTCTATTGTAGTGAGCATTTTGGCAATTAGTCATTTCTTTTTGTATCTACAATGAGTAGTATGACAGTGAGCCATTTTTTTAATCTGGCAATGAGTCACCTATTTGTAAAAAAAAAACTATAACTATTTATATTTTCTTCAGAGTTAACACTCTCTAAGGTTTTTCCCATTTTGGATTTTCCATGTACACATTCTGGTGTTTATCTTGCGGTTGGGTTCTCCTTGTTTATTCTGCATTAATTGTTTTACTTCTATCAAGTCTGTTTGATATTTTGACGACAACTTCAATTGGTAAAAAATTTATTATTATTTTAAATAAGTGGGAATACTAATTCACCACCCCCCCCCCCTGCCCTCTCAATATTTTGGTGCTTTCAACCTAATCAACAATAGAACCCATTCAACACACATCATGATGGAGGTTGTCGTAAACAAGTGTTATTCTTTATCTTTATTTATTTCCAATTTTGGGACTAACATCATTAATATTCTCCCTCTCTAATAAGAGTTGGGTTGGGATTCATCGTGAAAAACTATATAAAAACTTTTACCTGTAACTATTAAACTAATTTAACTAGTAGTAAATTAAATGAAGATTGCAAGAAAATAAATTAGTAATACAAAGAGGAATGAAACAAAATAAATAAACACATAAAATGGAGTTTACATGGAGAAACTCTTTTGAAAAAAACATTATCAAAAAGAGAGACCCAAGTCTATTTTATCTTCAAAAGGAGAGATTACATACAATCCTTCATTTTTCTTCTTTAATCGTCAATCCTTTAGAACCTAGATGCATTTTTTTTACATACTATAACCTCCCTTAGCACCTACTACTTCATACATTATTCACCCCTAAATGGGGCATCTAAGTTAGTTATCATATCCTAATATCTTCCTTGAAAGAATTCAAGCATTAATTTCATATCTCAATGTAGGTTACAACTCACTAACCAAAAAGACACATAGTTTATCCTTGGTAACACCTCAATTTTCCACATCTTGAATCATTTTTGTGTTCTTTTCGAAGGTGTTATAACCATCCAAAAAAATGACATGGGAACTTGAGTAACCAAAGCCATCATAACCACCAAGATACATTATTACCATAAATTTGCTTCCAGTAAATAATTAGTTCTTCCCACAATAAACAAAAGTTGTCACACAAATAAAACATTGATAGTAAAAAATTATTATTATTGATACTAAATCTCTCATCCCTTATGATTTACAAAATATATTGGGAGTACTTTAAATACATAGGATTGACAAGGTTGATGGCACATAAATCTTAATAGAATCTTCTCATGCACTCAATAAGAGAATTAACATGAATATTTTAAAGGAATACAAATATATTGATGTTGAAATAAATAATACTCTGAACGATATAGAAAAGTTTAATATTATAAACAATGATTTAAACATGAATGTGGAGAATACAAAACATTTAAACGTTAATATAGAAAATCATTTAAACCTATTGATATTGAAACATCCTAATACAATTAGTAAAAATAAAATAAAAAGGTAACCTTCAAGTTAAGGGACCTTTGAGAATAGTTAATATCATCCAAATAAATTATATGAACAATTATTTTTTAACTATAACATTTGACTGTCAACTAGTGATGCAAATAATTAGAATCTAAAAAATACAGAGAAATAAAAAAAAATTAGACATATTTATAAAAACTAAAATAGATTATTAATCGATTGAATACATCATCTTTGTTGTTATTGATGTTGTTGATGTTATTGGAAACAAGACCAAACCAAAGATAGCAACGCAACAAGATGAGTAATAAAAACTACTTTGATTAATAAATGAATTTAAATTTTGAGAAGAGTACTAAAGTGAAGATTAAATATTTAAGATGGTCTAATTAACTAGTTTTGGGATTTTAGCAAAAGACTCTCATTCCCAAGGTCTAATATGAAATTAAATAACGAGACTAGGTGTTTAATTTGGGGTGGCCAACTTGGCTTGGAGTTCGCTAAGATATCAATCCAGACTTCTGTAGCAAGGCATTAATGCATCCTCCCCCACTTTATGGAAAGGACGGGGGTCTTAAATGAAGAAGCCTTTGAGAGAAGAATATCTCAGGTAGATCTCAGAAAACCTCGAGAAGAGAGACAAGTCATCATGCCAATTTAAGGATGGATATAATCTGCCAAGAGTCTACCAAAGATAAAAAAAAATGCCATCCCAAACTAGATGTCATTTTTGTCTCCAGATTGTGTCTCCACTTCGTAGGATAAATCTATGCCACCTCAGCTGTCGAATAGGGTGATAAGATTCCATTTCATATGGTTAAAGTAACCATTGAAATATCAAATTCAAATTCCTGGAAAAACAAACATCATCTGTCACTTCTTGGGCTGATCAAGACGTCAATTCTTCATCCATCCGAAGAAAAGAGCCATAAATGCATTTGCCAAAATGCCATCTTCCATCTATATCTCCAGTTAGTGTTTTTTAGCATCTCATAATGAGTAGGATAAATCTAGAGCCACCTCAACTTTCAAGTAGGATGATGAGCTTCCATTTCATATGGTTAAAGTAACCGTTGAAAATTCAAATCCAAAACTCTTGTAGCCATATCAAAGCCAATTTAAGCTAGATGACCCATTTACTTGTCTTTGAGTGCAGATTACCATATATAGTTCAGATTCACATTGTGGCTGGAGTAGGATAGATTTTACTTGGCAATTCAGTAATCACGATTAAGGTAGTAGTCTTCAAAAAGCTACCAGCAAGAATAGAATAAGGAAAGCAACGGTTGATTATGATTGTCATTCAACCCCCTGTTATTAATTTAAGTTATGATGTTAGACTTTATTCCTTAGCCCACCATCTTAGTTCAAACCCTTCAACCGCTAACTTGGAGAGCAAATATGCCTTTGAATTGGCTTCCCTATAAATATTCAGTTGTCTAACTGAATAGTTATCAAACTCGGACAGAATTAATTAAATTTGCTCCAGTAGGGCCTTCAAATGCCAATTAGAAGTGCTCCCAGATCTGATCACATTAATCACTATGGTTGAACCACCTTCAATTTCAATTTCCCTGATGTATTTTTCTTAACACTCAACAAGACCCATGAGAAGAGTCTGTCACATTGTTAGTATCCAGGGACACAGGAATAGAAAATTTGCCTATAAAAGATCCAATGTGATCCCTAATGACACATCCTATGCCAGATGGATCTAGGTTGCCTTTTGATGCACCATCAAAATTGAGTTTTAACCAACTTGTTTTAGGTGGGGACCAAAATAGCAGTAGTTCTTCCTTCAACTTTCTTACCTATAAAAGAAGGAATTTTAATGCCATTCCATCTAAATCTGATATTTCCATCCTAGTCTGTAAATTCCCTATTGGGATTGGAACTAAAAGCCAGTTTGCAATTAAATTCTCAACTATGGATCTTTCAATAGAATTGATAACTAACTCTATCTTCCTGGCTTTATCGTCAAAAATTATCCTATTTCGTTCTTTCCATAACTCCCTTATGAGGGAAGAGGGGCTAATTTCCCATAAGGAGCTAAGAATACCATCTTTAAGTCTAATTGACCAACCTTGGAAAAGAGAAACAATATCATTAGAGAGGGCATTAATCCATCCAACTTAGCACAGAGCCACCTCCAACATCTGGTTGAGAAAGGGCAGTTAAGAAGAAGATGGTCAACTGATTCCTCTTGTGCCTTATAGAGGGCACATCTTAAAGGTCCTTCAAAGCCCATTTTCTTGAATCTTTTCACTATGAGAATTTTCTTTCTTGTGGCTAACCAAGCAAAGAATCTTGCTTGTGGGATAAGTCTACTAAGTTCCAAAAAGGTTTATGATGTATTCCAAGGTCATTTTTCTAGCTGACTTGCTAAAAGATTATAACCTTCTTTGGTCATGTATTGACCTGAATAGAATGCAAAAGTTGGTCTACTTCATTGGAAGGGAGAGGAAGCCCCTCAAAGATTTTCCAATGCCACCCAAGGGGATCTTTCTCAAAAAAAAAACAACATAATCCTCAATATATATTTCCCAATTAAGTTTGAGCCAATCTCTTGTATTTTGAATGGAAATCAAACTATCTATACTTGGATAACTTCACCAAGAATCCTCCCAAAATAAACATGAGGATCCATCATGACCATCCTAGGTTATATAGTCAGTCACGATGGGTCTTCATTTAATTATGAAGTTCCATATTCTTGATCCTTTTGGCGGATTAATGACTCATAAAATTGCTATAATTCCCATCCTCAATGTGTTTTGCAAAAATAAGTTTTACCCATCTTGTTGTTGGTTCTTTAACCATCTTCCACACAAATTTTTCTCCTAAAGCTTGATTTTGAAGTTGTTGATTACGAATACCCAAGCCACCCAAGGATTTCGGTTTGCAGATTTTATCCTAGGCAATTAGAGAAATTATATGCCTCTCCTCAAAGAATTGCCAAAAAAAAATCTCATTTTCTAAATAAGAAATGATATCATCCCTGTAGTAAGGGCAAGGTAGGAGAGAAGATAGATGGGAAGTGTTGAGATAATCGCCTGAAGCATAATAGATCTACCCGCCCATGAAATTCATTTTCCTTTCCAAGAATTAATGTTGTGCTCCATTTTCATCTTCAACAGGTCCCAAAGTTTTGAATTTTGCAGGCCTCTGTCAATTGGGATTCCAAGATAGACGCAAGGAAGGGACCCTTTCTTGCAGTTGAAGATCTTCAAAATTCTGATTTCTATTTTTGGAAGGGTGAATAAAAAATAAATCTCTGACTTTTCTTTGTTGATAACCTGGCCTCATGCCTTTCCATAGGAAAAGAGAATATTTTGAAAATGAGAAGCCTCTCTTGGATGGGCTTCTCCCATCAATAGGTTATCATCTACAAACTGATGATGTGTGGCTAAAAAGTTTCTAGCTATTTTGATACCTTTTATCAAACCTCTTGTGTGCATGTCTTTCACTGCTCTGCCCAAAGCCTCTACCATAATGATGAAAAGAAATGGGGAAAGAGCGTCCCCTTGTCTAATGTCTTGGAAGATGAAAAGTATCCTTCTGGGTTCCCATTTATAAGGATAGAAAACCTTGGAGTCGAGATGCATTCAAAGATCCAATTGATCCATCTATTATTGAAACCAAAAGCCTGCAAAACTTTGCAAATAAATTGACAGTTAACATTGTCATAATCCCTTAATATATCTAGCTTTATTATCATCCCTGCTTTGTTAATGTTTTTGAGTGTGTGGATTGCTTCTTGGGCAATAATCACTCCATCAAGAATTGATCTTCCTGGCACGAATCCAGTCTTCTCTTCTAAAAGTATGTTCTCCATAAGAGGTTTAAGCCTATTAATGAGCACCTTCGAAAGGATTTTGTAGATTGTGTTACAAAGGGATATTGGTCTGAAATCTCACAACCTATCAGCTTTCTCTTTTTTAGGAATGAGAGCAATGAATGTATTGTTTATTTACTAGAAGACTCAAGTGCCTCTACTAATTCCAACCCTATGGTTTGCCAAGATTTTTGGTAAAAGCTAGTGGGGGAGCCATCTGGACCGAGGGATTTGTCAGACGAGAGTTGTTTTAAGGCTGATGATACTTCCTCCAAAGTGAAGCTTTCATTAAGCCTCTGGTTTTTCTCATTTGAGATGACTTTCGGGATGATTGAAAGAATTTTATTTTGTTCTCAAAGATCAGATCCTTCCATATTATTAAGAAGGCTGAAAAAAGGGTAAATTTTTTAACGAATAATCTAAGGATCTTTTATTGTCTGATTTCCATGAATTTCTATTATGTCAATTTTGTTTATAGATCTTCTTTTCTTCATGGTATTATGAAAGAATTTTGTATTCTTATACCCAGCTTGTAGCCAACTTTCCCTCGACTTTTGCTTCCAGAATAATTCTTCTTTGCATAGGATATCTTCATATTCTTCGTAAAGCTCTTTCTCTCTTAAAAACTCTACTTGAGACATGCCATCTTGAATAACTTTTTCATTCAACTCATCCTATTGAGATTTTATCTGTTTTTTGGAGACAAAGATGTTTTTAAAGTGATCAACATTCCATTGTAGGAGTTTTCTTTTAACATACTTCAGTTTAGAAACAAAGCAGTATAATTTCAAACCCTCTTTCCACCATTGTTCAATTAGGGTCCTTCATCCATATATTTTGAAATCTTAAGAGAGGCTTGAGAGAAGAAGAAGTTGAACCTTGAAAACATAGAAGTAATGGGAAGTGATCTAATCTTGAACATGAAAGAAATTTGCATTCAAGAGAGAAAGGAAAAGAAGTGAAGTCACCCAGCCAAAAAAAAATATCTTTTCTGTGATAAACTAAACCCTAAACTTCTATTATTCCAAGTAAAAATGCTATCTCTAGATTCCACTTGAATAAGCCCATTCTTGTTCACCCAATCATTAAATTCTTGTTGAGATTTCCCAAATTTGATTATACCTCCCCTCTTGTCTGATAGACTTTTAATAGAATTGAAGACTCCTCCAATAAACAAATTCTCATTTTGAAATTGGGAGATAATTCCATCCAAGTCTAACCAAAAAGTCATTTTCAAAGATGAAGATACAGGACCATAGACATTAATCAAGAAGAAGGAGAAGTTGGAGGATAGGATTTTGACAGCTGTCAGAAGACAATGTTTGTCTAAAGCAAGCCTCTCAATTCAAAGAATTGTTGGCTTCCATTTTAAAAGTGTTGGAATCAATGAACACTGATAGGGAGGGGGGGGTGAATTAGTGTTCAGCGAAATTTCAAACTTGTTATTATAATTATTTAACCACCGTATGCATAAGAAAGAAAGTAAAGTGCAAAAACACAAAACAAATAACCATAAAACCAATATTTTTACGTGGAAACCCAAAAGGGAAAAACCACGGTGGGATTTGAACTCACAATATTATTCCACTATGGCCAATAGAAAAATAATATTACAAAGGGGAATGCACTTGCATTCAAGCACATTGCCTAGAGCTCACTGTGAAATTACAAAAACAAGTCTACAACACTGGAGAAAGGCGCATTGTCTTACAGATGTTTACAAAAGGATTGCATTGAGTGATGAACTAGAAAATAGCATCTAACTATGCTACAAATCAATTCTGATTAAGCTCAAGGTGATCTGTTGTGACTGATGTAATGATCTACTCTATTATGCTCTACAACTGCTCACTGGATCATCAAAAATCAAGATGTGCATGTGAAATTGCACTCGATCGCTCCTAAAACTATTACATACACCATTTCCACACACAAAGATACTAACCAAGTTGATCTTATATATCTGCACCAACAAAAATTATTTTCCACAAGTCCGCTTCACCAAATATCAAAAATGAAATGTGTAGTTGTAAGTCGGCTTAGATTTTTTACTGAACCATATCCGAGACCCAAAATACATGATCACATGCTTCCTATAGGTCTCATCAACTATCTCTAACACATCACCAATCACCAGAATCAACTCCAAGAATCCGATCACACGTTATACCACCAAACATGAAGAATACTCTATTTTTCTCCTCTATCAGATATCGGACCTTCAATCAAGCATAAGAATCAACACCGAAGGGTGGATTGTCATGATAATATGCTTCATATACCTAGCCAACTAATAACTGATCACCGAAACCAAAACATTCTTCACCAAAAATGGGAATGATCATAAAACTGTATACTGAACTGCACCGACAGTCTCAATCTAGAAATACTTTATCCAAGACATCTGGTTAGTCAAAACTCCATACTAGATCAGATCAGTAGACTGATTTTCCATCAATGACAACTCCTAAGAATCTACAAGCATCAGGAAATACCAATCTTCACTGGAGAATCACCAGAACATCAAATGCCAACAATATCCCCCTTTGGCATTGATGGCAACACAGGTGAAAAATGATAAGTGCTCCAATCACTGCAAGCAATTTGAATATATGTACACTCACTAACTGGTTGACTCCCCCTATATATGTGCATCAATCTACATGTCTTATTCCATTTTTCACTGCTCTCTCTCTCCCCATTTGACATCAATGGAAAATGATTGGAATCCACCAAAACTTATGTACAAAATAATGAATGAATGCAATTGATTACATGAACTTAAAGATGTTTGAGTAGATCACCTTTAAGGATTCCAAATATTAGTTTCATCCTCTCAGGAAACACTCCAAAACACTTATTAGGAAACTATACATGAATGCATGAATCTCAAGACTCTGAAGATCAGATGGCACCAGTTTACCTAAGGCATCGATTGCATCCTGTTGTGCTCCAAGTAAGGTGTCCATCCGGGGAGTTACCAGACTTCTCAGTTCTCCCACTCTACTCAAAATTTACTTCTTTTCTTTATTCAAGCTCTTTATTTTATAGATATAATCTGAAATTTGTGCTTCAAGGGAACTCAAAAAAATTAATTAGGGTGCAAAAGAATGACTAATATTGGCTAACTTACCCTCAAGATCTCTCATTTTCCAATCAATGTCTACAGTAAAATTGGGAAAAAATAGACAAGATTTGAAAACTTTACCACCTTCATTCAATGCCTCCTCTACACTATTCATAGTAGACTTTAGGCTCAATCTGTCTCTCTCAACTTCTTTCAAATATTCCTGCAATATCATCTCATTAAATCTTTTCTATACAGATTCATCTATAGCCTTCTCTAATGATACAAAATAAGCTTTCCGAAGGGAGAAGCACCAGAGTCCTAACTAAAACTAGGTAAAAGATTTTCCAAAAACTCAGTTGCAAGAGAGATGACCTCTTTATCTTCAGACTGAGATTTCAACAAGTCTTCACTTGCCTTGATCTAAGCTTGAGTGGAAAGTTTCAACACTTGAAGAGGGGATAAGGTGCTCAAATCCATCGGACCATGAGAAAAATCATCCTCTACATCAATCTCCTTACCTTTGTTAGTGGCATTGGTCACAGCCATGGTTACCGGAGGTTTCTTTGTTGGCTCATCACCCTTATCCTTTTCAACCTTCACACTCACACCCTTTTCACCTTTTTCTATCTCCTTAGCTATCATCTCTATAATTACTTCTATCTCAAGAGGGTCCTGAGTAGCTTCACCAGAGATATTTGCTACTAGATTCTCAATAGGTGCATCTTGTGTAGCATCTTGCTCAATCGGATCAACAAATGGATGATCCTTCAGACCACCGGAGACTTCTGCAGTTACTTCTGGAATGGAAGTGTCTTCAGGAATGTGCTTTATCGGGTGGGTGGCAACCTTTGCCTAATTCACCTCATATCTCAGCTCTAACAAAAAGTATTTTATTATTTTCTCTCTCTTTTGTAGCTTCGTCAATTTTACTAAGCATAATTATGTTTTTTATTAAGGAAAATTAGGTTTTAAGGGACCCGAAACCCGCTTACAAAACGAGAAGATAAGCATGAAAGAAACTAGAGAAAATAGGACATAGAAAGAAAAGTTGCAAAAGACCAACTGAGAAAATAGCAGCTAAGGAAAAGGACAGCGAAAAGCCAACGAGAGACTAAGCATAATTATGTTAATTCTCCTCTTTCTTCTGAATTTCTCTTTGGCCGACTTCAATAATCTTTCAACTTAATCCCTTGATATGAGTGAACAAGTGTTTACTAAAAAATATTCTTGCATTTCTTCATCTTTCCTGCAAGCATCATTTCTGTAGATATCCAAAATGTTATATAACTCTTTAGGAATCTCAGATGATAGTTCAATCAGATCTCTACTTAAGTTATTCATGTACTGAACAACTGTTTCTTCAATTTCCCTCTAGTCCTTGTCATTAGCATTCTCATAGTATATAGCAAGATTATTCAAATTTTCATCCTTTATAATTTCATTCTTGATTTCTTCTAAGGATTTAGGAGGGATGATCTTAACCTTACACGACTCCAAAGCTTCATCTATCTCAGATTTTTGCTTCTTGCTTCCTCTAGCCTTTCCAGATGGCTCTCCTTGAGTCTTTGTCTTCTTGGAGGATGGAGCATCACCGGATAGCTTTCTGACTACTCTAGCATAAGTAGAAATCTTCTTAACTTTTTGGACTTCCTCATCCGAATCTGTCTCCTCCTCAATTGCCACATACTCCCTTGAAGGATTCTCCTTTTTCCTTTTCTCAACTCTACTTGTTGATAGTGTTGGCTTGGTATTGGGTGGAGGTATCGGTTTCTTCACTTCATAGAGAGGTGCAAATCTACTAGGATTTGTCGTGGATTGCTTAGGAGGGTTTGTCAGTTTGGGTTGTGTCTTGATTACATCTTCTTCTCTCAGTATATTCTGATCTCTTTCCCTCTGTACAGCCTCCTTTCTCAATCCATGTACTACAATAGCCTCCACTTTTTTCCTGATCTTTCTCTTTATTGTCAGCTCAGAGAATTTCTTGTGAAGGCTTAGGTCGTTCTCTATAAAGGTACCAAATCTTGGCTCCTTCTTGTCTAAGGGTTGCCTCAATGTATGTTGTGCATATACCTCAAGTGTTTTTGCATCAACCTCATACCCCATGGGTATGATCCACACTATCCTTGGCTCTACTGTCTCCATCAAGTATTGATCCTTATCTACCATGAAACAAATGGTTTGCTCATACTTCTCCACTATGGCTTTGGGGATTCTCTCTCAGCTCTTCATAGTAGATTGAAAATTCTTGAAGTATCCCCATAATGTGGATATCCTCATAACATTGTCACCAATTCCCAACAACCCTTCCTTGATTTGCATGGCCATCAATTTATCATAGGCCCATTGGACCTTCACTTTTATACTAGGGATCTCATTTAGGAAGTATCATGCCAAAAAAATGATAAGGGAGTCGAACTTGAAGGTGTTCTTTTTATCTTGCTTAATCTTCTTTAAGTTACTCAACAATTCTCTCAAAAGAACTTCACATAAATCATACCTTTTTATCTTCTTTCAGGATCTGATAGGCTAAAAAACTATTGTGGTACCTAAAACCGAGTTCTGTCTACTTGATTGATAAACCTTGTAACCAACTACCATTGATGCAAATCTAACATCATGCTCTGAGATGTCACTGATAGTCATTTATTTGTTGTCAAACTTTGAACCAGTAGTGGCTATCACAGTGTTGTTTGATACCTTCCTTAGACCAAGCACTTCATTGGTTGCACTTAAGCATGTTACAGCTTGAATCGTCTGCTTGATGATCTTATGGGTCCTATATAGCCACATAGACTCATTATGGACCCTTCTTAGGATGTACCGGGTCCATTCCAACATCAAATGATGGGAAATGGATGAACTGCACGAAACACTTGTCTTGAAGAATCTTATATTCCGATTTTAGGTTTCCCAAGTTATCTACCAAATGCTTGCTATACAGGGATAGCATGTCAGCATTGTCGAGCAACTCAAGATCACAGTGGATAAAGTCCTAATGTCTTCGTTATGAAGAACACCGTAGGGTACCGAGGAAAATGCTCCTTCTGGATCATCTTTGACAGACTTGAAAGGATGTTTCTTAAACACTAGCATTTCCCTATCCTGAATCTCAACAACCAAAAGTGTAGCAATTCCAAACACATATGTCATTTTGAACTTTGGGTTTCAAAACAAATAGCCTTGCAAAATAGATAAATTCCTTTTGATTCAACTGGGTGTAAGAAATCTCTTTCAGATCGCTACCAGCTCAATTTAGGCTACCAAATCTCTTCTCTTTGTTGATCTATACTTTTCTCTTGATCACACTGTGAAGAATGAACCTTTGAAATGCCTTTTTAACCTTTGAAAACCTAATTTTAGGTTGTAATAAATGCTTCAACCTTTTGGCTTTCAGTTGCCTTGTTTTTCATGAAATTGCTCATCGGAACCTTAAATCTTCAGACAATCTTTCAGGTATCATCTGCATACATGATCTAAACCTTCTGCAACCTTCTAGAATTAGTTACAGATCTTCAAAGAGGGGGTTTTATGAATCTGCATGAAAAACTCCCCCTAAGGCCAAAAAGACCTAGTTACCGGATGAGGTTCCATCACCGGATTCAGGTGTGGATCCATTCTACACATTAGAATCATCTTTCTCAATCCACATCTTCTTGTGTTGATCTCTGATTTTCTCTACCTTTGCTTTGCCTTTTCTCATCTAATTTGATCTTGTTTACTGGACCATTATTCCTACTTCTACAATATTTTGCAATGTAACCTAGTTTGTTACATGCATGGCAAATAATACTTCTCTACATAGGCCTGAAATTCATTTGATTTAGTCTCATCTTGCATTGATTAGAGATATGTCCAAACATCCCACATGCAAAACATCTCTTATTCTGAAAATTGTTCATTATTTTGCACATATTTGACTTATGTCAAAAATTGTTGCATTTGAAACATTAACCAGTAAAGGTAGGACCATTGTTTATTACATTATTCATCATTCCATTATTCATTCTACTTCTACATTGATTTTTCATATGACCGAATTTATTGCAAGTAAAGCATCTACCATTTAATTTATGAGCATTAGGTTGTCTTGCCGGAGGATTCTTACTCTTCTAATGATTAGGTTTTACATTGCTCTGTCCAAAACCGGAGGATTCTCCTTTCTCATATCCAAGTCCTCTTGTGTCCTTTCCATGTCTCTGACTTTTCAGCATCTTATCAAGCATTACTGAGCTAGCCTTGAATTTTTCCTTGTAATCATTAGCTATAGCAAGTTCATATCTTAGAATTGTGATTTGTCTTTCAAGTTCTTGACCATCATTTTTGGATTGTGCCAGTTCAAGCCTTAGTTGATCAATCTCATAATTCAATCTGCAACATTCATCTGCTCTATCTTTTAGTGATTGAGTTAATATTTCTTCATTCTTCTTTCGGTCTTCAATCTCCTTTGTCAATTTCATAACAATGGATTGCATCTCATTCTTCAAAACAGCATTTTCTCTAGCAATCTTCTCACATTCATTAGTCTTGTCTTGTAGAATTTGATTGTCAACACTTCGATCCTCTTTCTCTTTCAATTTGTCCATCAACTCCTTTCTCTTTTCCCAAGAATTTTTTATTTGATCTTTCAAGGTTTCAATGAAGTCTTTAGTTGCATTCAGATTTCTTTCCAAGCCACTATTTTCCTTCATTGATGCATCAAGATCTTCAAGTTCCATAGCAAGTTGTTTCTACAAACCGGAGTCCATTGATTCAATCTTCTAAATCTTCCTCAAGCTATTAGGCTTTCTCAGAGGAACCAAGCTCTAATACCAATTGTTGGAATCAATGAACACTAAGAGGGGGGTGAATCAGTGCTCTGCAAATTTCAAACTTATTATTATGTTTCTTTAACCACTGGATGCATAAGAAAGAAAGTAAAGTGCAGCAACACAAAACAAATAATCATGCAACCATAACACCAATATTTTTACATGGAAACCCAAAAGGGAAAAACTAAAGTGGGATTTGAACCCACAATATTATTCCACTATGGCTAGTAGCAAAACAATATTACAAAGGGGAACGCATTTGCATTCAGGCACACTACCTAGAGCTCACTACTCAATTACAAAAATAGGGCTACAACCCTGGAGGAAGGCTCACTACCTTACAAATATTTAAAAAAGGATTACACCTAGTGATGAACTAGAAAATAGCATCTAACTATGCCACAAATCAGTTCCAGTTAAGCTCAAGGTGATCTGTTGTCATTGATGCAATGATTTGCTTTGTTCTACTCTACAACTGCTCATTGGATCATCAAATATCAAGATGCGCACATGAAAATATGCTCAATCACTCCTAAAACCATTGCATACACCATTTCCACACACAAATATACTAACCAAAAAAATCTTATATATCTGCACCAACAAAAATGATTTTTCACAAGTCGTCTTCATCAAATATTAAAAATGAAACATGTAGCTGCAAGTTGACTTAGATCTTTTACCGAACCATATCCCAGACCCAAAATACATGATCACACAATTCCTATAGGTCTCATCAACCATCTCGAACACATCACCAATCATCGGAATCAACTCTAACAATCCAGTCACACATTATACCAGCAAACGTGAAGAATACTTTGTTTTGCTACTCTACCGGATATCGGACCTTCAATCAAGCATAGGAATTAACACCGGAGGGTGTATTATTGTGATAATTTGTTTTATATACCCAACAAACTAATCACTGATCACCAAACCCAAAACCTACTTCACCGAAAATGAAAATTATAGCAAAATTGTATATTGAACTACACTGACAGTCTCAATCTAGAAATACTTTATCCAAGACATCCAGTTAGCCAAAAATCCATATCAAATCGGATCAGTAGGCTGAATTGCTATCAATAACAACTCCTAAGAATCTATAGGCATCAGGAAACACCAATCTTCACCAGAGCATCACCAGAACAGGAAATGCCAACAAAAAGAAGTCCTCTAGATGGACCTTCTGCTTGAACCGATTCCATTTTGTAGTCTCTATATTGATTTCCAAGATAATGACCAAAAAGTTCTGCCTATTGGAGGTTAAACTTGGTTTCTTGTAGCATGATGATATCTGCATTAATCAAAAGAAGCCTCCTTTTTATTAAGCATTTCTTGTTAGGAGCATTGAGACCTCTCACATTTCAGGATAATATTTTAATTTTTGTTCAAGAAGGGGAGTGCCCTTCCTTACTTTCAAGATATCTATAATTTTGATTTGACCATCATCCTCTCCCTCCAAAGATCTATGCTCACTAAGAGATTTCCTTCCTCTCTTAGGGGAGACAATGTCAAATTTGGGTTTAGAATTGCCCTCAATAAGTTGCTTGATACCTAATTTTGTTTTTTCTTTCACCTCGAAGTATAAGGCAGCGAGGGGAGTTTCCATGAGGGTGAATGCACCAATATGGGAGACCAAAAAGATGCCAAAAATCTTTTTGGTCCCCACTAGGTTGTTTGGTGCATGCCAAATAAGGTGTGCGCCCTATTTGGCACGTGCCAAATAGGATTGGCATGCTGAGCCTTTGGCTCGGCACACCAAGCTTATTTGGCGCACACCAAATAGATAACCACAAATTTAAAATCCCAAAAATCATATTTTGCAAACCAATTTTTGCTAAACCTGTGTTTTGGTTGCATTTCTCCCCTTCCAAACTGCGCATTCCAAATAGAAACATATTTTTGGCTTCCAGTAGTGTTAGATCTTCATCAAAATGGCACTATGGCATCAAGGGAGTCGAAGAGGTATGTATTTCTATTTTTTTACTCTCTAATTTTGTTTAAAATATGGATTAAATTAAGTATTTAAATTCAAATTTGTTTTAAATTTTAGGAAATCAAAATCCATATGAAAATATTGAAAACCCACCACCACCTCCTCATGAAAAGCCTTCTGAAAAAGAGCCATAGCCAACCCCTCCCCCAATTCCTAGACATCCCTCAACAACACAATAAAACATATTAGGGAAAATTGAAAATAATAAAAAACAACTTGAGGAGTTGATAAATAGGTTGAAAGATCCTAATTCCACAACCTCCCATCTAGGACAAGCCTTGTGGAGTCACTATAATCTATTGTATCCCATGTAGGTTCAATGAGAGGTCAAATTAATATGTGGTCCAACAAAAGAGAAGAACAAAAACAATTTTATGCACACAAGTTATCATATGTTGCGGTAAAGAAAAAGAAAATAAACAAAGATGACCTGTGTGCACTTTTCACAGACCCTAGAAAATCAACCCTTACAGCCTGGATGTAGGAGGTTCCCTATCCATTGGTGCTACCATGAAGGGATAAGGAATAACTATTGGGATAGGTTGTGGATGGTTTTTATCAGCTGCCATGTAATAATCATGAGGTGCCTCAGTACTTTTTAAGGAAACTCTATTTTGAGTTTGTCCTCAATGAGATCCCTAACTATTATGACTATGTAAATTTTCAAGATAGGGGTGGGGGATCGCCACATGACAGAGCAGCGGCACAGAATGACCCAAATCTAGCACTGAGACCCTTGGGTAGACCTATGGTGGAGCACGTGACTATTCCTTCCATTGTAAAGGACATTGTCAAGGTGGATACCTTAGAGTCCATTAGCACATTGATTCAGACCCTCATATAGTATGGCGAGCCTCTAGTACATGTTGATGTGGATGAATCTTATATGCCTCAAGTTCCATCTCACTATTGTCAATCATGTGGGGCCCTTTGCACTTATCACCCTAATAGTAGTCAACATGCACCTACACATCAACCATCTGCTATAGATAATATGGTCATGACAGAGTCTCTACTAAATGAGACATTCGGCATTGATACCCAGGTAAATTTTTGCAACTTCATTTAATTTGCTTTATTAAATTTTATTTTGATGTGTTAGAATAACTAAATTAGTACAATGATTGTGATAAAAATGTAGGGTCAAAGTGTTTTTACTACCTGTGACATTCCCTCAACCACATTTTACACGACACCATTGAGTGATCAAGTATGTATCCAATAAATAATTCAATTATTACATGTGAATAGTCAACATTAGGTAAATGGTTTTCTCATAAGTCACTTTGGATGTCAAATAGTTTGGTGATGGAGCTTCGACATCGACACCTCGCAATGAAGTTCATTGAGGCACTTACACCGAGGTAATCTTTATTCATTAATGGTATGGTAAAACAAGTTTAGTATTTTTTATAATTGAGTAATAGTTATTATTTCATTTTCAGTTGTTGACATCAGATACTCCTCATGTTTAGCTACATTGGATCATGGTGTTGTTGCAGTAGTAGCAAGTTCAGAAGCTTTGATAGATGTATTAGACAAATTAGTACATTTCAATTGTTCTTTTAATTATCTATATTAAAAATTGTAATGATACTTGTATGTAATTTAATTTCCATCATAATTCTTGTTGTAGGGCCTTATCACTCCTGAGTGCAATCGTCCCCCCATTGTGGATGAATAGAGTGATTATATGTTTGCAGTAATTAATTGTTCTATTATTTGTCATTCTACAATTCATTTTTTACATATATTATATATTGATGTCTATAGTTTTGATTTTATTAGTTGGAGCTCCAAATAAATCTAGAAAGGAGGACTAGTGAGCGCATTCGAAAGATGCCAGCATCGCATATATATGTTGGCATTTGCATGAAGATTGAATTAATGATATGTTATGTTGTCATTGATGTCAATTGAACCAGTAATGGTATTTATGGTATTGTTGATATTGTTGTTATTATTAGTATTGGCTTGTAACCGGCAGGAAGAGCTTTGAGGAAGATGTTATAAACCGGTATGTTAGTTTGTGAGTTGAACCGGTAAACCGGTATATAAGGTTAAACCCTTTTCTATGCAATGTAACCAGTAAACCCTACCATTTATTTATTTGTTAACCCCTTTCAATTTTGTTGGTTTAAGACCTAATGATGAGCGGTAATGATGGAGACACATGTGATCATTGAATGAGGATAAGTTCAAATTGTTTTTGGCATGTTGTTTGTTTGTTTGATTGTCTAGGCAATGAGAAAAGTGGAATGCATATAATGCATAGCGCGTGATGAGTTACAAAGTCCGATGAAGCGATGATCATGGAGCGGTTGGAATTTTCTTGAAGAATGTGAAAAGATTGTTATGATTTCTAACGGTCAAGATTAAACCGACTTGTTTGTAATCTCTATGAGAGAATTAGGTTTTTGTTGTGTTACCGACCTAATTGATTTGTATTTAAGGTTGATGAAGTTGTTTATAAGATTGTTGGCAAAGTGTTGGCTGAAAACTAGTTGAGTGTGTGGTTGCCTAACCAGAGAATGGATCTGCAGTTTGTGTAAAGGTAGATCGAAGCTTAAAAGGATTCGATCGATCAAATGTAGTGATATTTAGACAGATCAAGAAAACATGTTGTTTTCTAACAATTATAGCGGAATTGAAATCCCCTAACTGAGTAAGCTCTAACAAGCTTGGTTACTTATTAAATACTCTAACAAGGTGGTCCATTAGCTTGGATTCTCAAAATCCTCTACCGAGGTTACTCCTAACAGGGTATTTTTTATTTTTCATCAAGGCATTTTGTAAATCCCTTAACCAGGTGATTCCTAATAAAATCAGTTCTCAACAGGATTTATTGTAAAAGCTTTAATAGGCTTGGCTCCTAACAGAGAGAACTTCAGAAGAGTTCATATAGCTATCCTTGTGAGTCTCATCTCACCGTGGTTTTTTACCTATTTGGGTTTTCCACGTATAAACATTTGTGTCAAGTGGTGAATGTTTTTGTGGTTATGATCTTATTTGTTGATTTGATTAATTTCTGATAAGGCATGATAACTGGAAGCATTGAGAGATTGAATATGTTGAGATATGATTAAGCATTTTGATGTTTACAAGATTGAAGTTGTTTACTATTAATTTGTTATAACAATTAACCGGTTGATATTGAGTATTGATCTTGATAAGTGAAAGTTTACTTTGTGAGTTTGAATTTGAGATTGGGAAGTTTGTATTAGTTTTTCAGTATACTAATTCACCCCCCCCCCCCCCCCACCTCTCAGTATTCTATCGAATACTTATTCTTTCATCATACCATCAATATCTTCATCCCCTTGATAGTCAAAGGTAGGTCGTGATCTATTTCCTGGTGCTAGTGGGAAATGAATAGACTAGGGGCCTTTATTGTATGCCTAAATGGCATTTTGAGCATATGTTTTGTATTATGTATATGTGACATTTTATCACCATATGGCTTTTGGCAAGCTTGTATCATTGTATTGGAAATATATGCTATACTCTTATCGACATGAAACATTTTATGACTTTATGCCTTTTTTGGTTAATGCAAATCATATTACAACTATTATGCAAAATCACATATATAAATTTGATGATTGAAATTGAGATTCTCTAATTGTAGAAACATTGTTGTATGTGAAATATTATATATTCTATAGGTTTTGTCCACAATTCTTAATATATTTTTAATTGAAATCAATTTGTGTTCGATAATTCAACTTCATAACTTGGTAACTAGTAATTATATTTATTTTCATGCCTAGAATTTCTATTTTGTCGTAGTCCATGGAGATAAACTGTAGTAACATTATCCTAGTTACATTTTTAGTTACAATAACTAGTCTCTTCACTTTAGTCAGAGTTAGTTTAAATTAGTGTTAGATTAAGTTAGAAAGTCTTATTTTGCACTAGTCTACATATATGCTTAAGAAAGAATTACTCTTTTAATTAGTTTTTCCTTTTTTTCAAGTACAAGCTAGTTTTCAACTCTTACATTAAATTTGGACCTTATAAACTACTTTCAAAATTCAAATAACTTTTATTTATACACATTCACACTAAAAACAAAATGATCACATCATATTTAAAAAAAATTAAAATCATGATGGGGTGACTTGGGGACAAAAATAATGCCATACCTTGTGATGACTTGGCCTCCTAGATGCACTCGCATTGACGGTCTATGCCCATGATGTCCAGAATGAAAGTGGTGCTATGTTGTCACCTTTCACTGAATGCATTTGACGGTTTTTTATGTGACAAAAAAAGTCTGACCAAGAGCAGATGGAACTGAGTTGTCCAAAAGAGAGAGGTGTAGGTTCGCACCACACAACTCCATAGGTTCAAACAACTAGTCCATATGTGCTACAGGCTTCGAGATACGCGACATGAAAGTTTGACTATTTTCACACTTTTAGGGCTCAAGAGAAAGTGTCGCTAAGGTGTGGCTCAGAATGATCAGGCAACTTTGGGAGAGAAACAAGGGCATACCTAGCGTAAACCCAGCCACCCAGATGTGCTCGCGCTAACGGTTCATTTCCACAAGAAGAAGAACCAAAGTTACACTATGCTGCCACCTTTTCATTGAATGCAGCTAATAGTTTTTGATGCAACAGAAAAATTGTAGGAATGGGAAAATGGAATTGACTTGGAAAAAAGTAAGAGAGGTTTTTGTAGGAACCCATCACATGACCCCTAAGTTCAGACAATTCGTCAATACATTCCCTAGGCTCTGAAATACACGACGTCAAAGTTTGACAGTTTTCACACTTTGAGCACTCAAGAGAAAAAGTGGCTAAGGTGTGGCTCAGAATGATCAGGCGACTATGGCAGTGAAATAAGGGGGTACCTGGCATAATCCTAGCCACTTGAACATTCTCATGCTAATCGTTTGTTGCCACAATGATTAGATCAAAATTTGCACTATGTTGCAACCTTTCATTCAATGAATCTGAATGTTTTTTATGCAACTGAAAAAATCTAGGCATGGGAAAATTAAATTGAGTTGTCTAAAAGAAAGAGAGGTTTTTGTAGTCTTCCACCACATGACCCCATAGGATCAAATATCTCATGCATATGTGCCATGAGCTCCGAGATACGCGATGTCAAAGTTTGATGGTTTTCACACTTTGAGTGCTCAAGGGAAAGTGTCGCTAAAGTGTGGCTCGAAATGATCGGGAGACTTGGGGAAAGAATCAAGAGCATACATAGCATAAACCCAGCCACCTAGATGCACTTTCACTGATGGTTCATTTCCATGATGAGCGGAATAAAATTTATGCTATTTTACCACCTTGCATTGAATTCATTTGACGGTTTTTTATGCGATAGAAAAAGTGTGACTACGAGAAAATGAAATTGAGTTGTTTGAAAGTGGGAGAGGGTTTTGTATTCATCCACCACATGAACCTGTAGGTTTAAATTTCTCATCCATATGTGCCACGAGCTCCAAGATACGCGATATCAAAATTTGATGGTTTTCACATTTTGAGCGTTCAAGGGAAAGCATCGCTAAGGTGTGGCTCAGAATGATTGAGTAACTTGGGGAGAAAACCAAGAGAATACCTAGCATAAACCTATCCACTCAAACACACTCATGTTGATGGTTCGTTGCCATGAGCGGAATGAAAGTTAGGCTATTTTGCCATCTTGCACTAAATGCATTTGACTGTTTTTGATGCGACAGAAAAAGTGTGACCATGAGCAAATGAAATTGAGTTGTCTGAAAGAGGGAGATTTTTTTGTATTCATCCACCACACAACCCTATAGGCTCATAAATTTCATTCATATGTGCCACGAGCTCTGAGATACATGACATCAAAGTTTGACAGTTTTCACAGTTTTAGCGTTGAAAAGAAAGTGTCACTAAGGTGTGGCTCAAAATGACCGGGCGACTTGGGGAGTGAATCGAAGGAATACCTATCATAAACCCAGCCACTCAAACATTCTCACACTAATGGTTCATTTCCACGATGAGTGGAATGAAATTTATGCTATTTTACCACCTTGCACTGAATGCATTTGATGGTTTTTTATGCGATAGAAAAAGTGTGACCACGAGAAAATGAAATTGAGTTGTCCAAAAGAGAGAGAGAGGTTTGTATAGTCATCCACCACATGACCCAATAGGTTAAGATGGATCATCCATACGTGCCACGAGCTCCAAGATACGCAACATCAAAGTTTGATGGTTTTCACACTTTGAGCACTCAAGGGAAAGTGTCGCTAAGGTGTGGCTCATAATGATCGGGAAACTTGGGGAGAGAAATAATGGCATACCTAGCATAAACCTAGCCACCCAGACGTGCTCACACTAATGGTTCATTTCCACGATGAGCGGAATGAAAGTTATGCTATTTTCCCACCTTGCACTGAATTCATTTGACATTTTTTTATGCGACAAAAAAAGTGTGACCATGAGAAAATGAAATTGAGTTGTCCAAAAGAGGGAGAGTTTTTTATATTCATCCACTACACAACCCCGTAGGTTCAGACGATTCATCCATACGTGTCACGAGCTCCGAGATACATGACATCCAAGTTTGACGGTTTGCACACTATGAGTGCTCAAGGGAAAGTGTCACTAAGGTGTGGCTTGGAATGATTGGGCGACTTGAGGAGTGAACCAAGGGCATATATAGTATAAGCCCATCCACCCAGATGCACTTGAACTGACGGTTCGTTGCCACAACGAGTGGAATGAAAGTTATGTTATTTTACCACCTTGCACTAAATGCATTTGACAGTTTTTGATGTGACAGAAAAAGTGTGACAACGAGAAAATAAAATTGATTTGTCCAAAAAGAGAGAGATTTTTGTATCCGTCCACCACACAAACTTGTAGCTTTAGATAGTTTATCCATACGTGCCACAGGCTCTGAAATACACGATGTCAAAGTTTAATGATTTTCACACTTTGAGCGCTCAATGGAAACTGTTGCTAAGGTGTGGCTTGGAATTATCAGGCCACTTGGGGAGTGAACCAAAGGTATACCTAGTGTAAAAGAAACCACCCAGATGCACTCATGCTGACGATTCATTGCCATGATGAGCGGAATGAAAGTTATACTATTTTTCCACCTTACATTGAATGCATTTGATGGTTTTTTATGCAACAAAAAAAGTGTCACCACAAGCAAATAAAATTGAGTTGTCCGAAAGTGGGCGATATTTGTGTATTCATCCACCATAAGACCCTGTAGGTTCAGACAATTCATCCATACGTGCCACGAGCTCTGAGATACGCGACGTCAAAGTTTGATGGTTTTCAAACTTTAAGCACTCAAGGAAAAGTGTCACTAAGGTGTGGCTTGGAATGATCAAGAAAATTAGGGAGAAAACAAAGGGCATACCTAGCATAAAACCAGACACTTGGATGAAATCGCGCTAACGGTTCATTGCCATGATGAGCGGAACAAAAGATATGCTATTTTGCCACCTTGCACTGAATACATTTGACAATTTTTGATGCGATAAAAAAGGTGTGACCATGAGCAAATGAAATTGAGTTATTGGAAAGCAAGATATGTTTCTATAGTTATCCACCACATGACCTTGTAGGTTCAGATGATTTTTCTAAACGTGCCATGGGCTCTGAGATATGCAACGTCAAAGTTTGATAATTTTCATACTTTGAGCGCTCAAGGGAAAGCATCACTAAGGTGTGGCTTGGAATGATTGGGCAACTTGGGGAGTGAAAAAAAGGGAATACCTAGCATAAACTTAGCTACCTGGATGCACTTGAACTAATGGTTCATTTCCATGATGAGCGGAATGAAATTTATGCTATTTTGTCACCTTGCACTGAATACATTTGATGGGTTTTTATGCGACGAAAAAAGTGTGACCACGAGAAAATGAAATTGAGTTATCCAAAAGTGGGAGAGGTTTTTGTATTTGTCCACCACATGACCCTGTAGGTTTAAATGGTTCATTCATATGTTCCATGGGTTTCAAGATACGCAACATCAAATTTTGATGGTTTTCACACTTTGAGCGTTCAAGAGAAAGCATCGCTAAGGTGTGGCTAGGAATGATCGTGCAACTTGGGGAGTGAACCAAGAGAATACCTAGCATAAAACCAGCCACTCTAATGCACTTGCACTAATGGTTCATTGCCATGATGAGCGGAAAAAAAGTTATGGTATTTTCCCACCTTGCACTGAATGCTTTTGACAGATTTTGATGCGACAAAAAAACTGTGACCATGAGAAAATGAAATTGATTTGCCCAAAAGAGGGAGAGGTTTTTATATTCTTCCACCACATGACCTCGTAGGTTCAGGCATTTTGTCCATACATGCCACAGGCTCTGAGATATGCAACGTCAAAGTTTGATGGTTTTCACACTTTGAGTGCTCAAGGGAAAGTGTCTCTAAGGTGTGGCTTAGAATGATCAGGTGATTTAGGGAGTAAACCAAGGGCATAAATAGTGTAAAACCGGCCACCTAAACATTCTCACGTTGATGGTTTGTTTCCATGATGAGCGGAATGCAATTTATGCTATTTTGCCACCTTGCATTGAATGCATTTGATGGTTTTTTATGCGATAGAAAAAGTGTGACAACGAGAAAATGGAATTGTTTTGTTCGAATGAGGGAGAGGTTTTTTTATTTTTCCACCACACGACCTTGTAGGTTCATACATTTTGTCCATACGTGCCACGGGCTCTAAGATACGTGGCATCAAATTTTGACAGTTTTCGCACTTTGAGCGCTCAAGGGAAAGTGTCGCTAAGGTGTGGCTCAAAATGATCGGGAGACTTGGGGGGTGAAACAAGGGAATACCTAGCATAAACTTGGCCACCCGAACATTCTCACACTAACAGTTCCTTGCCACGACGAATGGAACCAAAATTATGCTATGTTGCAATCTTTATTTTCTAGTTCCCTCTAAATATCAATGTTCTAAAAAGGTTAATTGGAAAAGTTGTTTGTGCTACTAATATGAGTCTAATTATTGAATATGATAAAATATCTTATTATTTTAGCATTTACTCTTTCCATGCAAAAATCACATAAGTGTAAGAAAAATATATTGCACAAAAGTATCTTGTAATGACATTTAATATTACAATGCCTCTAATATTTCATTTGTAAAAATATATAGGTCGCATGTACATATATCCAAATAAGCTTGATATTACAATTTAATTTATTGCATTTACATTCAATTCAATGAATCATCTGGATCCGCTCTACTCCTTATTGTGTCAAGAATTTCCTCATGGTCAAACTCATGAATCTTCTATAGGTTTTGGTTCAATGGTCTACCCCCATATTTAGTCAAGTGAACATTTGATGCCACCACAAGGTTCAAATAATGAAGAATCTTTCTATGTGTCTCAAAGTCCTCAAATAACCACAATTCAGATTTCTTCAATTTGTACCTCCTAAGCCATGTACCAGTAACAACGAATGATCCTATAGGGTATTCAATATTTTCACCATCTACCACAGGACCATCCAATTTTTTTTTTGCCTCCACACAATGACATAGATAATAATATGTTCCTTCTTCATTGTCTTCAGCTGCAATAACTGCATAAACATGCCCTACAATCACATTTGCATTTATGTACATGAATAGAGTAAACAAATAGATATAAAATGAATTTTATTAAATATGTATGCAAATAATTTACCTAGTTGGATTAGATCTAAGACATGGTCAAAGTAAATAGATACTTCCATTTGTGTGAGTTGCAATGTTGTCGGGAGTCGATATGTCTCAAGTGGGCTCAGAGTTCTCATACACCATTCGTCAACCCACTCCTTTGACTCACACTCGTTCTATGATTCATTTGCACATGATGAACAAAATAACACCATATGTCATGTATGTATAATCCATGAACCTACTTTAGAGCTTCTAAAAGAGTGTACAGCTCACTCAATCATGCCAATATACAACAATCCTTGTATTTTGCAATGTTAGTATCATCAATCAACCAAAAAAATCTATGAACCGAAGAATCACCTTGATTACCTGGACCCATTGTAGCATTACACCACTCGATAATAGCCCTCGCATCTGTCAACTTTTCTTTATCTATGTACTTTAACTCTTCTCGTGCCAAGGCTCTTTTGATACATGCCCTGGCACCATCATTCTCCCCCTTTCCATGCCCAGCTTCACAAAATTCCACATATGTTGAACACTAGTGCTCTTATGCATTCTACGTAACCAATAAAACATTTGAGAGTTCTTGAATTGTGAGGCAAAATTATCTGACCATATGATATACTAGCGGAATGAAATAACCCTACTAGCCAAATTACGATAGAATATCTCAAAGCAACCTTGCACAAACTTTGTAGAATGTGAGCGATCATCACTGATATAGAAGTGATAGTCCCTCAAAATCTTCCTATTTTCATATGTGCTATCAGAAACATGCATGAATACTATATGCACAAATATAGAAACCTGTGTGGAGTTGTAATACTGGGATTGAACCTCATTTTGTGGATTTAGGGTGTAGTTATCTGTGAAGTGAACAACTAAAATGATGGTATCAAGTGGAAATGTGTCCTTGCATATCTTGAATTGCAATTCCAACCATTGATCTCTATGGGTATGCCTTGCATACTCATACATCTCATGAAAAATGCCCATAGAATGATACACAGGAATCTTTTCAGTGACAAAATCATACATTTTTGCTTCTTTTCCATCTTTTACATTGTACGTCATTGTCTTCTATTTGCCAAAATCCACTAGTTCATTCCCAATAACATGTGTACTATCCATATGTTCACAGAATGGCAAATTTTGCAAGTCACCACAATGAACACATGTGCAATCCAAGTATACTTTATTGTAAAATTGTTGACCATCAACTCTTTCACATAAGATGTTAGATATGAATCCCCTTGAAGATCTAGGTGGAGCCTCTATGCTACATTCCTACAAAATATTATTAGTATGCAAATCTACACATATATGTTGATAAACATCATAATGATTGGAAAAATCATTATGTACTCTACAACAACAACTAGTGCATGTGTGATTTATTTTTACATAAAAAAAAAATCCATTTCAAAAAATCTTTGACTAATTTTAATTTGAGGATACATTTCTAAAAATTCGGCAAAAAATTGTGTTTGAGACATATCCAAAAAATGCTTCGGATGTGTATCATAGATTTCACTACCAATTCTCCTCTTTACAACATCTCTTTGATTAGGAGAGACCCTTGTGTTATTCTTCCAAAATTATTCAACCAAGGATCTCAAGGCTTCAACAATTGCTTTATATTTTTACAGTAGTCTACCAGAGAATGCCCATAATTCTTTGTCATTTGGATATTCAACTCTTTCACACCTTCCCATGGCTCTCATTAGGGATTTTCTACTTATTTTCATTTCTTTACTTGTCTTTATAATGAGCCAATATTTCTTGGTTTGAGTTCTTACTATTGTCAATGTGAGGAAAATTCATGTGATATTGCTATCTTTTGTGCATGATTTAGAACCCACACTCTCATATGAACTCCTTAGATTCTTCACAATTGATTTCTCACTTGAATCGTCCAATTCTCTTAGACCAATAATTCTCATGATGGGCCTAAATTTTAGTTTTCTCATCATTTCAACAAATAATTGACATCTTCTAGTCTCATTTTACTTCTCAGAATACAATCTCCATATTTGGTTAGCATATCTTTGACAAGTACGCTTTGGAATCTTATCAACCATTGGTTGTAAAATATTAGTATCAATATCAATCAAATACTTAGGCTTTCTATGGAAAATTTTAGGAGGTGTTCTCAAAGTTTGAGTTGCCTCGATATTAAGAATGTTAACAACATTAGGGATAGATGGCATACCTTCAACTGGAGATGAAAATGATGGCATACCTTGAAAATGAAATGTATAATATGGTGTAAGTCCAACATTTGAAGTTGTGTGTGATGTACTTGCAACGTGAGATGTAGAAAGTGGTGTAACTCTAACATTTGAAGTTGTGTATGATGTACTTGCAATGTGAGATGTAGAAGATGGTTTAACTCCAATATTTGAGGATAATGGTGATGTACTTGCAATGTGAGATGTTGTAGAAGATGTGAATTCAACATGAGCTATTGTAGATGGTGTTCCTTCAACTTGACTCCCATTAGATGATGTGCCCACAACTTCGCAGTTCAATTATCTCATAGCACGAAGATTTTGTATCCATTGCCTTAGTGATGTCAATTCAATATCTCTCTTCTCTTGCATGGATATTTCATGTTCCTCTTCTTCTTCTATACTGTTCAATTTCCTTCCTTCACGAAGGAGCCTCATTCTTTCTCTTTTTTTTTTTGCATTATTGGCTTCATGCTCATCAGGAGTTAGAATTTTTTCTTGTTTCCTTGGCATGATGATGAATTCTACATGTGTGGGCACAAGATGTAGAGATAAGTTCATAACTTTTGTTACAAAAATCATATACTCTAAAATTGTAAATTACAAAAAACATTACCTATGTTATGTAAATCATATAATCTAAATTATGAAAATCATACTCTCTAAATTGTGAAATTCTTAACATGAATGTACTCATTATATTATTCTAGATCATTGATCTATAGTTAAATTGTATATTATGAAATTTAAACAAATAAAAACACATAATGAAAATATTATTGAATGTAATTTTCTTTGCTATCTTAATATGATTGCACTCATTATATTATACTTGCATTGATCTCTAGTTATTGCTTATTATGAAATTTAAATAAAGGAACTCATAATGGACATATAAATTATAAAACCATAACAAAAAATACCTCATATGATAAAAAATCACAGCAAAAACTTCAAATCATTATCTTCTACGTTGTCCAATGAGCAAAAAGGTGGCCAAATGGTGATGGAATATGTTATGATATGTCAACAACATAAAAAGGCATATATTTGTCGTTATCAAATGTAGTAGCAGACATAACCAGATAATGTGGGGCAGATTCACGAGTCCAATGTCCATTTTTACCATTTTTCAAGGGTAGACCATATGGCATGCGCCAAATGCTCTCTATCAAGTTTCAACAAATGGGGAGAAAGAGAAAGAGGGACAAAGAGAGGGAGGAGGAAAATAATGGGAGAGAGAGGGGGGAGCAAAAGAGAGGGGGTGAGAGAGAGAGAGAGGGAGAGGGAAGAGATAGGATGGGGGAGGGAGAAATAGATAGGGTGGAGGGAAATAATGTGAGGGAGAGAGGGAGAGGGAAGAGATAGGATGGGTGTGGGAGAAAGAGAGATGGGGGAGGGAAACAATGGGAGTGATAGAGGGAGAGGGAAGAGATAGGATGTGTGTGAGAGAGAGAGAGAGGGAGGGAAGATATAGGATGGGGGAGGGAGAAAGAGATAGGGTGGAGGAAAATAATGGGAGGGAGCGAGGGAGAGGGAATAGATAGGATGGGAGAGGGAGAAAGAGATAGGGTGGAGGGAAATAATGGGAGGGAGAGAGGGAGAGGGAAGAGATAGGATTGGGGAGGGAGAAAGAGATAGGGTGGAGGGAAATAATGGGAGGGAGGGAGGGAGAGGGAAGAGATAGGATGAGGGAGGGAGAGAGTGAGAGAGGGTGAGAGATATGGAGAGGGAAGAGATAGGATGGGGGAGGGGGAGAGAGCGAGAGTGATGAACTTATAAGGCATTAAGAGGGGTGGGTGAATCAGTGCAAGCAAAAACAATATGAATTTGATCACCAACTTAAACAACTTAAAACTTATCAAGCATAAGAGGAATATCACCACATAAGCTAATGCCCAATAAAACAAATTATACATAACACAAAAGATTTATATGTGGAAAACCCAAAAGGGAAAAACCACGGTGGGAGTTAGTACCCACAAGATTCACTATCTTTGGAATAGAAATCTTGACTGGTCAAGGTCTTACAAATATGTCATGTTAAGATCAGACTCGGTTAAGAGACACCCGGTTAACGGATTTCAATTATAAGCTCTATTAGGATCAACCTCACAAGAGGATTTAAGACTCTGATATAGAGCTACCATGTTAGGGGATTTATAGATTAAGGCCTATTAGGACCTATCTGGTTAGGGGATTTTACTGGTGCAAACTGTTAGGAAAACAAAAGTCAAAAGATCTTCATGTAACACCTTATGTGTCTGATAAGATCTACTTCAGATCCTCAAAACTTCAACAACACTTCATTACAGAGCTTCCCTAATCACCGCACAATCATATTCACATCATTCTCCAATACACTTACACACACCAACTTCATACCTCATCACACTTTTTATAAACATTCACTTTTAATCGGCTACAACCTTGGAACAATTTCCTAGGTTCAATGAATCTAGACAAACTTATATTCCACGCTTTACTTATGTCAGCCACCGACATAATAAATCGAAAACAAAACAAATCATGTGTTGATTTACCAATTTAAGTGAGTTTATCACTACCGGTTAAAGTGTTCATCAGAATTCCTGCTCTGTACATCAAATCTCGCTCATCCTATTGAATCTGCCAATGCAGTTGTGAACATAACTCCAAATACCTTACTGTAGTCACATAAATCTGTCCAATTAATTAAATGAATACTTAGTATTTATTTGATTATTTAACCATCAATTAATGAATTAATTAAATTAATATTTAATTAATTCATCTTAACCCTCTTCTCCTATTAATTAAATAAATTATTCAATTTATTTGATTTAATTCACTTAACCAAATTCATACCATTAATTAAATAAATAAATCATATGTGTTTAATTAAATCTTCTCTCACATTTAAATTAATATTTATTTAAATCCCCCAAAATCCCACCTCTCACATTTAAATAAATTAATATTTATTTAAATCCCCCAAAATCCCACCTCTCACATTTAAATAAATAAATAATTTATTTAAATCACCTTTATCCTCCACCCACTTGTATTTTCCTACAAAAGCAAGTGCACAACTATTTTAAATAAATTATTTATTTAAAATCCTATTTATCCTCACCCACTTGAAACCTTTAATGGTTTCCCTTAAAGTATTCAAACTTGATGGCTTTGAAGTCTTCAAACTTAATGTCTTCCCTTAAAGTCTTCAAGCCTTTAATGGTTCCCCTCAAAGTCTTCAAGCATTTTAATGCTTTATCTTCCTTTTTCTCATTTAAATAAATTAATATTTATTTGAATATTTATCCAAATACAACTTGCACACATTTATTGAAATAAATGAATTTTTATTTTAAATAAAATCCTATTTTCCCTCACCCACCAAATCCACTTGCATGCCTAAACCCCTTCTAGAATTTTCTAATCACTTCTAAATAACCTAACCCCTTCTCTAAACTTTGTCACATTCCTAAGCAAAAGGGAAGTCACTTCTCAAACCCTCAAAGTCTTTGATAACCATTAAAGGCTTTCAACCTTCAACCACTAAATGGCTCAAAGTCTTTGATAACCATTGGAGGCTTTCAACCTTCAACCACTTAATCCACAAAGTCTTCAAAAACCATTAATGGTTAACCCAAACCCTCCTACATGGTTAAAACATTTGTTTTGACTCAACCTCTACCCAACCCAAGGGTCTCATCAAGCCTTTAATGCTTTGACCATGATTATCTCTTAATCATTTGCACAAAGGTTTATCCTTGCATTAACTCCTAATCCAGTGGGTAATCCTAATTTAGGCTTGACCCTTACCTTCTAGATAACCATGAGGTCTCCTCAGGCATTTAATGCCTCCAACCTCTTCTCTCAACCCAATCTTATGTTGACACTTGTACCATTTCATTGGTGCAAATTGTGCACATGGATCCCCAACTTTCAAGCTTGACCCTTGATTAAACCTTTCAATCCTGGCCATCCATTGCTCCATTTTTCCTATAAATAGAGCCCATTCCTTCATAATCCAGATCTTGAAAACTTGTATGCATTTAGGCTATAGACATTTTTAGAGAGCATTTAGCATAGCATAACTAAAATCTTGTCTTTTTGGTAAAATCAATCATTTTAGCATCAATAGCATAGTATTTAGCTTTTCATTTCATATTTGAAGCTTAATATTAAATCTCAATCCTCCATAAGCATCCATAGTGCAAAAAGCTGCTGAGAGCTACACTCATTTGGGACTTGGAGAGGAGAGGAACAAGGGAGGAGCAACTATGAGCATCTTGATTAGCTATTTCATTCTATGTTTATATGCTTTCTATTTCATGCTTAATATCTCTCTTGATATGCCTGTTTAGGATAATCTTTTGTTGCTAACACTAACGTTTGTTTCTTGTGCTCTTGTGTGTGTTGCCATCAAACAGATTTTCTAATCCTTTTTGCAGAGCATCAATTAAATAGCGTATCCAGTGAAAACCACACTGTGGCACTGTTTGATCCGACAAAAGTAAAAAGAAAGAGCGTATCCAACGGTGAAAACCTCTCTGAGGCGCCTGAGGATGAAGGGTTTGACATTCTCCTTGCTAATGCACAACAGGAACGATCAATGATCCTCATTGAGGAGACCAAAGAATACAATGTGGGGACTCTTGAAAATCTTCATATCATACATATGGCATCTCTTCTCACTCCCAAGGAACAACCTAAGTTTTTAGAGTTCTTCCAAAAGCGTCAGATCAACTTTGCATGGTCATATGCAGACATGCCTGGGCTTGACCCGGATTTAGTCATGCATCACCTCACCGTAGCAAAAGGAGCCAAACCTGTCAAGCAGAAGCTTCGTAAGATGCATCCCCAGATTGCAGTGCTAGTCAAAACAGAACTCAAGAAACTCCTAGATGTTGGTTTCATTAGGCCAATTGATTATGCAAAATGGATCTCCAACATCGTGCCTGTCGGCAAACCAAAAGGGGGCATTCGTATTTGTACTAACTTCAGAGATCTGAATAAGGCATGTCCTAAGGATGACTTCCCCCTACCAAATATTGACATCATAGTGGATCTGACAACAGGACATGCGATGCTTTCACTCATGGATGGCTTTTCAGGATACAATCAAATAAAGATCGCACCAGAGGACCAACATAAGACAGCCTTCACATGTCCATGGGGCACATACTACTGGAATATAATGCCTTTTGGTCTAAAGAATGCAGGAGCGACCTATCAAAGAGCAATGACCACCATCTTCCATGACATGATGCATACTATGATGGAAGATTATGTGGATGACTTACTAGCAAAATCACTCACTAGAGATGGGCATCTCCACATCTTAGATAAAATCTTTGATAGACTAGAACAATACCATGTTCGACTCAACCCAAAGAAATGTGTCTTCGGAGTGACCTCCGGGAAACTTCTAGGATACATTGTCTCAAGCAAAGGCATTGAGGTTGACCCAGCAAAGGTAAAAGCTATCATGGACATGCCACCTCCAAAGAATATCAGTCAGCTAAGAACACTACAAGGACGGCTTCAATCAATCCGAAGATTCATTGCACAATTGGCTGATAAATGTCACCCATTCACACACCTGCTACACAAGAACATCCGCTTTCAGTGGGATGCCCGATGCCAGCAAGCATTTCATATGCTTAAAGACTATCTCATGAATCCACCATTGTTGATGCCACCAGATCCAAGTAGACCGTTGTTACTCTATATCTCAGCAACAAGTACAACATTGGGTGTACTACTGGCACAACATAATGCAGAAGGAAAAGAGTGTGTTGTTTACTACATTTCTCGCACATTGGTGGGCTATGAACTCAATTACACCCCTATTGAGCGAGCTTGCCTAGCAGTAATCTTAGCAGCCACTAAATTGCGACACTATCTGTTGACACACAAGGTACAACTCATCGCAAAGATTGATCCACTCAAGTATTTACTCAGCAAAGCAGCATTGACAGGTCGCTTGGCCAAATGGGTAATGATTCTAAGTGAATTTGACATCGAGTATACATGAAAAATACATGAAAAATAAATACATGTTACATCAAAATTTGCATCAAAATTTCATAGCATATATAGATATGAAAGTTATAATGTCTTTGCAATGCAATCTTAGAAAAAGCATCACTAAAATGAGACTTCAATTGTTTCAAATCATTATGTCATGTCTCCAAAATTGTTCCGATGATCTCCACATGAGTCTGTGTCTATCCAGCAAGCTCATCCATTACATCTAAGGTACTCATCTCAGGTGTTGCAAGGATTGCCTCGGTTTCCTTGTAATCTCTTTGCAAGATCTCCACCTTGGGTATCAATTGTGTTTGTATTTCCTCCAGTGATCTGAATCTCTTCGTATGTTCATGCTCATATACTTTCAACTTATGCTGAAGTTCAACAACAAATCATCCAAAATTGATTGCAGAGTCATTAAGGGGCTTAAATGACTCACTAATAACTTCAACTTCTTTCTCTTCTTCCTCCTTCTTCTTCTTCAAATCAGCACAAAACAATGAAAACTTAGAAATAGTAGAGAGTATTTTACCTCCGGTTTCAAGTGCTTCCTTCAAATCGTCCTTATTGACAGTAAGAGCAACTTTCCCTTTATCAATTTCAGTCATTAATTTTTCTGTCCTATTTTTCTTATAATTCTTTTTAGCGCTCACATAAGTTGCATCCTCAAATGACTTCATCTGCTCTCCAGCATCAGAAACATGTTGTCCAAGCTTATCAATAGGGGTGGAAAAATTATCTATATTAGTCTCCGGTAGGAGACTTGACAAAATATCAATTGCATTTCTTATTGTCTCTGCCTCCTTTTGTTGCTCCTTTATTCTCTTCTTTTGCAGTCTATATTGCATGACCTTTGCAATCTTCATCAACTCTATAGCACTCAAATTATCCATGTCTAGGGGTCCTTGTATGCTGATTGTATCATCATCAGCTTCATCACTAACTATATTTTTGGAACCAAGTGACAAAGGTGTCACTTTGGGCACAGTATCCTATGTTTTCTTCTCCTCTTCTTTCTCTTCTTCCTTTTCCTTTTCTTTTTATTTTGTCTTCTCTTCTTTCTTTTCTTCATTACTCACCTTTATTGGTGGTAGTTGTGTATCAGTAGTTTGTCCATTAACCGGTAGCTCCACATATTTTTTTTCTTCTGTCTTATCCTTATTGTTGTCATTTACATTTATCGATGGTGGTTGAGTGTCAATAGTCTGGGTGTTCACCGGTGGTTCATCGGGGCTCTTTTCTTCTTCAGTTTGCTTCTCTACATGTTCCTACTCTTATTCATGTTGTTCAAAAATTTGAACATCAACATCATGCACATCTATATTATTAGCAACATTAGCATCATTACCATTATTAACATCATTTCCATTATCAATATCATCATCAGGAATGATCACAGGTTCAGTCTATGTGTTCACCAGTTGAGCATCTAGCACAATTTCATCGAGTTGTAAGTCTTCAATTTGTACATCATCTGGGATATCTTCTACTTTAAGTCTCTCTGGTTTCTCTTCCTCATATTTTTCCTCTTCAATAGGAATTAGACCCAAAGATTTATTTATCAAGATTTCAGTCTCTTTCTAGACTGATTAGGTTTCTTCAATAAGCATTCTAGTCAACCTTTTCTTTGATCTAAAATATGACTTAGCATTCATAAGTACATCTTCTAGTTCCTCCTTAGTTGCCTCCGGTTGAAGATTCTTAAGTGTATATTCAACAAATTCTCTATCTTGTTTCATTGCAGCATGTCATCTTGCATCAATCTTATTGTACGAAGAATTATAGATTTGCCCTTGCAATTCAATAAGGGCCTTGTTGAATTTATCCATACTATATACAACTGCATCTTCAATTTTTATTTGTTCTTTTTCATTCAAATGATTAAAAAATGAATTCAACCCTTTATAAATTCCATATTTTTTAATAAGCATAATCATTCTCTCACAAGCATCCTGTAATGTTATTGGTTTCTTTGAAGATTTGATAGTTAACTTACCAGTAACCTTAGGCTTTTTGACACTAGCCCTTGTTAGGATAACCGGTGAACAACTAAGAGGGGGGGTGAATCAGTTGTTAATAGATTATAACTTTTAATCCACAATACAACCTTAAACAAATCAAGTATCGATACAGACAGATGTCAGTAGGAACAAATACCAGTAAACAATACAACTTAACAATTAACCAGATAATCAATGCAAAGCAATCATACCACATAACATCATGATTTGTATGTGGAAAACCCAGAAAGGAAAAAACCATGGTGGGAAGCCTACCCACAGTCAGATGATACTTCTGCAGAAAGTATGTGTTACAATGAGGGGCCTGCACTTGCAGGAAGGCACACTGCCTAGAGCGTACTGCTCATTACAAAAGGAATCTCACTGACTACAGAGAGGTTACAACCTTCTCAAGATAAATGGACAACAATCCAATAGAGTGAATTGCTGGAAATAGCATCTACTATGCCTAATTACAGTCCCGATTAAGCTCAATGTCAGAGGAATAAATCCTCTTCTGAAACCAATCCAATCACCAATGATCGATTAACCCCTCTGCCTAAATGATATTACAATATTCGCACATTACATTCATTGACCATGACCTTTCCAATAACCATGATACTTTACAAAGAGTTTCTACCTCTTATTTATACAAGCCCTAAGGCCTAAACCAATTAGGTCGGCCACCTAAAGATATTACAATGATATCATTACATAATTCCTTATTACAATGATATACCATGTCAGCTTAAGACCAAAACAATAATAACAAATCCATAAAACATCATGAATCATCCAAGTAACGTGTAGAGTACATGCTAGCATGATACTGATCCATAACCTAAATAGGTATTGGACCTATTCTGGGTCCACCATGCAAAAGCAATGTCTTCAAGCAATTGAAGCACGATCAACGAACGTCTTCAGTATCCTGAAATCCTTGAAGAAGCTACACCAACACCAATTATGCATCCTATCATGATTCCTCAATGAAAGATTTGTCGATAAAGCCGTAAACTGGTGTCGGTAAGGGTTTACCAGTGAGTATGATAACATCCAATTATCAAGCCAATACCAACTGACCAAAACATTCTTATGGAGCATATAACACATTAAATCCAATATACTTTACTGATCCAAACATGTCGAAAGTGCCAACCAAATAATATCTTCTGTCGGTAACACTAGATCTTATACCGATAACTTGTCTGTCAGTAACCATCCATATCAACCAGTGTAAATTTGTCTGTCGGCAATAGCTGGTGTTGACATCAATGACAAAACATCAATGCCACACATATCCATACTGCCAACAATCTCCCCCTTTGGCATTGATGGCAACACTAGATGTGAAATACATCTAATTACCAAGAAATTGCAAACAAGTCTCCCCCTGTGGAAGACAACCAACAATCAATAGCCCTCTCCTAGTGAATGATATCTTTGTAAGGTTCTGAACAAATCTATTTCCCCAATGTATACAACTTTCTTTTATTTTCACATCAATATCTCTCCCCCTTTGACATCAATGTTAGAAACCTGACAAAAATATCAAAGCAATTATATAAACCTCTGAATATCAAAGTTGACTACTCCCCCTGAGTAGTAGCAATATTCATCAGTGTTGAAATGGATAATGTTCCTGATAATTCATATCAGACTGATGAAAAACTTCATCAATCAAGTCTCTACCGAAGGGGCAGAAACCCCTAGCATGTCTCTCAAGTATTCAAATGATTCCTTAGACAAAAGTTTAGTGAATATGTCTGCAATTCGTTCTTTAGTGTTCACATAAACCAATTTGACTTCCTTTGCTTCTACCTTGTCCTTCAAAAAGTTATACTTTATTGAAATATGCTTAGTCTTAGAGTGAAATACCAGATTATTGGACATGTCAATAGCTGGAGAGTTATCACAGTAGATAACTACCGGTTCACTACAATTTATCCCGATATCCTTCAACATTTGCATCATCCACAAAACTTTAGTGCAATTAGTTGGTGTTGCAACATACTCAGCTTCTGCAGTAGATAAAGAAATGCATGACTATTTTTTGCTTATCCATGAAACCAATTTCTTTCCAAGAAAGAAAGCTCCACCAGAAGTGTTTTTCCTGTCATCGGTATCACCTACCCAATCTGAGTCAGTATATGCACATAAAGTGAAATCATCATTTCTGGAATACCATAAGCCATATTCTGTTGTTCCTTGCAAATACTGGAATGTCCTCTTTACTGCACATTCATGATTTTCCTTAGGATTACTTTGATATCTTGAAACAATACTTACTGCATTGATAATATCAGGTCTAGTCTGAGTTAGATATAACAGACCGCCAATCATAGATTTATACCTTGTTGTATTTACCGGTGAAGAAGTATCCTTGATAGATAATTTCTCACTTGTAGCCATAGGAGTACTTACCAGTTTGGAATTCTCCATACCAAACTTTTTTAACAGTTCCTTTAGATACTTAGTTTGACAGATAAAAATGCCTTTGTCAGTTTGAGTAATCTGCAAGCCTAAGAAAAATTTTATCTCACCAATCATGGACATTTCAAATTCATTTTTCATGTTGTTAGCAAATTCCATGCACAGTTTATCTTCTCCTCTAAAAATGATATCATCAACAAAGACTTCATTAATCAAAATATCATTATCAGTGATCTTATAATATAGATTACTATCAGCACTGTCTTTAGTAAAACCAAGCTTCAAAAGATATTTATCCAACCTTTCATACCAAGCTCTAGGAGCATATTTCAAACCATATAAAGCTTTCTTCAATCTGCAAACCATGTCTTTGTCATCTGTCAATGTAAATCCATCAGGTTGCTCAATGTAAACTTCTTCCTCAAGCTCACCATTCAAAAATTCACATTTGACATCCATTTGATAAACCTTATAGTTCTTATAAGCTTCATAGGCAAGAAATAGTCTAACAGCTTCAATTGTAGCTACAGGTATGTCTCACAATAATCAATTCCTTCCATTTGAGAATATCCTTTAAAAACCAATCTAGCCTTGTTCCTTAGAAATTGACCATCCTCATTCAGTTTATTTCTAAAAACCTATTTAGTTCCAATAACATTCTTATTTTTAGGCCGAGAAACTAAAGACCAAGTTTCATTCTTCTCTATTTGATCTAATTCATCTTCCATAGCCTTTAACCAATGTTTATCCTTACAAGCTTCAATAATAGTTGCGAGTTCAACTTGAGAAATGAGACATACCTCTTCATTTTCTAGTTCTATTCTTGTCATTACTCCCTTGTTCCTATCTCCAATAATTTGATCTTTGGAATGATTTAATCTTAGATACCTTGGAGTCTTTTGAACTTCACGTTCACCACTCTAATCATCAGTAACAGTTGAATTTTCTGATTGTGTTGGTGTAACTATTTCAGCTTCCTATACCAATTGAGGCATTGTTGGTTCAGTTCTGATCATTTCCACTGTTGATTCCCTGTCATATAATATAGAATGATTTTTGTATTGTTCATCCACTTTCACATTAGCACTTTCCACAATTTTCTGAAATCTTTTGTTATAACATCTATATGCTTTTCTATGAATTGAATAACCAAGAAATATACCTTCATCACATCTAGGATCAAACTTTCCAATTGAATCGTCTCTTTTGATATAGCATTTACTTCCAAAAATTCTGAAATACTTAACAGCAGGTGTATGTCCAAACCATAGTTCATAAGGGTTCTTATCGGTTTCACCTTTAATGTGAACTCTGTTGAATGTGTAGACTGTTGTACTCACTGCTTCTCTCCAGTAGATATGAGGCAATTTGGTTTCCATCATCATAGATCTAGCTGCATCCAAAATGGTTATGTTCTTTCTTTCAACTACTCCATTTTGCTGAGGAGTCCTAGGTGCAGATAGTTGTCTCCTGATTCCATTTGTCTCACAATAAATGTTAAATTCATGAGAAGTGAACTCACCGCCATGATCTGATCTTAGACATTTTATTTTCAATCCAGTTTCTATTTCAACCTTCACTTTAAAGATCTTGAATTTCTCAAAATCTTCAGACTTCTCCCTCATAAAAGTCACCCACATCATTCTAGAATAATCATCGATAATTAGCATGAAATACCTATCACCTTGAAAGCTTCTAGTCCTTGTTGGACCACATAAGTCAGTATGAATCAAATAAGGTATATCATTAGATTTATCATGTATGCTTTTAAAATAACTTCTGACTTGCTTACCCAATTGGCATTCCTTACATACCGGATTATGAGGCTTCATAATCTTAGGTATATCTCTGACTGCCTTAGTTGAACTAATCTTAACAATACAATCAAAATTAACATGACACAACCTCTTATTCCATAGCCAACTCCCATCAATATGAGCAATCAAACATGTCTTATTACCAGTGTTCAAGTGAAAGATGTTACTTCATGTCTGAATACTGGTTGCAATCTCCAAACTAGTCTTCTTAATGATTTTGCATTTTCTATCTTTAAACTGAAGTTGAAAACACTTATCAACTAATTGACCAACACTCAAAATATTATGCCTTAAACCTTCTACATAATAGACATTAGCAGTGTTATGCTTGCCATCCAAACAAATAATACCTCTACCTTTGATCATACATGCTTTGTCATCTCCAAATCTGACTTGACCACCATTGTATTCTTGCAGGGACATAAATTTTCTTTTATCTCCAATCATATGATGTGAGCATCCACTATCAATTACCCATTCATCCTTATCTTCTATTGGTTCCCAAAACCACAGATTGGAAAACCCAAAGACTTGCCAAATCCTCAAGCAGTCCAATCAGCCTTGGCCAACGAACAAGGATAGTCAAAGACTAAATCCGTTTGTACTTTAGGATCCACTAAACCTAGGCGGGTGTACCTCACACTCTCAAGCACAAAAGAGATTATTTAAAGTGGATTTAAGTCTTTTAGCAAATTATAAACTGGCAAATTGTTGTCTGCAATTATGCTTTATTATGTGCTTTAACTGAATGCTTTGAAAAGAAATGATTGTGAATGTATATTGAAAATGAGATTGCTTTCAGGACCTAAAAGACATATGCATAGATCATTTCATATAGGATTTGGGAAGAATGTTTTTCTGTCAAGGACCTTGAATGCATACAGATCAAAACCTTGAAAAATCAATAATAGACTAGTGCCTCTATCTAAAGATATATATGACACTTTGTGGACAGAATATCTTATCAACTCAAGAGACAATTTCTCATCAACTATGAAGATTCAGTATGTGTTACACAAACAATAAGAACTCAATCTTTCACCTAATGCAACAGCATGTGATTCACATCATAGCAAATCTATAAACAAATTTATCAAGAGGACAAAGATAACTCATCAACACAAAAGTGTACACAATATTTGGAAAAAGAGACAGTGAACTTTGTATATTAATCATCAGGAAATAATTGCATACATAAGCTATACTTGTAAATACTTCATTACATATTGCTTGCACAAAATGATACTTCTTCTTCCATAGACTTCTCTAATACAAAATGATATTCAATCCTTATAGCATTATGTTGTTCTTATGATTCTCCCCCATATCTACATTTTTTAACCACTTATATATGTGGTTGAATAGACACCATACCCCTTTTGGGGTGAAAAGTCACCATTTTACATTAAAATTAACAAAACCCTTTAAAATTAATATGCAAACTAGTTAGTCAATAACCTTGCTTTAAGCTATTTTTCAGGTTTTTGTTTGGTCGGCTACCTTAAACTTTAGATACGAATCTGAAAATTTTTGTGGTGGTAGAAAACATCAAATTATAAAATGGGTCTTCATCAGATTTGATATTTGCATATATTTTCATTACAAGTCGACATCTTCTTTCATGCAGGTCGAAATAACAGATTTTTCAGCCTTCTTACAATCTTTTGTATGGTCTACAGCCAAAAATACATTTTACAGATCTAATATTTTTATTGGATCTTGGAAACTTGATTTTACGAAATGGGTATTTCTTATATTTTCATGTTTCATTCATTTTAATTCTCTATTCATATCATCTTTTCTACAGATCAAAAACACTAGTCTTTCATGGGGTCCATTGGAATTAATTTATTCATATCCTCCTTTACTCTAGTTGTTCAAATCATTAATCATCCATTATGTGTCATTTTCATGAAGTGACCACCATTTTTAATAGTAGGGTGCTTGAAATTATTTGGAAATTTGAAGCCCCAACATCTTCAACTTTTGTTGCCGGGGCCTTCTCTTCATTTTTGATAGCCGGTTCTGATTCATCTTCCTTCAAAGCATAGAACACCCATTCCTTTCCATTTCCATATCCACTAGCTGAGTCTTCTATCGGTTCATCTCTAGAGTCATCAGTTACTCCTTCCTCATCTGCCATGTAGCAATGTTTATTTTTCTTGAATCTATATCTATTTGGGTTAGGCTTAAAAAATTTCTTAACTCTTTCCTAAAACCTTGCATTCCTTTCAGGACATCTAGATGCAAAATGACCAATCTTATTACTTGCAAAACATTTAAAAGGTGGTTTTCCTTCATACTTACTTCCATTTGGACCTTTAGGTACTCTTCTAGCAAATAAGGCTTCAAGTTGTTCAAGCTCTTCATCTTCTTTCCCCATGTCTTCCAATTCTTTTGCATATAGGGCTCTCCAATCACTTTTGCCGGTAGATGTTGATGATGATGCATGAAAAGTAGGTTCAGACTTTACAACTCTAGGAGATCCAAATTCTTCAAGCTCAAAAGCAAATAATTTCCCAATCAGAATATCTCTATTGACTAAAGTGTTTGCCATTGTCCTTAACTCATTAATTGTAGTTGCCTTCGTCTTGTAAGTCGATGGAAGGGCTCTCAAGACTTTGGAAACTATTTCATCTTCACTTATAAATCCTCCACAACATTGAATTCCCATAAAAATATCATTTACTCTTTCCATAAACAGAGCAATTCTTTCATTTTCTTCCATTTTCAAGTTTTCATACCTTACTTGGTAACCATCAAGTTTAGCAATTTTGACAGTAGGGTTACCTTCATTCAGAGTTTTCAATTTTTCCCATATAACCTTAGCCGATGATTTGTCAGTCAATCCCATTATCTATTGATCAATAAGTACACACAAGAGGGCTTCTCTAGCTCTAAATTCATTTTCAATATTCTTGTCTAGGTCTGGAGGAGCAAGATTATCGGACGTCGGATCATAAGGTGTCTATCCTTTCTTAGTGATCTCCCAAATATCCTTACCAAGACATCTAAGATGAGTCTCCATTCGAATTTTCCATATCCCATAATTTTTTCCATCAAGCTTAGCGATTTCTCTTCTGAAAATAGTTGTCGGTGGATTCGAAGTGTTAGTTGTCAGTGGATTAGAAGTGTTAGCTGCCATAGGATCTACCTCAAGCGGGTAAGCTTCTGCAAAAGAGGACCAAGGCTCTAATACCAATTATTAGGATAACTAGTGAACAACTAAGAGGGGGGGTGAATCAGTTGTTAACAGATTATAACTTTTAATTCACAACACAACCTTAAACAAATCAAGTATCGGTACAGACAGATGTTAGTAGGAACATATACCAGTAAATAATATAACTTAACAATTAACCAGATAATCAATGCAAAGAAATCATACCACATAACACCATGATTTGTACATGGAAAACCTAGAAAGGGAAAAACCACGGTGGGAAGCCTACCCACAATCAGATGATACTTCTATAGAATGTATGTGTTACAATGAGGGGCCTGCACTTGCAGGAAGGCACACTGCCTAGAGCATACTGCTCATTACAAAAGGAGTCTCACTGACTATAGAGAGGCTAAAACCTTCTCAAGATAAATGGACAACAATCCAATAGAGTAAACTGTTGGAAATAGCATCTACTATGCCTAATTACAGTCCCAGTTAAGCTCAATGCCAGAGGACTAAATCCTCTTTTGAAACCAATCTGATCACCAATTATCGATCAACTCCTCGACCTAAATGATATTGTAATATTTGCACATTACATTCTTTTATCATGACCTTTCCAATAACCATGATACTTTACAAAGAGTTTCTACCTCTTATTTATACAAACCCTAAGGCCTAAACCAATTAGGTCGGACACCTAAAGATATTACAATGATATCATTACATAATTCCTTATTACAATGATATGCTATGTCATCTTAAGACCAAAACAATAATAACAAATCCATAAAACATCTTGAACCATCTAGGTAATGTGTAGATTACACGCTAGCATGATATCGGTCCATAACCTAGATAGGTACTGGACCTATTCTGGGTCCACCACGCAAAAGCAATATCTTCAAGCAATTGAAGCATGATCAACAAACATCTTCAGTATCCTGAAATCCTCGAAGAAGCTGCACCAACACCAATTGTGCATCCTGTCATGATTCCTCAATGAAAGCTCTACCAGTAAATCCTTAAATCGGTGTTAGTAAGGGTTTACCAGTGAGTATGATAACATCCAATTATCAAGACAATACCAACTGACCAAAACATGCTTATGGAGCATATAACAGATGAAATCCAATATACTTTATTGATCCAAACATGTCGAAAGTGCCAACCAGATAATCTCTTCTGCCAGTAATACTAGATCTTATACCGGTAACCTGTCTATCGGTAACCATCCATATCAGCCAGTGTAAATTTGTTTGCCGGTAACAGCTAGTGTTGATATCAATGAAAAAACATCAATTCCACACATATCCATAGTGCCAATAGCCCTTAGGGCTCTCTTTTCTTCCTTAGATTCAACTTTGCTTCTTCATCAATAGATATTGGTTTCCTAGCCTGTTCTTTCTTCCTTTTGCCAAAATTTACTGATGCAGAAGGTGGGTCAACAATCTTCCCTTTTCTCTTAAACTGAAACTTGGAAGGTTTCTCCTTCTTAACAGCTATTGGTTTTTCTTTCTCTGCATCTTTCTCCTTTCCGCTCTTGTCTTCATACCGATGGAGGTACTAGTGGGAGCACTTGATGTTCCAATCTATTAAGCAGCATACTTAGCTCTTGCTTCAGTAATGGCTTCCTTTGTGAATCCTTCTTGCTTTGCAAAGGCTTCAACGTCCTTTCTAACTTTGTTCACAATAACCGATTTGTTAAGTTTTGAATGCACCTATAAGGATTTTTCTTTGTAGGTGTCAAACCTTTCTATTGTGGTATCAACCAGTTGGCCAAGAAAATCATCTGCATACGATATTAGAAGATCCATATCCACTTCATATCTCATGGGTAAAACCCATGTAGTTCGAGGCTCAACTGCCTCCATCATGCAAGTGTATGTATCTACCATAAAACATATAGTGTTCTCATACAAGTTGACAACTTTTGTCGGTATCCTCTCCCTTGCATGAATTTTATTTTGAAAGTCCTTGAAGTATTCCCATGCAATCTTGCCAAAATCATTTCCAAGCATTCTTATGTTGTTCTTCATTTGCACCAATGTTGGAGTGCCTTCTATCCATTGGATATGACCAATACCGGGGAAATAATTCTAGAAATAAAAAAATAAACCAAGAATTAATCGGCCAAATTTAAATCTGAACCTCTTATCCTCCTTAATTTATTTTAGGTTTATCACAAGTTGACTCCTCAACACCTCTGATAGGTCATAGTCAATATCCTCCTTGATCATCAGGTGGCAGTGTGACTAGCAACAACAAGGATGTTGTTCATCCTGCTAGAGTAGTAGATCTTGTAATCGATAACCATTGAAGCATATTTTACTATCGGATCATTAATAATATTCATAGTCATTTCTCTTCCATTCCACTTAGATCATGTTAAATTTTCTACACCATTCTTTGGAATGAATCTTAAAACTGGAACCTCACTAGTGGCACAAAATCTGGTGAATAGCTTCCTTGGTAATCTTATGTGGTTTGTCGAGCCACATGAACTGGTCATGAATTTTTCTAAGAACATATCTGACATGTTCATCTTCAAAATCATCAATAAAAATAAGTGCATGATGAAACCCTTTCTTGGTAACCCTTTTGAACTGTTCCTTCAAAATACCATTTTAATCACACAATGCTTTATACTGATCAAAAATAGAAGCCATACCAAGATCCTCCAATTTGCAGTGATAAAATGACATAACATCTTCAACATGTAATACACCTTAAGGGACTCCGGATAGGGGTTCGGCAAGATCAGTTTCCTCAGACTTAAACGGGTGCCTCTTAAATTCAAGATGGGGTCTATCGATAACATCCACTAGATTTGGGGTGTCCATCTTCAACGATTCAAAAGATAAGCAAATAGAAAGATTTATGGATAAATACCTTTTACCACTTTTGCACTAGGGTTCCAAACATCGACAAATATTTCTTAACCAATTGTCGATCACAAATCACACCAAATCACTTCCAATCTCAGTCAAACAGGTTAGATGTTGCAAACACAAGCTCTCTTCTTCTCTATTCGCTCTCTAAATGCTCTCAAGAATACAATGTGACAAATGAAATTCAAAAATTTCCTCTTTATTTTCCCATTATCTACCACATTAAATGCTACTACCGGTAAAACCCTAAAACTTCTCATAACATACTGATACATATTACCGATTGCCAAAGATACATCATTTCTACCGATTATGATCCAAAAACACTTCATAACATCAAAATGTATCAAAATGGAGTCTATTGGTAACATCCACTAGATGTGGGGTGTCCATCTTCAATGATCCAAAAGATAAGAAAAAAGAAATATTTTTGGATAAATACCTTTTACCACTTTTGCACTAGGAATCCAAACATCGACAAAGCTTTCTTAACCAATTGTTGATCACAAATCACACCAAATCGCTTCCAATCTCTATCAAACATGTTAGATGTTGCAAACACAAGCTCTTCTCTTCTCTATTCGCTCTCCAAATGCTCTCAAGAATACAATGTGACAAATGAAATTCAAAAAGTTCCTTTTTATTTTCCCATTATCTTCCGCATTAAATGCTACTACCGTAAAACCCTAAAACTTCTCACAACATACTGATACATATTACCGATTGCCAAAGATACATTATTTCTACCGGTTATGATCCAAAAACAATTCATAACATCAAAATGTATCAAAATATGCAAATCTGACTTACTGCACTTCATCCAGGGGTTATTCTAAAGATCTGACAATAAGCTCTCCCCAGTTGTAGAAACAAAGCAGTTTACCGGTGAAGGTTTCTCCACACTAGGTGAAGAATGAGACTGATCCGATGACTCCTCATCAAATTTCTTCCTCTATATTTTATTCATTTCAGCTCTGGTTTCCTCAATACTTTTTTTTTTCTTCCCTTTCCTATCAGCAAGTCTATTTACTGAATGATTCTTCTTTCCTCTGCAAAACTTAGCAATGTGTCCTAATTAATGACAATGATGACAAGCCATACCAAATGCTCTCCAAAGTCCTACATTTCCTCTACCAGTCCTTCTTCTACAGTTCATAGCCACATGTCCAAAATTATTACAAATTGTGCAAACCACATTCATTCTTTTCTCCATCTCATAGGGGCTAGACCGATTAGAATAGGGTCTCTACAAAGTAGGGTTTCTCCAGTCATTAAAATTCCTTCTCCAATCACCACTAGATCTCTGATTCATGTGAGGTGCTGGATTATTTGCTCCATACCTGCATTCAATAGATCTATGCCCATACATGTTTCATGTGTAACAATATCCCTTAAAATTTCTAGGCACATGTCTCTGATAGGTATTAGGTCTATAACCAGTATCAACATTAGATCTGCTTCTACAAACATTTGCAGTATGTCCAGGTTTATGACAATTGAAACATACAAGTTTATAAGGTTTCTCACCAGTGTATTTCTGAATCTTAGGTACAGATTTACCTGCATACATGTTGTTCTTGGTACCAGAAGACTCACCTCTCTCAAATGTAGAGTATCCCAATCTAGTTGTATCACCTTTCATCCTGTGAGATTGGATCTGTTCATCAAGCATGGTAGAGCAATGTTGAACATAGCAAGTTTTTCATTAGTATCAGCACAAGTTCTTTTGTAAATCTTCATTCCTTTTCAGAAGGGTCTCTCTAAGAGAGATTGTCATATCAAGATTTGCCTTAATTTATTCCTTTTCTTCCTTTTCTTCTTTCTCTTCATGCCACTCAGCATACAGAGTACCAATTTCCTGATTCAGCTTTAAAATCTCATGTTCTTTCTCTTTGATTGTGTTTTCATTTGTCCCCCTTGCTTCAAGTTCTTGACTCATTCGGATGGTTTGGGCTTCTACCTCTCTCCTCAGGTTAGCTTTTTCTTCATTCAATTTCTCAACTTCATCAACCAATGCATCTATGTTAGCCTCATCAAAAGAACTGCTTTCAAAGACTTCCAACAATTGTTCAGTTAGCTCTTAACTCTTAGCAAGTGAAGTTTTGTACTTGCCTCTAAATGTTTCTAGGGCTTCCTCAGTTTTTGCAAGTCTTTTGGACATCTCTCTATAGCTCATTCATTTCCCCATGTCTACCTTAGAGATCCTTCCCAATCGGTTAAGCCTTGACGAAGTGTGGCTCTAATACCAATTGATGAACTTATAAGGCACTGAGAGGGGGGGTGAATCAGTGCAAGCAAAAACAATATGAATCTGATCACCAACTTAAACAACTTAAAACTTATCAACCATAAGATTAATATCACCACATAAGCTAATGCCCAATAAAACCAATTCCACATAACACAAGAGATCTATAAGGGGAAAACCTAAAATGGAAAAACCACAATGGGAGTTAGTACCCACAAGATTCACTATCTTTGGAATAGAAATCTTAATCGGTTAAGATCTTACAAATATGCCCTATTAGGAGCAAACTTGGTTAAGAGTCACCTGGTTAAGGGATTTCAATGATAAACCATGCTAGGATCAGCCTTGCAAGAGGATTTAAGACTTTGATAGAGAGCTACTCTGTTAGGAGATTTACAGATTCGAGCCTATTAGGACCTATCCGGTTAGGGGATTTTACTGGTGAAAACTATTAGGAAAACAATAGTCAAAAGATCTTCATGTAACAACTTTTGTGTTTGATAAGATCTGCTTCAGATCCTCAAAACTTCAACAACACTTCATTATAGAGCTTCCCTAATCACTGCACAATCACATTCACATCATTCGCTAATGATCTCATACACTTACACACACCGACTTCATACCTCATTACACTTTTTATAAACATTCACTTTTAGTTGGCTACAACCTTGGAACAATTTCATAGGTTCAATGAATCTAGACAAGCTTACATTCCACACTTTACTTATGTCAGCCACTGACATAAGAAATCAAAAACAAAACAAATCCTTTGTCAATTTATCGATTTAAGTGAGTTTATCACTACCGGTTAAGTGTTCATCAGAATGCCTGCTCTGTACATCAAATCTCACTCATCCTATTGAATCTACCAATGCAGTTGTGAACATAACTCCAAATACCTGCCTCCAACACTTCTTTAAAACCGCATCATCCAACTCTTCAAGAATTGTCTGTACCAGTTGCTTGAATGCAACTATGTCCTCGTTTACCGGTTGAAGTCCTAATTACGGGTTCTCTATCAAATTTTCTTCTAGTGTACCGGTTAAGCCTTACCGGTTGGCTTCCAAGACTTAGATGACTAAAAAAATATTGTTTCCGTCAATGACAACACACAACTTAGTCATCAAGCATGAATCTAAATCTCTTCATCATATTCACCAATCAATCATTTACTGGTTGCATATCAACAATAATCTTTACCGGTTCAGTCAAATGCCAACAGAGAGAGGGTGAGAGAGAGAGGGAGAGGGAAGAGATAGGAAGAGGGAGGGAGAATGAGAGAGGGAGAGGGAAACAATGTAAGGGAGAGGGAGAGGGAGAGAGAGAGGGAAGAGAGGGAGATATGGTGTCTTAAGGGGTCATATGGTGTCTTAAGGGGTTAGAGGGAAGACTGATTTCGACCCCTAATGACACCATGTGCCCCCTCAGGACACTGTATGACCCCTTATGACACCATACTACCCATTAGGACAATATAACCCCTTCTAACACATGTGTGGGCCCTAAGGACACCATATGACCCCTTAGGACCATATGATGTCCATATGGTGTCCTAAGGGGTCATATGGTTTTCTAACACATGTGTGGCCCCTCAAAACCCCTTATGACCCCTAACAACACCATGTGACCCCTCATGACACCATATGACCCCTTAGGACAATATGATGTCCTAATGAATCATATGGTGTCTTAAGGGGTTATATGGTGTCTTGAGGGGTCATGTGGTCTTCTAACACATGGGTGGCCCCTTAGGACCCCATATGACCCCTTAGGACACCATATGACCCCTTTTAACATCCTAGTATGCGACATGACCCCTTATGACACCATATGACCCTTTATGACAATATGATGTCCTAATGGGTCATATGGTATCCTAAGGGGTCATATGGGGTTCTAACATGTGTGGGCCCTTAGGACCCCATATGACCCCTTATGGTAGCATATGACCTCTTATGACACCATATGGTCCCTTTTAATATCCTAGTGTACACGACATGACCCCTTACAACACCATATGACCCCTTAGGGCAATGTGATGTCCTAATGGGTCATATGGTGTCCAAAGGGGTCATATGGTGTTCTAACACATGTTTGGGCCCTTATGACCCCTTACGATACCATATGACCCCTTATGACACCATATGGCCCCTTATGACACCATATGACCCCTTAGGATGATATGATGTCCTAATGGGTCATATGTAATCCTAAGGTGTAATATGACCCCTGAGGATTCCATATGACACCCTATCACACCATATGACCCTTTAGGATGATATAATGTCCTAATGGGTCATATGGTGTCCTAAGGTGTCATATGACCCCTGAGGATGCCATATGACACCTTAGGACACCATATGATGTCCATATGGTATCTTAAGGGGTCATATGGTATTGTAACACATGTGTGGCCCCTTAAGACTCCATATGACCCCTAATGACACCATGTGCCCCCTCAAGACATCATGTGACCCCTTATGACACCATATGGCCCATTAGGACAATATGATGTCCTAAGGTGTCATATGGTATCATAAGGGGACATATTGTGTCCTAAGGGGTCATATGGTGTTCTAACACATGTGTGGGCCCTGAGGACACCATATGACCCCTTAGGACCATATGATGTCCATATAGTGTCCTAAAAGGGTCATATGGTGTTCTAACGCGTGTGTGGCTCCTTAGGACCCCTTATGACCCCTAACCACACCATGTGATCCCTTATGACACCATATGACCCCTTAGGACAATATGTTGTCATAATGGGTCATATAGTGTTTTAAGGGTTCATATGGTGTCCTAAGGGATCATATGGTGTTCTAACACATGTGGGCCCTCAGGACCCCATATGACCCCTAACAACACCATATGACTCCTTGGGACACCATATGACCCCTTAGGACAACATATGACCCCTTAGGACAATATGATGTCATCATGGGTAGTATGGTGTCCTAGAGATCATATGGTGTTCTAACACATGCGTAGCCCCTTAGGACACCATATGACCCTATAGAAGGAGGGAGGGAGGGGGGAGAGGGATAGATGGTGAGAAAGGGAGAGAGGGAGGGGGGAGAGAGAGGGAGAGATTGAGAGAAAGATACACCTAAGAGAGGAGGAGAGCGAGATAGAGAGATGGAGATTGAGAGGGGGAGACTTAAGAGATAAATAATGGCAGAGAGAGACTTATGTGAATAAGAGAAAGGGAGGGGGAGGTAGAGAATAGGAGAGAGATACAATTGAGAGAGGAGAGTGAGATAGAGAGGCAAAGGTAGAGAGGGAGAGAGACTTAAATGAGAAATAATTAGAGAGAAAGAGACAGAACGAGAGTTAAAGAGAGAGATAGAGAGGGAGAGAGGGAGAGAGGGAATGAGATGAAGAGAGGGAAAAGAGTTAGAGGGAGCAAGAGAGAAATAACAGGAGAGATACACCTGGGAGAGGAGGAGATAAATAGATAGAAAAAGGTTAAGAGTTAGAGATTTGATAAAAAGGAGAGAGACTTGATAGAAATAGGGAGTAGGGGAGACATAGAGAGACCTGAGAAGTGGATGGAGGGATTGCGAGAGAGAGACCTAAGAGGTGGAGGGAGGGAAGGTGAGAGAGACATCTAAGAGGTGGAGGAAGGGATGGTGAGAGAGAGAGAAAGAGAGAGTGAGAGATAGAGAGAGCCTGACTGAGAGGAAGGGATGGAAGGAGAGTATAAGAGACTAGAGAGAGATGTGAAGAGAGGGAGAGAGTGACAAAGAGTGATAATGAGAAAGGGAGAGAGCGAGGGGGAGGAGAGAGGGAGGGAAAGGGAGGGAGATACACCTAAGAGAGGAGGAGAGTGAGATAGAGAGATAGAGGTTGAGACTGGGAGAGACTTACGACATAAATATTTAGAGAGAGAGAGAGATGGGGATATGAGGAGGGAGAGGGAGAGAATGAAGAGAATGGAAAGAATGGGAGAGACACTTGAGAGATAGAGAGATAGATAAATTCAAAGGGAGGGGGGAGAGATAGGGAGAGATAATAGTAGAGAGACAGACAGACAGAAAGAGGGAAAGAGAGGGAGAGATAGAGATAGAGGGCAATAGGGAGAATGTGTGAGAGAGAGAGAGAGAGAGAGAGATGGGGAGGGAAAGGGTGGGATACAAACACCAAAGAGAGGGGAGAGAGAGAGAGAGAGGGATGGGGAGGGAAAGGATGGGATACAGACACCTAAGAGAGGGGGGAGAGAGATAGGGAGTGGAGGAGATAGAGAGACCTAAGAGGTGGATGGAGAGATTGTAAGAGAGATCTAGGAGGTGGAGGTAGCGAAGGTGAGAGAGATGCCTAAGAGGTGGAGGGAGGTATAATAAGAGAGAGAGACAGAGAGACAGAGACAGAGACAGAGATGGAAGGAGATTACAAGAGACTAGAGAGAGAGATGAAGAGAGGGAGAGAGTGAGAAAGAGATATAATGAGAAAGATAGAGAGGGAGGGGGAGGAGAGAAGCAAATAATGGGAAAGATATACACCTAAGAGAGGAGGAGAGTGAGATAGAGAAATAGAGTTTGAGAGGGAGAGACTTAAGAGATAAAGAATGAAAGAGGAAGAGAGATGGAGAGAGAGTTAGAGGGAGAGAGTTAGAGAGAGAGTGTGTGTTAAGTGAAAAGGAGAAAGGGAGGGGGAGGGAGAGAATGAGAGAGAGAGATACACTTGAGAGAGGAGAGTAAGATAGAGAGATGGAGAGAGAGTGAGATAGAGAGGTAGGGGTTAAGGAAGAGAGAGGGAGAATGTGGAGAAGAGACTAGAGAGATGATGTTGATATGAGCATGTTAATTGTTAAAATTTGACTAAGTCTGAAATTTATATGAATACTCAAATAACTAGAATCTACATTATAACACTTAGAGATCTAGAACCACTCTCAAACATCCTGACAATATATCCATAAAATATAACTTAATTTTTTCTTTCTTATACTTAAATGTTATATTTTATTTATGTATTCCAAGGGAGAGAACACTTTTTGCTTTGTAACTTGAAAAAATTCTATGAAATTTATTTGGCGTGCACCTTATTTGGCGCACACCAAATAAGGCACATGCCAAATGATTTTTTGATTTTTTTTTCATTTGGTGTGTGCCAAATTTAGAGTGTGCCAAATTGTCTGCCTTAGAGAACACCAAGCCTTTGGCTTGAATGCCCTTCTCAGGCCTGAGACATGTTTTCCAGCAAATATTGAAAATTTTCTTACTTTTTTGTTCATGCTCTCCATCAGGTTTGCACGTGTTTCAATGAAATTTTAAAAAAACACCATACAATCATCAAGCTCTCTCTTAGCTACTGCAACCAAATAATTCATTTCAAATTTTGATAATGTTAAGGTCTTCATCAATAATTTATTTTGTTAATGTGTTTTTTTTTTGTCAAAAACCAACATGTCGTATTTCATCCATAGATTTTTACTCGTTTATCGAATTTTGAAAAAAATTACATTTTCAGAAACTAGACTCCATTATACACAATTTTTTTTAAAAATAATAATTTTTTATTAGTTTTCCCAAATTTTTAGGGGGAGCACGCTCAAATTTCACTAAAAAATTAGTATCCACTTCAAAATTTAGTAAAAAATCATGTATTCATTAAAAAATTAGCCAAAAAATACAGCATAAACTAAATGGTGTTAGCTAATTTGCCACCAGAGAGATTTTTAAAAATTCCAAAAAAATGTTGACATTTTAGGGGGAGCACACTAGGTGCTATGTTTTTTTTTTTTGAAAAAATAGCACCACTTTGTGCTCCCCCTTTTTGAAACCCTTAATCTCCACCATTTTCAAAAAAAAATAGTAGTTTAGAAAGTAGACTCAGAGCACTACAACTCTTGTTCTCACTACATCCTCATATTTTGAGTGTAACTATCTTCATTTTCTCATCGAAGTTCAGACTTTGTTGATTTCAGAAGAAAAAAAAAGCGGCATCTTAAGACCCCTTTTTGGTCCTCCATCTTTGTGCACTTACCCATCACTGTCTTGAAGACTTATTCCTCCACCAAATTGCTCAGGAGATAATTGGAGATTGCTCCAAAGAGTCAGGGGCCTTCGAAGAGAGATTTATGCACCTTGTATTGAGAGAGACACTCCTAAGTGGGGATCTAAAATGCAAAGGAGAGGGTTGAGCAAGGGAAGGAGAGCTCTTGGAAGCCTCAAGCGCCCGAGGTTGATGCAAATTTTCTATATTTTGTGAGTGGACGTCAACTTTTGGAACCCTAACCTCCTTGGACTCATACATTATTTGTAAAATTTCCTCTTTTAAATTTTTTGCCTCAGAGAGGAGATTCGAGAATTCTTGAGCTTTAGATTTCTCTTGGAGCATGAGTCTTGTAGATGATCCTGCTTTGTCTTTTCCACCTCGTTTCCTTTTTCTAGAGGGTTTTTATTTTGGCTAGAAAGGCCTTGCTAACACCCCTTTTGAAGGATTTTTTCTTGTGGCTTTTTGACTTTTTATGAACACCCAAGGAGGGATTAGGTCCCACGATAGATTCAGGGTTAAGCTCATGAGGGTAAACATTTAAGCCAGCTCTAGGAGGGGAGCTAATATCATTTTCCAACGTGTTATCAGTCCCCTTTCATCGCTGTAAAATAGCCTCCTCATCTTGAGATGTCTCCAGAATGGGCTTGCGGGACTCTTGAAAAAGAGGACCTGATTCACCTACCGTGGAGGTTCCTGAGGATATTTGATTCCTCAGTAAGCATTTCCCTGGATATCTATTTGTCAATCTTTTAACTTTTTGTTTCCATCTTCCAACTTCAAACACTATTTCAAGCTCACCATAGAAGCCTAGATCTAAATATATGTCTACATAAATATTTGCTACATCCCCCTAGTTCCCATTAAGGAAGTCATCTTCTATTCCTAGAAGAGAGCCCAAGGCATCTCCAATTTTCAAGAGAGCTTCCACACAACAAAACTCGAAAGGAAGACCTACCAAAATAAGCCAAACTAGTGACCTTATAACTCTATAAGAATGTGGATCAAATCCAAGTTTCCAATCAACAAAATGAAAGGTGGAACCTAAATAAAAAATGGGGCCTCCATGAAGACTTCTTCTTTTCAAGCTAGAGTCTATGCACTCAATTAAGAGGAAATCATTTTGAATTGGACAGGCAGATACCATACCAGGAAATGATTGTTTCCACCAAGTTTGAAAGACCTACCAAACTAAGCCAAACTGGTGACCTTCTAATTCTATAAGAATGTGGATCAAATCCAAGTTTCCAGTCAACAAAATAAAAGTTGGAACCTAAATAAAAAATAGGACTTCCATGAAGAATGCTTCTTTACAAGCTAGAGTCTATGCACTCAATTAAGAGGAAATCATTCTGAATTGGATAAGAAAATACCATACCAGGAAATGATTGTTGCCACCAAGATATGATATATTTGTTGTTTCTGCCATTAGGACACCATTTAGTGAAGAAAGATTTCTCTTTAAGAAGACATAACAAAAAGTTTGCTTCCCAAGGCCTTCCTACTCCAATCTTTACGCAAAGATTCTTGCCAAGTTGTCTCCGGGTATGAAGGCGGGACACTTTTTTTCATCTCCTTAATCTATTTAGAATCCTTCATCAATATATTTCCTTCAAACTATAGCTGTGGAAGAGGATGGACCCTACCGTGCCTGTTGGAGGAAATTATGCTTTGGGAAATAAACCATTTTTTTTTAAATAAGGGGTAAACGCTTTTGACCTGGAGCTATGAACCAGTGAGGCCACAAACGGGGGACCTCATCCCCACACTTCACTTGTTCAAATCTGTGAGCACAATAGCCCAACGAAGGCACAAGACCTTGAGAACACAAAGGCCCATTAGGGATTTGAACCATGGTGGTCGCTTCACCAACGAAGTGTTTTAACCGCGACACTACATGTCTGAAGACATCTTTGGGAAATAAACCATTACCCATTTGGGGTAGCCCAAATTGCTTGGGATTCCTAAGGGGAATACTATTGGCATTTTTGTTGTTTATGTTGTGATTGTCATTGATGGACACACACTTGTATTGAGATCCCCTTTATATGTATGAGCTAGAGCTCAACCAGTATTTGTTCCAACCGGTATGTTGTATTCTAGTCTTTAGGCTATTGGTGATTTTGCAGAATGTGTTTCCCGGTCTGAAGCGGCATGTCGACCCCAAGCGGTACGAGGGAGAAAAGCGACACAACACATTCTTACCAGTCTTCATTTTGTCAAACCGGAAACCAATATTTTCTATGAACCGGTAATACTCTGTGATGAGTTACCAACCAGCATTTTGTGATGAGTTACCAATCCACCGATTGTTTGATAGTGCCAACACATTGACGGTGCTTTTTGTGTCGTGTTACTGAGTATGTCTAGATTCATTGAACCTAGGAAATTGTAATATAATCCTATTGGACCGACATGAAATCAGATTCCTTTAAAAGGACATCATGTCTAGGGTTTTAAGTTGTTGTTGAAAGGGTTAATGGCGTGCTAGGGTTTAAGGTGGATGTTGAGTTATTGTAAGAACAATCTTATCTGAGAAGATCAAGTTGTAACTGAGAGAGAGATAGAGAAGACTGAAGTAATGCTAGAATGCATTAACTGTGAGCAATATTGGATCTAACCAAGCAGTTTGTGCTATTAGATAGATCAAACACTTGTTGATTACTCACATCTTTGACAAGTCTGTAGCCCTTAACCGGGTAGGCCTCAAAGCCTTTGTAAAATCCTCTAACAAGGTGGTTCACTCCTATGAATCTAAAATCCTCTAACAAGGTAGTCTTTAATCGGACTTATCTCCTAACAGAGATTGAGATTCCTAACAGGATCTGTTCTGGTGAAGAACATTGTAAGAACTTAACCGGTCTGACCTTAACCGATCTGGTTTCTATTCTGCAGATAGTGACTTGTGAGTTCCATCTCACCGTGGTTTTTCCCAGTTGGATTTCCACGTCAAATATCTTGTGTTATGGTTGTATTGCTTTTGTGGGTGAATGCTTTATTCACATTTTGGTTTGCATGTGTGGTAACCGGTCTGTCTGTTAGACTATTGAACCGGTTTATCTTTAGACTGTGTAAGTGTTTTAGTGTAGTGATTTTTGGCATACTAATTCACCCCCCCCCCTCTTAGGATTCATCAAATACGGTTTGCACCCGTCACCATCTTGAACCCAATCTGGGTTGGGAATTTATCTGCAATGGGAGCCTTAACAGTTTCATCATGCCGAAGGAAGCGATTAAATACCCACTCATCCGGTTGGGAATGAAAAGGAGCATTATTTTCCTTTTGAGGGTTTGTTCACCTCAATCCATAAAGACATTTCCAAAGGGATTTATTTTGGTTCCTTGCTTCAAGCCTATGCTTGATGTTTGCAGAGATCCTTCTGGCAAATTTCAATGAGGGATGAACGAAACCTGGGACCAACCTAGAATAATCAAATCACTTACTGATCCCTCTTATCGGGCATGAAAAAGAAATTGATCATTCAAAAATTTCAACAATGGCAGAATCTTTTATCTTTCTATTACCGAACTGCTTTGATACACGAGATTTTTTATTAATCAAAAACTATGTCAAGCTTGGATACAAATAGATTTCAAGCTAGTAAAATGAATTGTTCGTAGCATAAATTAAGAAACAAATCTTGAATGAGGTGCAACATGTATTGTCATGCATCATGTATTGTCATGCATTATTTTGTGGCAGATTACAAAGAGAAAACATAATCTTCTAATTAAACTTAAACAAAAATAAACCATCTAAACAACGCAAGGAATGGAGGGCATGCAAAAACAGATGGCCGATGGCAGAATTGAATGATCAACCAGATGATGAGCATCAGTCATCAACATGAAATGGGTACATTATAAAGACCTTGAAACTTCTAAAACAATAAAATGTATAAACATAACTCAATTCCTTAACCTTCACTAGCATCATCCGTTCCTATGAAAAAAAAAAGAGCTTTGGGCACAAACATGACCATAGATCAAAACAACCAAAATAAATAAATATAAATGTGAAAACACAGACTTTACATAAGAATTGTTTCACAGAATGTCTTAAAATATTTTAGTTCAAGCATACAAAATGTAAATTTATTGATATAGCACATGATGAAAAATAACAATTGCATGTTGTTAAAATAAAATACAAATTGGGAACACACAAATTATACATAACACAGTATTTAACTTGGTTCATCAATTTGACTACATCCATCAGAAAGCAGAGCAGATATCCTTTTATTATTATTGTAGCTTACATACATAAAGATTTACCCTCATATTTATACAATAGTCTTCAACAGAAAACGAAGGGACAAAGATGGGAAAGATGAAATGAAGAGTCTAACTTCACATCCCAACACATGTGAACATGTAAACTATTGCCTGATAAAACTTCAATTACTGATTAAAACAAGAATTAAAAGCTTGAGATTAAAGGGTACTAAAATACCCATACAAGAAATAATAGCCTGAGATTAAGACAGGAACTTTGTCATTAAGTTGAGTGTGCTTCATATTGTGGATATTCAAATCTAAACAATCATTTGTGACTTTGTCAGTTACCTATTTTCTCCCAGCCTGGAATTCAGAAGCTTCTCAATTGTAGGTCATTGAACTAAATTACATTATTTACTCATGCCCTATTTGAAACTTGAGATATCAGATGATATTCAAGAACAAGCGAAGCGTTAAAGCCATCAAGTGTAAATAATTATATAAATAATGAAACTGGATTGCCTGTGACCATTAACAAACATTCAAAAAATGTGACGTGCCTCGTGACTTTCTTGGACCTTATCAAGAAAATCCAATTCCTTTAGGCTAATCATGTGACGAGCCGCATTATACGAATGAATAGCTCTTGGTATTCACACTATAAATACCATGCATTCCCTCATACACCACACCCCAATCCACTGATACTCCAAAAGCGTTTGTGACAAGAGTAGTTGTAGAAATCCTGAGATAAAGAGAAAAGAAGATGGTGGCAGGAAGTTTCAGTATTGAGATAGAGTCTCCAGTGGAGGGAAAAAGGCTGTGGAAAGCAACTGTGGACACCCACAATTTATTGCCAAAGCAAGCACCAGGCCTCATATCGGGAATCACACTTGTTCAAGGTGATGGAGGAGTTGGTACCATTCGAAATGTTAATTTCACTGCTGGTAAGTAGCATTTAGGTTTGGTTTCACTGGAAACTTGCATCATGTTTAAGTTGTACGTCTCATAAGTTGTACACCTGAAGATATTGTTTTTGATTGGATGAATGTTTTTTTTTATGGAGTTATGAATCAAAAGAGATAGAGATACTTTTGCTAATATTACATGAAATTGTTATTGTTGCAGCCAACAAGGATTTCAGCTCTGTAAAAGAGAAAGTGGACTTAATTGATGAGGCCAACATGGTTTATTGTTTCAGCCATGTGGAAGGAGGGCTGTTGGGGAAAAAAGTTGCCTCGATCCATTACGAGGCAACTATGAACTATACCTGCAACTATGAAGCCAAAATTGAGGAGATCAAGGGCAATACCACTGGTCTGTTCAAGCAGGTAGAAGAATATCTGATTGCTAATCCCACTTTATACTGCTAAAATCACGATTAAGCCACAATTATTATCCAAAACTTTTAACATTATTTTTTTTTTTTAAAACATTATTGTTTATTATCTAAATCACCATTATTGTCTTTAATCTTCGTTTACTAAAATTATAGGTGAGTTGTAGGGTTTGGAAAGGTGATTATCATGACATTCTCCTCCTCTTTAAGATATGCATCATCTCGATGCATTATTATTAGGCAAAAAACCTTATGCATAACTCACTAATAGTAATTTTAAAACATTTAGAATAAATCGGGATATATTGTTTGCATATTCCTAGGTTCTATTTATTCTATCATACTGATCTTACAAAATTTTGTTGTGGTTTACCTCTCTATTGTGCGATTGACATCAATGTTCCTCCAAGATTGTACAAGATTCTATTATTAACACTATTGGTTCTTCAACCCATAAAGAATACCGATTCACAATATCTTTAACATCAACTACATATTTTGTAAGGAGAGACAAACGAGAAATATATCATGGATTTGACTCAACCTTTAGGTAAAGTCCAAGAGGCTAGAAGATTAATCTTTTTTCCTAAAAAATTAAGTGGCCCTATGTTAACTTGGTTTTCTTTTCAAGAGATATGAAGTTTTTACGGGGTCTAACTTTTAGAAAAGCTTTCTCTCCAAATGAAAAATTCTTAAAGACCTTTTTTTATCTATGTAACTCTTTTATCTATCAAAAAAATTCTTTAAAATTTCTCATACTGGATATTTTCTTCCCTTTCCCAATATGTATATACGGCTAAGTCTAAGGAAGTGTTCCCCCTTCATCAGGGCTTAGTTCTAAAGCTTTATAATTTTCATTTGGCTATGTCCCCTGCTATCGAAAACCCTACTAGTCCTCTTCCTAACCCCACTCTGGTTGTGGAGTTGTCCAACATCCCTAAGACCAGTTGTAAAAGTGCTTCTAATTTTGTGATGACTATCCCTCCTACCAAGTTAACCCCCAACATTTTGCTAAGATGAGAAATATTGAACCCCAAGTCCAACAACAAATGGAAAATCCTAGTAAAGGGTGAGTAATTAAGGAAATTATTTCTAAGGACTTCTCTTCCTCTTGTTCTACGGGCTCAAATCAAACCCCTGAAAAGCCTAATGTTGTTGTGGCGGCCCCTAAATTATTCATGCCTTCCCTAGGTTCCCCTCCCCCCTCCCCTATTTCATCTCCTCGAGTTTCGGAATTATACTGGAGGTTGTTGAAAAATTCAATGAACTTTGTGGCACATATAAAGAGTAAAATGCTATCATTCGTTGGCTTGTTTCCTAGTTCAACACTACTAAATGGAAGATTAATTAATTAGATGTTGAGGTTGAGGTGGAGGCCGGGGCTTTTGACTAGGTGGCAAGGGATATAGATGAGAGAGGGCAAGTGTAAGAAGATGAGTCCCAATTTAGAGGAAATTTTCTCATGAGGGAAAATGCCGCTAGAAATGAGGACTTGTTTTTTAAGAAAACAGGCACCCAATGTGCTATGGATGCCCAAGCCAAAAATTCACACAATGGGATCCCATGATTTTAAAAACACTACCCTGTTATTTAAAAAAAGGAGCCCTATGTTTTAAAGCATATTTTTTAATTAATGAGGCCCCATTATGTACCCCATCTAAAATTGTTTTTTTAATTCCTACAAACTCATTTTTGCGCCTTAAATAACAGGCACCCATTATTTAAAATTTGAAAACCAAGCTTGTGCATCAGTTTTTGAGTTGATATGGGCATGAAAATCCCAACCCTTAGCCTTGGACATACAAGTACAAGGTTGAATCAATGACATAAGAAAATACAGACTTCTGAAATATGTCTAATGCCCTTTTTAAATAATTTTTTTATGAAATCAAAACCCATTATAGATTACATTGTGTAGATTTTAAATATGTAATTTTTTTTAGGATTTGTGATGCAGGAGCATCCCTGGTTCTTGGCAATCTTGCATCAACCTAAAATATTTCCTTTCCAATTTGTTTTCTATTTTGCAATTTCAACATTTCTTTCTGCATTTTCTCATTAGATCTTGCGGAGCTAGATTTTGTTTGAGGACATGATCATCTTCCTTATTCCTAAACTATAGAGCATTTAGATCATTTTCCAGCAAGTTATCAATTCTGGATTTTGAGACAGTTTTCTGGCTTAAAACACCAGAGCCGCTTGGACCTATTTACTATTGGTGTGTCTTGCAGATCCTTTATGTAGCTTACGGAGCCCCAACTAATCGATTCCAATTATCCTTGGCATGTGGCCAACCTTCCCTTTGATCCACACTTCATCCTTTGGATTTTCTGCAGGAATCTCTTTGGAAAAGGCCGGCCTATTGGTTTTACATGTTTGATCTTGTTCTTCGACATTTGATCCCTTTTGGGTAGACTGGATCTCCCTGGATCATATAAATCATTGTATTTGATCATTAGAATTCATTCTAGAGAATTAAGAAGATATATCTTAAGACTTAGAGGTCCGGAGTTGACCGATTCTATAATTAAGCATGTATGTAGCAGGCCAATGAGTCGAATCTTGTAACCCAAATGTTACTAGTTATCTATTATAAATTTTCATGATCTAATTCATTCATTTATGCATTGCCTCCATAATATCCTCTCGTTTCCATTGTGTTTACTCTTTATGCTCGGTCTGGATTGATCTCTTTGAGGTCCCTCCTAACCAGTGACTGCACCAAGTGGTATCAGAGCAAGATTTCATTCTGGAAATTGCGTAATCTTGAAGATTTTGTTGTAGGGTGGTAGAATGTGGATCCGACCTGCAGCTGCAGAGGACTGGCATAAAGATGGCGCGAAGAGCAAATAGGAATGGTGGAGCATGTGGGAATGCAGACCCTGTTGTGATGGAAATGTTGAGAGGAATTGGAGCACAGTTGGAAGCAGTTGAGACAACCTAGAGAAGAGGTCGACACATTGAAGATGTGAGCAAAGATGAAGAAGAAGTACCGGCAGAACAAGTAGCAAACACACTAGCGATTGATTCAGATGAAGAGAGGTTCTTGATGGTTTTGAGTAGGGTGAACACTAAACCACATTTTACCCCACCGAAGTATGATGGAAAGTTGGATTCAGATAAATTAATGGATTGAATCACAGAGATGGAGAAGTATTTTGATTATGAGAACACCGCAGAAGAAAGGAAGGTGAAATATGTCTCTACCCGGTTGAAAGGTCGTGCATCTCTTTGGTGAGAACATTTGCAAGTTGATAGACAGAGAACAGGTAAAGAGAAGATCAAATCATGGGAGCGGATGGTTGCCAAGTTAAAAACAAAGCTTATGTCAATTGATTATCAAGTAAATTTGTTTCGTAAGTTGCAAAACTTGAAGCAGAAAGAATCTAGTGTAAAGGACTATACCGAAGCATTCTACAAGTTGAATATCAGATCCGGACATGTCGATGATGAAGTTGAACAAGTTGCGAGATATTTGAATGGAATGTGAATGTCTATACAAGATGAACTCGGTTTGATCAAATTGCAGAGTGTTGAAGAAGCTTACTAATATGCCCTGAAAGAAGAAGAGGAGTTGAACAAAAGACATGAGTAGAGACAGAGAGGTAGAGGCGAAATATTTTCTGGAGGAAGAGGAACCTGTACAAATCAAAACAAGGACAAGGAAGTAAGCAAAGATAGTAGTTCATACTGGAAGGATGCCAGAAATTTCTACCGGAGGAGAGAACCTAATAAATACCGGAATAAAAGTTTGGAAAAAGATGACAGGCGACAAGATAAGAGAGAGTTTAGAGGAACTTTCTTTAAGTGTGGAGGAGAAGGACATCGTGCCTTTGAATGTAAGATGACATAAAACACTGGGATAACAGCCTTGGTGGAAGAAAGCCCCACCGGATCAGCTAACAAACTGGAAGATGGAGAATTGTTGATGATGAGGAGAGCTTTGTGTCATACTAGAGAAGATGAAGAACCCTTGTAGAGGAGAAATTTGTTCAAGACTAGATGTAAGGTATCTGGTAAGTGTTGTAAAGTAGTTATTGATAGTGGAAGTTCACATAATCTAGTTTCAGAAGAAATGGTGAATAAATTTTAGTTGGAAATATTGAAACACCCTAAGCCATATCAAATAACATGGATTCAGGATGATCATAAGTTTTTAGTGACTGAGCAATGCTTGGTAAAATTAAAAATTGGAAATTATCATGATGAAATTTTGTGTGATATTATGCCTATGGATATTTGTCACCTTTTGGTGGGTAGACCTTGGCAGTTTGATAGACAGGCAATACATGATGGGAGAAAAAACATATACACTATTGTGGCAATACATGATGGGATGAAACAAACCTTGTTACCCTTGGAGGAGCCTTTGAAGAGTGAAATCTATATGAGTACTAGAATTTGTTTGGTGGATGGAAGGAAATTCCTGGATGGAATGAGACATGTGAGTGTGTGTTTTGCCTTATTTCCTAAGAAGACTGAGAATCTGGAGCATGAAGAAGAAGAACAGGAGGAGATAAGAGAATTGTTGGCAGAGTATGAAGACATCATGTCAGATAATGTTCTTGATGGATTACCACCTATGAGGAGTATCAGTCATTGTATGGACCTGATTCCTAGAGCTAGTTTTCCTAACAAAGTTGCACACCGGATGACACCGACAGAGAATGAGGAGTTGAATAGACCAATGCAGGAATTATTGAAGAAAGGTTTGATCAGATAAAGTCTAAGTCTTTGTGTAGTACCAATAGTATTAGCACCTAAGAAGAATGGAGAATGGAGGATGTGTACTGATTCCAGAGCAATAAACAAGATCACAGTGAAGTACTAGTTTCCTTTACCTAGGATGGATAACATAATGGACTGTTTGAGTGGAGCTAGATACTACACAACAATAGATTTGAAGAGTGGATACCATCAGATCAAAATTAGAGAAGGAGATGAGTGGAAGACAGCATTCAAGACAAATGAAGGATTATATGAATGGTTGGTGATGCCTTTTGGGTTGACTAATGCACCAAGTACTTTCATGAGATTAACGAATAAGGTGTTGAATAAATTCTTGGGTAAGTTTGTTATTGTATATTTGGATGACATTCTAATTTTTAGTAAGACAAAAGAGGAGCATTTGTTGCATTTAAGACAAGTTTTGCAGAGGTTGAGATAAGAAAACTTGTTGATAATGTTGGCAATTGACACTCAATTGGTTGGTTTCACTATGTTTTCATTGATGGCAACATGGTATCTTGTTTCGGCTTCATGTTTTGGTTCAGTTGTGTACCGGCAGGCACTTCACAGACACTACACTAGCACCAACACCGGCAGGATAGAAGGATTTATTTGGTTATCGACAATGCAGGCCGACATGGTTAAGAATATGGTTATCGATATTGGAGGCCGACATCTCTTGGATCTGGCATCGGAAATTGTTTTTCATGTATTTATGTTATCTAGCCGACATGTAATTTGATATTGTAATATCTTTGTAAGCCGACATAAGGCACGATAATTTTTATAGGGTATATAGGTCAGTTGGATTAGATCATTTTGACATAATGATGATGAATGATAGAGGATAGATATGGTGATGGATATAATGTGAAATATATCAGAGATTATGTATGTGAGGATATTTATGTAAGGGTTATTCCGATAAAGGGTTTAGGGTTTTAGATAGGAACGAACAGAGCTTAAACTGGAACTATATTCTGGCATTGAAGATGCTATCTTAGCAGTTCAACACTTCTTTGGATTGTAGTTTGAAATTGTATGTAGTCATTGAAGCTCCATTTTTTATTGAGTAGTGTGCTCTAGGCTGTAAGTCTTCCTGCAAGTGCAGGTCCCTTATATTTTGTAATATCTCTTCATATGGCCAGTGGATTGATATTGTGAATCACAAATCCCACCGTGGTTTTTCCTCTTTGAGGTTTTCCACGTATAATTTTGTGTGTTATGATTCTCATTTATGTGATTGGCTTATTGGTTGCTTTACTTCTTTCAATTTTGTATATACCGGTATACGGGTTGGTGGATGCATGTTTTAATAAGGCTAAAATTGATGGTTCTCGTATAACACTGATTCACCCCCCCTCTTGGTGTTATTGGATTCCAACAATTGGTATCAGATCCTTGTGCCTTGGAGGAATTTTAACAACTTGAGGAAGATCCTGAATCCGGAACCCATGGACATGGCTTTGGAGAAGCAACTTGAGATGGCACTTGAAGATTATTATGCTAAAAAGTTGAATAACTTAAAGCTGCAAGATGAATTGAACTCTACTAAGGAATTCATTTTGGTCCTACAAGAGAGGCTACCATCTGTTCAAGCTAGGAGGAAGGAACTTTTGCAAAGTCATGATGATGAAGAGAAAGATGCACTTAAGGAACAATATTAGAAATTGAGTCAAGAGAACATGATTATGAGAAATGAAATGCAAGCTATAACTATGAGAATACCTAAAGATATTGAGGACCGGAAGAAAATCTTGATGTATCCCTGAAGAACAAATTTGAAGAATGTGGTAGGTTGGTTCATGAGAATGATATGTTGAGAATTGATTTAGTACAATCCCAGAGTAATGAATAAGAGCTTGAGAGACAAATGATAATTTTGAGAGAAGATCTAACTACTGCAAGTGAGTATAAAAAAAAATTCAAGATTAGTTCAGCATAGCTTGATGAGTTGTTCAAGAGACAAAGGCATATTGGAGATTCCAGTGGACTTGGATTTGAGCAAGGACAGAGTTCCGGTACTAATAATAAAGATCAAAACCATAAGGCACCGGTAAGGCAATTTAATGCTTATAAATTTAATGGTAGATGTTTTGTTTTCAATAGATTTGGTCACATGGATAGGAAATGTAGAGACAAGGCAAATTAGAACCCCTATTCTTCTCCCGGTAAATGTTCTGAATGCAATAAGTATGGTCATAAGACATAATATTGTAGAATGAATGTTAAATGCTATGCATGTGGAAATTTTGGACATATGGCTAATCAGTGCAGGTCAAGCAATTTCACTGGTTTTAGCAAAGCAATTGAAAGGAACATTGTTACATTTTATGCATGTAATGAGGTTGGACATATTGCTAAATTATTTAGAAGCAGAAATCCACCGATTGATAATGGAGGATCAAATGAGAAAGGGAAAGAAAAAGTTAGTGAAATCTGGCAAGATCATACTCAGAGATGAGTTAGGAAAACTGAAGAACAATCATCAGATGGAAATGCACTGGTTACTTATCTGGCAAAGGAGGTTGCTCCTGCGCCGGCAGGTAGCTCATTCGGTAACTAAGGCAGATGTCTTAGGGGTAGGTAGAATTCATGAAAATGTTGCATATGCCTCGGGAAGAGGTTCTGGAAGATGTTCCAGACATTGGAGATGCTTATCCGGCATGGATATGTTATGTTCGAGATCCGGTATCTTTCATTGGTAGTCATTAATGTCAATAGAAGATTAGGGTTTTTCTCGAAGGATAAAACGTCGAATTCACTTCATTATTGATCACCTTGCATTCAAAGCAATTTCAGAGTGATTAAGAGCGACTAAGAGTGATAAAAGGCATTTCAGAGCAATCAGATTTCTTCTTGAGCGATTTCACCGACAACTGGAAGAATTTGTTAAGGGTTTTTCGTCGAAAGCGATCAACAGGTATTTATCTTTAAACATGGAAGCGGGATCATCATCTATTCCTATCTTTGTTACAAATCTGATTGTAGTAGAGGTCAAGGACCACCCCAGGCCAATTTTCAAGCGGTATGTGCATGTGGCTACCCTGGAAGATTCGGTTGGAGCATTTTCCCATGTTCTGGAGGGAGTTGTCTATGTTGAAGATGTTAGGGGGTAAGTGCACAAAGATGGTGGTCAAAAAGGGGCTATAAGTGGACACTTTTTTTCTAAAATCAGGTGAACCTGAACTTGGAGGCAAAATTTGAAAGTCATCCACTCAAGATATGAAGATAATCAAAGAACAAATATTGTAGTACTCTGAATCTAGTTCCCAAACTACTCAACTTTTTCAAAATTAGATAAGATTAAGGGGGTCAAATCCTTCGCGCACAAAAAATGACCCTGATTTTTTCTGAAAAACATAACATAGTGTCTGACGTGTGCATCAAAAAAGCCATAGTTAGATTTAGTATTTTGACAAATCCTTTGGCAGAAAGATAGTTAAGAGTGAGCACTAGAAGATGTGTAATTGTTTGTAATTTTTTGTTGAGTATTTTTTTTTAATGATTTTTCCAATCGAGCACATCCTGAAAATTAGGTACATGTTCGTATGCAAAGCATAAGTTGCACTAAACAAATCAAAAATACAATTTTTTTTTTAAATCGTAAAGAATCAAGTGCACTACAATAATATATAAAGTTTTTTAAAATTTGGATAAGTATATCAAAAGTTATTCAAAAAATGGTGCACCTATGTCTGTGAGAACTATGGAGACACTGGTAAAAGAAATTCAATAATAATATGTTATTGTTGTTCAAATTGAAAAAAAATTATATGGTTAGAAAGCTTAGAAGATGGGTGAAAATATGGTGCGAATTTTAGAAATACCCACTTGATGAAGTGTAAACCTGATGATGACAAAGTCAATAAACCAAGTTGATAAATTAAAACACGTCAAAAATGAGAGAAATGGAGGGAAATCAAACTTCCAAACTGTAGCTTTGTCATCCAGGCCTATTTCTAAGCCTAAACAATCAAAACTGCATACAGGGTACTTATGGTTTAAAATGCGTGTACGGGGTACTTATGGTGTAAGAAGCTTGTACGCACTCTTTTTATTATAAACAGCGCGTGCGCACTCTTTTTACTATAAATAGCACGTACGCGCTATTGTAGAATATGATATTGTATATATAATATGTGTATATACATATAATATATAATATTTATATATACATATATGTATATAATAATATATAATATATTAAGTATATATACACTATAAGTGTATTGTCTCCCCCTCTCAAATGCATACAAGGTGCCTCTCTCTCTCTCTCCCTCTCTCCCCCTCTCTCTCCCTCTTCATCTCTCTCCTTCTCCCTTCCTCCATACCCCATCCCTCTCTCTCTCCCTCCCTCTCTCCTCTTCTCCCTTCCTCCATAACCCATCCCTCCCTCTCTCCCCTTATCCCTTCCTCCATACCCCATCCCTCTCTCTCTCGCTCTCTCCCCTTCTCCCTTCCTCCATACCCCATCCCTCTTTGTCTTCTTCTCTCCCTCCCTCCCTCGATACCCCACTGCAACTATGTCTGCACTTCTATAGAAGTAAGTGAATTTATTTCTTGTCAGCAACTTCCTCTTTGATTTTTATCATGTGTGCTCTCCTAAGAAAATTGACTGATGGATTTGTGTGTGCATATTGAATAGGAGGAATAGGGTTTGAAATTGAACCACGGGTGTATTACTGTGACATACAAGGAAACCTGTAGCAATATTCTTCTCGAATGTGTTTTTAACGAGCAGAGTAGATGTGGAAAATAGTGTCAACAAAGCAACATGATGAGTTAGAGTACCTACAATTTTTTTTTCAAAAGGAAACAACCGGTAGGAAGAGAAAGAGGGAGAGTAACACAGATGATGTCTTGGAGAATGATAGTGGTGGGTATGCGAGAGTTCCCATGTTGTTACACAACGCTTGTCACCTAAAGAAATTAAAGTTTTTTGTATGCATGGAAGTGGTAGTATATGATGATCATCACTTGTCAAACGACTTGGAACGGTACATACCCATGAAAGAAATCAAGTGTGTAATTCCTATAGTCACAATTGAGATTAGTCCTATAACCTTGCAAATTTAATACCATCATATGTTTTAGAACTTAGGCAATACTCTTAGGGTTAGGTCAAGCTCTTACACTTGTTTTTTAGAGGTCATTCGGTGTCCTATGACCCCTTAGGACACCATATGACCCCTTAACACACCATACAACCCATAACAACACCATATGGTGTCCTAAGGAGTCATAGGATGCCATATGATCCCTCAGGACACCAATGACCCATAACAACACCATATGGTGTTCTAAAGGGTCATATGGTCTTCTATGACCCCTTAGGACAATATTTGGTGTCTTTATAGGTCCTATGGTGTGCTAAGGGATAATATAGTGTCATATGACCCCTTAGGACACCCTATGACCCCTTAGATGTTGTTAGGGGTCATATTGTGTTCTAAGGGTCATATTGTGTCCTGGATTCAATATCTCTCTCTCTCTCTCTCTCTCTCTCTCTCTCTCTCTCTCTCTCTCTCTCTCTCTCTCTCTCTCTCTCTCTCTCTCTCTCTCTCTCTCTCTCCCTTCCTTCATACCCCATCCCCCTCTCTCTTACTCTCTCCCCTTCTCCCTTCCTCCATATCCCATCCCTCTTTCTCTTTTTTCTCTCTCCCTCTTTCTCTTCTTCTGTAATTCCAATAGTCACAACAGAGATCAGTCCTATAACCTTGTAAATTTAATAGCATCACATGTTTTAGAACTTAGGAATTACTCTTAGGGTTAGGTTAAGCTCTTACACTTGCTTTTTAGCAAAGCCTCGTTGTTTGTTTGCTTGGAGTCTCTCTTATGCTAACAATGGTTTAACTTAGCTATATCAAAACTAAACTACTGAAGTTCTATTGTATGGTGTTCTATTGTATGATGTTTTATTCATAACTTTAAATTTAATATATCATTTTATTAGCCCACCAAATGACCCCTTAGATGTCATTAGAGGTTTTATTGTTTCCTAAGAGGTCATATGGTGTCCTGTGACCCCGTAGGACACCATATGACCATCTAAGATACCATATGACCCATAACAACACCATATGGTGTTTAAAGGGGTCATAGGATGCCATATGACCCCTCGAGACACCAATGACCCATAACAACACCATATGGTGTTCTAAAGGGTCATATAGTGTTCTATGACCCCTTAGGACACTATTTGGTGTCATTATAGGTCCTATGGTGTGCTAAAAGATAATATAGTGTCATATGACCCCTTAGGACACCCTATGACCCCTTAGATGTTGTTAGGGGTCATATTATGTTCTAAGGGTCATATTGTGTCCTGGATTCGATGTATCTTCCTCTCCCTCCCCCCTCCTTCCTCTCTCTCTCTCTCTCTCTCTCTCTCTCTCTCTCTCTCTCTCTCTCTCTCTCTCTCTCTCTCTCTCTCTCTCTCTCTCTCTCTCTCTCTCTCTCTCTCTCTCTCTCTCTCTCTCTCTCTCTCTCTCTCTCTCTCTATACTCCATCCCTCTCTCTCTCGCTCTCTCCCCCTTCTCCCTTCCTCCATACCCCATCCCTCTCTCTTCTTCTATAATTCCTATTAGCCCACCATATGACCCCTTAGGTGTCATTAGAGGTTGTATTGTTTTCTAAGAGGTCATATGGTGTCGCCTGTGACCCCTTAGGACACCATACAACACATAAAAACACCATACGGTGTCCTAAGAGGTCATAGGATGCCATATGACCCCCTTAGGACACTATTTGGTGTCATTATAGGTCCCCATGGTGTGATATTTGGTTCTCTCCATCTCTCCATCTCTCCATCTCCTCTCTCTCTCTCTCTCTCTCTCTCTCTCTCTCTCTCTCTCTCTCTCTCTCTCTCTCTCTCTCCCATACCCCCTTCCTCCATACCCCCTTCTTCTCTCCCACCCTCCCTCTCTCTCTCTCTCTCTCTCATCGTCTCTCTCTCTCTCTCTCTCCTCTCTCTCTCTCTCTCTCTCTCTCTCTCTCTCTCTCTCCATACCCCTTCCTCCATACCCCTTCTTCTCTCCCACCCTCCTCTCTCTCTCTCTCTCTCTCTCTCTCTCTCTCTCTCTCTCTCTCTCTCTCTCTCTCTCTCTCTCTCTCTCTCTCTCCCTCTCCCCCTCTCCCTTCCTCCATACCCCTTCTCTCCCACCCTCCCCCTCTTCTCTCCCTCTCTCTCTCTTCCTCTCCCTCTTCACCTCTCTCTCTCTCTCCATCTCCCTCCTTCCTTCTCTCTCTCTCTTCCTCCTCCCTACTCTCCCTCTCCCTTCCTCCATAACCCTTCTTCTCTCCCACCATCCTCCCTCTTCTCTCCCACCCTCCCCCCCTCTTCTCTACCACCCTCCCCTCCCTCCCTCCTTCCATTCCTCTCTCTCTCTCTCTCTCTCTCCCTTTTCATTCACATTTTTTCTACTACCAATAGCGCATACGGGGTACTGAAACTATTAGTTCACTGCCCTACCATAACTTTTTTAAGGCATAGGAGTGTGTACGCAGCACTTACTACTTGTAAGCGCGTACGAGGTACTAAGCCCATTATTCGCTACCCCTGCAATAACATTTTTTAGGCTTAGGAGCGCGTACATGCTACTTATTAGTACAAAATGGGAAAAAAAAAATTGTTGGGCTTGCCAACATTTTATGGACTAACAGGGCATACATGGTTATTAATATAGCATGTATGTGGTACTTAGATATAGTTCTAGTTGCCCAAGAGCCTCAACAGCCTCAAAAGAAGTTTTTGAGGTCATTGAAGGCCCCAGTGGAACTGTGTCTACACTTCTATCACTGTTTTATACATAGAAGTAAGTGAATTTTTTGTTTTCGCATGATTTCATATGATTGAATTATTGTTCTTATTAGTTTTGTCAATAGTATTGTGATTGTTTAATAGTTTGATTCCAAAAAATAGTGATAAGATGCATATTTATGGTTATTTGTTTGTTTATGAACTTTTGTTTACATATATATGTAATATGATTCTATTTAGGACAACCGATATCAACCATGGGAAAGAACAAGCGAGGAACGATGGAACAATGAGAGGTTGAAAAGGAAAGACAAAGGCAGTGTATGAAGAAATTGTGTGACATAAGAACAATGGGAGAAGAAGGTATGTCATCCTCAACATCTCAATTCGATTTACCAAACGAACATAATGCACCTAATGCAATTGAAGAAGAGACATTTGATTTACTGTATGAACCTAATGCAATTGAAGAAGATACCGCATTGAATAATCAATTAAATGATGAAAATAGACCTTCTCTATTTGATGAATTGAATGTACATAATGCACCGATGTTAACACCTCCTAGAATCATTTGTAGGAAACCAAAGTATCTAATTGACATTGATGAGAATATATTGAAGCCAATGCCCAATAAAATGAATGAACAAACTTGTAGGAGAATACGAGGCAATTCTTGACACAATACGGGTTAGAGCTGATCCTGAAGTCTCACTTGATTGATTCTACAGTTCAAAGTAGAATGATTTTGAGAATTTTGTATAAATTGTCGATGAATTGTTCTATATGCGTTTTTTGTATATATAAATGCCCATGAGATGATTTTTACATGTTTAGGGGCATAATTTTGTATATTTAAATGGCAATGAGCTGATTTGTACATATGTACATGCCAAATTTTGTATATTAAAATGGCGATGAGTTGAATCGCACATATTGTAATACCAGATTTTGTATAAAAGCCCATGAGATGATTTGTATATTAAAATGGTGATGAGTTGAATCGCACATATTGTAATGCCAAATTTTATATAAAAGCCCATGAGATGATTTGTAAGACATTTTTTTGTATAATCAAATAGCCAAGAGTTGATTTGACCATATTTAGAGGCAAATTTTGGAATAATATGTGACAATGTGTTGTGACTATTTTGTGTGTCAATGTTTTGTGACTATGTTTTGAGTATATGTGATGTGTCCTTGGTCAATCATGAGCATTCTTAATTCTTGTATAATCAAGGAGAATTATTTGAGTCATTATCGGGTCATAGGGGTCATACATTGAGACTAGATACAATTTGAGCAAAAATTGTCATTGTTGTCAACTTTTACATTGCGTCGGTAGGGTATGACTCTCGACGTTCCAGCGCTTTGGGATGTACGAGAGGGACATGCCTAGCGTAAAACTACCCACCCAAACGTGCTCGTGATGTCAGTTTGTGCACACGATGAACCGAATCAATTCTAGCCAATCTTGTAACTTTGCATTGCATGCAACTGATGGTTTTTGTAGCAGGCGAAAAAATGCTACCAATTGAAAATGGATCCGAGTCGTCAAAAACCAAGATAGTCCATTGTAGAGGAGCCTCACGCAACACCACAGGTTCAAACGGATCGACCATATGTGTCCTGGATTTGAAGAAATAGTCTGTCAAATTTTGACAATTTTTTGGACTCAAGGCACTTGAGAGATCGCACCAGTATGGTATGACTCTCGATGTTCTGGCGCTTTGGGATGCATGATAGGGGCATGCCTAGCATAAACCTACCCATTTGGACGTTCTTGTGACGTTTATTTGTGCACACAACAAAAAAAATTTAACCATTGCGAGCGTTAATGTCTTCTCTCTCCTCTCCTTGTCACTCTTAGGATTTTTCTTGAAGACATACTTAAATGGATCCACGTTATGGCCGTACCGCGAAGGGGTCTATTGTAGATTAAATGTACAATTAATACAATGTACTAACATAAATATATCAAAAACACTTAAAAGCTATAATATAGAGAACAATGACGTACATGTGCCTGAGATGTTTCTCCAATGGACTGAGGATGGCTCACCATCGATGGAGAAATTGTTGCTATTACCTATACAAAAAATGTTCAAAGATTAAATACAATTAATATAATGATAAGTATTGAAGGTTAAAAACAATTAATTTTACTTATGAAACAAAAGTGTATTGGATCCTGAGATGCACTGAGGAGGGTTCGCCATTGATGAAATAGGTATGGATACTTCCTGTATGAAAAGTTATAAGATTATAATATATCACAAGTTCACATGTATGTGTGCATATAATCATGAAATCGGGAAAATAAAGTAGAGATACATACCTCTGCCCTCTCTTGATCCACGGGCGAATCAGGTGCATTCAACAAATCCACATAGCTCAATGGTCGTTGTACGTGTAAAATAGACAAAAAACACTAATCAATCTACAAACCCCAACTAATATTTGATTTCAACATTTTCAAACAATTGTACAACTAAAAATGTTTTCAATTACCTTCTTCCCATGTTTTGGCGTCTTCGAGGAATTCTTTTTCTTAGGATGAGCCCTAGACGCAGAGGGGGTACCCTAAAAAAACAAAATTAACATGAGATATTAATACAGAAAATAAATTAAACATAATTTTAAAAATATAAAATGAAATGACTTGCATATTCCATCAAAACAATACATAAAAAGGGTTGTACAAAATATGATACCGTATAGCCTTGTAGGCCAAAATCGATCATTGAGAGCGTGATGTCATCAATCTGGGACATTTGGTCCCCTGTCAACACCTACAAACCAAAAATTGGACCAAGCACTAAAGATAGTTAGTATATCTTGTATTTTTTTGAATTCAAAGTGTACTATTCTATTTTAACATGTTACAAAATTTATACCTCGGGCATCGAAGTTGCAGCTATAGTAACTGGGGGAGGAGTATGGGATACCGCTGCTGCATCCTGAAATGCATATTATTTGTCTCAATTTAAATCGATGTATAAATGAAAATTCATTTATGTAATTACAAATTTAAAGTGAATGATAAATAAAATGCTATGAATTCAAATCAACACACATGTGTCTGTCGCTCATGGGCAAACACCATGTCCATCAACTCATATGTTAGCGCAAAATCTTCAGTTGTGCGGGCTTGACATCTACTCCCACAAATCGTGCACAGATGAATGAGGATCCATCTACATCGGCTGCATCATCTATCCCCAAGCATATCCCCAAGCAATTGATACACATATGTTGGATGGGTTATCTGTCGCCACATAATGGCTTGTCATCCAATACAATAGGGTGTGCTAATGACATTATTCTGGATGATAGCACCAATCAACGTTGTGGCCACCTGAAGAGTCTGTAGCTCCATCAACTCTTTCAGCTCTACTGAGACAACCTGATGCACATTGGGTTTGGGTGCTAGGGGGCGGTGACTCTCCGTGGGTAATCGCCTATGGGCTCCAGGTCTATCTTGGGCAAAGCCACCACCTCTACCATGGAACTCTCTCATGTCAAAATAGTTTGGGCGCACATTGAGCACAAACTCACAATATAATTTTCTCAAAAAATATAATGGCACCTCATAATTATTATAAGGTGGATCATCAAAGACCATCCACCACCTCTACCAAAAAAGATTCTTCATCTGCACATGGATACACCAATGTATGGGAAACCTCTTTGCATTAAGAGGTAATGACTGACCAGTTTTGGGATCAACGAAAAGGGCACATATTTGTTGTTTACTAATTTTTTTTGTTTTTTACTCTCTCGTATGATAGCCCATCGGCATAGAATTGACGACACCTATCCCTAAAGATTCCCCATTTGGTAATTTGTGTGGAAACAGCTATGGCACCACTAGCTAATATTTCTAGGCTAGTGGTGAGGGATTGATGATGCTCAAGTTCGGATGTTTTCAATTTAACAATCAGTCTATTGATTTTAGACGTATTTTGTCCTAACTGATTAATTAATTGCTCCTATGTTTCGAGTGTGCTATCAAAATGAGGAATTGGGGGTGTATCTTGTAGGTTTTCAGGAGGCGCATTTGGTTGTTCTTGTGGGTTTTCAGGAGGTGCATTTGGTTGTTCTTGTTGTGGATTTGAAGAATCTAGTTTTTGAAACAAAAAATGAAAAAACCTAATCAAAATTAATGAAATTAAATTCAAAATGTAAAACAAATTGAACAAACAGGAAATAAAGACAAAAATAAACAAAAATTAACCTTGATCCATAGTCTGGAGGAGAAATCTAGCACCCCGTTCACGGTTTAGGAGAGAAAATGAAGAAAAAACAAAGTAAAAATGCGTTATTCACGAGTAAATAAGACCCAGTTTTTTTTTAAAAACTTTTTTTAATAGGCACCGTGTACGTGGTTATCTTGGGATTATTAGTGCGTACGTGCTCATTTTCCTAGGCTTAGCGCGTACACGCTCATTTTCCTAAAAGCAGTGTGTACATGCTACCTTCTCTAGGCTTGGGAAGAACAAACCTAAGCGTGTATGCGGTGAATTAAAATTTTAGAACCATGTACGCACTACTTGTTTTTCCATGTTTTTTTTTGGTGGTGTCCACTTTTCTGACCACCATCTTTATGCACATACCCTAGGGCGTACATACATTATCACATTGAGGACTTGGGCACATCTGAAATAAAGGGAATGTACATGAGCGAGCTGATGGGAGAATCTGGAAAAATCTAACCGGCATACAAGCACATTGAAGAATTAGGGTTTACCGACATTCTGGACATCCCGGAATTCGAAGATGAGATAATTAGGTATGTTTTGAGTAGAGTATATGGGGAGTTTATCTGGTTAGATAGACCTTACAAGATCACCAAGGAAGCCATCAGGGCTATCATTGGTTTACCACCGATTGGGCAACATCCAGATAAGAAGGTTTCGAATGATTATGTCAACAAAATCATCGGCACAACATCTGACAGGATATCTATGAGAATCAGCACTATTACTAACACGGACATCAGATTCAGTAGCATGATCATCAAATATAAGGTAACTCAGCCAAATCGACTGAATTCTATTTCCAGTTCCTGCATTTTTGTTGCATACAAAATAATGAGAGAAAATGTGAAATTGGATCTATGCGTTTGGATATTAGACGAGTTATTAATAAACCTAGGGAAGATCAAGGGAGAAAAGAAAGGAACCTTCCGGTATGGCAACTTAATTGTCTACTTAATGTTATTTTTCATGAATGACAATCTTGGTTTTGGGAAGAAGCAATGGGCCTTTGATATCCCGGGAGGGAGACAATTGAAAAAGTCAATTGCTACTTTAGGCAGTCAAGGAGATGATAAGATTTGGAGATATTTCAAAGCATTCCAGAAATCTATGAAGTCTAGGGAACGGTTTCCTAAGCATATTGTTGAAAAATATTCAACCGACATATGCTTCATGGTGAAGAAGGATGAAACACTTATGGAAGCAATTAAGCCCCGGAAGATATGGATAGAGGAAATGGGCTATGAAGTGGATGCACAGATCCTTGATGCTTATGCAAAAATGTTGATTGATGCACCTATTGATGAGGTAGAGAATCCCTGTGGTACAGCATAATAGAAAACACATGAGGTTGAAATAGAGTTCAACCGAAAGAAGAGAGAGAAGCAAGAAGGAAAGGATAGAAAATTTGTTGAGAAGGTTTCACGGGACATCAAAGCATTAATTGATGTTGTCCTGGAGAAAGATAGGAAGAGGAAGAATCCAGAAGTACACATTGAGCCTGTTATAGCATACTCTAAATTTGAGCACACCCTTGGCTTTCAAGAGGGTTATAAGGAAGAAAATAGAGGAAACAAAGGTAGAAGCTAAAAAGCAACTGGTTAGGAAGGTTACATTCAAAATACCAGCACAGAAGAAAGCACCAAAAGCAACACCTTGAGCTGCATCTAGTACTGTAAAGAGGAAGAAGAAGAATGACACTGGTATGGTTGTTCAATCTGGTAATGTTCCACCTAAAACTTGTGTAGAATTAGTAGATGAAATAACTAAGGATGGCATGTTAAAGAATGTGCAGTTTTACTATGATTGTTTAGAGGGTGATGAATAGAGAGAGGTAGAGGAAGCAGTATTATTATATTTGGATATTTATAAGAAAGCCTTAATAGAAATTGAAAACCAAATACCAGCATAATTGTATAATATGTTAGATGCTAGAAGATTGTCAGTTATGGACGAAGACAAACACATAAAAATTCAAGAATTATTATCTATTTGTGTTTCTATTACTCCAGAAGAATTGGATAGGACACTTGAGGTGGCAGATAGAAAAGTCTTCAATAGAAAACATAGAATAACCAATATGATGCTAGGAAGGGTAAATGAGATAATAAAGGAGACTCAAAGGGAATGGGTTAAGTTCTTTGGAGAGATCAAAGGTTTCTTTACTTCTTCAGAATCAAAGAAGGATACTGTGAAGGAAAAGGGAAGGGGATTATGGGTACTTCGCCCTCAGTTTTGAAGAACATTAAGATAGTGGAAATCAAGCCCCCGGTAGACACACATGTACAGACAGATATTGAATCACTGGCTAACACAGAAAGTATAAAGGTTGATATTGTATAGGATACTAATATTGAGGATATCAGTCCTTCGGATACAAATGTACAGGTTGAGGTTACAGTTCCTACAGAGGAACCGGCAGTTACAGAGACTACACCAAGTGGTGAAGCCACCGGTGCAAGTGAGGAAGTTGTAAAGGATAAATCATGAGAGGAGAAGAAAGGAGAATCTGGCAGGGAACCGATAGTAGGTGCATCATTATTGTCAATTGACACCTCACAGGTTGTAAAGAAAAACATAAGAAAGATGAGTCCTACTGAACTCATGATGATGGCAGCACAAAAATTAATGAAGGAGGGATCTACAGATAAAGGGATTATTGATCAGTCAATCACTGTTTTACACAAACTAGTCCCAAAGTGCAAGATTGACAATGAAGCGAGCCCATCCGGCAGGCTTAAGACAATTACTGAGCACAATTCAAAGGATTTTCATTCCTTACAGCAAATTTCAAATCGGCAAGCACTGGAGAGGTTCACTCGGGCTAAAAGAGTTGCATTTGATCAGGTAATTGAATCTAAGAAGAAGAAGATTGATGAAAAGCTTAAACTAATAGATAATTCTTTGAAGCAATGTACAAATATTTATAGGGTATGTTGTAACATAGATACTTACAGTTGATGTGGATAAGAAGATAAAAGAATTTCAAGAGAAAATTGCAAATATAGCTAATTCTTTTTTATGGATTGACTTCATTGACTACATCCATTGATGGTCAAATTTTGATTTTGGAAGCCCAAATTTTTCCTCTTGAGAAGGAAAGAGACAAAATCATTAGAAGAGCCAGAAGTCTGAGAGGCTTGGTGAGTCCACAGTTGGATTCACTCAGTGTACATAAGAAAGAATGTATGGATATGGTTGGAATGCCCACACCGGCAGAGATAAGTGAGAAAGAGTCATTTGCACATATATTAAATGGACTTGTATCTATATCCAGCACTTTTAAAACCGGTTGGGATACTTATCTTGAGCTATTAGAGAAGGCTTATCCAAAAAATTTGAAATTTGTTAAGCTCCAGTAAGATATTTTTGGGATATTCATTGTACAGTTTTTTTATCTTTGAGATTCTTTTTGGATTTTTTTATGGTATTGATGTCGAAGGGAGAGTGATATAGATGTGAAAAAGAATAGAAGGATTTGTATACATTATGGGGAGTATGGAGTATTTTGCATTAATGTCTATTCAGCTCAGGAGGAGCAGGCAGGATGAAACCAACAGATGAAACCTTGACCATTTTTCAAATGAGTGTTGCCATCAATGCCAAAGGGGGAGATTGTTGGCAATTGACACTCAATTGGTTGGTTTCACTATGTTGTCATTGATGGCAACATGGTATCTTAATATTTCAGCTTCATGTTTTGGTTCAATTGTGTACTAGCAGGCACTTCACGGACACTACACCGGCACTGGCACTGGTACCGACAGGACAAAAGGATTTCTTTGGTTACCGGCAATGCAGGCTGACATGGTTAAGAATATGGTTATCGGTATTGGAGGCCGATATCTCTTGGATCCGACATCGGAAATTGTTTTTCATGTATTTGTGTTATCTAGTCGACATGTAATTTGATATTGTAATATCTTTGTAAGTCGACATAACACGTGATAAGTTGTATAGGGTATATAGGTCAGTTGGATTAGATCATTTTGACATAATGATGATGAATGATAGAGGATAGATATGGTGATGGATATAATGTGAAATATATCAGAGAGATTATGTATGTGAGGATATTTATGTAATGGTTATTCCGGTAAAGGGTTTAGGGTTTCAGACCAGAATAGACAGAGCTTAAACTGGAACTGTATTCTGGCATAGAAGATGTTATCTTAGCAGTTCAACACTTCTCTGGATTGTAGTCTGGAATTATATGTAGTCAGAGAGGCTCCATTTATGATTGAGAAGTATACTCTAGGTTGTAAGCCTTTCTGCAAGTGCAGGCCTGTTATATTTTGTAATATCTCTTCATATGGCCAGTGGATTGATATTGTGGGTCACAAATCCCACCGTAGTTTTTCCTCTTTAAGGTTTTCCACATATAATTATGTGTGTTATGATTCACATTTATGTGATTGTCTTATTGGTTGCTTTACTTCTTCCAGTTTTGTATATATCGATATACAGGCTGGTGGATGCATGTTTTAATAAGGCTAAAATTGATAGTTCTGGTATAACACTGATTCACACACCCCCCCCCCCTCTCAGTTTTATCGAATTCCAACAGATAAACCTAAAGAAGAGTTAGTTTATTTGGGATTTGTGATATTTGCGGATGGATTGAAGATGGACGATGAGAAGGTAAAAGCAATTGTGGACTCTCCTACACCGGAAAGCATTGGAGAGGTGAGATCATTTCATGGATTAGCAAGTTTCTACTAGAACTTTATCAGAAATTTTAGTTTAGTTTGTAGCCCTATGACAGACAATGAGAGGAGATAGGAAGGAATTCAAGTGGACAACCGGAGCAAATAAAAGTTTTGAATTGTTGAAGCGGAAGGTCACTGAACAGCCTGTGTTAGCTTTACCATATTTCAACAAAGTATTTCAAGAGGACTGTGATACAAGTGGGAATGCAATTAGAGCAGTATTGAGTGAAGAAGGGAGAGCAGTAACTTATTTCAGTGAAAAGTTGAATGATGCCAGGAGGAGATATTTAGTGTATGATCAAGAATTTTATGTCATAATTCAAGCCTTGAAGAAGTGGAGACATTACCTATTGCCTAAGGAATTTGTGTTGTATACTGATCATCAAACTTTGTAGTATTTAAACAGCCAGAGTAAGTTGAATTAGAGACATATGAGATGGGTAGAATTCTTGTAGAGTTACACCTTTGTTTTGAACCATAGAAGTGGTAAGTCAAACAAAGTTGTTGATGCATTGAGTAGGAGAAGGAATTTGCTAACAAAGATGAGAGTGACAGTGTTAGGATTTGAAGAGTTGAAAACCTTGTATGTTGATGACCCGGATTTTGCAGAACCTTAGAAAGCATGTAAAGAACCAGTTGCAATGGACAGAAGTAAGTGGTTGGATTATTTTATTTAGGATGGGATTTTATTCAGAGGAGTTCAATTGTGTATACCTAAGAGTTCTATAAGGGATAATCTAATAAAGGAGAAGCATAGTGAGGGATTAGCCAGACACTTTGGTATTGACAAAATAGTAGCATTGGTAAGTGAACATTACTTTTGGCCTCAGATTCATAAAGATGTTAGGAAATTTGTGCAGAGTTGTAGAGTTTGTCAAGTTTTAAAAGGTAGCAGTCAAAATTTGGGATTGTATAAACCTTTGACAGTATCGGAGAGACCTAGTTGGGAAGACATAAGCATGGATTTCATATTCGGACTTCCTAAGACACAGAGAGGTAATGATTTTATATTTATGGTGGTGGATAGATTCTTGAAGATGGCTCATTTCATACCTTGTAAGAAAACATCAAATGCAATGCATGTAGCTAACTTATTCTTCAAGGAGATAGTGAGATTGCATGGATTGCCTAAGAGCATAATTTTAGATAGAGACACTAAGTTTGTTGGTTATTTTTTAAGAACACTTTGGAAGAAGATGAAGATAGATTTGAAATTCAGTTCTACTTTTCATCCACAGATTGATCGATAGACAGAGGTAGTAAACAGGAGTTTGAGAAACTTATTGAGATGCTTAGTTGGAGAGAAAGCCAAAAGTTGGGATTTCATTCTTGCACAAGTAGAGTTTGCCTACAACAATTCAATAAACAAGAGTGCCTGAAGAACACCTTTTGATACTATTATTGGAGCACACCCTAGAGGTATATCAGAATTGAGAGATATCAGTAATGAAGACAAGCGGAGTGCAAAAGCAGAAGAATTTGCATATCACCTGAAGGCTTTACATATTAAAGTTAAGTAGCATTTAGAGGATATGAACAGCAAATATAAGGAGAAAGTAGATGAGAAGACAATACATAAGGAATTTGAAGTTGGCGATGAAGTGATGGTGTATCTGAGAAAATAAAGATTTCCAGTTGAAACCTATAACAAGTTGCAGATGAGGAAGTTTGGACCTTGCAAGATCTTGAGGAAATTCAATTTCGAAAATGCATATGAAGTGGAGCTACTGGATAGTTTGAGTATTTCACCTGTATTCAAAATTGCAAATCTACATCAGTATCATGAATCAGAATTCAGTGAAGACAGTATTGCAGACTTAGAGAAACACCTGCCCCAGAAGGAGCCAGATAAGATTGAAGACATTTTGGATAGTAGGATTGGGCATAGGACCCCAAGCAATTAGTATAAGGAGTATCTTGTGAAATGGAAGGACGGAGCAGTTGAAGATTCATCTTGGATTTCTCAAGCAGAGGTGAACCGCCTTGGTTTCCCTCTGACCCCAGCAAAGTGAGGGAATCAATTTTTTCAACAACCCCAGATGTCTTATGCAGAAGCATCCTCGGTTCTTGGCAATCTTGCATCAACCAAAAACATTTCCTTTCTAGTTTGTTTTCTGTTTTGCAGTTTCAACATTTCTTTCTGCATTTTCTCATCGGATCTTATGAAGCTAGATTTTGCTTGAGGACATGATCATCTTCCTTATTTCTAAACCACAGAGCATTTGGATCATTTTCTGGCAAGTTATTGATTCCAGATTCCGAGACAATTTTTTGGCTTAGAACACCGGAGCCTCTTGGACCTATTTACTATTTGTGTGTCTTACAGATCCTTAATGTAGCTTGTGAAGCCCTAGCTCATTGATTCCAATGTTCCTTGGCATGTGGCCAACCTTCCCTTTGATCTTTACTTCATCATTTGGATTTTCTAGAGGAATCTCTTTGGCGGAGGCTGACCTGTTGGTTTTACATGTTTGATCTTGTTCTTTGACATTTGATTCCTTTTAGGCCGACCGAATTGTCCTGGATCATATAAATCATTGTAATTAAGCATTATAATTCATTCCAGAAAAGTTAGAAGATAGATCTTAATATTTAGAGGTCCAAAGTTAACCAATTTTGTAGATAAGCATGTATGTAGTAGGCCAGTGAGTTGAATTTTGTAACCCGGATGTTATCGGTTATTTGTAATCAGTTTTCATGATCTAATTCATCCAGTTTTGCATTGCCTCCATCATATCCTCTTGTTTATGTTGTGTTTACTCTTTCTGCCCAATCCGAATTGATCTCTTTGAGGTCCCTCCTAACCGGTGACTGCACCAATTTGATTATTTTTTCTATTTTTCAATTAATTTGTAATAAAATTAGTCTAGAAACTTGAAATATAAATTTTTCTTATTTATTTAATAACTTTTTAATTTTTGTGTTTTTTGAAAAAATTATATAAAATCAATCTAAACATAATTCTTTTCAAAAAATGAAAAAAAAAATCAAAAAATGATAAGTTTAGGTCTGATTATGGTGGTCATACACAAGGGGGTTTTAAAACAACAATTAGAGCCAATAAAAAATTAATTCAAAAAATATTCAAAAAAATGTCCTCATCAATATTTAGTGTCTTACGAATCTTTTCCCAAGAGGGTTCAAAAAAAAATTATTTTAGGTCAAAATATGGTGGTCATACACATTCATAGTATAGTCTTGAAATAGGCATTTTTAAATAGTAATTTTTAGAAATCCCTTTTGAAAATCAATTTATATCATCTAGGTATTAAAAAAAATTACATATTTGAAAACTAGACTTGGAGTAATACATTTCATATTATTAAACTTTTATGAGATTCAATTTTTAAGTGCTTTAAATTTTTAGATCAATTGTGGTAAATTCTAAAAATTAGGGAAAACGCTTCTACATTTTGGCCAAAAAGTGAACTCAACTTCTTGCACACTCTCAGAGTCTGGTTGTCTACTAATGACTTGATAGAGAGGCTTATGAAGTGGGATAATTTGGAAAAAGAAATAAATGCCCTGAATGCCAAGGTGAACCTGGATGAGGATAGAAAGGAAATGGTTAAGGTGATCGCTAACATCCAGGACAACCAAGAAATCCTAAAAAGGAAACTGAAGGAGATGGTGGAGTACAATAGTGAAATGGTGGACAAAAATTTGGCTTCAATGTAGGCTATCCAAGAAGAGCTCGAGTGAAGACATGCAAAGAGAAAGAGGTCTATGGAGATTGTGACTAATGCTACTCAAGAGTCGATTGGTACCATTGTTAAGGCAAAAACTAAGTCCCCTACTACTTCATCTAACAAGGGTTTGATTAAAAGGTTGTCTTTCCATGAGAAGGTCAAATAAATTAGCCAATATTAGAAAGCTATGAAAAAACCCACCCTATAGAGCATCGGTTTGTGTCCTCTACGGGTGATGTGTTTTGTTGTTGGTCATTTTCTATTTTAGTGTCTTGTCATTTTTTAGTCTTTGGTCAGTTCTAGTTTTTTGTTGTGTTTGATGGTTCTAATGTTGGTTTCTCTCACTCCTCGTGAGACCCCCGTCTTCTACCACGTGGTTTATTTTTAAGGGTTCGGGACCTCACCTACTTTATCTAATCAAAACATGTGAACATAAACACAAACCAATTTTTATCTAAAATCTTAAAAATTAACACTTATCATGCTTAACATGAAATAAAAAAATGCAGAAGTTTTGATTATGCACATGCATCGTCATTACAAACATGACACCTAAGAGTGAGAGAAAAGATAAAGCATGAATGGGTGTTATAGAACCCATTCAACACGTTGTGGAAAATATCATAATTTGACTTATTGTGGAAAATATCTCCTACTTATCAATTAGTGAGCTAACGGGCTGTATAATGAATGGTTCATAAGGCACAACATTTGTTGAAGGTTTTGTAAATGAGGTTGCAAGCTGAGTGGGTTTAACCTTGGAGGAAAATTTGTGGTTAAGAACATGCTTAACCACAAAAAACATGCTTTCATAACACTGATGAACACCTATGATGCTTCCTAACATACTAAGAGGGGTACTCACACACACCCTCACTCACACTCACTATTGGAACTTCTTTTCTAGATCATAAGCCCCAATCACCCTCCCGAGCAAGTGAGCGCCAACTTTCGATCCTCCAACACCTCTCCAGGGATACTGAGCCTCTGCGCTCCACCGTTCGGGAAACCACGGGATGAGCCCACCAGCGGAGAAGAACTGGCCAAAACCACCCAAGGAAAATCCACACTCTTCCACTTCTACCACCCACCCACCCCAGCCCTTTAGAATAGAGATCGACCCTACGAATACGACACCCATGGGAGGAAGCGGGAAAGAAACTACATAATTGAATTTTGATGGCAATGTCATAATTTGACTTGATGTGGAAAATATGTCCTACTTATCAATTGAAAAGCTAAAGGGGCTCTATAATGAATGGTGCATAAGGCATAACACTTATTGAAGGTTTTGCAAATGAGGTTGCAATATAAGTGGGTTTAACCTAGGAGGAAACTTTGTGGTTAAGTGCACTTGATTTGGAGTAATACTAGGATGGGTGACCTCTTAGGAAGACTCAATGCTTCACCTCTATGAGAATCGCCTAGATGCAATGAGTGCTAAGTGGAACATTCATTCTCATGAGAGATGGGTTCTTGTGAATCACTTATTTTTGGACCATACATGTCAGGAAACAAACAACTAGACAATACTGAACACAAGTGCTCTAAAAACACAACTACAACATCAGCAATCTTCCATGAGAACAAGTTTGAAGTCAATGACAACAAAAACAAATTCATGTTTCCAATAATGTCAACCCAAAAACTTACTTGCTATTGAATTATAACTTTAATAGGGAGTACAAATCTAGTCTTACGTTTAATAGGGAGTACAAATCTAGTCTTACATTTGAGCAGTTTGATGCTTTTATTTTTTGTTTTTAATGAAGGAAGTTCCTTTTGGATGTGCTTTCAATGATAGATCTCTAGTTAGATATGATATTTAACAAAGAGAGTTCTCCATTGAATCAATATTTCTCTCCATTATAAATATTTAATTCATAGAGATCAATGTATTGTGGGTTCAAAGGGGAAATATATTCTCAAAGGAATGAGTTCAAAAGATTGTATCTAAAATAAATTGTAAACATTTTTTAATATGAGTTTATTTGAAAAAATTTAAAAACTTTGTAAAAAAATATAGATATAACAAAAAAAATTGGAAGTGGTTACATCAAATATGACAAATGCAATGGATTCAATCTCCCATTAAAAGTGTAATGATTTTAGTTGGATATAATGATTTGTTAGGTTTATGGATCCTCAAAAACAATGATAGAAGCCAATCCTACCTCCAAATTGTATTGAGTAGATATTTTGTTGGTAAAATTTTATATGACAAGACAAAATGAGAAGGTGAAATACAATATCATATATGAAAATGATGCACAAGTACATATGATACATATAATGAAAAATAATTGAATTAAGAAAAGCAATACGAACTAGGAAACATCATTTATCATCATACTCTTTACCTTCTACATAATGTAATTTTTCAACACTTGCATCAATGAAAACATGATTATACTCGTAGAAGAGGAGCTAGATGTAGATTTTCCTATAGAACTCTATTATACTTTTATTTTTTTAGTTTTTATAACTATTCAAAGCCATTTCTTATTTTGTGAATTGCATGCTTCTAGGTTTGTAGAAACCTTCCCAATGCAGTAGATCACACCCTTTACCTTCTACATGATCTAATTTCACACCATTCACATCAATGGCAACATGGCAATAGTCATGAAAAGAGGAACTTTGTCTAATTTCACACCATTTACTCATATATAAATAATTCAAATATTAACACACAGTAGGTTAAAAGAAACACCCAAAAATGACCAAATAAATAAATACAATTACAAATAATATGGACATATAGAGTACCAATCGCCTTAAAAATAATTGCTTTGTTGACATTGCATTCCTTTTTAGTAGTAAATAATTTAGTAATTAAATATTTTATATGTTGATTGAATAGCAATGTTGTGATCTTAGTTTGCATCCAAAGCTAATTTAAGATCTTAGTTTGCATCCAAAGCTAGGATCTCATTTCCATGCCAATCATTTTAGTGAATTTAACATGTCTTATGTTTGCATTACTTTTGATTTACATTTTCAAATCTGATTTTTATTTATTTATTTGGTTCATGCTTGCATTTGTTTTTAAAATTTATTGGTTATGTGCTTACAACAATTAATTAGCATCTCATATTGCTCAATTAATTGGTTAATAGATCACGACATTGCTATTTCACATAGTTTAATCAATTACATTATTATTATTATTGCATATTACTTAATTAATTGTAGTATTGTCATTTCATATTACATTTTCAATAAATTTGTTAGACAATCAAAGCAATAAAAACATAAGCAAATGGGCATCTCTTTCCTTCCAATTTCCCTATTTTGCTTGCTAGGAACAAGTCTGTGTTGTTGAAGCTTGTACTTGTTTATGAATTTCATAACACACATCATTTTAACTGGTAATGGCATTGAACCTAAGTTGCATGATGACTTATTCCCACCGAGAAACTTATTAGAGAAATCTTCCCTTGATCTATTAGCAGCGGAGTTCAACTTGGTATGAAATCATACCATATGAGACAAAAGAGCAAAATCAACTGCCCAAAAGAAAATGGAATCTGTTCCTTTTTAGTAGGAAATAAGTTAGTAATTAAATATTGTATATGTTGATTGGATAGCAATGTTGTGATCTTAGTTTGCATCCAAAGCTGATTTAAGATCTTAGTTTGCATCCAAAGCTAGGATCTCATTTCCATGCCAATCATTTTAGTGAATTTAACATGTCTTATGTTTGCATTACTTTTGATTTACATTTTCAAATCTGATGTTTATATATTTTATTGGTTCATGCTTGCATTTGTTTTTAAAATGTATTGGTTATGTGCTTACAACAATTAATTAACATCTCATATTGCTCAATTAATTGGTTAATAGATCACAACATTGCTATTTCACATAGTTTAATCAATTACATTATTATTATTGCATATTACTTAATTAATTGAAGTATTGTCATTTCATATTACATTTTCAATAAATTGTTAGACAAACCAAAACAATAAAAACATAAACAAATTGGCAGCTCTTTCCTTCCAGTTTTCCTCTTTTGCTTGCTAGGAACGAGTCTGTGTTGTTGAAGCTTGTACTTGTTTATGAATTTCATAACACACATCATTTTAACTGGTAATGGTGTTGAACCTAAGTTGCATGATGACATATTCCTACCAAGAAGCTTATTAGAGAAATATTCCCTTAATCTATTAGCAGTGTGAGTTCAAATTGGTATGAAATCATACCATATGAGACAAAAGACCAAAAACAACTGCCCAAAAGAAAATGGAATCTGTTCATTTTCAATATTTTATTGTGGGTGGTTTAAAATACTCCATGCCACTCATCTTCCCATTCCCCTAGCCTGAATACAACCCCTAGCAGTAATGAACCATGTTTACTAAAACAACTAAGAGAAGTAATCAAGCATGTTTATTGAAACAGGTCAGAGAATTAATCAAGCATGCATGCTTACTAAGCAAGTAATCTGCAACAAGAAAAGCTAAGAGAACATTATAGAGGTACCAGCAAAGGTTGTGATGAATGTAAAGGCACAAATTGAGCAATAGGCTTGTAAGAATTTGCAAAATAACAGTAAAAAATTGGAAGCATAGTTTCACTCTCTTTATTTTCCCCACGTTATCTCTAGGTTGTGTTCTCTCTTTTTATGTGTTTTGATGAATATGGTTACTTCGTTTCATTCCGTACCACTACTTCAATACCTCAAGCACATAAGAAAATATCTAAATGACATGTATAGCTCATTATAAACATGGAACTCGTTCGTAACAAAAAATAAGTTGAATTCAATCTCCTCCAATTAAAGAAACAATGTACTCTTTGCTCTCCCGCTTCTCCCCAATGGCTCTCCCGCCTCTCTCCATTTGAACGTTGTTGTTAGTGCCTCTGGTTCGACAATGGTTTCTGCTCCTGCGGTGTTATATGTTGCAGATGTCTATGGTGTTCCATCATCTTCTGACTTCCCCCCCCCTTCCTCCTCACGTGGGGGCTTCTGCTCCTGTGATTCGCGGTTTGTTCAATGTTGTTGTTGTTTGGTCTGATGCTCCTCGGGTGGTTGTTGTTGTGGCTCCTCATGTTCCCCATGGAGATTTGCTTGGTGCAACACCCATGCCCCCCGATTCTCCGGCTGTGGGTCATGTTATTGTCGGCCCTCTGGCTTCTAGGGATGCGGCTTTGCCGACTACTGCTGATGTTGTTGGTTCTTTGCCCAAACCTGCTGGCAAGCATAGCTTTTCTCTTGTGGCCAAACCTTCCACCCAACCCTCGAAGGGGGTTTGTCCTCTTCCCTATGCTAAATCCTCCTTTGTGGTGGTTTGTGGACAGGATGTCGTGGACAACATTGGGTTCTACCAACGTTGTGCTCTTGTGTGCAGATTCTCTAAGCTCTGGCCTTCTCTACCGAACCTTCATCGTTGGGTAAGTGACTCTTGGCAGCCTTTGATTGCTTTCAATATTGAGCTTTTCTCTTGTGCTAAAGGTTTTTTTGTCACTTCCTTCACATCTTCCGTTGATCGAGATTTGGTCTTGGGCATGTTGTGGTCTTAGGGAGTACACTCCCTCTCTGTTAAGCCTTGGACAACTTCTTTTAACCCTCTCACTGAACCACTTAATGTGTGTCCAGTTTAGGTTCGGCTCATTAATCTCCCTCTTCATTTTTGGGAGCACTCTTGTTATGAGGCTATCGGTAACTCTATTGGTCATTTCCTGAAGGTCGATGAAGTTGCGTCCTCAATGGACCACACTACCTTTGCCCGCATTTTTGTGGACATTGACATCTCCTCTCCTCTCCCGGGAGATGTGGTTCTTATGGTGGGGGATAGGCCTTGGTCACAACTGCTAGATTTTGAAGGCCTCCCCCTCCATTGTAAGAGATGCTTCTCTACAAGTCATCTTGCTTTGGACTGCTCTATTTCACGCCACAAAGGTGTTTCTACTTGGTGGAAGAATGCTACTGCCGATCACTTAACAGTCAATGCCCTTGACTCTGCATCTGTTGGCTCCTCTCATGAGGATGATGTCGATGTCGTGCCCCTCACGGCTACTGATGCTCTTGTTGCTCCTTTTGTGGCCTCATCTCCTGAGGCCCCCACTTCTGCTTCTCCTATTATGCAGTTACGATCCCCTGTTGCTATTGTTTCGTCACACCCTCCTTTTGTTCAGTTGCAGCACCCTGTTGACACCATTGTTTGTAACCCTGCGAGGTCCCTTCCGATTGATCTCTCTTTTGATGGACCTAATGAAAACATCGCCTAGACTGTGGTTGCTCACAGACGGAAGGGGAAGTCTTCTCCCCTGTCCCAAACCCCCCCTCGTTGGGGTACGACAAAATTTTGAAAAGGGGTTTGAGTTCATTTGAGTTCGTTAGTAAAAAAAACATGTGTGTGTGTGTGTGTGTGTGTGTGTGTGTGTGTGTGCAACCTATAAGCATGAATTAAGATTAGCATGTCACATAGAATCATATAAACAACAAAACAAACATAAACTTATAATCATAGCATCATGATCATACTGTAATAGCATCATATACATCAAGTTTAATATCAAAATGACAAAATATTCAAGTATCATTGTTTCAACTTTCAACAATATAAAGTTTAATCATCAAATGGATCGTCTAATTCATCCTCCTCAAAATTGACATTGACATTAGATGAGCCAATGCCACTTGCACTTGCACTATAAGTTGGCTCAAAATCTAAGTCATCAAGTGTCAATACAAGAAACTGAGAAGCAAGAGCATCCAAATTAGTATGTTGTCTCTATATCCCACGTCTTTGTTTCCCATTGTGTATAATCACATTGTTTGTGTGAAAGAAAACGTAGGTTGGAATGCACATATACTAAATTCTCCACTCTTTTTTATGGCAGTCTATTCTATTGCACTTTACTAAGTGGATGAAAGAGTATGTGCTCCAATTTCTTTCTGAAATAGATAAACTAGCAACCTATGAAGACAAAGTAAACAATTAAAGTTATAAATTAATAAAATTAAAATTAAAAATTACTAGCAACCTATGAAGACAACGTAAACTATAAATAAACTTGTGATAAATTTTAATTAATCAAACTTGTGATAAAACTTTTACAGCTAGGGGTTGTAGGTGTTGGAATCATGCACCATGGAAGTACCACCAGCTATAAGCATCCTTCTTGGATCTATGACAAAGTGCATCAAAACTTAGACCATTCCCATTTGTGAATTATAAAAACTCATTTGTAACAATATATTGCAAATCATCATCAGGATATAGTCTAAAAAAAGATGTCTTGTACCCATCAGATACTTCTAGATCTCTCCATGGTGGAATCTTTCTTAGTTTGTCAAGAAATTGATTGCTACAGTACTTTGATGTCTAGGCATAGACAAGAAGATGTAAAGGAGCGATCATCTTATTCCACCTTTCTATAATAATTGCTTCCACTTTTTTGAAGAATTTCTCCTTGAGGTCATTCTCTTTTGCATCCACCATCTCTACTTTCATACAATCCAATTGGTGTTGATCACCATATTGCATAGTGTCACTCTAACTTTCACAAGTCATCTTAAAACGATTGTGTGTTATGCAAAACGGGTCCCAACAAGCTATAACACAAATTAATGCTAAAATGATTAAAAAAAAAGAAACTTCAAATAAAAATACACAATATAGCTTACACAATGATATTATATATATATATATATATATATATATATATATATATATATATATATATAATTACTATTTCACTTACCTTCAATAGCTCCAAATTTGAAAAAGATATAAAAGTCTCTTGAGACGTGTGGTCATCGGCCTCTACATAGCATAAGATTGAATGAATGGATTGCACAAGGCATCCAAAAGATGTGATCATAGTGTTCCTCGACTAACAAACCAGCAACTCTACGATAGCATTCCTAGACCAACAAACCAACAACTCTGCAATAAATCGAACCCTTTGTTCTTTTGCATGTCAAGGGTGGTTCACTTTCAAGTTCATTTGAGGTTCATTTGTGGAAAAGGTGGTCTTCTACTACATCAAGATTAGATGGGGCTTGCATTCCCCTTGTTTTTTTGGTGCTATTTGATTCAATTTATGAATAACTCTCTCTTCTACCTCCTCATGCTCCCTAATATATTTCATCATTCTCTCAATACCACATCCTTGGCATCTCCAACGAAATTCCCCACCTTTTGGAAGTGGTTTTATAATGTCAATATACTTCCATAAGGGAGAATTTGAATCATTTCTTTGTTTTGTAATTGTTTGTTCATTCTAATTCCTATGGCAAGAAATAACATAAACATATTCAAAGACAAAAACAAAATAATGAAAAACAATTAATGTTTCATGTTTGACAATGTGAAACAAAAATAGTTGAAAAAAAATGTTAGAAAACCTACCTCTTGTAGCCAATGGGAGCTTGCAAATGTATCGAAATGATGCTACAACACTTGTTGAAGCTTCAAAAATCAATCTTCAACTCGTATTTAATCTTGGAATTCAACTCGTATTTAATCTTGGAAGCCTAACACTGTTCACCCTTTCTTCAACCTACTATCAAAAAAAAATTATTTGCAACACAAATGAGAAAAAATGAGCCAAGATTGTGTTTTAGAAGTCACTTTTAGGGTATAAAATTCACTTTTTACCTAGTGGATTCCAAAAAAAATTAAATTTTGTATAGTATATTGCTTTTTGGGCCACCCAACCACCCGGATCGGACCAGGTTCAATCTTGGTCCACCCAAGTTTGAGCCAAGTCGAACCAAGGACCCCCTTGGACCGGGCCAGACCAATACCAATGGTGTCCAAGGGCGAACCCGGTAAGCTAAGAAATTTGATATATACATAAGTTGTTATGGTTGTGCATGCAAGCATACACATAATTGCATAATGTATTTAAATTGTTGCTTTAGTATAGCACATCGAAACATACCATAAAAAAATATAGGTCCATGTTAGATGAATAATTCATTGGAACACCCAAATCAACCATAGAAATATTCAAGCTGAACAAGCCGCATAAAGTTTTCATGATTGATAATATATTTCTCATATTATTATCAATTTTTTCTTTGAACAGTCAGCAAAAGGGTTATATATTGATCCATGTATAGCGTAACATCAATTAAATCACACAACAAAACCAAATCATAACTCTAATGAGAAAAGGACAAAATCATCCAAAATAAGTCTTGCCTGGGATAATATCATGATATAGCCAATTATATACACCAAGGAAAGAGATATAAATGATTTTAAACTTGTAAGAAGTAAAACTTATTCAGTTGTCAAACAGTGTTTACTGAAGTGCTAAGAAATTAAGAGTACATACCTATTGTGACAATTTTATTTATCATGTTTCCATAACATTCTGAACTATTATGGTATGCAGAGGAGATTACCCTATTCAGGTCAGAAGCGAGCACAAAAATACTCAAAAGGGACACAGGGAAAAAGAAGAAGAGGCAAAAAGGATTATAAATCTAAGCTTGAAGGCTTCTGGATTCAACTCTGTTCATCTTTTTGAATCCAACATTTTGGATCACTCCATGGCCCATTATCAAGATAGTGAGCTAGAGAGCAGAAATAATCAAAAGGTCAAAAGGAACACGGGAAAATCAGAAGGAAAAGGGCAAAAGGATTTTATAAATCTGCTGTCTGCAAACCAACAGTTAGTAAATAGAAATGTCCTCTTCAATCAACAAATTAACAGAAGGTAACCATCATCGAATCACATGTAAAGAAGGTTTGCCGATTCATTCATTCACATTGAGTTCAATACTGTGTAAAAATATCTACAAAAGTATAGGTAAAGAGCAACAGAAGTAAAATAGTAACCTGCAAACAGTTTGAATCTATCTTCGCATTATTCATTGTTTTTATAGACAGCCCTAGGGGTGGTTTGTAGCAAAATGCATAAATATGTTTGCCAGCTGGAAAAATGCATACAAAGCAAATCTGATATTTGATACAAAATCTATCAAGACTGATACTCTACATTTACTCAAACATTTGATTTGATTCATTAAATGCATAGATCAGGGACGCCAAGTTTGTGGGTTTAAGTTTTGCATTTACGGTTTACCTGTTCTGTGATAAAGTTTGGCTGTTTCTGCGCCTAAGTCTTGTTTTCAGTGAACAGCAGAAACTTGTTTCCGGTGAAAATCAAACACAATATACAGCCTATTGGCTAATTAACTACAGAATGTTACTAAAAATGTCAACACAATAATTGAAAGAAAATGTATTTTTCATGGGAACTATTTCTATGAAAAATATAAATAATCTGGACACACAGCTTTCATCACCATACCAAAACAAATGTTATTATTAAGAATACCCAACAAATAAAGTATTACTGCTTTTGCTTCTTTCCTCAATTTACCATTGCATTTAGTCTGCAATGCCGCCCATTATAACAATGGCTCAAAAACATTAAGAAAACGACAATGACAAAAATTTATGCAGCAATTGATGGTTTAGATCCAGCAGAAACGCGGGATGTTGCTCTCTTCTTGGCCAAGCTCTCACTTCTGCGTTCACGTTGTTCTTTCAACCTTGATGCGAGCAGCTTTTGATATTCAGCTGCCTCAGACTTGGCCTTGACAATTCGCTTCTTCTTCTCAGCTATTCTGTGGCGCTTCCTTTGCAAAGTCAATGGTGTTACAAGCCTCTGAATCTTTGGAGCCTTGCTACGTTTCTTACCTGAGATAAGAAAAAAAAAAAGGTAAGAAACAAATTTTTATCCGTTTCTTTTCCTTAAATAACATAACCTCGCTCTTTGCTGTACAGAAAGCAAAAATTAAACAAGATAATTATACTTAGAAAGGGCAAAGATTATTTATTAACCTGATTTAGATGTGAAAGTCCGACGGTATGTATTGACATACTTTCTGACATCATCCTCCTTGGAAAGATTGAACAATTTTCTTATCTTTGAAGCCCTCTTGGGCCCTCTCATCCTTGGCTTTTCAGTGTCGGTCAGACCAGGAAGATCATTTTCTCCTACATAAAGATTTAGATAAAGAAACTATAACTTCCATAAATACCAATGACTTTGAAAACTTGACAACTTTACAATTGAATACAAAAATAATCAATAATTACCCTTTTTGACAATGACCAAGTTCAAGACAGAGAGGTCAGGGCTAACAATGCATCCTCTAACAGATTTTCGCCTGCGTTCTCCATCACGCCTTCCAAATCCACGAAAGCAGGGTGTGCCTATAGACATAACCATCACATTGTTGGTATGAATTAACAATGTGAACTCTAAATAAATGCAAAACTTCAAACTAGAACTTCACCTCGGTGCATGAGGAGCCGGACACGGCCTGGAGTGAGAACCCCCTGTTTCATTGGAAACCCTTGTTTATCACACCCTCCCATGATCTTGAACACGTATCCCTTGAACTCCTGAAATTGTGGCAAACAGGCATAAGAAATCATAAAAGTAATAGAAGCCAAAGATTTGTTGCTCATAACAGTAGCTAAATAACTTGTACATACATCTCCCAGGGAATCACCAATGACCTCCTGTGAAAGTCTCTTGTCAAAAAAGGCACGCCTGTTCATACACAAAACCAAAAGAACAAGACTTTAGTCCAAGCTTCAGATAAAATCTATGATACACATTTGGTTCTGCTCCTCTGAAACTGTCCAAACCCATATATCATATATAAATGATATATGACACACTGAAATTATCAACATTCATATCAAATATATGTAAATGACATATGACACTGAAAAAATATCCAAATTCATGTTGCATGTAATTGATATCAAATCTATCGGGAAAAGACATGATATAAACAGAATGTAGACATCCTTGTATCACAAGAGTAATTTTTTTCATGAATCTGAATTCGTATAACTAACAAGTAAAAGCTAAACTAATTCAACAACATTGTTGAAGGGAAATTATGCCAATCCGTTGACCAAAATAGCCTGTTACATACACATCCAAGCCCCAAAAAACAATGTTAAGCTCAACACAACATAAAGAAAAAAAAACATTCTAGCAGCCATTTAGGTACACAAACTCTTGCAGCTTGTGTATGTGGTGAAATCCTACAAGCTTTCCACCACAGGTATCCATGAAACTACGTTAGTGTAGTTGCATATCTAGCAGAAACTACAAATAACATTACAAACAGATTTGCAAAAAGCCCATGCACAGAAACCATAGTTCTCATACAGAACACATAAAAAACTACCAAATAAAGAATATGTATAAATATCCTAACTTCATCATCATATTTATTATAATGCAGCCTATCATATATGTGCCCATTCATACATTCACCATTACACACTCAAACATATAATGCCCCTAGCTGATTGACAAAATACTAGGAAATATGTCATAATTTACTACTAATTCCCTGATTATTATGAGGATCAGAATTAAGTCCTTATGCAACCTCATATACCCTATAGGAATAAGACATTGATAACATAAGATCTTAGGCCAGATCAGGAGTAAGTGGTGACCACAACAGCCACATAATTAAGTATGACAATATGATCCTTGGGATTCTCAAAGCAATGCAGCCAAAGCCAAAGAGAATCAAATTGGGCTTCACAAGATTGAACTTTTGAGGCATTTACAGCACAACAAAGGAGATAAGCTACAAGCCATAACAATAGCTTCTTGCTACTCTAATTAGTGCTATCAAATCTACCTTAGGCCAGAGCAGGAGTAAGTGGTGACCACAAATATGACACCATGACCTTTGAGATTATCAAGCAAACCAGCCAATTCCAAGAGAATCGAATTGGGCCTCGCAAGACTAAAATTTTGAGGCATTTACAGCACAATGATGGATACAACCTCCAAGCCATAACACCAACAATTAGCATCTTCCTACTCTAGTTAGAACTATCAAATCAATCGTAGGGGTAACAATTAGCATCTTCCTACTCTAGTTAGAACTATCAAATCAATCGTAGGGGTCTAGGCAATCCTATGTCTGCTTTAGTTAAAAACTTAAAAAGAAAATGAACCAAATTGTTAAATTTATAGCAAAAGGTAGACACTTCGCTGCCCCTTTGTTCCTTCTGACTTTCATCACACGTGATAAGTTAAAGCATTGCTGGCCTTGACCACCAGGAATTCATGATATAACTTGTTGACAAAAAAAAGACATTGTAAATACATGCATCATAACATTGCCAATATTCCAGCTTTTTTTATTTATTATTCTTAAGAGATTAATTTTTCCAGTTCAGTGTTTAAAACTACTGTGCGTCAAATCATGTCTTAATGTAATTTATAACAGGCATAATCAGTTCCTATTATTAATTTCTGTGCAGAGTTGAACACAAAATGAATGAGAATACAAGTTGCCAACCCAATTAAAGCTCTATTATCATGAACAGCATATGCCATTTCTTTTGTCCATCATGCATTAGGATGAGATGGTTCTTTGTTCTTCTGCCTCCCTATCAAGAAGGGTACAAACATAAATGCTCCCTCCCACTATTTTAAGTTTGCTATTATCACTGACTTCTCTCCCCTTTGGCTCATGAAATCAAGTTCAAGTGCTTCATGCATTCAAGGACTTTTGCTTATTGCGTTTCCCTTAAACAATTGATTAATTTAATACTGTACAATTACCCTGTTTGATTGAATTTGAAGTTTTAGGGACTCGGGAGAGAAAAACATGCTAAGCAACAACAAGCATCCCATATGCCAAAGTTGGTCCTTCTAAAGCATGTTCAAAAATCCTTTTTACCAATCACTTATCCTTGCAGACTGCCCTTCAGCTTAGATACCAAAACCTAGTTGCATCTGTTTATATTCACCCAGGACTTGCAGCTGGCTTCATCTGTTAGAGTTTACACATCAAAAATTGTTTATGATTGCTTACCCGATTCAACATTCTGACATTTTGCAGACTTTATGAAGACATTATGTTTCCTCATGATCTGAACAAAGGTCTCCAATATAAAAACCATAACAATTACCACTTGGACTCATTCAATTGGAATTTCAAAAATCCTTGTATAGATGTGTCTCATTTTATCTTCAACACGCATGAAGGCTAAAAAGAAAAACATCAGCCCTTTCCTCTACAGTCTAGACCACCTATTTTTGGTATATTCTCCAAAGACCAACCCTGACAACATATAGGCCACAAACTAACCATTCCCTAAGGCCTTCATCATGATTCATCGAGAGAAACAATCAGTTTCTGAAATCAAATGAAGCACAATGACACTAAAAAACTTTTATCATGCATGTAGAATTTTTATCATTTACTTGAATTGATGTACGCATTATTTTTAACAAGCAACACAATTTTGCAGTTATGCACTTCCTAATTATATTGTGAATAAAGGAGGCTGGTTCAAAACATAAGCATCGCTTCTACAAAACACTTATCATCTGGTCAAAGGTAGCTGTTTCAAATAGCCAATGCACATTTTGATACATCTTCTGTTTCAACTGATATCTTAATCTCCAGGTTCAGAATTACAGGTTGAAATTGGTCCTGAGTAACAAATTATGATACAGAAACTCCTGAAGGAAAATATTCTATTTATATTTCGCTACCCCTATGTTGCCAATTAAGGTTCAGCTTTAAGATATTTTTTCCCTAGGGTATGATACCACCAAGTTTGGCTCTACAATATATGTATACATAATTTGCAGAAAATATACAAAACTAAATACAGATCTCAGTTAATAATTGATAATTCAATGTCAATTGTCAAATGCTAAAGATGAATCAAAATGGTTAAACATTAATCCATCTGCACATGTAAACGAAAATATAATCACATTATCTACAGCGCAAAAGTAAAGTCTTCCAGCTTGAAAGGCACTGTAAGTAGTTGTTCAAACTTCACAGAATAATATTCTAATGTTTAGCTTAAAAAATTTACTAAAACATATGGGTAGATACTACCATTTCAAAGAAATAACCTCGCAGAAGTTTTACATAGGTTAATGGTATAGGTGTGTATACTTAAAATTTACAAGTATGAAATCACCTATTCATCCACTGTAAGTAGTTATTCAAACTTCACAGCATTATATTGAAATGTCTAGCCTAAAAAATTTAATATTTATTAATACATGGTCAGATACTATCATTTCAAAGAGATAGTGTGATCTTTAATCATTCATCAATTTGACTTTAAACCCGAGTAATACAGTGCAAGGCCCATCCGCTATCCTAATGAAGATTTTTAAATACCAGAACTTAAAAATAACGGGTACTCACAGCTTTTGGTCGTCATCGATTTCCAGCTTCTTCTGGCATCCAGTGGTGGGATTTGCTATATTGAACTGCATTCAACCCCATTGAACCAGGCAAAACAAACAGATCAGTTACAACAAATATGATTATACACCTTAAAAAAGAAAAAGATTCAAGCAAGAAAATACCTTCATCTTTGCTGAGTTGATTAGCTCAGCACTCGAAAATGGCTGTGATGTGCGCTACCTCTCTTACAATCCAAGTTCTCTCCTCTGCCAACATAAAAATTCAATTGGTGAATGTTAGGATTATGAAGTAAACACATTTAGGGTTTGGATGGGGTTATAGGATTTGTGCGGCTTTGAGTGTTAAAACAAACATTATAAGAAACCCGAGTTTAATTCTTTAGTCCATTCCAAATTAAGATCACCTATGCATTTTATTGGGAAAGAATTAGTGACCTTTGACAACATGCAACACAAACTACATTTGAGAATCATTTTTGAATTCTTTTTGCCTTGAGCACTACATCAAAATTTGTAAAACAACGTAGTTTATGTTATAAATATTCAAATAAGCATTTGTTACAACTGTTTTAAGTTGAAGCTATCTTCTAAAATAGGGAAAGCGGAGAGAGAAGATTAAGATATTTTGTGTCTACTAAAAAAGTGATACAAAGCTTCAATTACGTAGGCAGATTGTGACAACATAGATGAATTTGATAAAAGCTCTTCTCAACAGGGAAAATAATATAAGCATGTCACTGAAAAACATAATTCACAAAGGAACGTTAGTGATACTCTCTTCAATTGGTTATGCACAAAACATGTAAAAAATTGGAGGGAGGAAAAATATAAAAACATGATAAAGCATGTAGTACACAAAAAGATATCATTGTATTATAAGCACATAGGGTGGAGATAATCATATAAGTATTTGCATTAAAGATACCGCAAATGTAGGCAAATGCCAAGATAAGGGTAGCCAGAGATGTTACATAAGATTCAAGTACACATGTCATGTAGGAAATAATACCAATTTTAACCAAAAAAACACTTGCATTGATGAATAGAATCCAAATAAGTTAATAGAAATCAAACACTTTAGTATGAGATTTAGAATCGTAAAACCTTTCGAGAAAGAATCCTAACAATTGTAAGGCCTAGCCTTCAATTGATTAAATTATTGATGCTAGCTTCAAAATCATTGGTTAATATAAATGTTGATAATATTGGGCATATTGTTGTTTAAAAAATCTTAATTTGTAATATAATAGGGAGCATTGCATGGTTTATTATTCTTAATCTCTTGAGAAAACTTTTGGATTGAACATACAACCTTCATGATGTGAATCCCCTAAAACCTTGGAAACTACTCTAAAAGTATCCTCTAAGAGAAGGGAGATGAACAGACCCACATTAGGGATGACCCTGGTGGCACACATTCTTAATGGACATAAACATTATCAGCTAGTTGAATCTCTTGTCGAGCCTTGTATGAGACCCATTCTAGGGTAGCAAGCTCAATCAAGCCAATAGACCTAGAAATGTTTGCTAACACATTATGGCCTACATGTTATTTCACTTCAAAATGAGTGACTTGATGTTTGATGTTAGAGTTTAGACTAAGCGATAAATTTATATCATTTGTTGAATAGTCTGAATTCTATATAGCTTAAATTTCATATGTTTTAGCAATAACATAAATCATTCAAAACAAGAGAAAGATGTTGTTGTAACATGATTATTTGTATGTCTTTTTTCTGTTGGTATTTTAAATATAGTTGTTAGTAAGCCTTGAATTGGTCTCATTAACCTCGATTGAGTTGAAAATGATAAAATGTCGATTTTGATATGCAATACGAGGTTAAAAAGGTTACAAGAAATTTGATTTTGGCAAATCATTTAGTTTATTCAATTTGTTGGTTAGGCTATTCTATGAAGTATACTAGTAGTTGCAAATGAGTGTGTAGGTGTATTCCTTGGCCAATGGAAATTGGAGGTCCCCTATGAAAATCCAAGTCATGTGACTCCTAGTGAAGCCATGAGCTTAGTCCATGATGGGGACTATGGTTTCCAAAAGTTTAATTGTTCTAATTGAGAAGTCTTCAAGTTGTAAGACTATTTTGTAGTTGTCTTAATGTTTGGATAAGTTGTATTTATTGCCAAGTGTAGTTGTCTTAATGTTTGGATAAGCACTATTTATTGCCAAGTGCCATCCTTATTGGCAATTTTCGAAATATATCTTCACGAGGCTTTTAAAGAGTTGTAAAGGGTATGAACCCTGGGTTGAATACTTATAAATTAGGTGTGTTTTTATGACCTCATTTTCAGATTTGGATCAAGATGCAGCCCTTCTAAATTTGTCACTTTAACGAATGACGAATTTGAAAATTGAGAGCTTGGAAAAGTGACTTAGTCACTCTCCATCCCACTTTTATGAACTTTGAAAAAACAACAAGGCTCTCACATATGTGAGCCACCTTGTAAGGCTAGTTGGGATGAGTGTACAAGTACAGTCCACATCTCCCAAAGTCTCACACATATGTGAGCACTTGCGGGAGTATGTTATTGGAGGAATGAATGAGGTGACAAGTGTCACCTTGTCATTCAAGGGATTCCAGTTAGGATTCCTACTTTTCATTTTTATACATTATCTACCTTGTCTTGGAGGCTGCTGGTTTTTCTTTGGGGAGCTTGGATATGTCTTGTGAGAGGACTCGGAGAGCTTGGAGAAGCTTCATCAAGCTCATCCCTTCCATTGAAAGCTTGAGGAGGTAGGCTCTTGTCTCCTTGAATGGTATGGTATTTGCAATGTTCCACGGGCGTTGGGGGCGGGGGGACGCGTTTCCGAGACGGAGGGACCAAGGGCCTAAGTTTGGGGAGAACGGCGGGGGGAAGGGTGGCAGGGTGGTGGTGCTGATATAGTTATACATATACATATAGTACTTGAAAAACTAGTTTTGAAAAGATGTATGACAGTATTACAGTATAAGAATTACGTTTCAAATGAGACTATAGGAAATTTGAAAAACTAAATCTAAATACCAAGATTTCTTCAATGCTAATTGTGTTGTTATATGGAGCCTAATCAAACTCGGAGGTTAAATTTTTCCTACTTCTATCGACGCGGTTTCCCCCTATATTTTTCAATGGGGGTCAAGGGGCATCGCCCCTTGCGGGGTCAAGAGTTACCCCTTAACCCCGCAAAAAGTCACGTGTTTATAAAAAAATGCTTTTTTTGTTTGCTTTTGACGTGGGTGATAGGAGACGTCTGGGGGTCTCCTCGTCCCTCGAGAGACATCTGAGCGTCTCTCGAGTGACAGGGAGACGCCTAGACGTCTCAGCGTCCTGACGGCGCTTGGGTGGCGGTGGCGGGACAGCGGGGGACATCACGTCCCCATCCCCCTGTCCCCGAGACGTTTCTTACGGGGAAACGTGGCCAAAAAGGAGGGGACGCGTCCCCATGGAAAACTGGGTATTTGTTATTAGCGATTTATGTTGTATTGAATCCTTATTTGGGTGGTGATAGCATTCTTGTGTGGTTGATTTTGTCTTGTGTATGGGTTAGGAATGGTGTTGTGCAAGAATGTGAGATGTGAGAAATCATTTAGGCAAGAAAAAATTTCCTCATGGAGGAATGCATTGATTAAGGGATATTCATCTCTCCACATTGGAGTTGGCCTCATCTCACTTCCCTGTGATTAAATCTAGTGTAAGTTTCAGATTTGTATGCCTAAATATAGATATATATGTAGCTAAAATGACATAATGATAAATATAGATATACATGTATGTAACTTAAAAGAGCATTATTAAATTTGGATCTGTTACTCCAACGGATTGCATGTAGACAAACACATTAACACTTCCTGCCAAAATAAGAAGAAATTAAATTACGTTTTAATGACTGAAACCATTTTGTGTTACTCATTGGAAAATGGAGTCAGTGATAAATTTTATTTCTGGTTCTAACAAAAGAAAAAGTTAACAAAATGACATATATAGAAAGATGTATAAATTTGACAATGCTTGTGGCAGCAGGGATTAACCCTAGCCTTCAGAAGGGAGTGAGACCTCCCTTCCCATAGATCACAGCCTGTGGTGTAAGCGAGCTACTTCACCCAAGCCTACCTACCCACCAGGCATGGTTAGGCCTATGGCTGCTGACATATATGTATACACAAAAAAAAGGGGGGGGTTGTAAATAAATGCATTTAAATCTTAGATATGTGGATTCCATAACTCTGGATGGGACGAATGATTCAGCTCTATCCTGTAGTTATCAAATAAAAATATATACATGTCAATAAATGTCTAGAACTGTGAGCAGAGAGCATAGGGTTGGCTCTGGCACCATTTTCTATCTGTTTGGGGACACAATGACTTGTTCCGATTTTTTGGTACAGATACAGACATTCTCGGTTGTCTAATTTTATGATTTTTTCTTAAGCTCTGATTCATGAAAAAAGGTCAGACTGATACGTTTGGAACAGAGGTTCCAGAGTAAATTGCAACTGTTTTATCAGCCAAAATGAGGGAATTTGATTTAAAAATATTTAAATGGGTGTGTTTATTAGTTCATAACAGGAAATTCATATTGGATGAATGTCTCCACCTCCACGAATTGTCTTAATTCTAAGTTGTTTGTTTGTTTGTCTGAGTGTAGTTTATGTCCATATTATAACTGTATTTGTTTCTTTGTTCTTGGTTTTTCTAGTATACTAATTTTGTTTGCTGTTTGGGATCTAAATCATAAATTTCTCATTTTATCTAATAAAAATTTGTTTGTATTAATTAACACATCTTTGAAAATAGATTTGAAGCATCACACCTCTGAAAATGGATCTACAGCAATTCTAAATAGAAGAAAAAATGCTGATTTAGATGTTCACTAAACAATCAACTCTGAGTGTTTAACACTTCTAAGCCTAGGAAGTGTGAGCATAGTGTGTGTGATTTACGCCATTCGTTCACTAATACATACAAATATTAATGTGATGACAACAATAGTTTTGTAAACATCGAAATCCTACTTTTATTCTTCACTCGTAGGGTAACATTTTTACCGCTAGACAATAGCGACAGTAATACAAATTTTGAGCAAAAGCATATGTCTGAATTGCATTTAAGGAAAAAAGAAACAGCATTTGGTCCGTCAGGGAAGGAAGTGCCCACAAGGGAACATGCTTAAAAATTGACAGAAAAGCAACACGTTGGTACAGCCTATAGAGCTCGTCTATTTTTAGTACAGATTGGATCCCTTTCTTGACTATACCATGGTGGGTTACTAGTCAATATAGAGTTGAAGGCTATATTATCTGGAAGCGAGATTTATTTTTCCGTAGATCTGCTACTTTGACATATCTGTTTGAAAATGGAAAGCAATGAATCTGTACCAAAGAAATGGGATACAAATAAACTCGGCGCCGACCTGACAACACATCATCGCTCAGGTTGCAGAAACCAAGCGAATGAAACAGAACTGTATAATAAACATTGTGCAAATGATTTTCTCATGGCCGAACCCTTCTTCACAACAGGAACAAAAACAAAAAGGAAAAAAAAAGAACTTAAGGCTAGTTATATGGTGACCTAAATTACTGATTTTTCTAGGCATTAAGTTAAACAGAGAACATGCAAAAACATAACAATGATAATAAAAATGAACAGTTGTTTATTGGCAGCCATCGCACCTGAGTAGGTCTCCTCCAAGCTGTTGATGAACAAATTTTCGTGGTAGCCGCCAGACCTGCAGAGTGAGAGTAGCAAAATAGAGAAGTACCAAAAAAACAAAAGAAGAAGAGATTTAGGGCACCAAGCTGTCCGTTAGGGTTTCATTGCCAACGTAATTTTGTTATAATTATTTATTTTTAATTCTTGGCTTGGTTTCCCCAATATAGGACTATTCATATTTAACATGATAATCATAACTCCTATTATAGGTAGTTATTATTTATTTTTTAAAAGGGGATTCACCAAATTTTATTCTATCATAAGTTACTTTATTTATTATTATTATTCAAAAAAAAAAATTGGTTTACCTCGATCCATCTTTGATGATATAGAGCATAAGTCTCCTCATATTTATGTCTCAATTCATGTTAAATATGAATAATCTTATATTTGGGAAACCAAGACAAAATTTTAAAATAATAAAATAACAAAATATAATATTTGAGTTGTGTGTTCTTAAATCTTGAGGTGAAACCTCCTTTGGAATGTAAAAGTTGTCTAAGAATATGAAATCATATAACCTTGTTTTTTTCTTAAGAATTGTAATGTATTAAAAAAGATGTTTTATTTGGTTAAGAGATATCAATGTTGTTATGAAAGCACATTGTAACTCAATTAGTGGTTACTTGGTTTATGGATTCACTTTTGATGCTTTTAAAATCATAGTCACTCGATCAAATGGGGAGTGAAACCACAAAGGATTGAATGAGAATAAACAAACTACCATTCACACCTTGGTGTGCAATGGGTACGCCAAAGAGGTGTAGAAGGTCAATTAAGAAAAAAATTCATCTATTTTTTGGATACATTTGTATAGTACATGAGGTCAATTAATAGGTCATTAAGGAACTGATATTGTTTGTACGACAAACGTCTCAATGGAGAATTGATACCTTTAAATCAACTATGCATCCACTTATAGAGGTTCAAGCATGACTAAAATAAAACCTTTGAATGAGAAAGATAATCAAGCTCCATTATCAATAAGCTTGTGTTATGTGTGTAATAGGGGGAGAGGGAGAGATAGAAGGGGCAAGTGTGTGTGTGTGTGTGTGTGTGTGTGTGTGTGTGTGTGAAGATAGAGATAGAGATAGAATGTGATATATATAAAGATGTCGAGAGAAAGAGGGATATAGGGGTAAAGAGATATGTAGAGATAGATGAAAGTAGAGGGAGATATGGAAGAAGAAATATTGAGAGATAGACTAGAGAGGCAAAGAGATATGAATATAGAGGGTTGGGAAGAGGGAGAGGGAGAGAGATAGATGGATGGGGAAAGGGAGACATGACTAGATATAGAGGCTCAGAGAGATGAAGATAGAGGTAGAGATGAAGATAACGCGAGAGAGGAAGAGGGAGAGAAATAGATAGAGAGATATTGAGACAGAGAGGGAGAAATAGAGACAAGGAAGTGATAAAGAAAGATATAGATGATGAGATGAGTGGTCGAGGGATAGATATATAAAGGGATATAGAGAGAGGGGGGAGAGAAATAGAGATAGACAAACAGATAGAAGTAGATATAGATAAATGTAGAGGGAGAGAGGGAGAGAGATGGGTAGAGGGAAAGATGTAGGTGGAGAGGGAGAGATAGCTTAAGATATAGAGGGGGGACGGAGAGGGAGCGAAGAAGAGATATAGATAAAGGGTGAAAAAGAGAGATAGAGAGATGGAGAGAGGAGGGACATAAACATAGAAAAAATATATGGATAGAAAGAGATAAAGAGAGGAGTGAGAGGGAGACATAGATAGAAAAAGAGACAAAGATATAGAGAGGGAGAGACAAAGTGAATGAGAGAGAGTGTGAGAGATGGAGTGAATAAGGGAGAGAGGGAGTTGTAGACAATGAGATGTAGACAAAGGGGGGAGATAAGGAGATGGAGATAGAGGGGGAAAGGGTGAGAGATAAAAGGTGACATAAAAAAGTAAAAGAGACAAAGGGAGATAGAGGGGAGGGGAAGATAGAGAGATAGAGATAGAGACAAGGAGTATATGTGTGTGTATGACTAAGAGAGATATGGAGAGATATATAAAGAAGGATACATACATGTATAAGCATATATGTGAGTGTACGTGTGTGTGTGTGTGTGTGTGTGCATATATATATGTATGTATATGCATATATGCATATATGTGCATATATACATATATGTGTGTGTACATATACATACATTATATATATATATATATGAATGTATGTATATATATGTATATGTATATACATATACATACATATAAACGTATATGTATGTACATATGTATATGAATGTATGAATGTATGTATATGTATATGAATGTATGAATGTATGTATGTATATATGTGTATATGTATATGAATGTATGTATATATGTACATATATACATACATTCATATACATATGTGTGTGTGTGTACACACACACACACACACACACGCACACACACATATACATATACATATATGTGTATGTACATACATATATATATGCGCGTGCACACACACACACACATCGTATATATATATGTGTGTGTGTGTGTGTGTGTGTGTGTGTGTGTGTGTGTGTGTGTACATGTATGTATATATATATATATACATGTATGTATATATATATATACATGTATGTATATATATATACATGTATGTATATATATACATGTATATGTATATATATATATATACATGTATATGTATGTATACATGTATGTATATATATATATATATATATATATATATATATATATACACACACACATACATACATATGTACATATGTACATAAATGTACATATGTATATATATATATATATACATATATACATATATGTATATATATACATATATACATATATATATATATACATATATACATATATGTATATATATACACATATATATGTCTGTGTGTGTGTGCATATATACATATGTGTGTGTGTGTGTGTTTGTCTATATATGTGTGTGTATATATGTATACATACATACATACAGTGGGTCCGAAATCCCACAGTGGTTTTTTCCTATTTGGGTTTCCACGTTAAATCTGGTGTTATATGTGTTATAATGATTATGTGTTTATGAGTTTGCATGTTTAGTAGTTTTTGGTTATATTGATGAGACATATGTTACCGAGGTTGAATCTGTTGATTTCATGGAAGTTTAAGTTTGTATGATTCACCACCCCCACCACCCCCACCCCCCCTCTCATCTTGTTAGCTATTGGCATCAGTACTTTACAATTAGTATCACAACTATCGGTATATATATGTGTGTGTGTGTGTGTGTGTGTGTGTGTGTGTGTGTGTGTGTGTGTCCATGTATGTATGTATGTATGTCTATATATATATCTATACATATGTATATATGCACACACACACACACACACACACACACACACACACACACACACACACACACACACACACACACACACACACACACACACACACATACATGTATACATATACATACACATATATATACATACATAGATTATATATATATATATACATGTATATACATACATACATACATACATACATACATACATATATATATATGTACATATACATATGTGTATATGTATACACATATGTGTGTGTGTGTGTGCATATACACATATGTGTGTGTGTGTGCATATATACATATGTGGGTGTGTGTGCATATATACATATATGTGTGTGTGTTTGTCTATATATATGTGTGTGCATATATGTATATACATATACATATACATATATATGTATATGTATATGTATACATACATACATACATTATATATATGTGTGTGTGTGTGTGTGTGTGTGTGTGTGTGTGTGTGTGTGTGTGTGTGTGTGTGTGAGAGCATATGTGTGTGTGTATATATGTATGTATGTTTGTATATGTACACACACACACACATATATATACATAATATAATGGTGAAAAATTAGGGTTTCTACCATTAGATGTATGAAAACCACTAATTTTTTACTTGGGGACCAATTACATTAGAGAAATATATGAATTAGATAGATCCAAACCTAAGAGGTATGAATACTGATCTAATTCCAGGGGTGTTAAATGTGTTGGAATTGATGTAAAAATGCATAAACGGTAAGCTACAGTCGTCGGATCGAGCCACGAACTTGGATCCAAGCATTATAAGAGAATTCAAATCTATTCCCAAAAGGAGCTCTTGATTTTTTGGGACTAATGTGGCGATTGCTCTAGTCCTCCAAACTTTTCACACTCCAATGGGGGATTGATTCGTCTCTACAAATAAAGCTTATCTTGAAGATCACAACTCCATACCTGCTTCCTTCACACAGAAAAGAGGGGAAATAGATTGGGAATAGGGATTTGCCCAAGTCATACCCAAGTTTTAGAATTAACTATTAAATAGATTTGAATTTTGATTGAATTGTGGTAAAGAAAATGTTCCCCTTTTGAGGGAGATGTTGAATAATGACTGAAAACACAAATGATGTTCCTCCTTGTGAAGTTTTGTTTGTCTTGTTGATATGTGGTGACTAATCATGCAATTACTGTACACTCGTTTGTATCCTCATTGGAGTTCAGGGGCTAGGGGAAAAAAAATACCATTTTTTTATTGAAAAACCGACAGTGAAAAGAAACCCTAAAAATAACTGACTTTGAGTGTTGCCCTAAAAATTGCTTGTTATAAGCGACTGGAATGTAAAAAGGTATTGTAATGGTGTTGTACTGATTTACTGGATAATAAGAAAATATTGGACGGTTGTGTTCAGTGGATGTAGCCCATCTTGGGTGAACCACGTTAAATCTTTGTGTTATATGTGTTATGTATTTTTCTTCATCTTTTGTGTTTGTATCTGCATGTAATTGTTAATTTGTATTTGCTCTGGATCTGCCTAAACCCTAACAATTGGTACTAGAGTCGTGTATTTTTGTAAATTGGTAGGGACTTTCAGATTTGAGTGGGAGAAATAGAAGAAACTAAATTCAAGGTCGAGAAGTTCAACAACCAAAATTATTAGTTATGGAAAATGCAAATGGAGGATTACCTATATCAAAAGGATCTGTGGCGATCATTGGAAGGAAAGACAAAGAAACCAACCACGATGTCAGATGAAGATTGGGATATTTTGGATAGAAAGGCACTGGGAACCATTTGGTTGTGCCTTGCACCATTTGTAGCATTCAATATATCAAAAGCAACAACGACTGTAGATTTGATGTCGACACTAGCTAAATTGTATGAGAAACCCTCAACTTCGAATAAGGTATTTCTTATGAAGTATTTGTTTAATATGAAAATGAGCGAGGGAGGATCTATAGTAGATCATTTAAATGAATTTAATATAGCTACCAGCCAATTGACTTCTATAAAAGTTAACTTTGATGAAGAGGTTAGGGCTCTCTTAATTTTATGTTCTTTGTCAGAAAGCTAGAATAGTTTGGTTATGGTTGTAACTTTGTCTTTGATTCAAGTAATTTGAAATTTGATGATGTTGTTGGTGTTATCCTAAGCGAGGAAATGCGGCGGAAAAGCACAGGTGAGACTTCAACATCATTAGGTACTATTTTGAATGTAGAGAACAAGAGAATATCAAAGGAAAGAGGAAAAGGCCTTGGGCATGAGAAGTCACGAGGGAAGTCAAAGAAAGGATGCTCTCGATCAAGAGGAAGAAAGGATTGTTGTTAGTATGGAAAGCCAGGACATTTAGAGAAAGATTGTCTATCTCGAAAAACAAACAAGGAGACGGAAATGAAGATGATAGTAAGGAAGCAAATGTTGCGAGTAATACTTTACAAGATACCTTGATTCTGTGTTTAGATAATGTTAATGATTATTGGGTAATAGATTCAGGGGCTTCATTTCATGCTACACCCCATAGAAAATGTTTTCTAGATTATGTTCAAGGTGACTTTGGACGAGTATATTTGGGTGATGATGAGCCATGTCAGATTGTTGGAAAAGGCAAGATAAAGATCAAGTTGCAGAATGGAAATGACTGGTTGTTGCAGGAGGTAAGACATGTTCCTAATTTAAGAAGAAATTTAATTTCTACAGGACAATTGGACAGTGAAGGCTGCATAGTTACCCTCACAGAAAATGTCTGGAAGGTCACTAAAGGTGCATTAGTAGTAGCTAAAGGTGCAAAGGTAGGCACATTATATTTGTGTACTGGTAATACTTATTCTTTCTTAGTTGTTACAGAAAAAGTTGTTGCAGAGACAACTACAATAGATGTTGCGAAGACATATTCAAAACTATGACACCATAGACTTGGGCACATGAGGGAGAAAGGGATGGAAATCATTCACTCTAAAAATGTGTTGTTGAGATTGAAGCAGATTGATTTACAATTATGTGAAAATTGTGTTTGTGGTAAACAGAAAAGAGTCAGATTTCTCAAGGTTGGGAAAGAGAAGAAGAGTGAGAAATTAGAGCTTGTGCATTCAAATGTATGGGGATCAGCTTAGGTACCATCTCTTCGTGGCTCTTGTTATTATGTTATTTTTATAGACGATGCAACTAGGAAAACATGGGTATATTTCCTAAAATAGAAATCAGGTGTTTTTGAAACTTTTAAGAAGTGGAAAAATTTGGTTGAGAATGAGACAGGAAAAAAGTTGAAGTATCTCGGATCTGATAATGGAGGCGAGTATTATAGCAAAGCATTTGAAGATTATTGTTCTTTCAATGGAATTTTAAGGCAGAAAACAGTTCCAGGAACCCCACAAGAAAATGGTGTGTCTAAGAGAATGAATAGGACCATCATGGAGTGTGCAAGGAGCATGAGATTGCATGATGGACTGCCCCTACAATTTTGGGCAGATGTTGTACATACTGTTGTTTATTTGATAAATAGAGGACCTTCAAATCCTTTGGATGGTGGTATTCCAGAGGAGGCATGGACTAGTAAAAAGGTAGACTATTCTTTTCTAAAAACCCTTGGTTGTGAAGATTTTGCCCATGTTGATAAAGAAAACAAAACCAAGCTTGATGCTAAATCTAAAAAATGTACCTTCATTAGATATGGAATGGATGACTTTGGTTATCAGTTATGGGATTTTAAAAATCAGAAAATAATTAGAAGTATATATGTTATATTCAATGAGAAGGTTGTGTATGAATAACAAATGCAAAAAAAGAACCATGAATAGGTCAAAAAGGAATATGTGGTGTTGGATGAGATTCTTGAAAATAAAATGCCATTGGTACCTCAGCAACACCAAAATATCCCACAAAATCCTGCAAGTGTTAGATGTTCTATGAGGTTAAGTAGACCTCCTGAAAGATTTTCTCCTTCTCTGTATTATATTTTATTAAATGATTATGGTGAACGAGAAGGATATGAAGAAGCAATGCAGGTGGATGCCAAACAATAGTGGGAGCTAGGCATGAAAGAGGAAATGGATTCCTTGATGAAGAATCGGAATTGGGACTTAGTCCCATTACTTGCAGGAAAAAGAGCCTTGCTAAATAAAATGGTTTATAGGCTAAAGGAGGAGGATGGAGGACAAAAAAGATATAAGGCTAGACTCGTGGTTAAAGGTTTTGCATAGAAAAAGGGTATATATTTTGATGAAATATTCTTTCCAATTGTAAAAATGACTTCAATTAGAACTATTCTAAGTCTCGTGCTTGCAAAAGACTTGCATCTTGAACAACTAGATGTTAAAATAGCTTTTCTCCATGGAGATTTGGAGGAGGAAATCTACATGTAGCAACCATAGGGATATGAGGTCAAAGGTAAGGAGGAGTTAGTGTGCAGGTTAAAGAAGAGTCTATATGGTCTAAAGAAAGCACCTTAACAATGGTATTTAAAATTTGATAGTTTCATGGCTGAACAAGGTTACCATAGATGTCATTATGATCATTGTGTTTACTTTAAGAGACTAGATAATGACAGTTATATCATCCTGTTACTTTATGTTGATGGCATGCTTGTTGTTGGGTCTAACATGCAACATATAAATGAACTTAAATATAAATTAACAAAGTCATTTGCTATGAAGGATTTGGGTGCAGCTAAGCAAATCCTTGGTATGAGGATTTCATGGGACAAGAAAAATAGAACATTAACTTTGTCCCAAAGTGAGTATATAAAGAAGGTGTTGAAAAGATTTAACATGCAAAATGCAAAAGCAATCGGTATACCTTTGGCTAGTCATTTCAAATCGACTAAGGAGATGTGTCCAAAGACACAGGAAGAGGTAAATAAAATGTCTAACATCCCTTATTCATCAGTTGTTGGTAGTCTGATGTATGCGATGGTATCCACACGGGCAGATATTGCACATGCAATGGGAGTTGTGAGCAGGTATATGAGCAATCCGGGAATGGAACATTGGAATGTTGTCAAATGGATTCTTGGGTATTTGAGAGGTACTACTAGTAAGGCATTATGTTTCAAAGGATCAAATACTTCTCTACAAGGATATGTTGACTCTGATCTGGCAAGTGATATTGATACAAGGAGGAGTACTACTGAGTATGTTTTTATTGTAGGGGGAACTGCACTTAGTTGGATTTCTAGACTGCAAAAGTTTGTTGCACTTTCAACCACTTAAGCTATGTAGCAGCTACTGAAGCTAGCAAGGAGATGATTTGGTTACAATGTTTTCTAGAGGAATTAGGCCAAATGCAGGAGAATAGCCCATCGTATACTAAAAGCTAGAGTGCCATTCATCTTGCAAAGAATTATGCTCTTCATTCGAGGACAAAACACATTCAGCTCAGGTACTACTTCATATGGTCTATTTTGGAGGATGGCCAACTATGGCTTGAGAAGATTCACACAAGTGACAATCCTATAGATATGTTCACAAAGGTAGTCCCATGGGAGAAGTTGATTTCCTCCTCAATTTCTCTTGACCTTCTTGACTGAAAATCATGGAATTAAGGAACAACTGAGTCTAGGAGTTTTATCCAGTGGGAGTTGCAAGTTTAGAAGTGTCGTTCAAGATCAGTCTCCAAGTGGGAGATTATTTGGTGTGGAGCCTTATCAGTCTCCAAGTGGAAGATTGTTGATATGTGGTGACTGATCATGCAGTTATTGTACACTCGTTATGTATACTCGTCAGATACATAACCAACGTTGAAGAAAAAAACCTTTAAAATAGTCAAATTTGAGTGTTGCACTAAAATTTGCTTGTTATAAGCAGTTGGAATGTAAAAAGGCATTGTAATGGTGTTGTACTGATTTACTGGATAATAAGAAAAGATTGGATGAATGTGTTCTGTAGATTTATCCCATCTTAGGTGAACCATTGTAAATCTTTGTGTTATTTGTGTTATGTATTTCTCTTCATCTTTTGTGTGTGTATCTATATATAATTATTAATTTGTATTTGCTCCAGATCTGCCTAAGCCCTAACATGTTTCTACATGGAATTAGGGTTTCATGAAGTCTTTAATAACATAGAACATGGATGTCAACTCTAATGCTTGAATCTTGACCTTATCTCTACTCTAATGCTTGAAGGAAGACTAATTGCTTGCCTACTTGAGCTTGAATGCTTGATTGCTTGATGTCGGATTGAATTTTATGTGTGTGGATTACAAAATGATCAAATGAGAGGGGTGGATCTCTTTTTATACTTGCCCATCGAAAAAAACTAATTTTCTGACATGAGCCGACACAAAGCTAGATTTCCTACTCAAATTTTAAAATCGTTAAGAGGCCCAAATTTGGGCCCTAATTGGGAGGACTAGGGCAAGGCACCATGGTCCTACCCAATCAAGCACAAAAACAAAGGGGAAAGATGATGTATTTAGTGAAAATGTTGGCAAATGTGCAAAGCAAGAGCATAATTAGGTCCTATTTAGGCCTTAGAGTGTGAATGCCAAGGTGAGGGCTCAAATGCAGTCAAAATTGTAAGGGAGTATAATTTAGGATGCTACATTTAGCCCCCACTTTAGCAGGAGTATGAGACTAAGCATACTCTTGGTAAAGTACAAAGGTTCGCATTGAAAAGCTTTTATCAAGATGTTAAGGAGGCAAGACATACCAAGCCCCCAATGGACTTTAGGTATCTTACGACTTCAAGATCAAGATAAAAGGGACATCATAAGAGAGAGAGGAAAGAGAACCATGATTACTAGCCTAGTAATGTTTACTTACTATGAGTCATGAAAAGAAAAATACCAAAATTAAAAAGCAAAAGGCTAAGTAAGTATCTTGAGTATCAAAATGCATAAAGAGAGAAACATTGAGTGGAGTGTATGCCCCCATGTTAAAGTGGTTATGCACACCTTATCAGGAGAAATTACTTTAAGGTAGTATACATTCATCCAAAAGAGAAGCACATTATCACAATGATATGCCCCCAAGAAGGATACACCAAAGGATAATGATCTCACAAAATATAAAACACATAAGAGTTCTACTTAACTCTAAGGTCAATATGCTCTTATGATAAATAATGTAGATCATGTATATATTTGCATTGAATTGTCCTCATCCCTCAAAGAAAGTAGAACCACTATGGAAGAAGGGCACATGTGTCTTTTGAGTCAACATAGAAGAGACCAAAAAAGATCTCAACACTTTGCATCATCCTCAAGTAGACAACACTAGGGACAACAAATAGAAGAATTGAGAAAAAAATAGAAGAGGTTACGAACAAGCAAGAGAGAGAGAGAGAGAGAGAGAGAGAGAGAGAGAGAGAGAGAGAGAGAGAGAGAGAGAGAGAGGATCTACGACACGAATGAAGCTAATCAGACAAGCCATCCACCTCCCAATATTGCTCAACATTATTTTGGGAAGGTGGACAATATGTTAGAGGAGCAACTTCGAGCACGGTAGATGGAGCTGCCATAAGTTCCAAACAAGGACCATGCTCTAATAATGGATCACTTTGTCTGTTACTAGGAGCTAGGATTAATGCTTGTGAGAATTGTTTAGATAAATCATTGTCAACATCAACATACTCATATTTATCATCATTATCATCGACATTGTTATCTCATGAACATCATTTTCACCTATCTCTTCATCAAGATTAATAAAAATAGGATATTTGATTGGAATAGAACACAAATCATCATTTTTCTTAAGCATTTTACGTCTTGGAGATTTAGGTTCAACTTCCTCCCTAAGATTAGGCGAAGGCTAGGTTGTGTCAACATTTGGATTCCTTGGGGAGGAAATGGGTTGAGAAGAAAATTCACAAGCTCTAGCATGACATCTTTGTCAGCATTCCCTCACGCAATAATTTCTTTTAGTTTTAGCTAAAGGTTGCAAAGGTTTAGGGTCAATAGGCATAGGCTTCTTCTTTTCCTTTAAACAAGGATGTAGAGGATAAGGTTTTTTAGGTTGACAGATAGGAGATGCTAGGCGATTTCCTTTATAATATGTAAGAGGTGGAATCATAACATATAAATGAGGAATAGAAGGTGTAGAAAGAAGACCAGGTCCATCATGAGGAGGAGGGAGAGGTCTATCATGATGAAGAGGAATGGGATTGGGATCTCTAGGTTTACTCAAGGATATGATCATCTCATTCTTCCACCTTTGATAAGACTGAAAAAGAGTATCACTTCGAGATTTAAGAGGTTCAAATTGTTTAGACAAAAAATAATCAAGATTAACATCTCCATGCCTGATCGTGGGTTGGTATATGCTATGATTAATTGTTATGATTTTATCATCAAGAAGAAATTTGAAACATTTATGAATAGTAGAAGTGATTGCTTTCATAGAAGAGAGCCAAGGATGTCCCAACTTCACACGAAATTTCTTGTATGTAAGAATGATAGCAAAATTAACATCTAAATATTTAGTACCAACCTCAATAGAAAGAGTAATAGAACAATAGCAGGACAAGAGAAACCATTAAATATTTTAATCACCACATTAGATTTATCATATATCACTTGATACAATTGTAAGATAAAGATATTCTTCAGTTACCACATTCACCATACACACAAGATCAATGAGCACACCTCGTGAGAGCATGTCTTTAATCCTCACAGTGATATGTAGTGGGCAATTAGGTGCTTCAATAGTCTCGCTGGGATAAAAGGTAATGCATAGGTCCTTAGAAGATGTAGGTTTATCAATAAGATTCACCACATTATTAGATTCAAGGCCAAGATCATTGGGGGGAAAGGCAAGATGCTTGGACTCAATCACATTAGTAGAATGAGAAGGCAAAATATTAGTAAAGATTTGGAGGTTTTGATTAGGAGCATATATGAATTTGTTTCCTTTGTCATTTACACTAGCTATATATATGGTATTGTTGTTAATAAGGTCTTGAATTTTTCTCTTTAAAGAATAACACTTTTCAGTGTCATGACCGGGTTGATGATGGTATTGGCAAAAAGCTTTGACATCATAATGATGTGGAAAAGATTTGGTTGTGTCTGTCGTGCCTGTGAAGTGTGATACCTGCAGCTGCAACACAAACACTCAATAGATCATTAGAAGCATGGTTAGCAAATAATAAGCAAAGGAAAGATGAACCATGACAAAGCGACCTATCGCCTCCTAAGAGATGCGAGTATGGATTTTCTCTTAGATATGGATAAGCAATCCCAGTGACTTGACTACACCTAGATGGAGGAGTTGAAATGATAATGATATGCAAAGATGAAATTGATTATGCTAGATTGATCTAAGAGACTAATTAAGCTAATGATATGCATGATTAAGCTATGATGATGATGCAATTGAGCTAGAAAAGAGATTGATTAAGCTACATGATTCAACAATTATGCTAGAAAATGATCAAATTAAGCTAATGCAATTGCCTACAATAACAATGCTCAAAATGATATGCCTATAGTAACAATGCCTAAATTGATAATGAGATGGGATCCTTTGTGCTCCAAAATGGGAGATATTTATAGGATTTCCAAGGCCAAGGATGAGGTGACAGGAATCAACGGTCAAGATTGAGTCTGAAGATATCAAGGGTGAAATTGGAGGAGGTTGGAGAAGAGGTTGGAGGAAGGGACACTTGTCATCTCTGTGGTGACAAGTGTCAAGGAGCCTTTCTCACGAGAGGGAAAGTGTCCAATGGAGGAGACATGTGGCCAAAGTGTCATGTGTCTCAAGGGAAGAATATCCACACCATAAGAGGTTAGGATAAGGAGGTTAGAATGTGCAAGACAGGATAGGGTTAGGCAAACCCAAGGTTAGGTGGAATGGGTTAGGTTAGAGGGATGGTTAGGCTAGGTGGAATGGGTTAGGTTAGAGGGATGGTTAGGTTAGGTGGTTAGAAGTTAGGAGGCATGTGGGTAATTTGAATTAAAAAATTCAAATAATAGGAAAAGACTAATTAATTTTCAACAACTCATAAATTGATTTGTTTTAATTAATTAGGAGATTAGAAGAAATGAATTTAAATGGAGGGAGTATTAATTAACTTGAAATTATTAATCAAAGGGGACCATTGAAATGAACCTATTAAATAAATCCTTAGATTTATTAACAAGTAGACGAAAGGGAGAATTTAATCAAATTGCCTAATGAATTCAATTAAATTAGGAAGGGAGATTAATTAAATAATTGCTTATTTAATTAATTATCTTCAGACCATTTTTAGGTGTATATGGTGTCAATTGGTTTGATGGGAGGAAGTTCCAACACATTATTACTCAACAATTATGTCATAATGTTATGCAAAGATTCAGAAAGAGGAGTAAATTCGTTTCTAAAATACTTGGATAAAGGAGGCACACCTGTTGTCGCGACTGCTACCTGGGTATTGTTGTTGTCATTGAACTTTATGAATCCCTTTTTTGGTTTAAACTTAGCAAAAGGTTGTTGAATACTTTCATTCTCATCAACCAGAGCCATTGAAGGAGATGATTCAAATTGACTCAATTGAAGTTGATAGTTATGAAGTACTGTGCACAACTGCATAAAGGTAGTAAACTTAGAAAAGAGAAGCTTATCCCCAATGTCTTTTTAAAAACTATAAATAAAAATTCCTTGAACATCTTGATTAGGCATAGAATAAGAAATTTGTGAATACAAATGCTTATATCTATCAATAAAACCAGTCACTTTTTCTTTAACGTCTTGCTTACAATGCATTAAATCAGTCAAAGTAATCTTTTTTTATTTTTTATTTGTATCGATAACAGTACAAAATATTGCTTAAAATAGAAAAGATTTACATCCAAAAAGCAGATAGACAATTTGCCACAACATGGGGTCTCGCCCCTACTACAAAAAGGAACCCGACTAGACACCACCCTTACAAGGCCAACAACCACAAAAGGCCCCTTATATACACAACCCCCACCAAAAAGGAGGCCCCAATGGACCCAAAATTACTAATTACCAAACCACCCCAAAGCCTCATCCCTTGAGAAATTTGGGATACCCCTATTGGGCCCTGCCTCCTGCAACACGCTCCTTCCACCTGACACCGTTCATGGCCTGCCACCACTCAGAGATCCATGCTTCACCACCTTCATCTGCTTCTTTAGAAGCTGATGTCGGACTAGAGGCCTCCCATCCTCATCCAGAGGGGCCTCAGACTGAATTGGGGTCACCTTCCCTCGAATTTTCACTCGCTCAGTCAGCCCCAGTTTACGCACAAAATCCACAATCTCGCCCCAACCTTTCCTTGCATCCTCCATCTGCAATGCAACCGACCAGGAAGCTGACCAAATGACAAATGGCTGCAACACCCCACCAACCACTCCAATCCTTTGCCACGACCCTTCCATCGACTTCAGCCCCTAGCCAATGGCAGCTCAATCCACCACTTCTTGCAAGCCACCTGCCCATTTGGGACTCAACACCAGAGAGGTAACTTGTTGCACTTCCTCCGCCGACTTCCCCACCTACAAAGCCAAGGCAACAAACAACGACTAAATGTCAAGGTTTGTTCTCGGCCGCCAGTCCAACGTCAGGAATTCTTCCCCAAACAACAACCTCACAACCCTCCAAAAATCTTCTCCATCCACTCTGAAGACATTCGTCAACCTATTCCTCGAGATCAGGCCACGAAACGCAGGCATTTGCCCGTCCGACATCAAAGAAAAGTTAACTTTCACCTTGGCTCTCAACTACTCCAAAACTTGATCACACCGCCAACCGCCACACAACCACTACAAAATGTTGAGGACGAACACAAAGGCCTTTAAAAGCCACCACCATCACATGTCATGATTACTCCACACGCATCGTAGAAAACTAAGCATCATCTCCAGTCACTCACACTGATTGCCTCCATCATCTTCCATCACCACAAGGCCACTTGCATTAATGTCGCAGCACACACACCACAAGGATCATTACTTCCCATGGGTCTATGGCTACAAATGGTCATTTCACAAACAAGCTCAGGTTCACTTTTCTAAAATAAGCCATCTAACCAAATTCAAAATCATGAGAACTAAAATTTCTAAGTCCTCGAATAATTTAAACATATGTTCCAAGGAGCCATTCGCTCCCACATTTGAAAGTTTGTCAGCTTCCAAGTTAGCTTCCTGAAGGACATGAGACACTTTAAAATCTTCAAAACCACCCAACAGAAGTTGCATTATTCGAACCATCTTGTCTAAGTTCCATGCCTCCATTCGGCCTCGAGCTATCCCATTCACCACAATTTGAGAATCTCCCTCCAAATGGAGTTTCTTCACTCCCAATTTCTTAGCCATGAGAATGGCTTCTAACGCCGCTTGACACTCAGCAACGTTGTTCGAACCATCCACCAATCTTTTAGCACTAATGGCCAGAGTATTGCCCCAATCATCTCGAGCAATAGCCTCAACTCCAGAGACCCCTGGGTTGCCCCTCGACGCGCCATCGAAATTTATCTTAATCCACCCCTTTTTCTGGTGGAGTCCACTCTATAATTGATCCACCCTTACTATGAGGATTAACCCTCAACAACCCATTAATGGGCTTGATCAGTCAAAGTAGTCTTAGGACCAATATTATTGTGAAATTTTTGAATGAAATCATTAGCCAATTCTTGAAATGGTGTGATTGAATAAGGAGTTAAATAACAATACCATTGCAAAGCTTTATCTCTAAATGTTCTAGTAATCAATTTAGCCAAAAGTATTTGATCATAAGTAAAATCACTACACAAAGTTTGAAATGTTTTCACATGAGTCATATGATCATATTTCCCATTATAAATCTCCAATTGAGGGACTTCCACTTGTTTAGGGGTGATAACATGAACAATATCATTAGATAATGGGCTGACTATATCAAATGTGAGCACATTATACTTTGATTGGTTCATGTAAGCTATTTGTTATTGCAAGGATGACACAATTTGAGCTAGGCTATTAATGGTTGCTTTAGTGGATAGGTTGAAATTGTACATGCTTGATTGGGATGGAGGAGTAACATTGTTAAATGAAGGAAGAGGTTGAGAATAAGGAGGTGGAAAATTATGATAGGTAGCTATGGGAGAGGATTGGGTAACAAATTGAAGACTCATGGAAGGACGGATGAAAGTATTAGCAATGTTTCCCCCTTGACTAACATGTGTAGGAACAACATTTTGTGTGGAAGTAGCCATGATGTTGGATGTAAAAGTAGGCACACTAGTCATAGGAATAAAATGATGAACTTCAATAGGAGTTTGAGTGTAACCAAGGGCTTCAACATAACTTTTTAAAGGCATGGTATTAGTGTCAACAATATGAGCAAGGCCATGCAACAAATCAGTACCAATTTTATCACTTTGAACCATTCTTTTTAATCCTTCAATCAATAGGATTGTTGACTCATCCATTGTTGAAGATTTTCAAATTCATTGTCAATCTTCTCCAATTGGTCAATGGAAACCCTAGTTAGTGATTCACCCTCATCATGAGAATTATGTAAAGAATGGGGATAAATAACATCAATTGTTGGAATAGAAGAACCACCCACATTCTCATGAAACAAGTTATCCAAATTAGGCTCCATATCCTTAGTAATTAAACCTTGGGAAGCCTTAATTCTACAACTTCTTCTCATGAGAATATTATAGGTAGGACTAATAATAGTAAAACTCATGCACCAAGGAGGGAAATTTAAATTTGAATTTAAAAATTATGATTAAGCAATGCACATTTTTTGTGAAAATGATTGATTAACCAATTAGTTAAGCAATTCGATTTGTGGATCTAAAAGAGAAATGCATCTAGATCATAACATAACATTAAAAATTAAATGGAGAATTTATGCAACCCTCATGGTAAATTTTAGAATCATAAGTTAGGCTTTTTGTGAACTCAACCACTAAATTTATGTAATTCAAATTGAAAATGAGATCTAGGAAGGATAATTTGAATTTTAAATTAAATGAATAATCATATCTGAAATGATAAATCCAAATTAGACAACCCACAAGCTTAATTTTGGAATTAAAAATTAGTGTTTTTGTGAATTCAACCTCCAAATTTTTAAAATTCAATAAAAAAATTAAACTTGCAAATGAAAATGAAAATTTGAAATTGCATAAACACTCAGATCTGAAAACAAAAATTAGAATTGCAAGTGTAAGGAGTTGGGTTCACCAAAATGTAATGGTAAAAAATTAGTGTTTCTACCATTAGACGTATGAAAACCACTAATTTTTACTTGGGGACCAATTACATTAGGGACATATAGGAATTAGATAAATCTAAACCTAAGAGGTCCAATTGTTGATCTAATTCCAGGCGTGTTAAATGTGCGGGAATTGATGTAAAAATGCATAAATAGTAAGCTACAATCATTGGATCAAACCACAAACCTAGATCTAAGGATTATAAGAGGATTTAGATCTATTCCCAGAAGGAGCTCTTGATTTGTCGAGACCAGTGTGATGGTTACTTTGGTCCTCTAAAATTTTCGCACTCCAATGGGGGATCGATTCGTCTCTACAAATAAAGCTTATCTTGAAGATCGCAGCTCTGTACCTGCTTCCTACACATAGAAAAGAGGGGAAATAGGTTTGGAATAGGTGTTTGCCAAAGTCAAACCTTGATTGTGGAATTAACCATAAAATAGAAATGAAATCTAATTGAATTGTAGTAAAGGAAATGTTCTCCTTTTGAGGGAGATGTTGAATAATGACTGAAAACATAAATGATGTACCTCCTTGTGAAGTTTTATTTTTCTCCACACAAAATTTAGGGTTTTGTGAAGTCTTCAATAACATAGAACATGAATGTCAACTCCAATGCTTGAATCTTGACTTTATCTCTGCTCTAATGCTTGAAGGAAGACTAATTACTTGCCTACTTGAACTTGAAGGCTTGATTGCTTGATGTCAATTTGAATTTCACGTGTGTGGATTATTGGATGACCAAATGAGATGGGTAGAACTCTTTTTATACTTGCCCATTGAAAAACAAACTATTTTTCCGACATGAGCTAACACAAAGCTAGATTTCCCGCTCAAATTTGAAGACTGTTAAGAGGCTCAAAATTGAGCCCTAATTGGGAGGACCAGGGTGTGGCGCCCTGGTCCTAAGAGGGGACCATGGCATGGTGCCCTAGTCCTACCCAATCAAGCACAAAAACAAAGGGTGAGGATGATGTATTTAGTGAGAATGTTGATAAATGTGCAAAGCACGAGCATAATCAGGTCATGTTCAGGCCTCAGAGTGTGAACGCCAAGGTGAGGGTTCAAATGCGGTCAAAATTGTAAGGGAGCACAATTTAGGATGCTACAACTACATACATGCATACATGCACACACATACATATTTATGTATGTATATGTATATGTATATGTATATGTATATGTATATGCATATGTATATGTATATGTATATGTGTGTATACATATATGTATATATGTATTTTTTTATGTATGTATGTATGTATGTTTACACACATATACATATACATGCATATATATGTATATGTATACATATATATACATATACATACACATACATATGCGTATATACACACACACACACACATATATATATACATGTATATATATATACATGTATATATACATGTATACATACATATACATGTATACATGTATATATATGTATGTATGTACACACAAGTGTACTTTAATGGATGAAAATGGAATTGGGTAGAATAAGACCAAGATCCACTTTCATACAAACATTCAAATAGGAAATCACCTAAAGGAGTGATCGTATTTAACTAACTCTCGTAGAAGAAAGTCAAATGATACTTCTAGGGTTTCTATTCCTTTTGTTGCTTTGGAAAGTGAATGAACTATGGAGATATGTTGAAGCAATGTGAAACTATGACTAAAGTATGAAGTAAATGAGAACTTAGAATGTTGCAATTAACTGAAAAACAAATAGAGATACTACAACAAACACGTAAATGGATAGGAAATATGACTGTGCACCTTTTTTTGCAATTTGAAGCTGAATTTGTGGGACCAAGATTCCCAGAACACCCTGGTCTTCTGTTATATAACTAGTTTTTGAAATATACTTTCTAATATTGAGACTAAGTTTCATGCAAAATCTAGAGGGAAACCTGAGGACAGGGTGCCCCAAGCACCTTGATCCTGAAAAAATAGGTCCAATTTTTTAGAATGGGTTTGTATCAGTTTGTTGAAGGTCTCATGAACTTTGTGCCTTTGTCAGTGACCTATAACTGCACACAAGAGGAGAGAAAGGGTGTTGGGGATAGGGGTTTTCCTATGTCAAACCTTGGGTTTGGAATTAACCCTATATTTTTTTTAAAACTATACCTGGTAAACTTTTTAACATGACCGGTGACGTTGGCACAACACGCCCTCCGACTCCATGTGAACGTTGTTGACCTGGACCTATGAACTGGTGAGGCCACAAACGGGGGACCTCATCCCCACACTTCACTTGTTCAAATCCGCGAGCATAATAGCCCAGTGAAGGCACAAGGCCTTGTGAGCATAATAGCCCAACAAGGATTTGAACCTTGGTGGTCGCTTCACCAACGAAGTGTTTAAACTGCGACACTACATGTCTGAAGATAAGGAATTAACCCTAATTGACATATAAATTGAACTTGAATTAAATTGGAAAAAGCTTACCTTTTGAGGGCGAGGTTAGATCTAAAATTGAAATGTTTGAATGTAGATGATTATACCTTCAATAAGTGATCCAATTCCCTTAGGACAATTCCTCCATGTGTTGATGCAATAACATGATAAATCACGTAAAATCTATTATGAAATCGTACTTGAAACATAATATGATTATGTCTTGATGTAGTTTGTTTCTCCTTGAATCAAACCCACTCTTGAAGAAGAAGATTTGCTCTTGAATTGGATGATAATGCTAGCATGAGATGAGATGTTTTTGTATACACCTAAAAATTGGCTATGAGCAATTAAACAAATATTTAATATTTATTCTTCTATTAAATAGTTAATTCGAAAAGATTAATTAATTAAATTCATTTTCATATCTTTCTATTAATTAATATTTTATTAATTAATTCATTTATCTTATTCCTTGAATTAATTAAATATCTAATATTTAATTATCTTATTCCTCTAATTAATTAAATATCTAATATTTAATCATTCCTCTAACCAAGTTAATTAAATATCTAATATTTAATTATTCCTTCTAATCAAGTTAATTAAATATCTAATATTTAATTATCTTCTCCAATCAATTAAATATCTAATATTTAATAGTTATTCTCCTATCCTATAGTCTCAAATATTAAATAATTCCTAAATTATTTAATCCCTTTTTCCAACTCACCCTCCATCTCCACTTCATCTTCCCTTTGCCAACTCATCAAACATGTGGCTAAGGAAATTAATATTTCTTAAATATTAATTCATGATTTATCTCCAACTTCAAAAATTAATGAAAATTGTGTACGTACACATATTTCATAACCATTTTCTATATTCTTTCCAACACCTTTACATCTTGGGAGGGACTTGAGTCCACTTGTTCTGCCATGCCTAAATTTCCTCCAACCATCCCTAGATTCCCTCAATCAGCAACCCAGTCAAGGTGAGATGAGTGACACTTGTCTTCTCCTTCCCCCTTTCTCTCAACCTTCACCTTTGCTCACAACCATTCAAATCTATAGATCTAATCATGACCGTTGATCTGAGCCACATCATCTTATCCTCTCAAAATCTATAAAATCAAGAGCTTTAGTTGAGAGAGTGAATCTTCAAGAGAGTCTTCAAAAATAGTTTTCAAGCCAATCTTATGCATCTGTGAGTTTTTGAAGCAATTAGCAAATAGCAAATATCATTTTAGCAATATAATCATATAGCATAATCATTTAGTATAATCATGTAGCTTTGCATATCATACTATCAGTTAACTACAAGTTAATAGTCCATTCTTCATATGCCATCTTGGAAGCCAACAGTGCATTGTCTGAGAGCACACCATCTACAACCAGGAATAGTGGAGTTAGGACGCAATGAGACATAAGCCATGAAGGTAAAATAATGTTTTATTTTAGTATGTATTTCATGTAGTTTCATTGGTGGATTTTGGATTTCCTGTATGCATTTCCATTGTATTTTGTGAAACTAACTTATTACAGGTAACATTTTGAGGATGAAATTCAAGCTCACACATTTTGGTGCCCACCATGGGGCTGGACCTCACATATACCTTTAAAAATCTTGCAAAAATAAAATTAACACATTTGTAATGCAGATTCACGCATGTGTGAATTCTGACAGCGCTTTTGTTCGATAGGTTAGCGTATTTGCATCATAGGTTAGCGCATTTGCATCACAGGTTAGCGCATATGTCATGTAGGTTAGCGCTTTTGTTTGAAAATCTGCTCATTTGCATCATAGGTTAGCGCATTTGCATCACAGGTTAGCGCATTTGCATCGCAGGTTAGTGCTTCTGAACATAGGTTAGTGCTTTTGTAATGCAGGTTAGCGCATTTGACAGATGGGTTAGCGCATTTGACAATTGTTTTAGCGCATATGTTCTCTAAGATAGTGCATTTGAAACAAAGTGCAAAATTTTTAATCAAATCTTGAAATTAGGCTTGTGCAAGGGTAATATATATGGAATATAACATTTAAGTATAAGTGATGTCACTTATACTTTAAGTTATATTCCATATATATTGTCAGGATGTTTGAGAGGGGTTTTAGACCTTTAGGAGTTATAATGCAAAATCTAGTTTTTGGAAGATCCTCCAAATTTTAGACTTAGTCAAATTTCAGGGCATTTCAGAATCAGGAGTGAAATATTTGTAACCACGATTTGAAATTAGGCTTGTGGAAGCCCACCTAAGGTTTTGATTTTTACTAACTTCTTTTAATTGCAGGTTTCTAACAATTTCTTGCAGATTTGGAGGAATTAAGTTAGGATTTAGTGATTTCTTTTCTAGCTTTTTCAAAGTTGGTTAAAATGAACTCATATTTCCTTTTGGGTAAAAAGAACTTCATTTTTCAAATTGGTGTTTTAAAAAAGTACCTCACTTATTTTTTTTTGGGCTCTAAAAATAATCACATTTGCAAGGTAAAAAGAACAACAAATCAAACATTTACTTTCTTGCAAAGTTAGGACATTCACACCTCAAATTTTGGGCTCTAAAAAGAACAACAATCTTTTATTTTCTTACAAAGGTAAAAAACACAATCAATCTTATATTTTGCAAGTTAAAAAGAACAATCAACTTGTCCATTCTTACGAAGCAAGTTACTTTTTGCAACGATTTTCATTTTGTTGACCAGAATTTCCAATTCCTAGTTTAAAAAATCATTTGCTATGTGGGGCTAAAATAAACACCATGCTTGTTGGAGCAACATCTCTAAGTAGAGGATAAATCACATTGCTATGAAAAGTTAAAAAGAACACTTGTATTCCATGTCTCGAAAGTGGTAGGTATATGCTCTCCCCTTAATTGGGTGACCAAAAAGCCAAACCCACTCTTTTACGCTTTCTTTACTTTCAAGCAATTAAATCCTTTAGAGGGCGTGGCTTCCTGAGCTGCCTTGAGGGGGCCAGTGAGAAGGGAACGACCTAAAGTGGAAACAGGCTAATACCAAGTCCTTCCAATCCACTATAAATAAATCATGTTTGTGACAAAAGTCCCAAACAACATGTGCTGATAAGTTCATACCGACACTATGTTTCCCCATAAACCCTATGGAGCGTAACCTCTATAGGCTAGGAACCTTCTATATTTACAAAGCTGAAAGTGCCGCATGTATGGCCACATGACGGGAAGCCTTTACTAAAAACTATTTGTACTAGTTGCTAAAAGCCTTCTAGTTGTTAGCGCAGGAGGTCGGACCTTTGAAGCGGCTCACACACATACCGTTCCTGGTAGAGATATAAAGTTTGCCATGGGGAGTTTTCATGGAAACTGATGCTTGGCTGCCCCGAAGAAGTGAGTGCCGAAGGTGAAGCCAGTGGAGTCAAGCATCTAAATATCCGCTTTGAATAGCGTAGCCTCGGGGGAAACTCCATGTGAGATTCAACAACTATTGTCTCAGCTTGCCATAAGATTTGTACTTGCTTGTGCATTTTATTTATTAAACATTGTGTCTTCTATGTCTATAACATGTTCCAAATGGTCAAAAATTGAAGAAAATTATCACCTACGAGTGAGCGAAAATCCAACAAATTGCTGAAAAAATTGATCAAAAGGGTAATACAAAGGCTTTCCAATATTTGAAATACCAGATCAAACCAAGTGATCAAGAGTATATCATCCAACTATCTCAACAATAACAATACCTAGATAGGTATTCAAGTTAGTCAAGTCAAGTTTCCATTTCAAGAGACTTTATCCATATCATTTGACATACTTTGTCATTGGGGCCTATCGAACAAACCCTCTATTCGACTTAATGAGCCTGAGTATCCGAAACGAAGTATCCATCAAGTCAACAACATCAACCTATCTAAACTAAAACTTTGATCACTCATGTGATCATCCCTTGTCACTTGAAAAAGAAGAAGCTTATTCAAAGGAAACGAGTCCTAGCCTAAATCAAGATCAAGATATCATGGCTCTCCAATCTAATCTCATTTTTGATCAAGATCCTACCAATCAAGAATCTTATGATGATCCCCTAAAATTTTGGTATTCCATCCACGATGATCCCATTTTATCTCAAGAGAAGAGTCCCATTCAACATCCACCTCCTAAGCAAGAGCATGGTATCCCTTCCATCTCCTTCACTAATCTAATTCAAAATCAAGTGAAAAACACAAACTCAAATGATCCTACTCCAAGTCAAGATCAAGATCAAGAAAACTCTTCATCCTCCAAATCCATTTTAGGTCCTTTCGTTCCAAAGTCAAACTCTTCATCCTCTAAATCCATTTTAGGTCCTTTCATTCCAAAGTCAAACTCTTCATCCTCTAAATCCATTTTAGGTCCTTTCATTCCAAATTCAATCTCTTTATCCTCCAAATCCATTTTAGGTCCTTTCATTCCAAAGTCAAACTCTTCATTCTCCAAATCCATTTTAGGTCCTTTCATTCCAAATTCAAACTCTTCATCCCTTCCATCCATCTTGGGTCCTTACTTCCCTCCATCCACCCTTCCATCACCTCAAATGATACATAAGAAAGATCAACAAAGGCACACATCTTTGAACTTCTTTCAAAAATCTATCTAAACATCTTTTGAAAATTATTCTTCCATCATTTCCTTTATCTATTTTGGGTTCTTATGTCCCAAAATTCAATTGTCCTCCATATCTTCATCACTTCTCAAGTTGTGTACCAACACTCATCTTGAATACATTTCTATCTTTCCTCACACAAATCTTCAAACATTCTATCTATTATCCAACACATATTTTCTATCCTTCAATCGCTTTCATTCGATCCTTTGCATAAATTCACCATCTATGAAATAGGCATTTGTGTCATTTTGTCACATGCTTGCCCATGCTTGAATATCATGCTCAGTCCATTTCCTAGATATCTATCCATGATACACTTCAGAATCTGAGGTTGTTCCTCTTTAACATTATCTTTTGGTTGGGATACACAATTAATCCAGAAAAGAACCTCTTATCGTATCTTGGTACTGACATCTTTTGATTACTATATCTCATACACTTAATCAATTGCTCTAAATCATTGTGATTTCTTAGTCGAAGACATGGCTAGTGAAAAATCTAAAATCTTGCTTCAATGCCACTATAATTATCAGACCCATGTAAGTTTCATTACTTACAAGCCAATGCAATCAAAATAAGAAACGAAAAAAGACAATATCAAAAGATCCAAAGCATGATCAGGAAAAGAAATATCCAGAAAAGAAAAGAAAAAAATCAAATATCAAAAGCTTGGGTATGGGAAAATGCGAGTAACTCCATTGGGGCTATGGATGCCTGGCTGACAATGGAACAATATTTGCGATATTACAGCGATAACCTCATTGGAGGTATGGATTCTTTCTGGCAGCGAGGCTCTATCTAGGATGCTTTTGAAGTTAGGATAACTCATGTAGCTAGCCACGTTGGATTCTAAAGATTACAATGATCATATGAGCTAGAATGAACCCAATTGCACACACATGGGTAATCAAAGACTAAGTACCTTGATCCAATTTGGGATTCTTATTCCCTTTTGAGTCTACTTCCTAGTTTCTAGATATGTTTGGTTGAATTTATCGGTTTCTAAGTGTGGGTTGGGTCTCTATCTTTGAAAAGTTCAGGAACACTTATTCGGGTGGTGCTAAATACTGTGACAATTTTACATATCACCTCTTTACAAATGGAAACTTCTATACTTGGGGTCAAAGTTCCATCCACTTTATTCTTCATACCACATCTCCCATTATCCTTCCTCTAGTATCCATTACTCTATATAAATTCATCCAGTGCTATCTACGATCTTGCTTCGTGCTAATTTATACCATCTATCCTAACTATTCATTTCTTCCATCATCTATCACTATCTATGATCTTGTTTCTCCTATCCATATCCTCTTTTCCATCACTGATCTTGATCAAAACTAAGGACAAAAACATGATTTCAAAAAAAAATCTCTTGACGTGTCTCCTCATAAGCTACCTCCATCTTTCACCCATTCATCTTTAGCTCAACAATTCATTCATTCCTTATCTTGCTATACATTGGGGAAACAAAATACATCTTTCTTCTAATCCAAAAAGGTCAAAAAATTAAAAAAATATGTCCAAAAAAAAGAACAAAAGATCAAAATTGAAAATCAAAGCATGAGTGCATGGCCCATCCATCAAATCAACAATAGGAAAACTATCAAAGTCTACAATTAAATTGAATCAATCATCAATTATCAAATCTATCAAATCAAATTGAAACAACTTAAGCTATCAAATCATTTTAAAAAAATCTATCAATCATGGTTTTCTATCAATCACTGAGTTCAATCAAAACTCTTCTAAACTCTTGCATCAGAAACTAAATCAGTTTCTTAGAGCTACTCAATCATCAAATTTATCAATCAAGCTAATCAGAGCTACTCAAGCTAATCAAAGCAATCAAATCTATCAAATCAAGCTAATCAGAGCTACTCAAGCTAATCAAAGCAATCAAATCTATCAAATCAACATCAATCAGTCAATCAAATCAAGCAATCAATCAATCAAGCAATCAATCAAGCAATCAAATCAATCAATCAATCAATCAAATCAAGCAATCAATCAATCAATCAATCAATCAATCAATCAAGCAATCAAGCCAATCATGCAATCAAGCAATCAAATCAATCAATCAAATCAATCTATCCAACAACATCAATCAATCGATCAATCAAATCAATCAATCAAGTCCTTATTTCATCATACATGTGCATCAAACACATTAAATCTAATCATCAAAGTGATTTTTAGCTTTTGCACTTATCAAATATTACAATCAAACTGATCACATGTCTAGTTAATCAATCCATCTATCAATATCAACATGTCTTATACAAGGATACGTACACTCGGAACCAGACAGATCGGTCTTACACGAGGTACTCACTCTTTGAAACCAGACATTCTTATCAATCATCGAACAAATCAAAACAATGACATAGATCAGCATGACTGCTGGATTCTGTTCTGGGTAGTCTTATCTTTATCAATTGATGGCATGACATGTTTCATCTCTCAAAAATCAGGAAAAACAAATAAAAATGTGCAATCAAAATGTTCTTTCATCTATGAGATCGCTTTGCGCTCCTATCCACTCCATCCTCTCGCATTTTTCACTTCAATTTATCTTAGCTTATCCATTCCATCTTTCATATCCATTGCTCTGAACCATTTAGCAAAAAATATGTAGCCTACCAGCAATTAACAATCTTTGACATACTTGTCACAGTCATTGTCTTAGATTTTATCAACATTTATCAGTCTGCATTTGTATCCCACTATGGTTTGGATCTTGATCAATTCATATATCCATAATAAAATCTTTTTGTTTCCACTGGGGGCAAAATCCTAAATTCCTTTTGCTAAGGTGATCTTTTGAAATTTAGAAAATCCAAAAACATTCGAAAAACTTAGAAAAACCAAAAACACCTAGGATTTTGAAACAGATAACTAGCAACAAAGAAATGAAAATCAAGGCATTTCATCAACAACTGAATCATGAAACTCAGAAAATGAAGAATCAACTAGCAAACTATAAAGGATTATCAAAGATAATTCATTAAGATGATAATATCAGTTAATGACCATAAGAACATGTAAATGACATACAAGATTCAGTGTTTATATCTTGATTTTATTGCTAATCATGTACTCTATGCAACTCAAGGATTTTCATGACTAGAGGAGCTATGATGGGGCATGATTATTTTCTTTGATTGCTGTCTGTGGTTTATCTCTTACTACGGTATGAACTTGTCTTGGGATATGATCAACAAAAGATCAAGGAGGACGTTCCAAGTCATGCATGAAAGGAGATACTCCTTGTTTGTTCTGCAAGCAATACTCAGGTAAACTTGATCCATTATATCAAGTTGCTTGTATTAACTTGCTATATCAAAATCCATGTAAGCAATACTCAGGTCATCTTGAATCATTATGTCAGGTTGCTTATATTTTCTTACAAAATTTTAAAGCTCAATGATGAAATCAAGCACTGTTACCTGATAGCATATGAAGAGTGGCAGTACAATTTTTAGTTAGATCATTTCATTAGCTCATTATTCAGTTGCATTATAAGCATTCATTTGTCAGTTGCATTATAAGCATATCATTTCATTAACAAATCAACGGTCATAAATAAAGATTGAGTATACTTGGACAACAAAAACAATTTGCATTTAATCATTATAGGTGCATTTATTTTTATTTTTTTTTAGAATCATTGTAATCATTATCCATCTCATTTAGTTGTATATAAATCATTGCATTTCATTTGCATTCGCATTTGCATTTAGCTTGCATTTCATTCTTGAATGGGATCCTACAAGCTCATCTTATCGAAGGCTAAATCCATCACAAGAATCATCGAAGCATCATCATAAGTGTATACACAATCATACTGATGACTCATCTCTCTCATGATATTGTCAACCCAACACCAATCTTATATCACCCCCTCAACCGAATCACCATCAACATATCTACTGATCCTGCAACCTAATATCAACAAACTGTCAGTTCTTTATCCAATCAATCTTAATCCATTCTATCAATCGATCACATCTGATCTATCATATCATGTCTTATACAAGATGTATCCTTCCTGAAACCAGACATTTTGATCACGTCTTATACAGGATATATCTTTCTTGAAACCAGACGCTCTTGATCATCTTTGTCTTATACAGGAGGTGTCATTCCTGAAACTAGACTATATCTAGATCTTATCGATCTCATCTTATCAATAGAAAACTAAACCATTGTGATCAAAGAACTCGCACTTTCATCAATCAAAGTTGCAGAATCAAACCTTTTCTAATCGGGACATCAATCTCGTAATCATCCAACTGCTTCACCAATCAATTATCTCAATTGATCTCCCGAGGGGGCATCATCGTACCGCAATTTATCAACCAAGGTCTGGGGCATCCTATCAAACCAATATCATCATCAAATGAAATTATTCTTTGAAACAATGTTGTCTCGACATCATTTCAAAGAGGGGCAAAAAGTATACACCTTAAAATTGGCTATGAGCAATTAAATAAATATTTTATATTTATTTAATATTTATTCTTCTATTAAATAGTTAATTCGAAAAGATTAATTAATTTAATTCATTTTCATATCTTTCTATTAATTAATATTTTATTAATTAATTCATTTATCTTATTCCTCGAATTAATTAAATATCTAATATTTAATTATCTTATTCCTCTAATTAATTAAATATCTAATATTTAATTATTCCTTCTAATCAAGTTAATTAAATATCTAATATTTAATTATCTTCTCCAATCAATTAAATATCTAATATTTAATAGTTATTCTCCTATCCTATAGTCTCAAATATTAAATAATTCCTAAATTATTTAATCCCTTTTTCCAACTCACCCTCCATCTCCACTTCATCTTCCCTTTGCCAACTCATCAAACATGTGGCTAAGGAAATTAATATTTCTTAAATATTAATTCATGATTTATCTCCAACTTCCAAAATTAATGAAAATTGTGTACGTACACATATTTCATAACCATTTTCTATATTCTTTCCAACACCCCTACATCTTGGGAAGGACTTGAGTCCACTTGTCCTACCATGCCTAAATTTCCTCCAACCATCCCTAGATTCCCTCAGTCAGCAACCTAGTCAAGGTGAGATGAGTGACACTTGTCTTCTCCTTCCCCCTTTCTCTCAACCTTCACCTTTTCTCACAACTATTCAAATCTACAGATCCGATCATGACAGTTGATCTAAGCCACATCATCTTATCCTCTCAAAATCTATAAAATCAAGAGCTTCAATTGAGAGAGTGAATCTTCAAGAGAGTCTTCAAAAATAGTTTTCAAGCCAATCTTATGCACCCGTGAGTTTTTGAAGCAATTAGCAAATAGCAAATATCATTTTAGCAATATAATCATATAGCATAATCATTTAGTATAATCATGTAGCTTTGCATATCATACTATTAGTTAACTACAAGTTAACAGTCCATTCTTCATATGCCATCTTGGAAGCCAATAGTGCATTGTTTGAGAGCACACCATCTGCAACCAGGAACAGTGGAGTTAGGATGCAATGAGACATAAGCCATGAAGGTAAAATAATGTTTTATTTTAGTATGTATTTCATGTAGTTTCATTGGTGGATTTTGGATTTCCTGTATGCATTTCCATTGTATTTTGTGAAACTAACTTATTATAGGTAACATTGTGAGGATGAAATTCAAGCTCACACAGTTTTAGATGTTGAAATGAATTGAGAGGAATGCCTTATATAGGGATTTCACAAATAAATTCACCTTTATGCCAACTTATATTTACTATACTTTCACACGGAGCTAGATTTGAATAGGGTAGGACTGCCCAATTATCCTCTCAAAATTTAGGGCAAAAGGTGTAGGAATAGGAGGTGTTGGGTGATCCAATCACAACAACCTTTTCTTGACTTTTTAAGAATGCAAGATAACGGGGTTCTTGATGAGTGCCTAAATATGTCATGTTTTTATGATAATTTATGCTTAAAGACTTTTAATACTTTGTTAATTAATATGTTTGGCGACAAACTTTATACATGCATGTTTGTTACTTTTACTTATATATTCTGCTAATTAGATGTTATATATTAGAAATAGTATTTTATGGAAATGCATTACTTTATGACTGATGAATGATGAAAATAGCCAAACTTCTGAATTTTTGTTGTTATATCTCATACTATCTTTCTTGGACATGTTTCAGATATGCTGAGAAGTTGTTGTAGATGTGGAAGCTTGAACTTCTTGTTCAAATAGCGTGGAATTATTGGTCACCCCTGATCACTCTAGCTGGATGATACTTTTGTTTCTCTCCAAGTCTATTTCATCGACTGTTTTATGGAACTTCAAGTTTTGTTTTGAATAATTAATGCATTGTAAAGTCTTCTGTAGTTTAGGATAGTTGTTGTTAGTCCTTTAGGTGGGTAACATTTATTTATAATTTGAATGAGGATATGTATATATATCCTATGTCGGAAAACTAGTTAGTTATATCATAAGTTAGTTGTTAGTTCAAAGTGTTATTTCTATAATTCCAAAACTTATTTTAATCCCTCATGGGATCTAATTGCAATGAAAATTTGAAGTTGATTTGAGATAGTTGTGTTCACATATCCTAGCAGAGGAAGAGCAGGGCCCGTTCAACCGAAGGGAGGTGATTCTAAGTTAATTCTTTGATTTGATGAGATATTGCATGATCGATTTAGTTACATTCTTTTCTACATGATTCATGGTAATTTTAAAAGTTGAAAATCAATTGCAATATGTAGTTTCCATTTACAAGTTAATTCAACTTAGCTTTTGAGATAGGTTAGTTCATTCACAATAAGTTTAGATTTGCATTTTCTTAGTTCAATTTAGATTGATTGAATGTTGCATTTCAGTTTAGCATTAATCTTAATCTTATTAGAATGGATAACAATGGTGATTAAAACTATGATTAAGGCAGGAACTTTGTTAGAATTATTCATGGAATTTAGTTTGCTTTGAATGTTCTGTAGAATAGATCTCAAATTTCATGCAAGCATAAAATAGATTCTATTTTTCTACAAGTGTAGAATAGATTTCAAATTCCAACAAGTAAAATAGGTTTTGAATTTGTATTGTAGTTTAGATATGTTGTAGCTTTAATTAGATAATTCCATGATTTAGTTATAATTCAAGTTTTGTTTAAACTACATTGGAAGCACTAGAGTGAATAGATTTAGTATCCTCGGTTTAGTTTTAGGCAAGTGCCTTTAGCATAAGATTAAGTTCTTAGAGAGAGATCCTAATAGCTCCCAACGGAGCATGACTAAAGCAAAAGTCACTGTTCTCAGTGCAAAAACCCCCAACTTAGACTCTTCCTTATCACATATAGCTCTAAGACACACCTGGTTTGATATTGAAAGATTAAATGGTGCGAGTTGTGACATCAATGACCTTGTCCACCAGTTCTAATGCCAATTCCAGCTTGGTGGCTCAAAACACGATGTATAGAATATGCGAAATATGTTTTGGAAGTTGAAATTGGGGTGAGATTAAGGATAAAGTAGGATAATAAAAGATAAAGGCCACACCTGTATTTGAGGGCTCAAATAATAGCGTGATGATGTAATAAAGTCATATAAGACCCATAATATTAATTTAAATCAATAAAGGTCCTATAATGCATAGACAAATGGGAAATACTAAAATGAGTGTTAGGAGAGTGTGAAATTGGACACCCTAATCAAAGGTGTACAATTTATGATGCTACATTTAGCTCCCACTTTAGCAAGTAGTGTGATCTTACGATCATACTCTCAATAAAGTAGAAATGAAGAAGATAGAGCATCTAAGAGAAAGACAAGCTAGGGATAGGAAAACACTAAATTTGAGGGGTGATCAAGCCCCCGAGCATATAATCCTATTAATCCATACAAGTAACCTTCACAAAGCAAACAACGTTAGCACTAAAACACAAAATTCCAAGTCAACTACAAAAAGAGACCTTGATAATTAAAATGTCTCAATCGTAAATATCATTATCAACATGTTATTGCAAGAGCACAAGTGGGCTTATAGAAAAAACAAGGATTCACACCAATTGAAAGGAGAAAAGACCATGATCCAATGCTAGCAAAATGTGTTATGCTATGGGTTCATGGGAAATAGAAAAGGAACATGGACTTCACAAGATTGCAAATTTGTGTTATGCTATATGATTCATGGAAGTACAAATTCTCACAAGATAACAAGTTGTGTTATGTTGTGTGATCCATGTAGGAAAGAAGATTCAAGTAGAAAGTTGTGTTATTCTAGTTTTGCTCATCCTAAAAAGATTGAGAAAGATGAGTTGAAAGGTCTATCAAGTTATGTTATGATAGTCAAGTCACCCCAAGAAGTTGGAAAGGAAAGGTTGAAAGGTCTAGCAAGTTATGTTATTCTACTCAACCTATCTTGCTATGATGTTGTATGGTTTTTGGAATGAAGCACCTCTTCTAAGACTTTGGTCTAGTTTCAAGCATGCAATAACCTGTATAAGACACATGATAGAAAATTTACAGTTTCAAGAATGTGACACAAGGATGTAACAACTCATCTAAGACAAATGGTGATTAAAATGAGGATGAAGCATGAGGATGCAACATGAGGATGCACCAATCCCAAATTGATAGTTAATAATAGGGACAAATATGAGTATGTGTCAATCTCATAAATGGTAGATAAAATAGGGATGAAACATGAGTATGAAATAATCCCAAATTGATAATTGATAATTGATAACTGAAAATGCAACTATGAGGCCACATATATTCCCCCCCACCTCTCCTCCCCCTTGTAAGATGTAAACATAGTCCTACGTTGATGTCTTAAGGTAGCAAAGAGCAAGGATAAAAACCTTCATCACCAAGGAGATATCGTTTAGGAAACAATATTCAGGTCGTCCAAGCCAAAGAGGGCATAACTCTTTTGAGGCAATGAAGAGATAGTTGTAAAAGAGATATCTTGCAACAAGTGTAAAGGGATCATTTTGAGGGATGCATGATTGAAAAAGGAGGAAGAGATCCTTGCATAAATATATCTACCTCCAAGAGTAGAGGAGATCTTTAATAAAGATAACATATTTGAAAAGAGAAGGAGACTAAGAATACACACCTTCTCCATTGCTTAGGAAAAAGTGGATTCATAGTAAAGGATTGCATGCTTTCACTAAGGAGCAATTATTCATAAAAGAAATCACTTCAAGGAAGAATAGGTCCTAAACAAGGAACACACATGTACTTGCATGAAGGACAATTCTATGCAATAAAGTACATCAATATATGAAAGATACCACTCAACAAAGAAAAGGTGAATTCTATAAAAATAAGGAATGATTAAAATGTTATTCTTGGTCCCCAAGTATAGAGACAAGAATAACAATGCTATTATGTTACCACCCAAGTATGATTGCACCCAAAATTACACCACCATGAATGACAAGGAGCCCCTAGTAAGTAAGCTAGCAATGTCACATAGTGAGGAACAACATAATATGAACTTAGATGCTATGTGTAAGGAGTAGGATGAGTCTAACTCATTGTCATCTAGTATTTGAATGGAACCGGTCATAATAAGTTGTTGAATTTTATCTTTTAAGAAAATATTTTGTAATGGTGAAAATTAGGGTTTTCCCAATTAAGGTAGCAAAGCCTCTAATTTTTCTCAATTAACCATTACATTAAAAGAGGGATGGACCTAATAGATCTAGGTTTATTCCCTCTTGGGAAAAATTCTAAAATTCTGATTAGGTTCACTTGGTTAGGGTTTGGCCCTCTTTCTAAGTTGAATTGTTAAAATGTTTAAATTAGGGTAAAATAGGTTATTATTGAATAGATTAGGGCATAAATAGTGATCTACAGTTGTCGTACGGAGACACCAGCCTAGATCTAGGCAAAATAGGATGTTTTAGATCTATTCCTAGAAGTTTGGGTGGATTTTTTGGGGCCAGGGCTTATCAATTTTCCATGGTCCTTTGAATTTCTCACTATTAAAAGGTGAACTTGCTTGTCTTTGTGAATCCTCTTGATCCTCCTGAATGCAGCTTTATAACTATTTTTTGTACACAAAGAGAAAGGGGAAATTGTTGGGAGTAGGGGTTTGCCTAAGTCAAACCTTAGTTTAGGAATTAACCTTAAATAAATGTTGGATAAATATACCTCAGATTTGCAATTGTTGTTGATGATGCTTTGCTCTTTGAATGTAAACACATATGTTGTATGAAATGGCATGAATATGACAAAATCCTATTTGCACACACATGATTGCATGAAAATTGACATGACTTTGCTCCACAATGGTTGAATGATGAATATGCAACGTTGAAGATCTCTGAAAATGCTTGATGATGAATGCTTCACAGATGCAAGAGTACTTTAGGTAGATAATGGATGAAGACTTAGATTGCTTAGATGAAATTGGGGTGATAAAATGTCTTTATATAGGGGCTTATAGGTAAATTACCAATTAGGCCGACCTCCAACAGTCATGCGAATCCTCAAAGATCAAATCTTATCATTGAGACAAAGCCCCAACCCCATTTAAAATTGGGGCTTAATTGAGTAAGACCATGGAATTTTGGGTTACCATGATCCAAACCAGGGTGCTCCACACCCTGCTCCTGCCTCAATCAAGACCAAAACAAAGTTGAAATAGGGTGGGTATCCATGGTAGGACCCACAAAAGGTTGTTCATGGCCTCAAAGCTAGAGAATTAGCACAAATGGACCTAGAAAGGTGATGAGGATAGGACACACTAAAGTAGGGGCACAAACATGAGGTATAAATTGGCCTAGTGATAATTTACAACACTACATTCAACCCCCACTTTAATGGGAGTATGAGCCTATGCAAATACTTGTGGTGAAGTAGATGAAAGATGAAAGATGAAGGAGAGGAACAATTAGGAGGACAATCACAAAGAGTAATAAACATCACTAATCTTGAGGAACCAAGCCCCCAATCTTAGGATCTTAACTCACTCAATCACATGCAATGGCACACAAAACAAAAACAAAAACAAAAACAAAAACAAAAACAAAAAGGAAAACAAATACAAACAAAGACAAAAGGGAAAAAGACACACAACACAAAAGCTAAAAAACCAAAGACCTCTTGAAAGTCAACTAGCTAAAGAGACCTCAATATCAAAATGTCTCAACAACTAATATCACTCTTGAAAAAGTCATCACAAGAACACAAGTGATCACAGAGAAAGAACAAGAGCACACATCATCCATGAACTACAAATAGAAAAGCTATGAGCTCATGAGGAGAAGAAAAGGGAGAGGCATGGATACAAATTCTAGTTGTGTTCTTCTATGTGATCTATGAGAATAAGAATGAGAAAAGACATGGATACACATTCTAGTTGTTTTTTTCTAGGTAATCCATGTTGGGGAAGAGAGTAGGAATAGTCTAGCTATGTTTTGCTAGTTCCCCTCATCCTATTGTGTGTGCAACTATCTGGTTTTAGGTGTTAAGCATCTCGTATTTGTTTTCTCTAGTTTGTAGCATGCAACAACCCATGTAAGACATGAAATAAAAATGCAAATGTGTGTCTTGTATTGGGAACATCTCATGTAAGAGTTTGTTTGCTCTGGTTTTGAGTATGTGTAACCCTATGAAAGACAAATATATGCCTGGTTTCAAGGACATCTCGTAAGAGCTTGTTTTCTCTAGTTTCAAGAATGTGCACCTGGTATAAGACATATATAAATGTTGCATATGATTTTGGGCATGAAGCATCTCATGTAAGAGTTTGTTTTCTCTAGTTTCGAGAATAAACAAACCATTTAAGACATGCAAAAATATAGTACAATATAGTACAAAGAGGGCGATATGTATGCCCCCCCTTAAGATGTCAACATAGCCCTAAGTTGATGTCTTAAGGAAGCTAGAAATAAGGATACTCAACCTTCCACACAAAGGATACATTCTTTTAGGCAACAATGTTCATAAATCCAAGCTAAATAGGCAATACTCTTATAAGCAAGGACAAGATAGTTGAAAAAGAGATATCTTGCAATAAGTGTAAAGGGGATCCTTGGAGGAGAAGAGATATTTTATCAAAACACATCTAACTCCAAGAAGAGTCTTGAAAAAACATAGCATCTTCTACCAACAGAAGGGAAGGGGAACAAGAATGCCTACTTTCCTCGTATTGCTAGGTAAAAGGGATTCTTGATGAAGGATGACACACTTTTGACCCAAAGGGAAGGGTTTGTTTATAATAGATGCACATTGGAAAGTGTAAAAGAGGTTGTATTAAATAATAAACCTCTTGTATAAGAGATAATCCTTGAACAAACAAAAACTTCACACAAGGAACAACAACAAATCATAAGCAAACACCACTCAACAAAGGAAAAGTGGATCCTTAGAAAGGGTAGGAAAGATCAATTCCCCCCCAAGGGACAATGAGAAGGATTAAGAAACTTATAAGGAGATATTATACATAGTAAAACTTAATATTCCAAGAAAAGAAAGGTCCTAAATAAGGAACACACATGTACTCTCATGAAGGAATATTCAATGCAAGAAAAACATCAAGATATGCAAAATGCAACTCTAAAGAAGAGGTAATATTCAAAGAAGGAAATATTAAGATGAAGTACCACACACCCTCCTAAGGAGAGATTAATCATAATAGACATACCATTTCGTGCAAGAAAGGACATCAAGTTATGAATAATGCAACCCAAAAAGGAAATAGTGAAACCTTAAATAGAGAAAAGAGATAGGATAATATTCTTGCCCCTCAAGCGTAGAGGAAAGAATGAATGATGTTGCTACCCCAAGATGTTTGTAATTGAAATAACACCACCTCCTACAAAGATCCCTTGATGAAGTTAACTACTAGTGTCATAGGGTGAGGATCAACATGAAGGGTGAATGGAGTGCTAAGGCACTACCTCTTCACCAAGGAAGAGTGCAAGATCAGTTGTAAGAGCTATACGAGCCCTATCATATAGGTCTTGAATAAATATTTTAAATGATTTACATTTTCCAAGAGAATGAGAATAACTACAATGAAAAATACAATGTTCATCACCTTCTTTATGCTTATGATCACGATCAAGTTTTAATGAAAAAAAGACAATATTATTATCATACTTCAATCTCCAAAAGATTCTAGTAGCTAATTTATCTTGGTCATCAATGGGAGTGTGTCTTGTCTCTTGAGGTGTAGGACAAGTGTTGCTAGAAGAGGATGGATTGTTTTCTATGATTTTTACTATGCCATTATCAATGAGTCCTTGCATTCCATTTTGAAATTTCGGACAATCATTGATATTATGATTATTAGTGTTATGATGTAAGAAAAAAGGGGTGTTTGAGGAAGAGGCACCCTTAGATGGAGGAAAATTTATATGTCTTGGAAGGTACTCCTTAAAGTATTGAATTTTAAGAAGATCATCCATAGGTGACTGATGAGGATGTCCTAGACCTTCGGTACTAGCTTGTGTAGGAGGGTTTATAGGGACTTTGATTCCTTGTTCAAATTTTCCAAGTCCTTGTCCTTTATAACCTTGTTTTGATATTATGTTATAGTGACTCCTATAAGAGATTTTTAATTGATAAGAAAGAGTATTGTAATTAATTTCTTTAAAATTTATAGTGTAAGTATATTTAGAAGGAACAAAGGGAGAAATAGATGAAGAAGGAATATCCTTTGTAGGAAATTTATCCTTTCTATAATCATGCATATCCTCTTTGATAGGTTGGGAAGGACGATCCTTATCATCTCAAGCCTCATGTTTACTTAATGTAATGTGGGGAGATAGATCATGAATGAAATGCATAACATCATCTTCTCTACAAATGTTAAGCTCTAGGAGAATAAGGGGGATCTAGAGAGATTGAAATACCAACATTTTGACCTTGCCCCCCTTGTGCCAGGTATGTATGAGAAGAAGATGGTGCCATATCGCTCTTCAATGATTTCTCTCCATTAGAGAGATCATTTATAGGAGTATTATATCTTTCTTCATTCACATGAGATACTCTAGGAGAGGTACATGTATTAGGTTTTTCGCTAGCATCTCTATGATTATGATCTACAAAAGCTTTTATATAATCTACATATGTAATGCATTTTCCTAAAAATATTACCATAAAACAACATATATCATGAGTAAAAGCTTTGAGATATAATTGGTTCATAGGAAGCATTTTGGAAATTCTAAAAATGCAATATGCCAAAGTGCTATGAATGAAAAGAAACAATGTAAAGTGAAAGAAACCATTATCCAACACATAATTATGATATATATAAGTGAAAAATAATGTAACCATATGTGAAATGGAAAACACATCAGATCTATTAAGTGTCATTATGAATTTCTAAGATCAAATTTGAAAACAAAAGTTACAAATTATGCAACCCACAAATCAAATTAACCAAAATAAATTAGGGTTGTTATGAATTTAACCTCTAAATTTATGTAATTTTGATTAAAAATATAATCTGTAAGTGTAAATTTGAAAATTAAAATGCTCACAAATCATATATGAAAACACAAATCATAAATAATGGTGTATAAGGAGTTGGGTTCACCAAAATGTAATGGTGAAAATTAGGGTTTTACCAATTAAGGTAGCAAAGCCTCTAATTTTGCTTAATTAACCATTGCATTAAAAGAGGGATGGACCTAATTGATCCAGGCTTATTCCCTCTTGGGAAAAATTCTAAAATTCTGATTAGGTTCACTTAGTTAGGGTTTGGCCCTCTTTCTAACTTGAATTGTGAAAATGCTGAAATTAGGATAAAATAGATGATTATTGAAGAGACCGGGCATAAATAGTGAGCTATAGTCGTCATACGGAGACACCAACCTGGATCTAGGCAAAACAAGATGTTTCAAATTTGTCCCCAAAGGTTTGCCTTCATTTTTCAAGACCATGGCTCATCAATTGACCATGGTCCTCTGAATTTCTCATCGTTAAAAGGTGAACCTGTTCGTCTATGCGAATCTTGTTGATCCTCCCGAATGCAGCTCTATACCTATTTCCTGCACATAGAAAGAAGGGGGAAATTATTGGGAATAAGGTTTTGCCTAAGTCAAACCCCAGTTTAGGAATTAACATTTAATGAAATAATGCAAATACTAAAATAAATGCTAGATAGATATGCCTCAGATTTGCAATTGTTAATGATGATGCTTCACTCTTTGAATGTAATCGTATATGTTATATTAAATGGCACGAACATGAAAAAACCCTAATCACATACACATGCTTGCATTAATATTAACATGACCTTGCTCCATAATGGTCGAATGGTGAATATGCAGCCTTGAAGATCTTTGAAAATGCCTGATGATGAATGCTTCATGGATGCAAGAATGTTTTAGGTAGATAATGGATGGAGACGTAGATTGCTTATATAAAATTAGGTTGATAAAAAGTCTTTATATAGTGGCTTCTAGGTAAATTATCGATTAGGCTGACCCCCAATGGTCATGCAAAGCCTCTAAGATCAAATATTACCATTGAGAGAAAGCCCCGACCCCATTTCAAATTGGGGCCTGATTGAGCAGGACCGTGATGTTATGAGGTGCCATGGTCCAGACTAGGGTGCTACATGCCTTGGTCCTACCTCAATTAGGACCAAAACAAAGTTGAAACATGGTGGGTATCCCATGGTAGGAACCACAAAAGGAGGTTCATGGCCTCAAAGTTGGAGAATTAACACAAATGAACCTAGAAAGGTGATGAGGATAAGACAAACTAAAGTAGGGGCACAAACATGAGGTGTAAATTGGGTTAGTGAAAATTTACACTACACATTCATTGGTGGAATGACCATGGATTTGATGATACTTGCAAAAATAAGGATTGTGTTAATTTTTCTTATGATTCTTTTTTTGATTTTTCAAAGGATCAGTAATCAAGTTGTCTTTAAGAATGTCAAACAAAATACACTCTTGTTGTGATGAGAATTTGTAAGAAGATGCATTAAACAATGGGAGAGGGAATGTTGATAAACGAGGAGGTTGGAAACCAAAACCTTCTTTCAAAAAGTGTGATGCAGATTTCTCATGACCATCAAAACTTTGTTGTACACATCCTAAATCATATCCATTGTATTTATGTTTAGAATGAAATATAGGTGTTGAAATGTCTAGAGGAGAGGGTTCATTCTTAATGCCAAGGTCTAAAGAGCTCCCATCATCATCAAGACATGTGTTGGAAGGAGAGGTGAAAATTGATTTAGAAGAAGCTTGGATAAATGACACACATGGCTCCTTCAATGCTTCATTCTTAGATTGAGGGATCTTAGACCAATTAAAGGAAGGTTTAAAGTCTAATCTACTCCAATTATTTGCTAAAGAAGTGTCATTGATGGGAGATTGTGTTTTTCAAGGAATTGTATTATTAAAGGGAGAAATGCATTGGATTAAGATCAGACTTGATTATGCGAAGCTAATTGTTATATAGGAATTTGATCATGTGATGAAGAGTAGAAGGGACTACTTTCATAGCATGAATTCACGGTCTACCTAGAGGAAGGTTATAACTGAGATCGTTGGGCATGGCATGAATAGGAGTGGGTAAATTCATAGGTCCTACTTTGATAGGTAATATGATTATACTAAGTGACTCTCTAGTTACATTATCAAAGCTACTAACACAAAGAGGATCAGGTTGAATAGAAGAAAAATCCCAATTTATCTTTTCTAATAAGTCAACATGACAAATGTTAAGTGTTGACCCATTATCAATTAAAGTACCTTTTATTTTTATTTGTGAATACGAGGAGTAATTATAAGGGGATCATCTCTATTCTTAACCTCTATAGAAGGCAATTCATCTTGTGATAATTTAATATCATTTGGTTTAGAAGAAGAAAGAGGAACCACCTTTTGTAAGGCTTCTTAGATCAAACCATGTGGTATGATGGTGAAGTTTGAATAAAGTCCCAAAGGGAGATCTTAGATAACGTTGCATGAAGTTGCTCAACAAGATTAGGTTTCTTATGACCACTTTGCTTAAGATGATGTGGGGAAGGAAGGGAAGTAAGAATAACTTGGAATCTTGCTTGTTATTTTTATTGTTATATATGCAAGGTACATCAATACCACTTTTTGTGCTATTTTCCTTTCCATATCATTTATTTCACATATGTGTTTTGCAACTCTTAAGATATAGCCAAGAGGTCTCTTTGGTTTCTTATAATCAACCATAAAATGGTTTTGAGGTTGAGTGGCACATTATACAAATCTAGGCCTCACATTACTAGAAAAATGAATAGTATTGACTTGATTAAGCTTTTTGTTCTCCAAGGACTCATCTTTAGGAGAGAGAGCATCAAGGAAAGTGATAATGATATAATCTTCTTGCTCCAAGGTATCTTGATGGGTAAGTCAAACTTTAGGAGAAGGACAAACATAACTCATTAATGCTTCATCTCTAGTGGGGGATTCATTGAAATGAAAAGGCAGTATGGTATCACTAGGAGAGGTAGCAACAATACCATCCCCTTGCACCAAATGATCCTCATGGGGGAGGTACATTTTAGGAGAAACATGAACATCATTCTCCAAAGCTTCATCCCTAGGAGGGAGATCTTTGAAAGAAGTGTTAATAATTTTTTCTTGCACCAATGTGCCCTCATTGGTGCGACCAAATTTGGGAGAGGGCAAAACATAGCTATAAATGAAAGGAAGAGCTAAGTTATCATCATATGGATAAAAGGGAACATTATAAACATCTTGAATATGAATTGAAATTGAACTAGAAAAATAAGATAACAACTCCATATGCACTTATGATCAAACAAGAAACTCATATGCCATATTAAAGATGTAACAAAAAAATGTTCACTCAATATATGCAATGAATTATATAATATTAAAATATGAAGATGCCCCAATGTAAGAAGTGTCGGGTTTACCAAAATGTAATTGTGGTGAACTAGACCTCAAAATGCATGTAACTATAAGTGCATAAGATATATGTTTTAGAAATGATTACAAATGTGAATCAATTAGGTGCATAAGAATTAGATCTAAAAATGAAATTTAGAATTGATGCAAATGTAAAAAGAGTCGGTTCACCAAAATGTAATGGATGAAATAACTCTTGTAGAAGAGAGTCAAATGATACTTCTATGGTTTCTATTCCTTTTGTTGCTTTGGAAAGTGAAAGAACTATGGAAATATGTTGAAACAATGTGAAGCTATGACTAAAGTATGAAGTAAATGAGAACTTAGAATGTTGCAATTAACTGATAAACAAATAGATATTTTGCAAAAAAAAAACAAAATGGATAGGAAATCTAACTGAGCACCTATATCTACAATCCAGAGTTGAATCTGGGGGATTGAGACACCTAGAATGCCCTAGTCTTTTGCCCTATAGCTAGTTTTTGGAAATCTACTTTCTAATACTTAGACAAAGCTACTTGCAAAATCTAAAGAGAAACCTTGATGAAAAGGGCGCTCCAAGTGCCCTAGTATGGACAGGGGCTCCCTAGGCACCCTGGTCGAAAAAACCAAGTCCAATTTTTGAGAATGGGTCTGTATCATTCTGCTAAAGGTCTCCTAAACTTTGCGTCTCCATTGGAAACCTGTACCTTCACACAAGAGGAAATAAATGGTGTTGCAGATAGGGGGGTTGCTTAGGTCAAACCCTATGTTTGGAATTAACCCTAATTGAAATAGAAATTGATCTTGAATTGAATTAGAAAAGCTTGTGTGTGCGGGAAAAGTGGGGTATAGAAACACAAAAGTCAGGTTCCAAAAGATCCACACACCAATTGGACTCTTGGTGCAAGTTATGAGAGCTAAATTGAATAACTCAACTTCTTAAGGGGTGTTCCATTGTTCTCTATCTCACATGATCCCTCAAGTCAATGTCTTTTCTCTCAGATCACTGAGAAAGTGACTTAGGAATGACAACTCCAAGAACAAGTGATGTTTGATTAATTTATCATGAATGCATTCCTATAACATGTATAATATTTAAACTAGAATGATTTAAACTAGTATGAATATGATGCTATGATAAATATTAGTAATGCTATCCTAACAAGATATACTAGTCTAACATGGATATGCTATGATCTTAAAAATGCTTCTAAATGTTTAATGTGTTTTAACAAAGAGAGGCTAGATGCTTAGTAAAATGACTATAAGTTAGATGCATGAAACTTGGATATCTCAAAATGAGAGAATGAGAGCTCTATTTATAGGAAAAAGAGGGCAATGGATGGTCAAGATTGGATAATCTTAACAAGGGCCAGGATTGAAAGTTATCAATCCATATTCACAATTCTCACCAATGAAATGGTGATAATTGTCAACAAGAGACTACTTGAGAGGAGATGAAAGAAGCATTAAATGCTTGAGAAGACACGAAGGTTACCTTAGGAGGTAAGGGTTAAGGTTAGATTAGGGTCATCCATTGGATAAAGCTTTTACCCAAAGGGTAAATTCTTGTGCAAGGGCTAAAGGGATAACCAAGGTTAAAGCCATGAATGCTTGATGAGACCCTTGGGTTAGATGAAGGTTGAGTTAGAGAAAAAGTCTCTAACCATGCAAGAAGGACCATGCAAGAAGGGTGAGTTAACCATTAATGGTTTGGAAGACTTTGGGGACAAATTTGTAAGAGTCCTTCCAAACTTGGGGGAACACAACAAGTTAGCTTGTTGAAGACATAAAGGCTTTATTGCTTTTTAGAAGACTTTCCTCCAATTTTGAGAAGTGACCTCCTCAAATTTAAGAAAAGGATATGATTGGAGGGGTTAGGCGAATTGATTAAGATTAGATGGGTTCTAGAAGAATTTAAAAGGGGTTTAGGAGGCAAGTGTGAGATGTAGGAAAATGCAAGTGGATAGAGGGGAATTTAAATTAAAATAAATTACTTTATTTCAACAAAAATATAAGCAACTTGTATAAATACAAGTGGGGGATTTAAATAAATAAATAAAATTTATTTATTTGCAAGGATTAATTTAATGTAAATTTAATTAAAAGGGGAGAAAGGGGAATTAATTAAATAAATTAATTTATTTAATCAAAGGTTAGAAAAAGGCTTAGGTGAACTTAATTAAATAAATTGAGTAATTCATTTAGTCAAATAGATGAATATAAAGAATTTAATTAAATAGAGGAATGAGGTTAAAATGAATATTAAATATTCACTTAGGAAAGTGGTCAAATTTATACGTCTACATTTTGCCCCTCTTTGAAGTGACGTGTGTGCACATGTTGATTCAAAGAAAATTTGTCGGATATGCTGTCAGGATTTGTCGATATGATGCTGTGTTGAAATGTCGATATGATGCCCCAAATTTGATGAACGATATTGATGATGTCCTAGATATGAAGAATTGATTTGATATAAAAAGTTGATATGAGACTGATGTCAATATGAAACTGATATGAAATTGATGTCAAGATTTGATATGATAATGCCCCCTCGGGAGATCGTTCGTGCACAAAAGGCATGAATGATCTCTCGAAAGAAGAAAAATGCCATTTGAAAGATAGAAGAGTGGATAGGGACGACATGCATGGGTTTGACAAGATTGATTAGATTGAGATCAAGCCTGGTTTCAGGTATGATACCTCCTGTATAAGACAAAGATGATCGAAACGTCTGGTTTCAAGAATGATACCACCTATATAAGACAAAGATGATCAAAGCGTCTGGTTTCAGGAAGGATACTGCCTGTATAAGACATGGATGATCAAAGCATCTAGTTTCAGGAATGATATATCCTGTATAAGAGCTGATCAAAACATCTGGTTTCAGAAAAGATACATCCTATATAAGACATGATAGATGATAGTTGGATGGATGATGAATATATGAAAGTGAAGAAAGATTCCATGATGATGCAATAGATATGCATGTGATGGATGCAATGATGAATGTGACTAGATGATGATGATGATGATGAGATGTATCTTGAAAATAAGAAGTATGGTGTAAGATGTTTATGATAATGATAATGATAATGATATGAGATGTATCTTGAAAATGAGATGTATGATAATGATAATGATGTGAGACTATTGCAAGATGAAATGTGTTTTGATGATATGCAAGTTTTAAAATGATATGCAACTAAATGCAAGATTTTAAAATGATATGCAACTAAATGATCACCTTCATTCTGTCATTGTCATTCCTATTTAGTCACTTGGTGGTGCTCTGTTTTTGTTTGTCATTATTGAGCCTTGATTTGTTGAAATTTGATACAAGCATAATGGTATAATTAAACCATAATGACCTGCGTAACACTTACATGGATTTGGATATGGCAAGATGACACAAGCGTCGAGGTATAATTGAACTAAGATGACCTGAGTGTTGCTTGCGTAAAATAGACAAGAGTTAACCATTTGTATGTGCAAAGTGGAACAATGTCTTCAATGATATGTTTCCAATCATGTCTTAAGACAAATTTGCACCGTACAAGTGATCGCCTCACATACAGAAAAGCAAAAAATATCACTCCCCCATTGCTTTCTCTAGCTCGATGCATCTTCGAGAAACTCAGGAGATCCAATGATTCAAAAATTTAAGATACAAAATAGTCAAAACTTCATACTAGATGTAAAAAAATTACAATTCAGAAAATCATCCATCATGTGTGTGTTAAAGTTGTATTTGGATAATGGTCTTGTTTTGTTGACAGGGTTTCCTTAGCATGCTGTGATGTTGTTCGTTGTTTGGAATGGTTAACTTGAGAGGAATGATGCCCCTAGCTATAGATATCTATCGATGTGGATATACATGGTGATCACCAAACCATGGTGGGATATGATGAATTGATCTTCAATAATCAAGGACAGTGACTATGCTAAGTATGTCCGGGATAATGCTACGTGAATAGTGTTGGGCGATGGCCATTAGCTTTGACTTTGGATGGATGCAAAAGATATGAGTACTAATAGATAGAGGAGCCAATATCTCACAAATAGCACCCGTTGCCAGGTTTTCACCACTTGTTTTTATTGCACTTTTTGGGGTTTTTTTTTCATTTTTCACCTTTTTCGTGCATTAGACGACTCAAGTGTAGAATTTCTTTAGATGGATGTTGTTGGTTGGTTCGTCGAGCACATCTCCTTCTGAAATTGTTAGCTGATAGGCGCCTAATCTGTAGGCTGATATGATGACATAGGGACCCAACCAATTAGGTTCAAACTTCCCCTTCTTCTCTCGATCCTCTTGATTTCTAGGATTTTCTTTGAGTACAAGATCACCAACTTAAAAAACCCTAGGGATGACTCTGTGGTTGTAGCTTCTGCACATGCGTTGCTGGTATGCTTTGAGATTATCATAGGCATGTTGTCATTTCTCATCTAGAAGCTCTAGTTCATGCAATTTGTTTACCTGATATTCCTCATCTGGTATGAGGCCTTTCAAAGATACTCCAAGTGATGGAATTTCTACCTCAAGAGGTAGAATTTATTCTGATCCGTACACCAATGAATATGGTGTAGCCCCTATAGGTGTTCAAATGCTAGTCCTGTATGCCCAGAGTGCCGGATTGAGTTGTATATGCCAATCCTTACCCATATCATTTATTGTTTTCTTGAGGATGTTCAAGATTGTTTTATTTGATGCCTCTGCTTGACCATTCACATGTGGGTAGTAAGGTGTAGAGAAGCAATGTTGGATTTTGAATCTTTCACATAGCTCTCACACATCTTGATTTTTGAAAGGACACACGTTGTCTGTGATGATGGAACTTGGAATGTCGTATATGCAAATGAGATAATTGAGAATAAATGAGGCAATCTGTTTTCTAGTTGCTGTGGTTATTGGGACTGCTTCAATCCATTTTGTGAAATACTCTGTTGCAGTGATAATGAACTTGTGTCCATTTGAAGAGGAAGGATGGATTTTCCCTACTACATCAAGTCCCCACTGATAGAAAGGCCAAGATGTTGTAAATGGCTGCAGCTCCTGTATTGGTGCATGGATAAGATTGCCATGAATTTGGCATTTAGGACATTTCTTTGCAAATTGATAAGAGTCTATCTCCATTGTTGGTCAGTAATATCCCATTCTTAGAAGTTTTTTGGTGAGAGTAGGACCACTTGAATGCGTGCCACATATACCCTCATGAAGCTCGTGTAAAGCAGAGTCAGATTCATTATGATCAAGGCAACGAAGAAGAGTACCATCTCGACCTCGACGATAAAGTGTGTCAGCAGTTAAGGTATAATGGGTGGCTTGCCGGATATAGCCGCGTTTTTGGTTACAAGATAGGTCGAGTGGTAGGGTATTGGTTTTAAGATATTCATAGATTGTTCCGTATAGAGGGGAGTCTGAATTGGTTAAGGCATAGATGACGTGGGATGTATAATTGTCATAGGTTGGGGAAAATAGTTGCTCTACCAGGAACTCATAACGACTCTGTTGCTCTAGAATTTGTAGTAGTGAAGCGATAGTGGCCATTGCATTGGTCGCTCTGTTGTCCAACCTTGGTATTTGCTCGAAGGTGATGTGTACAAAGTACTGTTTGAAATCATCCACCATTCTCTTATAGGGCATTAGTTTATCATCCTTTGTCAGATATTTATCATTGATTTGATTGATGACTAATTGAGAATCCCCATAGACACTTAATTTTGTGATTCTCCATTCCACTGCCATTTTGATTCCTTTGACCAGGGCTTCATACTCAGTGATGTTATTGGTGCATAGAAACATCAGTCTATAAGATCTTGGAATTGTGTGCCATTTTGGAGTGACGAACAAAATACCGACACCCGATCTATGTTGGGTATAGGAACCGTCAAAGTACAGGGTCCATTTCTTGGGTGTGACAGTAAGGACATCCATGTCTGGAAATTCCACCTGCATTTGTTGTTTATCTGGTAGTGGTGCTTCAACTAGTTGATCTACAATTACCTGTCCTTTGATAGCCTGTTGTTCTGTGTACTGGATATCAAACTCATTGAGAATCATGACCCATTTAGCCAGTCAGCCTGTAAGAGTTGCTTTGCTGAGTAAATACTTGAGAGGATCAATTTTTGCTACTAGCTTGATTGTGTGAGCTATCATGTAGTGGCAGAATTTTTGAGAGGCGAATACCACAACTAAACAAGCCTTCTCAATGAATGTGTAATTTAGCTCATATCCATTTAATGTTCTGCTGATGTAATATATAGCTCGTTCCTTGCCCTCCTGATCTTCTTGTGCTAACAGTGCCCCCAGTGATACTTCCGTTGTTAATATGTAGAGAATGAGTGGCTTCCCTTCTATTAGTGGTACCAGAACTAGTGGATTCATTAGATATTGCTTGAGTTGATAGAATGATTCCACACACTTGGCTTCCCATCTGAAAGGTACGTTATTATGTAGCAGATGATTGAATGGCAGACTTTTATCTGCTAGTTGGGCTATGAATCGCCTAATAGACTGCCTAGATGTTATGCCCGGGTGAATGATTTAGCCAGTAAATCATCCACATAGTCCTCCATGAAGGTATCCATCATATCATGAAATATTGTCGTTATTGCTCTTTGATAAGTTGCCCCAACATTCTTTAAGCCAAAAGGCATGAACTTCCAATAATACGTTCCCCAAGAACAAGTGAACACAGTTTTATCTTGATCCTCTAGAGCTATCTTGATTTAATTATAGCCAGAGAAACCATCCATTAATGATAGCATTGCATGGCCTGTTGTTAGGTCCACAATTATGTCGATGCTAGGCAAAGGAAAGTCATCCTTTGGATAGGATTTGTTGACATCTCTAAAATCTATGCATATTCTGATGCTTCCATCTGGTTTTGAAATTGGTACAATGTTTGAAATCCATTCAGCATAGTCTATAGGTTGAATGAATCTGACGTCTAATAACTTCTTTAGTTCATCTTTGACCATTAATGCCACATGCAGATTCATCTTTCTTAACTTTTGTTTGACTGGCTTAGCTCCAGGAGCAATAGATAAATGATGCATGATCAGGTTCAGATCTATTTCAGGCATATCAGCATAGGACCAAGCAAAATTGATTTGCTTTTCTTTGAAGAATCTGATAAACTCGTGTTGTTCCTCTTCTATTAGTGATTCTGCTATGTGCATGTTTTTAGTTGCTTCTTCTATACCTATGTTTATTCATTGAGTTGTCTCAATCAATATGGGTGACTGCTCTTGATAGTGTTCAGGAAGAGTGTCAAGTCTCCCATCCTTAGGTGCCTTAAAAATATTTTCACCCTCAGATGTGTCCTTTATTTTTATTTTTTTGTGATCTAGTGCTACCATTGACTGGTTTTCAGCATTAGATCCTTTGTTTCTTTCATTTTTGCGATTGAGAGACTTGACACTCCCCTGATTGCAGATATCGTTATTTTGTTCACTGGTAGAGCATGTTTCCAGGTTGACTGTACATAGATATTGGAAAATGGATTCATCATCTAGGAACATGGGTATATTAGGGTGTTCAGGTTCTTCCTAGTCTATGAGATCAGGAAATACAAGCAGTAGAGAGTCATTTGGTGGGTTGAGATCGACTGCGGTAAGTGTCATGATAGAGGTATCATTATAGTTATTTGGGTTGCTAGCTAGGTTAATGATATTGTCAAGGTCTTCTATGGTATCATCTTTGGTGTAGACTTGTTTGTAGTGCTACTGCTCATTTTCCTTAGCATTGTAGATATATTGTGGTCCAAATTCAAGTAATCGAGACTCTGTGCCTTGTTCCTCCTGAGAAAGGGGTGTGTGTGAATGGATAGTACCTTCCTCGACATCCTTGGTAATATTTGAACAACTAACCCATTCATAGTCATTAGAATTAGTTTCAGAAGTACTGTCCCAGAGTCTCTCAGTGCTGCTGACAGGTACGTTGTAAGGTGAGAAAAGATCTCTGATAATTGATACCAGTCTTGTAGTTTTTTCTGATTCAGAAACAGAGCTTGCTTGTACCCTTTGCATTTATTCTTATACTGTTTCTCCTTGGAGAATAGTGATTTCTTTGGGTGGTGACTCTGCCTTGTTTAGAATAGGTTCTTACACATGATGCACTTTCTTATAAGATGCTTCTTCCCTTTGAATGGCCAGTTCCTCTTGTCGTTTCTCTTTTTCCTGGTGTTCTCGCTCTTTCCTTGTTGTTTCTATTGCTTGGTGTAGTGCCTCTTTCCATGAGTTCTCATTGTATTTCTTCTTTGCTTTCCATCGAGGTTTCTGATACTTATTTTGTTTTTGCCTAGGTGGTATGCTGTGTCCATATCCTAGTCCTGTTTTGTCTCGTGAAATTTGTGAAGGAGGTTCTAGCGGTTCTGTAATGCCTTCTTGACGCTTGCTTATAGGTTCTTTGTCATTGTATCCCATCTGTTGCATGATCAGGAATCCTTAATTCCATATTGTTGTGTTGGTATGGCCACCTCCAGAGTAGCAGCTTTGACCTCCTCCTCATCCTTGTATAGCCAACTAAGGATGTCTCTCTCTTTTGATTCATTTGCTAGTGTTCCCAATTGGATAAATTTTCCATCAAACTTGGTGATGGGCTGTGTCGCTTGATGTGTTGATGCAGAAGGTTATCCATGAGATTTTGGTGATGTTGGCAATTTTGATAGACACATGGGTTCGAAAGAGTATTCTCCCATGCCTTGGTCTTTGATTTTCATCTTTTGTTTTAAGTCCATGGATAAAGACTTGGAGTTTTTCTTGATGACGATCTAATGCTGAGGAAGCTGCAACTTCCCTGTTGTGTGGAACCAGGCTGTCTTGAGCTGCCCCCATAGCATTGCAATGTTGAAAAGGATTATTATCGACAGATATGGAAATTTCCTATCCATTATGGGAATTTGACACACTGATGGTATGTTGAAGGCACTACTTGCATTTCATGTATCCAAGGATGACCCAATAGAATATTGTATGTTAAGTCTATGTCTAAGACTTGGCACATAGTGTTCCTTTGTATCGGTCCTATTTGAATAGGTAGTATCACTGTTCCTTTGGATGACCTTTCTTCATCATCATAGTCTTTGATGGTGATCTTTTTGTTTGGATCAATAGACTGTTTAGAGAAGCCTAATGCACAAATAAGCTTTAACGTACATATATTGAGACTAGCTCCTCCATTTATTAATACTCTTTTAACTCGATGTTTATAGACTAAGACTTCGATATGAAGGGGAGTGCTATGCGGATGACTCAAGGATACATTATCATGTTCATAAAAGGTCAGGTTATGAGGCCCTATCATATGAGCCACCATGGCTTGGAATTTATCAATGTCCAGATCTTGAGGAACTTTTGTTTCAACCAATGCTTTTTCTAAGATGTCCTTATGTTTTGGTGAGAGTTTGAGTAACTCAAGTATGGATATTTGAGCAGGAGTTCTCCGCAGTTGATTAACCAAATCATATTGAGTCTTGGGGATAGTGGTGGATGTTGATGTATGCCCTTTCAAGATGTATTTTTGAGCTTTGGTTGTCACATTGATTGATGCATGGTCTTGTTTGTCCTTGATTTTTATGACATTTATTTGGTTGTCATCTGTCGATATGTGATTTATGGTGTTATTGTACAGGTGATTTATATGAGCTCCTCCAGTATCATTTGATGATGAAGCTCCTCCCTTTTTGTAATTTAGAAGAGGATTTTTAAAGGCGTCATGGTCATCGTTTGTTTTGAGACCATCAAACGTTAAATCACCTCTATCGATCATATCCTGAACAATGTTCTTAAGACTCATGCAATCATTTGTGTGATGTCCTTTGTTTTGATGAAAATCACAGAAATGTGAGTCATTCCACCAAGGTGGTTTGACCTAAGGTTCAAAGTTGTTTATGGCCGGCAATGTGATAATTTTGTTTGTCAGGAGTTCTGGAAACGCCGATTCTAAGGTTTTCCCTAATGGTGTGTAGATGCGTCTATTTGGGAAAGTGTTGGTGTTACCTCTTTGGTTTGTATTATTCCCTTGGTTAGAATTATTTCCTTGGTTATTTTTGTTGTCTTAGGTATTGTTGTTGCCTTATATATTGTTATTGGTGTTTGAAATTGAAGATCCTTGATTGGTATTTTGTGGATAAGTGTTAGTGCCTTGATTAACACCCTTTTGATTTTTGTTAGATTGTGGATTACCTGATAAAGCTAATATTGGTTGTTTGGACTTCATATCATTAGCATCAGCTCCTCCATCATTAACAACATTTTTGTTTCTTGTCCAAAATCTAGATTTGTCTAGAGTGTTGTTGTTGTTTTGATTGTTTAGGGAGTGAGTGTTGGATGAGTTAGTTCCTTCCTTAAAGAACTTCAATGTTCCTTTCTTGATGTGGGCTTCCTCTACTTGGATTCTGTTTTCTATCAACTTGGCAAAAGATGGTATGCATTGGAGATTGAGTTGATAACTCATCTCACTATTTAGATTATCGATAAAGATCTCCATCTTTTCCTTTTCAGGCACGTCTCGAGGATATCTTGAAACCATACGTCTCCAATGCTGAAGAAACACCACGAATGTCTCATTGTTTTTTTGTTTGGTGTTACATACATCCAACATGGTGATTGCATGTTGAATATTATAGGAGTATTGTGTGATAAATTTGTTTACCATTTCATCAAATGATTTGATGGGAGGTGTAAGTTTAGACAACCACTCCATTGTTTTCCCTCCCAAACTTCATGGGAATAGTCTCATTAAGTAAGTATCATCGTAAGCAAACTCTAGGCTTATGGTACAAAATTATCGAACATGATCGCGGGGATCACTTTTACCATCGTACTTGTCATATTTTAGTATATTTGAATTTGGGGGAAAAGGTATCATGTTTAATCTCCTATCAAAAGGATAATGACAGATCTCATCCAAGGAGTATCACACTGTAGTCCCTTGTTGCATGTTTTGCATTTGCCTTTGCAGCATTTGGATTTGTTGTGTAAGAGCGACAATGGGTGCATTTGTACATCGAGGGAGAGCTTCCTCCCTTTCATTAATATTATCCTGAGTTCAGGCATGGTTGTGTTTAGGGGTGTTATTTTGTTCATGTATGATTTCTGGGTCATGTGTTTCTTCTTCTCTTTGTTGGTCTTGATAGGCGTAATTTCTAGAACTTGTCCTAAAAATTTGTTCATCTACATTCCTTAAGTTTTTGGTATCGAAATCTTTAGGAAGTCTAACTCCTTTGCTAGATAGCATGAGTATATATTTTTCCTTCTCTTCTTCAATAAGTCTTTCCACGAGCCTTTGGAATGAGGGGTTTTAAGTTCCTTGGTGATCTTTGTATCTCCCAGCTTAGCATACTCATCAAAAGGGTTGGATAATCTATGACCCATACTTGACTCTGGTTGTGATTCGCTTTGTTTGTTTCTTTGAGAGCGAGTGACAATGGGCATTTAATAAATTTCTATCAGAGTTCTTGGTGGTGTTTGGTGGTTTAAGTGGATAGAATATGTTCCCCAATAAAAAATTTCCATTACAAAGGGGGTTTCTTCTTCTTCCTCTCTTTCAAGGGTTGGTGGTTCAGGTCGAGTTTCATTATAAGTGATACAGATTTGTGGGAATAAAGCGGGATTGATTCTTCCTCCATGATTTAAGCGTTGGTTGAATGCTGCTTTCTGAATATAAGCTTTGCTTCTTAAAGGTTCTTTGTTAAACTCGTTTGATTTCCCTTGAATATACAATTGCATGTGACACAAGAATGAGTGATGTGATTTAAAAAGTTGGCGATTGATATAGAGAAACTTATTCCTTTTTGCAAGTGTCTTAGAACTAGGTTGTCTCTTCTTCAACTTAGTTCTATGATGAAGACTTGTTCTTCTCAAAATATGAGGAGTGGTCATACATGAATGATCAATGGTTTCTGTTGATGTGGGATTGTGATACTTTGTTTGAAAAACTCAAGTTTACTTTATCAAGTAGAGGTTTAGTTAGATTTGCCTCCATGACAAAGTGTGTCAAATGATATGGATAAAATTCTCTCGATATGGAAACTTGATTTGACAACTTAATGATTAAACTTGGTATGTTGTTTGTGATAGGATCCGCTAGATGGTGGAACTTTGATCAATGTGATGGTACTGCCTGATTTTGGTTGGATGAAGTCTTATCTCGAGCTAGTTGATGATTCAAAAAAAATGTTCTAAGGATGCTTGTTTGATCTTAGAATTGTTTTCTCTGATAATCTGGTTCGGATTTTGACTGCTAATTTTGACAGAGGACCAAAAAGGGTACCCACAACTGGTGATAAAATTTTCCCGAAATGCCTGGTTTGCTCTCTGTTTTTCTTGATTTTGAATATGCGCTAACACAAAGACGAGATGCGCTAACTAATGGTCTAGATGTGCCACAGAAAGTTCTCGATGCGCTAAGCTGCCTCTTCTACACGTTAACTGAGATTTTCTTGAAACTATTTGACTGGAAAGGTTACGAGCTAATATGTCCCTGAAAAGCGCTAATGTTTGGGCTAAAAGCACTAAGATATGCCTCTTACGCACTAAGCTGATGTTAAAATGTGCTAAGCTGGTATCACAAAGCGCTACTGAAAGTTTACTTAGTTTGAAATTGGTTATGTGCTAAAGTGAAGGTTGAGAGCGCTAAGTTTTGGTGTAGATGCACTACAAAATGGTTGATATGCGCTAGGAGGTTGCTCCTATGCGCTAAGATGCCCTGATTTCTTTGTTTCTACTATTTTGGATTTTTAACACTTGTGATTTTGATGGAAAATTTTATGAAAAAGAAATTGCAAACACGACACACAAAAGAGAACAAATTTTGCCTATGCTAGACAAATAGTGTATATTTTGTGAGGATGTGTTCAAATCCTTGATGTTTTCACAAGTTTAGATAACAAGTAAGACAAATCAGATAGACTCTTTATTCAAGGGTGATCAACAATATCATAGCCCACTAGTCTCGATACTTCGCTTGCTCAAACAACCTTGTCACCCCCTAGGGGGCACTCGTTTGTTTGCCTTTTGCCAGAAATTAACTCAAAGTGAATTGCTTCACAATTGAGTAGTTATCTTGTGAGATATATGGTGAGTGATCTTGGGGGCAGATTCTTCCCCACCCTTGCACTATGATATTGAAGATGTTTGGATACTGACTCGGCTCAAATTTTCTAGTTCTAAGGTTTTTAATCAGGCTTCCGTTCGGTCTTCAGTGATAAATTCTCTTGGGAGGCTTCCCAACCTTTAGAACAAAGACTTTACGTATTTTAAAGATACTGGGGGAAGACTAATCGCTGAGCAAAATCGTTGAAGGGGACTTTCGTCAACCTTCACTTTTGATTATAGTGGGTTAGAACACTTGGCGATAAAGTTGTTTCCCACTTAGGTTGTTCCCCTCTCACTGACCATTTAAATGGCGCTCTAAGAGAAACTTGGGAGGGAAGGCTTGCTAAAGGATTTAAATGCTTGAAATGAAGAAAGCATGAAAAAATGGTTTGACTTTTTGGTCACTTAGTTAAGGGGAGAGCATATACCTTCCACTTTCGAGATAGGGTGCACAAGTGTTATTTTTAACCTTTCAAAGCAATTATTTGCTAACTTCTACTTGGAGATTTTGCTCCACAAAGCATGGTGTTCTTTTTAACCTTATATAGCAATGTTTTTTCTATCTAAAAATTGGAAATCCTGGTCAACAAAAGAAATCGCGATTTTGGTCAACAATAATTAAAGTCAATAAGCGAAAACTTTCCCTTTTTCCTTGCACAAAATAAAGATGAGGTTCTTTTACTTTTGCAATAAATTAAAATGAATCCTTTTAGGCACCAAAGGAAGGTGAAGTTCTTTTTACCTTTGCTAACTGAAAAGTCAATTTGTTGTTCTTTTTAAACCCAAACAAAGTGTTTTCCTAACTTGCAAGAATGAAATTTTTTGCTTTGTTGTTCTTTTTACTATGTAATAAGGAAAATATGAAGTTTTGTTTTAAACACCAAAAGAAAGTATGAAGTTCATTTTAACCATCCCAAAGAAATCATGAGGTTCATTTTAAGCTTTTACAAAAGAAAAGAAGGTGAGTTCTTTTTACTAACTTTGAAAGAGAGTAAATAAAAACTTAAACTAACTCCTGTTGCTCCTGCACAAAAAGGTTAGAACCTGGACAAAATCAGTTAACAAAATAATTAAATCCTGAGGGTGGGCTTCGCAAGCCTAAAATTTTCCTTCCTTGGTTACAGTTCTGCTTTTTCCTCTATCAGAGCTATGAGCTAGACTGCTGCATAGATGCGCTACAGAAAAGTGCAGATGCACCATATAATGACTTCTATGCACTAAGCTGGTTACCAAATGCACTACTTTGTTTATCGAATGCGCTATGATGATACAAAATAAAGTCAAAATATTAGGCACTGACAGAAAGTCTGAATGTGCTAGCGAAGAGGTCTAATGTGCTAAACAGTATACCAGAAGCGCTAACTAAAGCTTTATACATGCTAAAGAAAGGTTCCAATGCGCTAAACCAACTTTTCCGTGTGCTTGCAATATTGCTCCTACATCAAAGATGATAAGATTAATGGGGTCTTGCCCCACAATGGGCGCCAAAAATGTGTGCGGGAAAAGTGGGGTACAGAAACACAAAAGTCAGGTTCCAAAAGATCCACACACCAATGGGACTCTTGGTGCAAGTTATGGGAGCTATATTGAATAGCTCAACTTCTTGAGGGGTGTTCCATTGTTCTCTATCTCACAGGATCCCTCAAGTCAATGCCTTCTATCTCAAATCACTAAGCAAAGTGACTTAGGAATGACAACTCCAAGAATGAGTGATGTTTGATTAATTTAGCATGAATGCATTCCTACAACATGTATAATATTGAAACTAGAATGATTTAAACTAGTATGAATATGATGCTATGATAAAGATTAGTAATCCTATCCTAACAAGATATACTAGTCTAACATGGATATGCTATGATATTAAAAATGCTTCTAAATATTTAATGTGTTTTAACAAAGAGAGGCTAGATGCTTAGTAAAATGACTATAAGTTAGATGCATGAAACTTGGATATATCAAAATGAGAGAATGAGAGCTCTATTTATAGGAAAAATAGGGCAATGGATGGTCAAGATTGGATAATCTTAACAAGGGCCAGGATTGAAAGTTATCAATCCATGTTCACAATTCTCACCAATGAAATGGTGACAATTGTCAACAAGAGAGTGCTTGAGAGGAGATGAAAGAAGCATTAAATGCTTGAGAAGACATGAAGGTTACCTTAGGAGGTAAGGTTTAAGGTTAGGTTAGGGTCATCCTGATGGGGAGACTACCTATTTTACCATCAATTAAATTTTTTGACGGTTTGTTTCTATCCCTTTCCAGGTTCCAAGTCTACTCTTCTAGACTTCTAGGTGCTTCCCTACAATTTGTTTTCTTAACACCAACCTCAAGCTCACAAAGTAAGCTCGCTCACTATATCCTTGCAGGGGTGAAGGACACACTCATTCTTAACTCTTTGCAAAAGCACCCATCTTGTTTGGTTTAGAAAACTTTCCTCTTGATTACTCAATGTGTCAATCTCAGGCTTGTAGCCTTCTGGATCTTCTTCCAGTTCTCAACAACTTCCTTCCCCTGCAAGTTATTTCAATCAATTCCTGATACCTAGCTGGACTACCATCAAGCTCGCCTAGGTTCAGTATGCAGAAATGGCGATTGCCATTTCATGGCTTCCTCCTACTACTACTCTACTTCTACTGTAAATTCTTGGCTCTTCCTCAAGAACTCCAATAGCCGCGTGGATCCCACGGTGGAGGTTCAAGACAGAACCATATTTACATAGAGAGATCAAAACAAAAATGAACAACGAAAAGGAACTTTAATTACAGAATTGTAATGAAAAACTTAATCAAAATAAATAGTACAATGATAGAAAACCAGAAAACAGACTATATGTATTTCTTTTAGTGCTTCAACCTTTTAGCAACCAACATCCCACCCTTTACAAATGCCCATTGGGTCTTTTAAACATTCCATCCATCGTGAAACACAACCGGTTTCAAACTGAAAAACAATTACAAAACGGTCCATTGGCGTAGCCACAGAACCTGGCTTCCAACTGCCAATGTCGACTTTCTATGCTCTGCACTTCCTATCAGGTCATTGGGAAGTCTTCAAAACATTACTTCCGATGACTGATGACAATGTTCACCTTTCACACTTTCTCCATCGGGTGTCAGGATAGCAAGAAATCCCTTCGTCAAATAGCCGATGCCTTTCTCCGCTTGCTGGGCGTTTCTATCGGTCTTCGAGAAGATAACCGAAAAGCTAATCCCATCGTTCGATCTGCTCGATCTCTCTTTTGTGCTTCGCCATGTGTCATTCACTGATTGGTTCTAGGGGCTCTACCCTGACATCTTAGTATGACCTCTCTAATCGCCTGAAATTCTCTTCTTTTTCGTTGGGTCCCACCATGGTCGCCAAGTCGCGACAGATAATCTTCGATAATTTTCCCGTCATGGTCTAACAACAATCATCCACTCCTTTTGGAAGCCGCAGGACTTGCTCACTTGTTATCGACTAGCACTTTCCTATCGGGTCCGCGGGATAGAATAAAAACTCAAAAACTACAAAGAAAATAACTAAACAAATATCTACATGACCACGGGAGGGTCTCAAAAGTCAAAATTGGTCAAGGGCATTTCAACCCTTAGGTGCTCTTGCACCATACTTCCCCCAAAATAAAGAAGTCAAGTGACTGTGCTCGATAACAAGGAAAGATCAATTCCTCACTTCACAAAGTCTGATTCAGGGACCCAAGTCGCTTCAGAATCAGGTTTATGCATCCATTCAACCAAATGTTCCATGTAGACCTGTTGTCTAGTCTTCTTGATAATGCGGGAATCTAACACTTTCTCAACCCAAGGCATGGAAGAAGAAAGTAATGGCAGATCGACAATGACTGTTGAACATCTGAAATTCACGCATCCTCCATGGGAATTTGTCCCTTGTAGACAACCAAATCTGCAATATTGAAAATGAGAGACAAAGCAATATGAGATGGCAAATCAATCTTATAGGAATTAGAGCCATACTTGGCTAAAAATTTACATGGGCCTATTCTCCTCATTTGTAGCTTGTTGGGAATCCCTTTCTGAAGTCAAGCCTTGTACAAATGTACCATCACCAAATCTCCAATTGAAAATTGCACATATCTCCGTGTGGCATCAACTCTGGCTTTAACTTTTTGTGAAGAATCTTGGAGAGTTTGCCTAACTTGGTCATGAACCTCCTTCATAGATTGAGCGACATCATCAGCTTGACCACTTCTGTGTGACAGATTACTAAGGTCTTGTAATTCCATAACACTTCGTGGGTGCATACCATACACTATCTCTAAAGGACTCTTCCTAGTAGACCTGTTGGCACTGTCATTGTACGCAAACTCTGCTTGGTGAAGAACCTGATCCCAACTCTATCCATAATCTTTGGTCAAACATCTTAAAAGGTTTCCAAGTGTCTTATTGACCACCTCTGTTTGACCATCTGTTTGGGGATGATAGGCCAAACCAAAAGACAAATTAGTTCCCAGTCTTTTCCAAAGATGTCTAAGGAATTTGACATCTCTATCTGAAACAATACTAATCGGCAAACCATGGATTCTAATAACCTCTTTGAAAAACAAGTGTGCAATTTGACTAGCATCATGAGTAGTTTTACAAAGAACAAAATGTGCCATTTTACTGAATCTGTCAACAACAACAAAAATGCTATCACAACCAAGATTTGTTTTGGGTAATCCAACCACAAAATCCATACTCACACATTTCCATGGCCTTGTAGGAATAGGCAATGGCTGATAAAGACCAACATTAGTAGCTGTGCCTTTAGCTTTCTGACAAACCATACACTGCTCAACATACCTTCTGATATCCCTCTGCATTCTGGGCCAATAGTAGAACCTTTGCACAAGTTCCAATGTCTTATTAAGGCCAAAATGACCACTCAAACATCCATTATGCTTTTCTTGGATCAAAATTTCCCTCATCGATCCTTTGGGAACACACAACTGTCCACCTTTAAACAACAAACCATTCTGCAAAGTAAAGTCAGCATATTCACTATGAAAGTGATTATGAAATTCTTGACAAATCTTGTAAATGGTTGTAAAATCTTCATCCTTGGGGTACAAATCCTTGATGTAATCAAGTCCAATACTCTGAATCTGCACTTCTTGCACTATTAGTAGCCTTCTATTCAAAACATCTGCTACTTTATTACACTGTCCTTTCTTATGCTTAATAGAAAAAGTATATGACTATAGATACTCAACCCATTTAACATGCCTATGACTCAACTTATCTTGTGAATTCATAAAAATTAAAGCTTGATTATCTGTGTAAACAACAGACTCCTTAGGTAATAAGTAGTGCCTCCATTTCCTAAGAGATTGAACAAGAGCATATAGCTCGAGATCATAGTATGAATACTTCTTCTTGGCATCATTGAGCTTCTCACTAAAGAAAGCTACAGGTCTATTCTCTTGACTCAAAACAACACTAATTGCTATATTACTGGAATCACATTCAATTGTTAACAACTTGTCAAAACTAGGAAGAATGAGTATTGGTTGTGTAGCTACCTTTTGTTTCAAAAGTTCAAACCCTTTGTTAGCTGCATTGGTCCACTGAAACTTAGTCTTAACTCCTCCTTTGATGGTACATACATATGCATACATACATGCATACATGTATGTACGTATGTATGTATGCATGTATGTATGCATATATATATGTGTGTGTGTGTGTGTATACATACACACACACACATATCTCTGTGTATATGTATACATACATACATACATACATACATACATACACACACACATATATATCTCTGTGTATATGTATACATACATACATACATACATACATACATGTACACACACACACACATACATACATATACATGTATATATGTGTGTGTGTGTGTGTGTGTGTGTGTGTGTGTTCGTGTTTGAAGAGGGAGAGAGAGTGAGAGAAAAAAATAGAGGCAAAAGGAGAAGTAGGGAGCTATATAAAGAAAGATATAGGGAGGGAAAGAGGGAGAGATAGGGATAGAAAGAGGGAGATACATAAAGATAGTTATAACTTCAGAGCAATAGAGGGTATGTGTGTGTATGGGAGAGACATATGGAAGGAGAGAAGGAGAGGGAGATGGAGAAATAGAGATAGAAAGAGAGAGATAATGAGAGAGGAGATGAAAATATAGAAAGATAAAGATATATGAAGTGATATATAGAGATAGAGTGATGTATATACATGGAAAGTGAGAGAGTAAGAGAGATGAAAGGAGAGATAAAGTGAATTAAAGAGAGATAGAGGTAGGGAGAGAGAAATGTTTAGTAGAGAGAGGATAGAGAGAGAGATGGAGTGAATAGGAGAAAGAGAGGTATAGATAAAGAGGGGGAGGGGGAGATAGGATATAGAGATAGAGGGGGAAAGAGTGATAGAGACAAGTAATAGATAGAGATGGAGAGAGGGGGGAAATATAGATAGAGATAGAGATAGGAATAGAGAAAGAGATAGAGATAGAGACAAAGATAGAGAAAGATATAGAGACCGAGATAGAGATAGAGACAGACACACAGATAGAGACAAAGACAGAGATAGAGATAGGGGTGGAGAAATAAGGAGTATGTGTGTATGCATGAATGACATAGAGATATGAAAACAAAGAGGGAGAGGGGAGGTTATAGATATATGTTTCCCTAATTTTGAAACATCCAAAATTTAAACTTTTGAATTGAAGCAAAGGGCCAAACAAAACCTTAATGTGCACTTTCAAGAGTTTTCAGGATATGTAACTATGTGGTTTCAGTCCAAAGCCATTATCTCTGAGTCTATTATTCAAAGCACAGGGATGATTAAATTTTTAAAATCAAAGTGTTGAGGGGAATACTTTGATGAGCATGTACTAGGCATCATTTTGAGCCATGTGTCAAAGTTTCATCCAAACCCAGTTCACTGTTTGTGAAATTTTAATACTTCAATTTTTGTCAGCCTCCAGTCAGAATAAGTTCTAATCTTGCACTAATGACCTCATCATAAAGATAACTCCTTGTTTTATGCTCACCTAGCACCCTTTGATGCTTGGTTAAAATTTCAAGTCATATTTTTTGCTAGCAAAAAGTTATGTTCCTTTTTCTAAAACCGAGCTACTAGATTTTAAATGAGAAATATTAAATTATTTTTTAAAAATAATTGTAATATCTTTGAAATAATTTTATTTGTTTTTCATTTATTTTTATTTTAATGACTTGGGAGGGAAAATATTTAAAAATCCTTTTATTCCATTCTTCCCATCCCTTATTGTGCTTGGATGCCCATATTTTCTAACTTTTGAACCTACTTATGCTTACATGCTCAAAAAACAATAATTGAACTTTAGAATCTCCCACTTAGTTAAAATGGACCAATTATTTGAAAAGTTAACCTCATTGTACTCCATTGCTTGAAAAAGATAACTTTCTAACCTATATTGCTCCTTGCTCACAAAACTCAACTTTTTAACCTTTGTGCTCACATGTTCTCAAATTTTAAGTTAATAATAGAGCGTGTGAACATTGTTTGATAAAATGCCTCAAAATAAGTCATCTCACAATTGAAATGAAATGATCGCATAACATGCACAAAATAAATGAGTTGAAAAAGCCTCAAAAACTTTTTAACAGGTACAATCCGGAGGTATAAAGCCATACTGTGTAGATATGCCTGCAAAACATGGAATCACAAACAAAGCATCTGAACTGTTTGCCAGAATGCCTTAATGATTTTTCATCTAATGGAATGCGATGATTGCAACGTTTGCAGAAAGTCGATTTGTTAACGAGCTTCACAAAATATTAAGCAATTGAAATTAGCAGATGGAATCTCGAATACTACAACTAGATACTACATGAGTTAATGCATATTGAACTTGGAATCTTGCTTGTTATTTTTATTGTTATATATGCAAGGTACATCAATACCACTTTTTGTGCTAGTTAACTTTCCATATGATTTATTTCACATATGTGTTTTGCAACTCTTAAGATATAACCAAGAGGTCTCTTTGGTTTCTTAAAATCAACCATAAAATGATTTTGAGGTTGAGTGACACATTGAACAAATCTAGGCCTCACATTACTAGAAAAATGAATAGTATTAACTTTATTAAGCTTTTTGTTCTCCAAGGACTCATCTTTAGGAGAGAGAGCATCAAGGAAAGTGATAATGATTTCATCTTCTTGCTCCAAGGTATCTTTATGGGTAAGTCAAAATTTAGGAGAAGGACAAACATAACTCATTAATGCTTCATCTCTACTAGGGAATTCATTGAAATGAAAAGGCAGTATGGTATCACTAGGAGAGGTAGCGACAATACCATCCCCTTGCACCAAATGATCCTCATGGGAGAGGTACATTTTAGGAGAAATATGAACATCATTCTCCAAAGCTTCATCCTTAGGAGGGAGATCTTTGAAAGAAGTGTTCATAATTTTTTCTTGCACCAATGTGCCCTCATTGGTGGGTCCAAATCTGGGAGAGGGCAAAAAATAGCAATAAATGAAAGGAAGAGCTAAGTTATCATCATATGGATAAAAGGGAACATTATTAACATCTTGAATATGACTTAGAATTGAACTAGAAAAATAAGATAACAACTCCATATGCACTTATGATCAAACAAGAAACTCATATGCCATATTAAAGATGTAACAAAAAAATGTTCACTCAATATATGCAATGAATTATATAATATTAAAATATGAAGATACACCAATGTAAGAAGTGTTGGGTTCACCAAAATATAATTGTGGTGAACTAGATCTCGAAATTCATGAAACTATAAGTGCATAAGATATATGTTTTAGAAATGATTGCAAATGTGAATCAATTGGGTGTATAAGAATTAGATCTAAAAATAAAATTTTAAAGTGATGCAAATGTAAAAAGAGTCGGTTCACCAAAATGTAATGGATGAAAAGGGAATTGGGTAGGACTAAGATCAAGATCCAATTTCATACAAACAATGAAATATGAAATCACCTAAGGAGTGATCGTATTTGACTAACTCTTGTAGAAGAGAGTCAAATGATACTTCTATGGTTTCTATTCCTTTTGCTACTTTGGAAAGTGAATGAACTATGGAAATATGTTGAAGCAATGTGAAGCTATGACTAAAGTATGAAGTAAGTGAGAACTTAGAATGTTGAAATTGACCGATAAACAAATAGATATTTTGCAACAAAAATAAAAATGGATAGGAAATCAAACTGTGCTCCAAATTGAATTTGGGGGATTGAGACATCTAGAATGCCCTAGTCTTTTCCCCTATAGCTAGTTTTTATAAATCTACTTTGTAATACTTAGACAAAGCTACTTGCAAAATCTAAAGAGAAACCTTGAGGACAAGAGTGATCCAAGTGCCCTAGTATGGACAGGGGCTCCCTAGGCACCTCAGTCCCAAAAACCAAGTCCAATTTTTGAGAATGGGTCTGTATTAGTCTGCTAAAGGTCTCTTAAAATTCGTGTCTCCATCAACAACCTGTACCTTCACACAAGAGGAAAGAAATGGTGTTGCAGATAGGGGTTTTCCTAGGTCAAATCCGAGGTTTGGAATTAACCCTAATTGAATTGCAAAAGCTTGCATTTTGAGAGCAAGGCTAGATATGAAATTGAAATGCTTTAATTTAGATGATTATAACGTATATATATATATATATATATATATATATATATATATATATATATATATATATATATATATATATATATATATATATACGTGTGTGTGTGTGTGTGTGTGTGTACAAATATATGTATATGTATATGTATAGACACACTTACACAGATACATACATACATACATACATACATACATACATGTGTATATATATACATGTATATGTATGTATACATATACATACATACATATGTGTGTGTGTGTACATACACACACACACACACATATACATATTTCAAGGTGTACAATTTACAATGCTATATACACACACGCAAATACATACATACATACATACATACATACATACATACATACATACATATATACACACATATATACACACATATATGTACATACATACATACATACATACATACATACATACATGTATGAATGTATGTATGCATATGTACATACATACATACATACATACATACATACATACATACATGTATGAATGTATGTATGCATATGTACATACATATGCATACATACATGCATACATACATACATACACATACATATGCATACATACATGCATACATACATGCATGTATGCATGTATATATATGTATGTATATATGTGTGTATATATATTATATGTATGTATACATAAATATATATACATACAAACATATATATATATGTGTGTGTGTGTTTGTGTACATATATACATGTATATGTGTGTGTGTGTGTATGTGTGAAGAGGGAGAGAGAGTGAGAGAAAAAAATAGATAGAGGCAAGAGGAGAAGTAGGGAGCTATAGAAAGAAAGATATAGTGATGGAAAGAGGGAGAGACAGGGATAGAAAGAGGGAGATACATAAATATAGTTATAACTTGGGAGCGATAGAGGGTATGCATGTGTATGAGAGAGACATATGGAAGGAGAGAAGGAGAGGGAGATGGAGAAATAGAGATAGAAAGAGAGAGACAATGAGAGAGGAGATGAAAATATAGAAAGATAAAGATACAAGAAGTGATATATAGAGATAGAATGATGTATATAAATGGAAAGTGAGAGAGTAAGAGAGGTGAAAGGAGAGATAAAGTGAATTCAAGAGAGATAGAGGTAGGGAGAGATAAATGTGTAGTCGAGAGAGGATAGAGAGAGAGAGAGAGATGGAGTGAATAGGAGAAAGAGAGGTATAGATAAAGAGGGGGAGGGGGAGATAGGATATAGAGATAGAGGGGGCAAGAGTGATAGAGACAAGTAATAGATAGAGATGGAGAGAGGGGGGAAAGATAGATAGAGATAGAGATAGAAATAGAGAAAGAGATAGAGATAGAGATAGAGACAAAGATAGAGATAGAGACAGACACAAAGATAGAGACAAAGACATAGATAGAGATAGGGGTGGAGAAATAAGGACTATGTGTGTATGTATGAGTAACATAGAGATATGAAGACAAAGAGGGAGAGGGGGGGGTGATATATATATGTTTCCCTAATTTTGAAACATCCAAAATTTAAACTTTTGAATTGAAGCAAAGGGCCAGACAAAACCTTAATGTGCACTTTCAAGAGTTTTCAGGATATGTAACTATGTGGTTTCAGTCCAAAGCCATTATCTCTGAGTCTATTATTCAAAGCACAAGGATGATTAAATTTTGAAATCCAAAGTTTTGAGGGGAATACTTTGATGAGCACGTACTAGGCATCATTTTGAGCCATGTGTCAAATTTTCATCCAAACTCAGTTCACCATTTGTGAAATTTTAATACTTTAATTTTTGTTAGCCTCCAGTCAGAATAAGTTCTAATCTTGCACTGATGACCTCATCATAAAGATAAATCCTTGGTTTATTCTCACCTAGCACCCTTTGATGCTTGGTTAAAATTTCTAGTCATATTTCTTGTGAGCAAAAAGTTATGTTCCTTTTTCTAAAACCAAGCTACTAGATTTTAAATGAGAAATATTAAATTATTTTTTAAAAATAATTGTAATATCTTTGAAATAATTTTATTTATTTTTCGTTTATTTTTATTTTAATGATTTGGGAGGGAAAATATTTAAAAATCCTTTTATTCCATTCTTCCCATCCCTTATTGTGCTTGGATGCCCAGATTTTCTAACTTTTGAACCTACTTATGCTTACATGCTCAAAAAAAAAAATTGAACTTTAGAATCTCCCACTTATTTAAAATGCACGAATTCTTTGAAAAGTTAACCTCATTGTACTCCATTGCTCCAAAAAGATAACTTTCTAACCCATATTGCTCCTTGCTCACAAAACTCAACTTTTTAACCTTTGTGCTCACATGTTCTCAAAATTTAAGTTAATAACCTCTATTTGAGCATTTGAAAGAAAGTTATGTCCATCCATTGAGCAAAATTAATAGAAAGGTTTGTCATATGGGTTGCTACTATGTTGGTAATCAAAGATAGAGTGTGTATACATTGTTTGATAAAATGCCTCAAAAGAAGTCATCTCAAGGTATTGAAATGAAATGATCGCATAACATGCACAAAATGAATGAGTTGAAAAAGCCTCAACAACTTTTAAACAGGTACAATCAACAGGTATAAAGCCATACCGTGTAGATATGCCTGCAAAACATGGAATCACAAACAAAGCATCTGAACTATTTGCCAGAATGCCTCAATGATTTGTCATCTAATGGAATGCGATGATTGCAACATTTGCAGAAAGTCAATTTTTTGACGAGCTTCACAAAATTTTAAGCTGTTATGTGAATATTATCTACGTTGTGTTTGAATGGTATATGCAAGTTGTTTGAGAATGTGGCAGTGGGACGAGATAGACTATTGGTAGTTAAGGTTTAAATTGTGTGTGTTGATGTTGGTCACTTGATGAAGAGTTCAAGGACAACTTCCTGATCAGGAGATCCTTCTTTTCAATTCATTATTGTATCTTGCCCTATTGTAGTTAGCTTTAGGTTTGAAAGTCCTCTTTTGTATATTTCTCAAAGAGAAACTAGCATTGGTTTGAAAGTCTAGAGTAGTGAGTTCATTCATTGTAATCTAATATACATAGTGGATATATTTTATAGGCAAGTGCTCACCATGGTTTTTTCCTATTTGGGTTTTCCATGTAGAAAACCTTGGTGTTCATGATGTGTTGGATATATGATGCTGATTAATTATTTATGTGTTGCATTAATTTTTGTTTAGATTGATTCATCCCCCCTCTCAATCTCGCCTTGGGTTCAACATTCATATGATAAGAATAAACACAAATTGGAGATGATCAACTGATATTTTCTTATTGATTTCCACAAGCAACTGAAGCCAAAGCTTGAAACACAAAATCATTGTAACTTATCTATTGCTATATCAAAGCTTTACAATAGACACCATTTGCCGCAAAATAGAATTTAGAACTCTACTCTACAGTACTGGTTTCCTTCTTATAGGAATGATGGAAGCAACAAAGATACCGATTTTTTATTTTCAGTTACAAATTTTTTAAATTAACCACCTGAAAACCGAGATACACAAAATATTCAGTCATTATATTATTCGAACTTTAATCTTCAATGTGCAAACACTTTGGTTGTTGATGTTGACCAAAACCCTGTGACCACATTGGAATATTCAAATTGTGGAAGAAGACAAATTTGAAAGTTGGCCCTTTATAAAGCACCAAAACTTTAAGAACACAACTAGATTACTTGTTCACATTGAAGTCCATATAGATACCTATGACCTAGGTGGTCTAGCAGGGTTCTATCCTCCACTGAGAATACTTCAAAAGTTAAAAAGAATGATTGAATAAAACATTAATCCTCATGAGGATTAATGTACTTGTATTCCTACTAGTAAACCAAATTATTACTAGGCCATTGGTATTGTTGTAGTTGTTGTACATTGTTCACATGCTCCTTCCATATACTATCCAAGACTACTCTAGTCTCCATCACAAACCTATTATAACTTGTTTCCAAGGCTACCACCCTATCTAGAACATAATTTAAATTTTGTACATCAACTTCTTCTTTTTTTGGTATCAATGAAAGTACCTTAGACACCATCTAATCAAACTCTTTCCTCCATTCCTCTAGACTCTTTATCTTATTATCACTATCCAGTATCTATGGGATGGACCAATGCTTAAATGTATGAAAAAAATCAATTTTCGATTTGAACTTATACTCCTCACTAGCTACATACTTAAACTTATCAACCACAACTTTCACCATCTTTTCTATAGGTGCCAATGTAATTGGACCACTCGAAGATTTTCAAAAGATTTTATACAATGGCACCAAAATATGATAGGTCAATTTCCACGTCTCATAGAGTTGTTTCAATATAGGAATATGAACATTCAATTGATCACTTACCTTCAGAAGAGAATCATAGTACTTATTCACATCATCAATTTTATCGATAAAAGCTTCAGTCCATGACTCAGAATTCCTTCCAGTACTAAAACTATTCCTCTTCCCACATTCTCCTCAGTAGCTTTGACAAGCTCTTCCAATTATTCAATCTTTCCTTCCCAAATTCACTTTGTGGAATCCACTTGTTCCTCTGTAATCATTCCTTTAGATTTTATAGCATGAAGAGGTCAATATAGCATCATTTCAATATTTGGAGGTAATGGAGATTCTCCCATTGACATGCTCTATTTCAATTTGTACATTTTCAAAATGCAATCTACTTATTTCTTCATTTAATGATACTTGATTCTTGTGATACTTAACTACTTCTCCAATTTTTTAATAACTACTTGTGTAAACATGGCCGAATGCATAGTCATTGTAGTTGCTCTATAGTCAAAGTATCTCTCAAATTTTTTACCATAGCTGATCCTGTCATCTCTTGGACTATATCTTGTAACCTTGGTTTTTTAGTATTTTTATGTGTTATCCAAAATGCCAATGTTTTAATCTTTGGATTATATCCTGAGCCAAATTTTACACCTTGATCTGAGTCAAACTGTGAAATCAACATTGGATCTTCTTGGCTCCTCACTCGATCCAATAGAAAAACTATCTATGAATCCATCCAAGAATAAGCAACATGTTACTTTGTTTCACCATTTTTCTAGCCTCATTGGGGCTGATATTAATTTAATCAATTTTGAGGTCTTTAAATATTCTGGTAGCCACCTCATCATGTTGGGATTCACCTATCCCCATCTTGTTTATCTGAATTTTCTCTTCAAATTCTTTCATCTTATTTTTCATCCAAAAATCTTTGAACTCCTAGGAATTAATAAAATTGCCATCATCTGAAAATCTTAAAGAAGCAACCACCCTTTCATCATCACTTTGTCCCTTAGGGAGTGCCTTATATGCATATCATCCCTATCCTCTCGCACTTCACATGTATTATCCTCATGATAAGGTGACATGAAGTATTGATCAATATTTGTATCTCCTAATACATCCCGCTACCACAAATATAACCTTGGGTTAGCCCTTACATCCTCATGGGCTAACGGGGTCCTCATTACATCTTAATTTACTAGTACTTGCCAACCCAAAACATACCCCTTGATTCCACCATTCCAGCACACGAGACCACGAGTCCATTTTACCCTTTACACCAACTTCATACTGCCATATCGTAGGAAACATCTTATGCTATGTTGTGACTGTTGTGGGTTTGCGGTTTGACCGAATGTCTCTAGCACTTTCACCATTGCTTCCCTGTAATGCTTCCTAGGACCAAAGACCTTGACCATGTGGGACAATGATATAGACCTTGTGTTGAATATCTTTCACTACTATCCCATGATTGACACATATGATCGACTTTTGACTTTTATGGGATTGAAAGGTTTGTCTATGAGATATTAATAAGATGGAAACACAAGGACATAACATGAAAGGGGAAAATTTGCCACTATAAGCATGGTGACAAAAATATTTTGACTAAAAGAGATAAATGACACAATAGACCAAGACTTTACAATGACCAAATTTGGGGTAGCTAGAATCAAAGGGTTCGGGCTTAAACAAATCGACCGATCCAAACCTTTCATTCTAAGCCTACCTTTTCTGAATAAGGAGATGCCTAAGAAATAGTGAGGATATGGGGCTTCCAAATTGAGTTGGATTTGAACCTCTGGATGAATTGATTGGGGCGAAGAGAGATAGAAGGGTAGTGTGGGCATCTTGATGTGTTTTCAGAGTGGGTTCTATTTCGTACACGGATCGATCCTTTCCAAGCGTTTCTCACTGGGACCACTCCTCGGTCTTAGATATGGGATGTTTATATCCATCCATAGGACCCGAATGACTCGAAAAACATTTCTTTATCCCCCCATATGTATTATATATATATACCATCTATTTCATGGTGTATTAGCTGACTAGAGTATCTATATGAATTCTCACAATCAATCCATTCTGGAAAAAAGGAAGGTGAGTTAACCAACAAAATAGAAAACTGGATGGGTCAAATTCTAGTTTCCCTTAAAATAGTAGGGGGTTGGCCCCTACCTAAAATTATGGGCAGGCGTAAGTTTTTTCAAACAAGTGATATTAGACTATAACTTTGCAAATTTTGAAGGTTCTAACATATTCTACACTAACACATTCTAATCTAATATATCACTACCTAAACTCCCATGGTTTTAATTGATGAACACATATATAACTTTTAATCATATAATGATATATTAAAAGTTAGATGTATGACTTATATTATAGAATTTTTATATGTATTATTATTTAAATCTTATAAATAATTAGCAAATATATGATGACTTAGATAAGGAGGAGGACCGTGTGGTCTCCTTTATGGCCTTGCTAGTCTCCTTCCTTCAATTCCTTGGCTCTGTTCTTGTTGAATGGGACGCGCATTGGTATGGGAGGTGGCTTGGATCTTGGGTTTCGACGAAGGATGTTGAAGAGTTTGGAAGTGGGGTCAGGGATGTTGAGGTTGATGGTCTGCTTGGCTTCTCTTCCCTGGTATGGGGGCTTGTTTGGTGGCTTATGGTGACAACTTTATAGCTTCTATTTGGCTTGAATCATGCACCTTTTTGGAGGACTTGCTCTATTCCTCTGGGCCTGTTCTCTACATAGGATTTATTTTGCCAGATGGGTTTGGCTATGACCGGGGTGGTGTTTCTCCTCCTCGTGGGTCATGAGCATTTCCCTCTATGTGTCACCCTTGTTGCTCATGGAGGTTTTGCTTAGTAGAACTTTTTTTTTGCGAGATGGGCTAGTTTGAAGCTACAAATCTTTTGGCCTTATTAGTTTTTCTGTGAGAGGCTCCCTCCTTGTTCTATGGGGACATGAAGAAGTTGTTTCTGCCTTGATTGGGAGATCTTCATGGCTATATATTTGAGGGCTTCTTTGATGTTCTCAAATTCTTCTCTACCTTTTCTCTGGATCTATGGTGGTTTCTCTGTTTCTTTTCTCTTCTTTTTCTCCTCTGTTTATCTTGATTTTTTGGGAGAGCCTTTTTTGTTTTGGGTTTCTTCAGAACTCTTCGGTTAGTGTTCTCTAAGATGACGAGGTCTGGATTTTGATGGGCTTGTAACGCATTGAAAGGGTTGGGGGAGGGGGGGGGGGGGGGGTGAATCAGTGACACCAAAACAGGTGCTACTTTAAACATTGACTAGTGAATAAACTTAACAAGTTTAATAAACAATATGCATGCAATAAAAAATGATATAACAACATCCACAATAAGTAAAACATCCACCATAACACAAGTGTTAATACATGAAAAACCCAAATAGGTAAAAACCACAGTGAGATGGGACTCACAAGTTAACTATCTGCAGTAATAGATAACTGACCGGTTAGGGTCTTCAAAAATGCTTTGCTAGGAGTGAATCCTGTTAAAGATCCCAAAGCTTAGTTAAAAGCTATACCCTGTAAGGAGTAACCTCGGTAGAGGATTTCTTAATCCAAACTAATGGATCACCTTGATAGAGAATTTGAGCAATGAAGCTTGTTAGAGCTTACCCGGTTAGGGGATTTGACTGTTGCAGTGATTAAAAAACAATAGGTAATGTGATCTAGTGATAGCACAACTTTCTTGTATAGATCCTCTTTTGCACACTTAACTCCTTTTTACCAACATACTCTGCGACTTAACACTTCCGCCTTTACACATAACATATCACTTTCGCTCATACAAAAATGATTCATTTTGATGTTAATATATAGACATTTTAGATTTCATTCTCAGACATCCTTTGAAATTTACATTCCAAAACGTCCGCTGATTTAGATGCCAAACAATTCAAATTCCATCCTACCAAAATGATGACTCCAATCCAAAAACAACAGCAAGTCAAGTCAGTACAGATACCCTAATCCATAAAACATCATAATATGAATTTCAATGAGTGGGGTGCGTTTACCTGAATTAAAAATAGTCTGCAACAATTTCATACAAAAGGGTAGTAATTATTCGCTGTAAACAAGGGAAGCATTTCTAAGAAGGGAATATGTTAGAAATATTGAGATAAGAAAAGATGATGGCAGGAAGGGGAAAAAAGGCTGTGGACTGCATATTCTGCCGTCTCAAACAGACATATTCTTATTTACTTCCATTCCATCAGAGACCCTATTTTAATACTGTACCTTCCTCCCACCATATTCTCATATCTCATGATTTCTACTTAAACTCTTCTTTGAAATGATTGTAGTGTGGTATATGAGGGATTGCATGGTATTTATAGACTGAATAATAATAAGAGCTGTTCATCTTCATATGAGTCAAAGGCATGCGGCCTTTCTCAGTCCTTTGTTTAGTGTTGACTGATATCTGGTAAAGCAGCCACACCATAAAAAAACAAAATATCCCGAGATGCTTTGTTATTCTATTGAGCTGATTCTTATCGCATGTTTTGAATTTTTGTTAATGGTCACAGGCTACCCATTTTCATTACTTATTTATTTTCTTACTGTTTTAGAAGCTTCCAAGCTCCACAAGAGAATGGATATTTCTTGCAAGATAAAGGCAAGGAAATGAATATATGTGTTGATTTGACTTCCTATTTGGAATTTAATGGAATTTGAATGGTTATGAATTAGATTAAAAAGCTGTAAAAAGAGTGACGTAGTGTTCTTAAATATCATTTATTTTAATAGATAAAAGACAATCTTATTCAATGAAATAGGACAAATTTTATCATATTTTAGTGTGAATTAGGTGTAAAATTTCTAATGATGTTCAAGAGTAGTTGGGGAGTGTCAAGTTAGTCAAACTATATATCCAAGAAATTAACTCAAGATAGCTTAAAAAATGATAGGATGTGCACTTTTCTTTTTTATAATTGATTTAACACTTAGATTTTTACATCTTAATCATTGTACATGAAAAAGTAAATTTGACTATAAAATTAGAAATGCAAGCTATAGATTAGGTATTATCCACACTCAATATACTATTATCATAATATAGACAAATTCTTCTCAAAATAAACATTAATCAATTGAAATATAATCTCATAAATAATTTATTATTTATGGATTTCTTTCACATTACAATTTTTTTAAATTTATATTTGTTTTTTATTAGGATATAACAAGTTTTGAAGGGGCCCCGAAACTCTTACAACCAGAGAACTACCAACAATTAATGGACTAGACTACCTGGCAGTGAACAACAGGTTTAAGAAAGGAATTGAAACCTTCTGGACTTACGGACATCTAGAGCCCAAAACCCAAAGACTGCACAAAACTCAAACAAAAATTCAGAGCAACCACAACCAACCCAACACCAGCAGAACATCAAGTGTAAAACATTACAAAACAGGCTAGCCCAAGCGGAGGGTCTAAGTCAGCAAACAGTAGACCTCATAAAAATAAAGAACGAGGGTTTATCAGGCACCCTCAGCCAACATGAAGGGTTTTCTTAGGTTCCCATATCCTGTAATAGAACAAAGCCATTCCTAACAAAAAACAAACATTGGCCAAACTAGGCCCTTGAAAACTGCTAGCATCCAGCCTGTCCCTAAGAGAAACAAAAAACATAGGGTTTTTCTAGGCTCCCTCAACCTTGAGAGTGGGTTTTACAAGGCTCCCACAACTTGTTTGCAGCACTAAGAAGGAGTTGCTTGACCATATCTCCACCTCTTTAGGAGAAAAACGAAAGTCAGCAAGAAGGCTAGCATCAACAACCTTACGACCAAGAGATAGGGCACAATTAGCCCCCCAACAACACTTCCAAGCACCACCAGTATGTTGGCAAAAATGCAGTAAACTGAGAGGGGGGTGAATTAGTTCGCACAAAAACTTACTACAACTTAAATGACAAAACAGATATGATAATTAACAATTAAATCATAAAATGACTCCACATCAATAAAACACATAACACCAAGATGTTTGACATGGAAAACTTGGTTAAGGGAAAAACCATGGGGGGAACCTACCCACAATGAGGTAATACAATGTTAGGAGTAAATGTAAATATTACAATTGGGAATGCACATGCATTCAAGCACACTACCTAGAGCTCAGTGCTCAAATCAAAAACTCAGAAAGGGTACAACCTTTAGGGAAGGCTCACTGCCTTACAGGATGTTTCACTGACTTACAAAATTATTCCGACAATAATCTAGATTACATGAACTGTGAAGATATCATATCTCCATGTGCTTGAGTATAGTTCTGGTTAAGCTCACAATCTACTATACAACACTTGTCTTCTCTCCTTCACACTTCCAAAAGATCAAATCACTTGTTCGCACATACAACTCGATCATACACTTTCAAGGATTATAGACATTCACAGACACACATCTTACATGATTATTAAATTTATTTATACAAACCCTCAACCTATATTTCAAGGTTGAACAAACCATTAATACAAATTACAAAATAATAACCTCACATCCTACAACAATACATGTTGACCAAAATGATGTCGGCTAAGATATAGTCTGGACCCAAATCGATACCGCAAACACACAACACCTCCAACAATTACGCCTTGATTATTCACAACACGCTACAACCACCATGAATGTTGCATAACACGAAGAACATCACCAGACAAAGAAAATATCTAATAACGCAAACAATAATCAATATGGACCACCAATACGCATAGAACACGATCTAGAGATATTCACAAGCAACGTGAATTGCACCACAACAACCGCAATAACTCGGATCACTAGAATCATCATCTCTCTATCGGAGCTCAAGAACACCATCATAACTGATTGTCAGCCTAAAAGATCGGCTTGCAGATTTCCAAATCATGAACCAATCAAACTGAGGACACACATCAATGTCCAGAACACATCCCACACATCTGCAACTAGAGATATAACAGTTTTGGAGTAGTATAGAGCACAAACCATAATATAGAATAACACCAACAATTAAATAACATCATCAATACCAGATCTCATAACTCGATTACAACATCATGTAGACCTCTACAAATGGGAATGAACCATTGATGAGGGCACAACCCGAGAAACATAAAAACACAATAAATTGTATTTAAAGAGACACAAGAGATATTATTATTATTATTATCTGAAAACTAACTGCAATACATGCATACATGCAAATAAGAGGAATAAACCTCACAGGCTACAATACAACAACTTACAGAGTTTTCTGGAAAACCCTTACAATCCAAAAACACAACTCCCTAAAACTCACATCCCAAAAACTCCAACAACTCACTCCCACGTTTCTACATATGAATCTTAAATACACTTTCTTCTGTTTTGGAGCTGAAATTACAATATAGAAATTACCAAATGTCGGACAAATGCCAAAACATGAAATTGAAAATTTGAAAATACAGCCAGATTCGAAAATTGGAACTTTCCAAAAAATTGTCCAACTTTCGACAACCATAACTTTTCATCCGGGAATCGGATTGATGAACCGTTTGAAGCATTGGAAATCTCTCTGAGTGTAGAATATGTTAAGATTTAGCTCAGCCCATTATTGCTATTTTCAGGCCCATTTGACATTGTTTAATGCCTCTAATCTGACTTGGAAGAATTTTTTCAGTTTTTCAGGAAATTGAAACTTCAATAACTTTCAAAGTGTTTATTCTTTTGACCTGATTCATTTGCCAGTGAGCTTATTTTTCATTCCTTAATCTTCCTATAAATTTTGGGCTCCATCCGCCTTCAAATAAAAAGCTGCTATTTTTGGCAGTCAGCTAGAAAAAGCAGCTTGTCAATTATGAGAGTTCTAAATCTGTTGATATTTGCAAACTTTTTATTTCTTGCAAGGGAAAAAATATAAATTTATTTGACCTAAGTTTTTTTTGTGTTCTTAATGTTATTTGCGATAGGGAATAATTAATATGTGTGGGTTTGGAACTACTGCTGAGCTTTTAGTTTTTTCAAATATCCATTTGATTTTTTTCTTCCATGGCGGGATTCAATTGGAGAACCTCCACTTTGTTGGTGGAATGAGAATTAACGACTGTATCAAGCGTCATCAAAGCCACGCAAGGATTTTTGACAGGTACTTGTTTACACAAGCAAACACCCATTTCATAATTAATTTTAATTCTCCCGCACTCCATTCTTATAATAAATTCAATAAATATTTTAAAATTTTTACTTACAAAGTGGTCTGCTCCCAAAACCCAAAAGCAATACAGATTCTTGTAAGATTTTAAGTACCCCTTCGAAACTTTCTTGTAAGATTTTAAGTATCCCTTCGTTACAGTTTCGTTGCAGTAAAGTGGTGCTCGCGTTGTTGAGTTGAACCCATCTAGCCGTGCCCACCTAAAACATTTTTTTTTCTTCCGTTTTCATGATTGTTTGAATATGTCTATAACAGCTATAAAGTTTTTTGTGGGTATGTCAATGATATGGATTTGAGAAGAATAGAAAACTAAAGCAATGAGTTATTATAAGTTTTCCACTTTATTTGTTGAACCCATGCATCTGTTCCAAGGGTTGCACAGATCAAGTCCGCCTGCAAGATAATTTCATTAGGGATCAACATAGATCATGTAGGGTTGGGCGGGCTCCTACGGGCACCCAACCCAGGGGCCGTTGAATTTTAGTTCGTTGCATCTTCTTGAAACAACAAACCGGGCGATAACCAAGCTAAGGGCGAAGGAAGTTAATGAAGTGGATATAGAATCTCCATATTATATATTGTTTGTTGCTACTACATATCTATTGACATAAATACTTATGTTTGTTCGTAAAGATAGTGTAGCTGAGCACTAGAGAGATTAGTTAAGGTTCCTCTTTACTCTGCTAAGTCATTTTCTTTCTCCACTTCATGTATTAATCTTTTGATGTCTAATTTATTGAATAAATTCTGAATGCCATTATTTTGAATTGCTTTTCTCAAGTTTTTGGGCTCAAGCAGAACTAGCTGTTGGTTAGATATCAATAATTTCTGATTACATATTAAATTAAATGGGTGAATGCAAAAAGAAACATCAATGTCATTTGTAGTGTAACCAGTGTAACACTCTGGTAATATTGCGTAAAAAAAGATAATGCATTTGTAAAGAAAAAATTAATTCACTGGGGCTATATAATTCTATTAAATGAGTGGGGAAACGTAGGAATGAAATTTATGAAGAGGAATATCACAAGCCCTTGGGGAAAAAGGCATTGGTAAAGCTGTTCCCTATATTGATAACGGGTTCTGTCTATTTGTCATTGTATCAACGAACCTACTAATACATAGATTGTTTCCAATCTAGATTAATTAGGGTGTCCATGTTATTAGGAAGGTATACATGCAAGGTGTGCTATGAACCCAAGCAATGTCCTGAAAGCATTGAATTTTTGCAGGCTTGTGAGATTAGCATTATTTCACAGGTACATCTCTGATACTGAATAATCATGCCGGTTCAAAAGAAACATTCATCATGCAGGAGAAAACTCAGGAATATAAATGATCAGAACAAATTGAACCTCATAAAAACATGAACCTAAAATAATATAATATATTCAATTATCAAGACACAAATTCATACATTAAAAACCAATTGTAGTCTTTTGCAAGTATATGGGAGAATTGGAAAAAAAAGGTATTGTTCATCAATGGTCTTTTCGGGCAATATTTTTAGTTAAACAAACAAAAGTGCAACAAAAGTGTTTTTGGGTGAGATGGTTTCATTAGGATTTTAAAGTGAAAACAACCAATTTAGCTCATTGAATAAATGCTTGTTAAGTCACTTGCTCTACTCATTTTAACGTTCAATGTTTCAAGCATCAATGTTTCAATTCTTTCATGAACGAAATAAACAACTATTACAACTCTAAATGTTACAACCCTGTCACCAAGAAAACAAATTCAACGAAACAAACAATTGTTACAACTCTGTCACTAAGAAAATAAATTTGCAATTTACAACTCTGTCATGAACAAAACAAATACACAACTGTTCTTGCACTGCTTGGCAACTGGCAGGAACTTCGCGCGCTGCAGGACTATAATTATCATTGCTATTGTTATGACTCTTAAGTTAAGATTGAGTTGTCATAGATTTCTAAATAAGCCTTCCATATTGGTAAGGGTACATTGTGTTCCAACTTTTGATCATTGATGCATTACATCTTGACTATTTAGACAAGATCAAGTCATCAAATTTTCTTGTGCTAATTTAATTAGTATGGAGTATGTGGTATGTTCGTGGAGCAATCTTTTCCATAAGCATTTCTCACATCATAAGGGTTTGAGACTCCAAGCCATTATGGGTTTATTATTTTTCGAGTAGGTGTTTTGGAATTCTTATGATTCCTGAAGTTTGATAGAGTAATCTATGTTAGTGGTATTGAACCTAAGTGTTCTCCTATACCCAGCATGATATTGAACCTAAGTGTTCTCCTATACCCAGCATGAGATATGATTGATCTTTAAAGCTCTAAGTTGTGATATGATTGATCTATCGAAAGGTAGATAATGTTTTTGTTTCCAGGTTTTTAAAAACCAATGTATAGTTTTACATATCATGTGTTTTATTTTTTAATTCAAATTATATATATATTTTGCTTTTGTTATCCATACTTCGAAACTTTTTTCTATAAAGCCATACTTTTATATTTCAAAATTATAAGTCTATAATTGAACACTTAAGAAAGCATCAACCTGTAGCTCATCATTACAGCAAAAACACGCAGTTTTTCTTCTAATCAACTGCGAGGAGGCTGAAATTGGAAACCCAAATTCTAAGCCAACATTGAGAAAGTGAGAAAGCTTTACTGTTAGACCCAGCTCACAAGCCTAGGACATACATCTTCCTATTGAAGTATATCTAAGTGGCACTACTGCCATTGACAAATAGTGCAACCCTCCCTATTATCATCATCAGTATGAGATATTACGCATGTCTTGTTATTAAGTGACACTGACACTGCTGCCATTGAGATCTTGATACTCCATTTAGCAGTATAAAGTGGGATTGACGATAAGATATTCCTCCACCTGCTTGAACAAACCAGTGTTGTTGGCCTTGATCTCCTCAATTTTGGCTTCATCCTGGGGATCACCAGGTAGGCTATCGTAGTTGCAGGTAAATGTGGTAATGCATCCACCATTACCCCCTGGTTTAGGGGTGTATTTAATCTTGTGGCTTACTGACGCTACCTTTTACCCCAACATTCCTCCTTCCACAAGGCTGTAATCGTAAACCAGGTTGGCCTCGTCAACTAAGTCCACTTTCTCTTTCATATAGCTAAAATCCTTGTTGGCTGCAATAGCAATTACAATTTCATATCGTATTATTAGTAACAATGTCTCTGGTTCTTATGATTCAAAACTTCATCGAAAAACAATATCTTCAGCTGTTAAAATGGGACGTACAACTTAAACATGATGCAAGTTTAGAATAGTGAAACCAAACCTAAATGTTACTTACCAGCAGTGAAATGCTGATATGTATGCCACCTTGTTTGACCATAGACAAGTAAAATAACGATCTTTGAAGCACCTCTACATTTGGATAGTTTGTCAAGATATGGATGGTAGAGATCATGTCTTAGATTGGAGTCTAGGATTTTCTTGTATGTGGGAAAGGATAAGTAGTATTCAAATATGGAGTATATGATTAGATCAAGTGAATGTAAGTGATAATAGCTTTATTGTAATTGGGAAATGAGATGCAATAAAGTTGAGGCCCGAAGAGAATGTAATTGGATGAAGGCGATCAAATCGTGAAATGAAGGGTTGAGATAAACTTGTCTCGCATGGAGAGAGGACATTTACACACATCTGGGTCCCTCATAGGAGGATAATCAATATTGAACTTGAATTGGGTGTGGAGATGTGAAAGATTGTTTTTTGCATTTTAGTGTTGAGGTAGAAATGCATTATTTTATTCTTAAAATGAGGAGATGAACGCGCCTTACCCTAATTAATTAGATAGAATAAATCATCTAATTACTTAGTGATGAAGGAATGTTAATGTAAACATTTAAACATGATTTAATTAACTAATTATGATGGGGAGCTATCTCAATTAATTAAACAAGTATGATTTTCCTAATTAATATGTGAGGAAAGATGGTCTAAAGAATTAAATATTGTTTTTCATTAGTTAGTGAATATCTGGTAAAGGATTATGATGTGAATTGATGAAATTGTGAGAAATGTTAGGTTGAAATGTGCAAGGGAATTTTAACTATCTAAAAAAATATGAACCTCTTTAAATATATATAATTCAAAGTATATAAATGATTCAACTTGCGCTTAAAACATGAGAATACGATACCATGCAACTTCATATCTTATACCAAGTGAATGACACAATACAAGATCATTTAAACATTTTCAATAGGGAAAAATTAACATGAATAATACAAATAGTGATTTACATCCCTTACATGTAATGGGTAATTTCAAAAAGATGGGTAACTAAAAGGTTACCATGCCATTTCTTCATACCCTAATAAACATAACACAAGTGCATAATCATTTGAGTGAATTATAACATGAGTGAGTTATAACCTAAGTGTGCTCCAACACACTCACTTTATGTTTTCTTCAAATGAAAAAAGGATTTAAGGATGAGTTCATTTGAACTTTGCCTCTCAACAAGAAAATGCGATCTTGCAAATATTTCAAGACACACTCGCATTGTGGGATAGATTTTTCATTTCCATTTACATGCCAAATAATTGGCAAGTTATTGTCATAATGCGATAATAAAATTAATTGCATTGGTTTTAGGCTTATCTTTCTAATGAAACATGTAACGATGCCCCCTTTTAAAACTATTGAACATAAACCGAAAGATATCAAATAGTTTTTACACAATCTTCTTTTAGGAGCATCTTATGGACTTACTCCTCCAGATTTTATAAGGTATTTACTTCCTTTCAAAATACGTTACAAATTAAATCTCAAATGTGCTGTAAAATTTGTGCCAAATTTAATTTAATTCTAGGCTTATGTCTTCCAGTTTTTTTTTCTTTCTTCTTTACAAAAGTCATCTCGTTAAATATAATCTAAAATTGATGATGCAATAAGTACTTTGTTCTTTTTTGTTTAAAACCATACATATTCAAATGCAAGATCTTTATTTTTCTTATTAGCACTGACCAAGAATTACTATTTATTGTTAAATACCAAATACATATTCTAATTGCAAGGGACACTGCACAGGTTATCAGGTGCTGTCATTGATTGCAACCCAAGTCCGTGGTCCCATTCGCATTACTTCATTTTATCATACCAGAAGTTTTATTGGTAATTATTTGCTTAAGTTCGGCAAGCCTAGGACAAAGCATCTGCCAGTGTTTAGTATTTATTTCGGTATTTCATTTCAAGTTACCATTTTATGTTGTGGATCTGAAGGAAGGTAGATGGATGTCTGGAACATATTATTCCAGAGTTTTGGTCTCTGGTGATGATTGGTGTGCATGATGCAAGCCTCTGAGTACTAGGTTCCGGTCCATCAATCTAGAACAAGCCAACTTGTGTAGTTGATCATTGTGCAGATTTGATGGAGCGGTTTTTGTGATTGGTTTTGTGATCCGAGAGGTTTAGCCGACAGTTTTGATAACCTGTTAGCAATTGTTTTGGTCCGCATTACTATTTGTGCTCGAATGCAGTCCACAGTTCATAAACGTTTCAATAATATTCTAAGTGTTCTTGAGCCAACTAGCAATGGATATGATTTCATGTTGCGGATATATATAATCAATGTTTTTAATCATTTTAAGCATAAAAAAGGTGTTAGTGATCGATTGTGCGCAGTTTCACATGCGCAAGATAGATATGTATGCTTCAAATTCATAGATGAACAACGTAACAGAGAAGTAAGAGATGAAGTACTGTAAGAAATCAATGTATTGTGCTTAAACGAAACTCTACATGGGAATTTGTAGACGTTGTTCTTCAATTCAGACATTTTAGTTATCTTTTGTTAATGATTTTTTAGGCAATGACCGTCCTTTTGAGAAGTGAGCTCTAAGCAGTGTGCCTAAATGCATGTGCATTGCCATTGTAAAACCTTTATTTGAGTATACTCATTTTGTGGGTTCATCCCTACCATGTTTTTCCCCCTAACACAGTTTCCACATATAAAATCCTTGTACTATGGTGTTGTGTTTGTTCATTTTATGTTCTTGCATGTTTATTTTGATTAAATGCATTAGATGGTTAAAGGAATAGATTAATAATATCAAAGTTTGCAGAACACTGATTCACCCACCCCCTCCCCCCTCAATGTTCCTTCATTCCAACATATTCTAGATATAAATACAATAGTAGAGGGTGCAGAACCTCAATTTGATCATATTAGTGTTCTTGTAAAAAAAAATTGCAAATCAAAGAACGAATCCATCCTACCAAATTTTCATTGTGCTTCAAATTAATTATCCCATGTATTATTTACTTTATAGATTCATTTTATTTCGTAAAAAAATTCAAATAATAATTTAAATTTATAAATATTTTAATTATCTGTATTTAAATAAGACAAAGTTCATTCAATAAGTAGCATTGAAAATGAAGACAATGATATCATTTATAGAATAAGTCATAAAAAATTTCTTAAATGATTAAAAATATAATGAATCAAAATCTTCTACAAATAAAATTAAATTATTAGTCTAATTAACATTATTATATTTTGTGTGACATTATTGTCTATAATATTCAACGAATTTGAATTCTTTTAGTGAATACCTGCAATAAAGTGGTTGAAATTTCTAATATCTTTAAGAATATTATTAGATTTAAAAAATAAAAGATTAAAAGATCATACAAAGGTGATTGTTGAAACATGATTTTTTTAATTCTTTCTTTCTTTGGGACAATGCATTAGGCATGTATATAATTTGATATAATAAGAAATGGATAATATTAAAGAGAAGCTATAGTTTTGATATTGGGGAGCAAAGCTCAAACCAGAACTACTATGAGAACTAAGACTCTAGCATAATTTCTTCCTGCAATAGGGTTGTATGGATCACCTTTGAGCATGGTGATTCTTCCTTCGGGCTCTGCACTATGTACACTCCCAATGTTTATAGGGATAGATCTGACCTCTGGCAATGACTTGCATCCCTTCCAGATATCCCGTGGATCCTTGGGGGAGACTTTAACATGGTTGAACACAAGGAAGATAAGTTAGGGGGAGCCAATGTTGAGTGGAAAGGGGAAGAGAAGTTAGATTGTGTAAGACTGAAAAACATTAAGAGACTCTTTGACCCCTTGGAAGGTTTAAAACAAGCCTATAAGGGCATATGGTTTACCTCGTGCAATTATCAAAAAGCTAGAAATGGGATTTTCTCTAGATTGGACAGATTCTAAACCAACAAGGATGCCTTATCCTTTATCTCGGATCAACAAGGGTGCCCGATGATTGTGAGGCCTTCTTCCCTATCTAACCATCACCCCATTTTTGCCAATATTGTCTTCAGAAGTTCTAACAAGACAGATAACAAAAGTGGTGGCAAATTCATCCTTAACAGTAAATTATTGCAAGACCATGATGTTTTGGCTGTCATTCATATTGTGAGATTGTTCAATAAATGGGATTCTCAAGATATCTCTAAAATTACTAGGTGGAATACCTCAGTGTCTAAGTAGCAGAAGGTTCTTTGTAGCATTGGTAAGAAGAAGGCCAAGGATGCTAGATAGGTGGAGCTTATCCTCTCCTCTAATATGCATAAGGCAGAGTAAGACATTTAAAGAGACCCCAACAGTTCACATCTTACCCACTTGGTGGCGGTGGCTAGAGATAAACTCAAGAAATTTCAGCATGTTAGAGCCATGGGAGCCAGGAGTAGAGGTAGGATGTTGTGGTTGTCTCAAGGAGATAAAGGATCTAAATTCTTCTTCAACCTTCTTAACCAGAAACAATTCAAGGAGAAGATAGAAAAGTTGTGGGTGGACAGAAGGGAAGTCTCTGAAGAAGAAGAGATCATGGATGAATTCTTTCTTTTACAAGATGTTGTTCTCCTCAGAGGATTCTCCCGCATCCATACTTGCTAGAGACAAATGTAAGACTCTTTTCCCCAAGATTCTCTCTCTTCAAGAAGGTAAGACTCTTAGTAGGCCTTTCTCCGTTGAGGAGATCAAAGGAGCCATCAAATATTTGCATAATGATAAAGCCCTCGGTCCGGATGGGCTTACCAATGAGTTCTATAAGGCTAATATTAGCTGAATTGTGGATGACTTACTAGAGGTATATAAGGAAGCTACTAAGATAGGGTCTCTGGGTGCTGACATTAATAGAGGCCTTATCAAACTTATCTAAAGAAGGGGACAAGGGTCTTATCAAAAAGTCGCATCCTATTACACTACTTAATGTATCCTTTAAGATCCTTGTGAAGATGATTGCTATTAGACTTGAAAATATCCTTCCTAAGTTTATTTGTAGCACTCAGACTGCATTTATTAAACGGAGATACACCTTGGAGAACCTCATTACTAGTTGGGAGGCTATGGAGTTGGCTAGACTTTCGGATCAAAAGGTGGCCATGTTTCTATTGGACTTTGGAAAGGCTTATGATAGGATTGAATGGAGCTTTATTTCCATAATGTTTAAAGCTTTTGGTTTCCCTGAGGTTTTCTCTCAATATGTTTAGGTACTCCTTAGGGATGCTCATTCCCAGGTAGAAGTTAATGGGTTGATCCCGTAGGCCTTCAAGCTTAGTAGATCTATTCGGCAAGGGTGCCCTCTATCCCCTGCTCTCTTTGTAATAGCCTCTAATGCTCTATTTTACCTTCTTAGGGATAACTCTCTCTTCCCAAGGGTTAGAGGGATCTCCCTTTCGAATAATTCTAAATTGCTTAACATTCAGTTTGCAGATGACACTGCACTTTTCTTTGAACTATCCAAGGAGAACTTGAGTGCTTTATCTCCCAAGCTCACCTTGTTCTGTGATGCTTTAGGGGCAAAGATTTCCCAAACCAAATCTACTATACTCAGTTAGTCTGAGTGGCCACCAAATTGGCTCTCCACCTATGGGTTTCAATGGGGAGGACCTCACACAATTTTCAGATACCTGGGGATTTATTTCACAATCTCTCCTTGCCTCAAAGATATGTGGGTATGGATTAAGGGAAAGATTGGCACCAAACTTACCAAATGGAACAAACACTACCTCTCACTGGCTGGGAGAGTACAAGTTTGCCAAAAGATTATGTCATTCTATAGTATCCTATGCCTCTGTATGGATGTTTAGTAATTATCAAATCAATGAGTTGCAGAAGATAATCAAAGATTTTTTGTGGTCCGATGGTAGAGGTCAAAGAAAAGCACACTCAGTCAAATGGGAGTGGTGTTGTATGGAAAAGACTATGGGAGGACTAGGCCTTTAGGATCTTAATTCTTGCCAAATGGGAGTCAAATGGGACTGGTTTATTAATTAATTCTTTCTTTCTTTGGAACAATGCATTAGGCATGTATATAATTTGATATAATAGGAAATGGATAATATTATAGAGAAGCTATAGTTTTGATATTGGGGAGCAAAGCTCAAACCAGAACTACTATGAGAACTAAGACTCTAGCATAATTTCTTCCTGCAATAGGGTTGTATCGATCACCTTTGAGCATGGCAATTCTTCCTTTGGGCTCTACACTATGTAGACTCCCAATGTTTATAGGGATAGATCTGACCTCTGGCAATGGCTTGCATCACTTCCAGATATCCCATGGATCCTTGGGGGAGACTTTAACATGGTTGAACACAAGGAAGATAAGTTAGGGGGAGCCAATGTTGAGTGGAAAGGGGAAGAGAAGTTAGATTGGGTAAGACTGAAAAGCATTAAGAGACTCTTTGACCCCTTGGAAGGTTTAAAACAAGCCTATATATAAGGGCATATGGTTTACCTAATGCAATCATCAAAAAGATAGAAATGAGATTTTCTCTAGATTGGACAGATTCTAAACCAGAGGGGATGCCTTATCCTTTGTCCCAGATCAACAAGGGTTCCCGATGATTGTGAGGCCTTCTTCCCTATCTAACCATCACCCCATTTTTGCCAATATTGTTTTCAGAAGTTCAAACAAGACAGATAACAAAAGTGGTGGCAAATTCATCCTTAAGAGTAAATTATTGCAAGACCATGATGTTTTGGCTGCTATTCATATTGTGAGATTGTTCAATAAATAGGATTCTCAAGATATCTCTAATATTACTAGGTGGAATACCTCAGTGTCTAACTAACAGAAGGTTCTTTGTACCATTGGTAAGAAGGAGGCCAAGGATGCTAGACAGGTGGAGCTTATCCTCTCCTCTAATATGCATAAGGCAGAGTAAGACATTCGAAGAGACCCCAACAGTTCACATCTTACCCACTTGGTGGTGGTGGCTAGAGATAAACTCAAGAAATTTCAGCATGTTAGAGCCATGGGAGCTAGGACTAGAGGTAGGATGTTGTGGTTGTCTCAAGGACTTAAAGGATCTAAATTCTTCTTCAACCTTCTAAACCATAAACAGTTAAGGAGAAGATAGAAAAGTTGTGGGTGGATAGCAGGGAAGTCTCTAAAGAAGAAGAGATCATGGATGAATTCTTTCTTTTACAAGATGTTGTTCTCCTCAGAGGATTCTCTCGCATCCATGCTTGCTAGAGACAAATGCCAAACTCTTTTCCCCAAGCTTCTCTCTCTTCAAGAAGGTAAGACTCTTAGTAGGCCTTTCTCCATTGAGGAGATCAAAGGAGCCATCAAATATTTGCATAATGGTAAAGCCCTCGGTTCGGATGGGCTTACAAATGAGTTCTATAAGGCTAATATTAGTTGGATTGTGGATGACTTACTAGAGGTATATAAGGAAGCTACTAAGACAAGGTCTCTGGGTGCTGACATTAATAGAGACCTTATCAAACTTATCTAAAGAAGGGGACATGGCTCTTATCAAAAAGTCGCATCCTATTACACTGCTTAATGTATCCTTTAAGATCCTTGCGAAGATGATTGTTATTAGACTTGAAAATATGCTTCCTAAGTTTATTTGTACCACTCAGACTGCATTTATTAAAGGGAGATACACCTTGGAGAACCTCATTACCAGTTGGGAGGCTATGGAGTTGGCTAGACTTTTGGATCAAAAGGTGGCCATTTTTCTATTGGACTTTGGAAAGGCTTACGATAGGATTGAATGGAGCTTTATTTCCATGATGCTTAAAGCTTTTGGTTTCCCTGAGGTTTTCTCTCAATATGTTCAGGTACTACTTAGGGATGCTCATGCCTAGGTAGAAGTTAATGGGTTGATCCTGTAGCCCTTCAAGCTTAGTAGATCTATTTGGCAAGGGTGCCCTCTATCCCTTGCTCTTTTTGTAATAGCCTCTGATGCTCTGTTTTACCTTCTTAGGGATAACTCTCTCTCCCCAAGGGTTAGAGGGATCTCCCTTTCGAATAATTCTAAATTGCTTAACATTCAGTCTGCACTTTTCTTTGAACTATCCAAGGAAAACTTGAGTGCTTTATCTCCCAAGGTCACCTTGTTCTGTGATGCTTCAGGGGCAAAGATTTCCCAAACCAAATCTACTATACTCAGTTAGTCTGAGCGGCTACCAGATTGGCTCTCCACCTATGGGTTTCAATGGGGAGGACATAAGACAATTTTCAGATACCTGGGGATTCCTTTCACAATCTCTCCTTGCCTCAAAGATATGTGGGTATGGATTAAGGGTAAGATTGACACCAAACTTATCAAATAGAACAAACACTACCTCTCGCTGGTCGGGAGAGTACAAGTTTGTCGACAAATTATGTCATCCTATAGTATCTATTATGCCTCTGTATGGATGTTTAGTAATTATCAAATCAATGAGTTGCAGAAGATAATCAAAGATTTTTTGTGGTCCGATGGTAGAGGTCAAAGAAAAGCACACTCAGTCAAATGGGAGTGTTGTTGTATCGAAAAGACTATTGGAGGACTAGGCCTTTAGGATATTAAAGTGCAAGGGACTGCACTTGCTGCTAAATGGATCTTCCATGCATTGGAAGGCAGTGAACCTTGGAAAGTGCTCATTCGGAACAACGTCAGACTGGGTGTTCCCAAGATGGCTAAATCCTGGAAATCCCTTCTTTTTAGTGACCTTTTCGCTGGAACCTTCTCAGTCTCTACCACAGGCTCTGCTATCTTTAAATCTATTTGGAAGGCATGGGAGAGCGTTAGATTTAGTATTCACAATAATTGGATCAGTTGAAATAACCAAGTCTATGGGGAAAGATCAATCTGGTGGAACTTAGCCCACAATGGTAAACCCCTCAATCTCACTCAAGGATGTTCGACCAAGAAATGGGCCAACAAAGGTATTTGTTGTCTTCTTCTTATTGAAGTATGTTTAAGTGGCACTAGTGCCATTGACAAATAGTGGAATCCTATTATCATCATCAGTATGAGATACGCATGTCTTCTTATTAAGTGACACTGACACTGCTGCCTTTGAGATCTTGATACTCCATTTAGCAGTATAAAGTGGGATTGGTGATAAGATATTCCTCCACCTGCTTGAACAAACCAGTGTTGTTGGCCTTGATCTCCTCAATTTTGGCTTCATCCTGGGGAACACCAGGTAGGCTATCGTAGTTGCAGGTAAATGTGGTAATGCATCCACCATTACCCCCTGGTTTAGGGGTGTATTTAATCTTGTGGCTTACTGACGCTACCTTTTCCCCCAACATTCCTCCTTCCACAAGGCTGTAACCATAAACCAGGTTGGCCTCGTCAACTAAGTCCACTTTCTCTTTCATATAGCTAAAATCCTTGTTGGCTGCAATAGCAATTACAATTTCATATCGTATTATTAGTAACAAACAATGTCTCTGGTTCAAAACTTCATCGAAAAACAATATCTTCAGGTAAAATGAGACGTACAACTTAAACATGACGCAAACCAAAATGTTACTTACCAGCAGTGAAATTAACGTGTCGAATGGTGCCAAGTCCTCCATCACCTTGAACAAGTGTGATGCCTGATATGAGGCCTGGTGTGATGCCTGAAATTAACGTGTCGAATGGTGCCAAGATTTCTTGCCTTCGTTTGGTGTATGGTATTTATAGGAGTGAATAACAAGAGTTGCTGCTGTATTACTAATCACTCGTTTATTCACTGACTTTGGAAGCAGGCACAGAAAACAAAAGATTGGCCACAAAAAATTACCAGTTAAAATTATCAAAGCATTTGGTCTTTGCTACAGACTCACTTTATCACATTGAGCGGATCCTTATCGCACGTTTTGAATGTTTGCAACCCACTTTTACTATTGGTCTTTGCTACAGACTCACTTTATCACATTGAGCGGTTCGTTTGTAACATGTAAAATTATTATCTTTGAAGCACCTTCACATATGGGTAGTTTGTCAAGATATGGATGGTAGAGATCGTGTCTTAGATCGGAGTCTATGATTTTCTTGCATATGGGAAAGGATAAGTAGTATTCAATATGGAGTATATGATTAGATCAATTGAATGGAACTGATAATAGCTTTAAATTTCAATTAGGAAAGGAGATGTCATAAAGTTGAGGCTCGAAGAGAATGTACATGGATGAAGGCGATCAAATCCTTAAATGAAGGGTTGAGATCAACTTGTCTCGCATGGAGAGAGAACATTTACACGCATCTATGTCCTTCACAGGAGGATCATCAATATTGAACTTGAATTGAGGGTGGAGATATGAAAGGTTGTTTTCTATATTTTATTGTTGTTGAGGCACAAATACTTTATTTTATTCTTAAAATGAGGAGATGGATGTGCCTTAGCGTAATTAAATAGATAAAATAATCATGTAATTAATTAGTGATGAAGGAAAGTTAATGTATACATTTAAATATGATTTAATTAATTAATTATGATGGGGATCTAGGGTAGTTAATTAAACAAATAAGTTTTTTTTAATTAAATATTTGAGGAAAGATGGCTTAATGAATTAAATAATTTTTTTTCATTAGTTCGTGAGTATGTGGTAAAGGATCATGACATGAACTGATGAAAGTGTGACAAAATGTTAGGTTAAAATTTGTAAGGAAATGTTAACTGTCTACAAAACTATGAACCTCTTTAAATATATACAATTCAACGTATATAAATGATTGAGCTTGCGCTTACAACATGAGAATGCAATACCATGTGACTTTATATCTTATACCAAGTGAATGACACAACACAAGATCAATTAAACCTTTTTCACTAGGAAGCGTTAACACCAATACAAAGGTGATTGTTTAAGAATATTAGTAGATTTAAAAAATAAATGATGAAAAAATCATACAAAGGTGATTGTTTTTTATTACAAAAAAAATAGGTTTTCAAGGGACTCGAAACCCTTTGCAAGAGGTCACAAACAAAATCAGACATGAAAAGATTAACAATTAAACAAAATGTTGGCCATAGAAAAAAACATAGACATCGACAACCTAGCACCAACAAAAAACCAACAAAACACCCAATAGAAACCAAGGAAAGAGAAAGGGAGCTAGGCCAAATTCTTCAAAGTCTCAACAACATCCTCCTCTAGTTGGTTCATATTTTGAGCTACTTTCTTCCAATCATCGTTTTCCTGCAGTAGTTTGTCTTCCTTCCTCTTCAAATTGGCACGAGTCCTCTTGCTGGGACCCAGAGACTCCTCGTTACCTTTTTCCTTCTCCAAATCCAAATCCATATACACAACTAAATTACCCTAATAGCCCTTTTCAAGATTCACCACCATGGTAGTCAAGCAGTCTACAATGATCTTGATAACTTTGTGGCAGAGAGACATAATGGATTGGAGAGTATCTTTAATGCCATTCAATCTTTTCTCGAAGGCCAAAAAATTGTGGTCATAGTCTTTTTCGAGATTTTCCATGGCTTCAACAGTTTTAGAAAGGAAATCAACAACCAAAACTATTTCCTCCTCTCTCCAAAGCTCACTACCTTTAGTACCCTGTCTGCCATCTAAACCCTCAGCTCTAGTTTTCGGCATTTCCAACTTACTATTTATAGACCTCTATTTTAAATTAAGGTTCCTAGTCTCATGAAAGGCCCACTTCATAAGACAAAAAAAATCCACCGTCCCATTTCTTGCAACAACCAGAATGTCAGTAGGGAACTCCTAATCCAAATTTAAAATTTGAGAATCTATATTCAGTTGAGTAGGAAAACGGGGTCTATTTTCCCTGTCTGTAGAAGGATAAGAGTTATCCGTGTTCAGTGGAGACGGGGAGCCTTAATTATCATGGTCAAAGGATGGTTCCTCAAGAGCCAGAGTTTTACCCTTTATCTAAGGGCATGCCTTAGACATCTTGCTACCACATTTGGTTCTAGAGCTAGCGAGATGGGTAACAATGTTATCTGACTCCTTAAACTTCTCTTTACCGGCAGGTGGGGGATTGTTAAGATTATTTTTGTTTTTCAGCTTCTTAGGAGGAACTGTGGGTTTTTTATTCCTCATCCTCTGAAATGAAAATATGGGGGGAATCGGGTTTAGCATAATTGGCTTCGAAATGCTCATAAATCAAAACCACCAACCCCTCATGATAAACAATATTATCAATAGGGTTTTCTCTATGCTCTAAAATACTAGAATTAAGAGAAGAAATGAGATAGAAGGGGAAAGAAACCCTCACCTGGTGTCTAAAATGACTGAGCAAGATGAAATGGAGCCCAAAAATTCTAGAGTAGCGGTCGTCCATACTGATATATTCCATGATCACCTTTTAGCACCTCCCTCCAAAGCAGCTTGATAGTGGCTGCATCATAACAACTTTTTTTTTTCTCTTGACCAACATTTTCCTTTCCTTGTTAGTTGTGCGAAATTTCTTCATCGTAGGGTCAGGATATTTTCTCTCTGTATAATTTGAGCCCCTTGGTAGATAAACCAGTTACTTCGGCAATTAAGTTCTCATCAATCACCACAAACCTCCCATTTAGAGTAATTTTTCCCTCATTCTACCCTTTGGCAAAAGTCTTAGTGACTTTATGATCCCAGGCATGCAGATTTACGATGTAGGGTGTTAACTCCCCCTTCTCCAGAATTCTCCAAATAGTCGGGTTGGCCCTTAACCCTTCACAGTCCATAGGTTCGACATGACGTATTTCTCCTCCCATCTTAGAATTTAAAGAGCCCTCAAGTATAGAATGGTTTAACAGAATGTGCAACCAAGTTGAAAACCAGAAGAGATTTCAAATAACACAGAAAGTGTATGAGCAATTATGCGAAATACCTCATCTAACCTCGCCACGATAGCCTCCATCAATAATAATAATGACACTTCCCATCATCAAAATTAGTAATGCGATGGGATACTTCCACTTATCCCATGTGATCTATCATATCTAAGAAGAGCCCTGACTTCATCCTCCAAGCTGTCTTCAGTAGTCCATGCCATGCTCCTCTTAGCTATGACCCCTTGTTGGCAAAGAAATCCACCACCATGTTAGACTCCCTGTAAGGATGGGAGACAAAATATTCATGAAAAGAAAGAATAATCTCTTTTGATAAATTTATCCATCCCTCTATAGTCCACGAGGCCTTATTATTCTTTATTAGGTATTGAATAATGTTGTTCGAGCCCCCTTAAATTCAGACTTTTTTGCAATTAATTTGATGGGCAAGCAATAAGATACGATAGGCCCTAATGGCTTCAACAAGGTGGTTGGTCTAGTTATCTATGGGGAGTGCCAATATAGAGGTGATTATTGAAACATGATTTTTGTTTTTGGCAAAATACATTAGGCGTGTATATAAATTGATATGATAGGAAGTACATAATAGTGAAGAGTAGCTATGGTTTTGATATTGGGGACCAAAGCTCAAACCAAAACTACTATGAGAACTTTACTATAGCATAATTTCTTCCTGAGATGTTATGGTACAATTGCTGGAAGAAATCACCAAATAATTGTTATAGACATTAATGGCTATCATCATCTACATATTGAAGCTCATCAGCTTATACAAATAATAAGTGAATAGAGGAGAAAAGTAGTTTGCCATAGGGTGGCCAACAAGATCTATAGCTTATCCAGTAATAGGGGTATTTTGTCGGATGAAGATGAAATTAGAAAGGAAGCTGTGGATTTCTTTAGTAATCTTTTGGGTGGTGAGGATTCTTTGGATATCAGAAATCAAGACCTTCTTGCTCAAGCTATCCCTACTATTTTAAATGAGGATGACAACAAAAATCTATCTAGGATCCCTTCGAATCAGGAGATCAAAAAGGCGGGTTTTTCCTTTCTTAGAGACAAGTCTCCTGGTTCGGACGGATTCCCTATGTTCTTCTTTGAATTTTTTTGGAATATTATGGAGATTGAAATCTGTAATGGTGTTAAAGAATTCTTTGGGTCTAGACGGATTCTCAAAGAACTCAATGCTACCTTTATTGTCCTCATCCCTAAGATCCCTGGAGCTAACTTTCTCAATAAGTTTAGACCTATTAGTCTTTGTAATTATTTTTACAAGATTTTATTTAAGGTGCTCACTTCTAGAATGCTGAATATCCTTCCTAGCATAATTTCTGACTAGCAAAATGGTTTTGTCCCTGGTAGACAGATTCTGGATTCCATCATTTCGGTTCATGAGAACATTGATTCTCTAACTGTCGCTAAAAGCAGGGCTTTTTTCTGAAGCTAGATATGTCCAAGGCCTATGACAGAGTGAATTGGCAATTCCTTTTAAGAATTATGAAATCTTTTGGGTTTGGGGAAAAGGTGATACAACTATGTTCTCAGCTGACTAGTACTACCTCTTCTATAGTTATTATTAACGGATCTCCCTCGAGTTTCTTCAAAAGTTCTAGAGGCCTAAGACAGGGGGATCCTATCTCTCCTATCTTGTTTACTATCTTGGTTGAAAGTTTGGGCAGATTTATTATGAGAGGTGTGGAGGAAGGGAAACTCAAAGGCCTTAAGCCTTCCTTGTCCAACTTAACCTGTACTCATGAACAGTTCATAGATGACTCTATTACCATGGGAGAAGCTACCATAAGAGAAACTAGAAATATGAAGATTATCATGGATTCCTATGAAGCTGCTTCTAGGCAAAAAATAAACTGGGATAAGAGTTCTCTGTTCTTCATCAACACCCCTGTGGATAGACAAAGAAGGATTGAAAGGATCCTTGGATGTAAAACTGCAAAGTTTCCTTCTACTTATTTGGGTCTCCCTCTATGCTTAAAGCCTTCAGAGAATTTCTGGATGAAGCTGGTTGATATATTTAATTCCAATGTGGCTGGGTGGAAGGGAGACCTCCTCAGCCAAGCGGGTAAAGTGATGATGCTTAAGGATACTCTTCAAAATCTACCTATCTATGCACTTAGTTTGTTTAAGATCTCCAGGAAGTTTGCTGAGGCCATTGAAAGAATACAAAAAAAATTCTTATGGTTGGGAGTGGAAGATAAAAATAGAATCCCCCTTATTGCCTGGAATAATATTTGCACTCCTAAGGCTTTTGGGGGCTTGGGAATAAGGAACATTATCACTATGAACAATGCCTTGTTAGCTAAACCAATTTGGAGAATGAAAGGGGAGGAAAGGGAATAAAATTCTATTTAGAAAAAGAAATACCTTCATATGCAACCGTTTGATGAATAATTTATGGATAATTCCTTCCTTGTGGATGGCTCTTCTATTTGGAATGCTGTTCAAATGGCTAAAGTCTGGGCTGCTACTGGAAGAAAGTAGAAACTGGGTAATGGGAGAATTATCAGATTCTGGGAGGACAGATGGCTAATGGATAAACCACTGGAGGAAATCCCCATTCTTAATGAATGAAAATACTGGTTTAAAATTAGGTATTGAGACCTTGTTAGAGACTATTGGAGAAATGGTAATTGGATTGAGTTTAGCCAGGTTTGTCCGGGCCTAAGATTTTTGGAGACCTTGCTCTCTTCCAAAATCTTCATGGAGCATTCTGAGGATTGTATGATTTGAAAGGAAACTTCTGATAGGCGATATTTTGTTTCTTCAGTTGTCTCTATACATTACAAAGTTCTAGATGAGATTCCTCTGTGGGCGAAAGTGTGGATGAAGAATTTGACTCCCAAAATTAATATCTTCTTTTGGATCTTTATCCAAAATAAGGTGCTAACCCTTGATAATCTCCATTAGCGTAGATTTGTTTTTCCTAATAGGTGCTCTCTTTGCTGCAGGGAGGAGGAGATTGCTTGCCATATCCTCTACCAGTGCAATTTCAGTCAGGATATTTGGAATATAATTCTTAATAAGTGGAAGTTGAGCTGAGTTTTCCTGAACTCACTAGAAGAGTTCTGGTAGCAATGGTTTTGCCCTAGCTCTAATTCTAAGAATGTTGAGCTCTGGAAACTTATTCTCCCCATTGTCACCTAGAACATCTGGAAGGAGCGTAACAATGGGATTTTTAGGGAAAAAAGTACAAACCTTGAAGTGGTGGTGGATAAAATTTATAGAGGGATCCATGATTGCTTATATGACATTGACACTGGATTATCTGCTAAGGAAGATTTTAATGAAAGATGAAACCTTTCCAATAGAAGAAATAAAAAGGATAAAGGTAGAGATGGTCTTTTCTGGAGCTTTCCTCCCCAAGGATGGATCAAGGCCAATTTCGATGGAGCATCTAAGAGAAATCCTAGCAATGCTGGATATGGGGGTATTGTGAGGAAATTTGCTAGAGGTTGTCTTGTGGCTATTGCTGGTCCTTTGGGTAACCAAACGAGCCATTATGTTGAAGCTTCGGCTGCCGTTAATACTCTGATTATTGCTAAAAATCTCAATCATGACAAATTATGGTTGGAGGGAGATTCTCTTAATATTATTAAATGCCTAAAGGGTGAAGCTGTGCCTTCGTGGTCTATCGAAAATATCATTTTTAAGGCCAAAGAAATTATTACTAGTTTTAAAGTTGTTATTATTGAGCATGCTTTGAGGGAAAAAAATGTCATCGCGAATAGTCTTGCTAACCTTGGCGTTATATCCAAAAAACAAAGCATATGGAATGGTGAAGATAATATTGATTTCAATATTAAAGACCTCATTAGAAAGGACAAAATTATGGGGAAAGAAAGATTGCATTTTAATCATGGTTGTATTAATGATTAAACATCAAAACTTTAAAAAGGAGATGATAGCTTGTCAAAAGGGTAGAGTTTTAAATAAGAATATTAAAAATTTGCACGTTCTGTGGGTGCTTATTTTCAAGTGTTTGAGTGTCATCTGGAAGCTCACTTCAAATTTGTTGAAGCAGAAAAATTGCAGAACGAATTCAAGAATGGGAGGTGACCTTAGAAGAGAGGAACCCGATAACCTTTATAGATGGTGGGTGATGCCCAAGGTTTGGATGAAGTTGGAGAAGGGTTTTATGACACCGTTCATGGAAAACCTGGTGGATTATGAAAAAAGCAAAGTTAACTTAGTGGTTAATAGAGTGATTGAAAACTGTAAAAATGGCACTTTCAAAATCCACGGTGTCAAATTAAAGCTGGACGCGGACCTCATCCCTATGGTCATATGTATGCTCTATACTAGCCTCAATTTCTCTAGGGACCTAAAAGTCTCCAATAATGTTGTGAAGCTCTTTCCGCGCAAAGATAAGGAGAGAGATAAATTAGGCAAATCATTTTGGGGGTATTATGAAGCTTCTAACATTAAAAAAATTTGGGGTTTTGTGCTTAATGCCATTATGGAGTATATCACTGTGGAGGGCCGCTTCTCTAGGGTCCATACCTATCACTTTGTGCTTCTACACCACTTTAGGCATGAGAAAAGGGTGTCTCTTCCTTATTACCTTTTTAGGTCCCCGTCACACTCGTTGAACAAGCATTGTAAGAACCCCTCTTCTCCCGTGCTACATTATGGTCTTATTTTACTCATTTATGAGAATTGTAAGATTTTGGTGATTCAGGAAAACAAAAGGCTATCGATATCCCCGAGAAAAGGCAAGAGAAAAAGTGAGGATTCTTGGCCCAGCAAGGATGACCAGAAACAGAGTAAAAAGGCTAAAAAAGGCTCCGTGGAGAAAAATGTGGAGGACACGGATTTGAACCATAAACATAAGGATGTGGAGGTTGATCCCAAGTATACGGGAAAAGAAGTTAGTGATATGGAGACTGATGATACTGACAGGGTGGAGAGATGGAAAGATGAGGAAGTGGGGGAAGAGGAAGGAGGAGAAGATGAAGATTCCAATCAGAACAACTCGGTCAAGGAAACATCCAGAATGGACAATGGTAATGAGAAGGAAAAATAGGAAGAGGATGAGGGTAATAAGGAGGAACCTACCCACAATGCGAGCCCTGGTGATCTCAACAACCAACCCATGGAGGAGCCGGATAACCAGAAAAAACAGGAGGACAAGGAAATGGAAACAGAGTTGAACAAGGATAAAGAGGATACAAGCATGGAAAATGATAGAACTGGTGATGAGATGAATACTCGTATGCTTATCCTGGATAAGCTTAAGAACTAGTCTGATGCTCATCTGGGTTTTGATAGATGGGTTTATGAAAGAATGAATAAAATGGAAAAAAGGATAAACATCAGGAAGAGCAGGGACAGAAAGGTTAAAGCAACCTAGAGAAATGGAAAAAAGAAATGGACAAAAAGGTGGAGAAGCTGGAAATTCAGATCAACAAGCTGGAGGAAGGGAAGGCTGCCATGAAGAACTTCCTGATTGTGATTCTGGAGATCCTCAACTCTACGACAAGGAACATGGAGGAAATAGCCAAACACCTTGATGGTCTCAGCCCTACCAAGTCTATTGTGGACCTTGATGCTAAAGAGGCTGCTACTAAGGCTGGGAATATGGATAGTGCTCCTGAAGGTGCGGCTAAAAGGACCAGGGTGAGCTTGAAAAAGGCTGCCTTGGCTTCATCAAAGGAAATCCCTATCCTCAGGGAGAATATCAAAGAAATGCAAGGGATTAGCGAGAAAGTGGCTAATGCCCTTAAAAAAATAATGTAATTTGTCTTTTTACTATTTTTGCTGGTTGTTGCTGGTAGTGTTGTTCTTTTGTGCTAGCTTTTGCCTAGCACTTTGCTAGTTTTTTTGTTGTCTCTCCCATTTAGTTTCTTAATGCTTTTATCTTTTATGGTTCCTTTGTAAAGGGTTTTGGGGTCCCTTCAAAACTTGGTTTTCCCATAATCAAAAACATAAAAGGGGAAAATTTGCCACTATACGCATGGTGAGAAAAAGATTTTGACTAAAAGAGATAAATGACACAATAGACCAAGCCTTTGTAATGACCAAATTTGGGGTTTAAGTTTTTTCAAACAAGTAATATTAGACTATAACTTTGCAAATTTCAAAGGTTCTAACATATTCTACCTAACACATTCTAATCTAATATATTACTACCTAAACTCCCATGGTTTTAATTGATGAACATTATATAACTTTTAATCATATATTGATCTATTAAAAGTTAGATCTATGACTTATATTATAGAATTTTATATATGTATTATTATTATTTAAATTTTAAGTTACTTATAAATAAATAATAAATATATGATGACTCAGATGGGGAGGAGGATTGAGTGGTCTCCTTTATGGCCTTGCCGGTCTCCTTCCTTCACTTCCTTATCTCCGTTCTTGTTGAATGCGGTGAGTGTTGGTATGAGAGGTGGCTTGGATCTTGCGTTTTGGAGGAGGATGTTGAAGAGTTTGGAAGTGGGGTCGGGGATATTGAGGTCAATGGTCTAATTGGCTTCTCTTCCCAGTTTGGGGGATTGTTTAGTGGCTAGTGGCAACAACTTTATGGCTTATGTTTGGCTTGATTCATGCCCTTATCTGGAGGACTTTCTCAGTTCCTCTGGGTTTATTCCCTGCACAGGCCTTGTTTTGCTAGATTGGTTTGGTTGTGATTGAGGTGGTGTTTCTCCTCCTTGTGGGTCTTGAGCATTTCACTCTATGTGTCACCCTTGTTGCACATGGAGGTTTTTCTTAGTCAGACTTTTTGTTTGCGAGATGGGTTGGTTTGAAGCGGGGAATCTTTTGGGCCTGCTGGTTTTTTCGTGAGAGGCTCCCTCCTTGTTCTATGGGGTCGTGAAGAAGCTATTTCTGCCCTGACTAGGAGATCTTCATGGCTGTATATTTGAGGGATTCTTTCATATTCTCAGTTTCTTCTCTACCTTTTCTCTGAAACTATGGTGGTTTCTCTGTCTCTCTTCTCACCTTTCGCTCCTCTGTTTATCTTGATTTTTGGGAGAGCCTTTTTTGTTTTGGGTTCCTTCAGATGCTCTTCGGTTAGTGTTTTCTAACATGATGGGGTCTGGATTTCTTTGCTTATCTCTTGTGACTCTTGGATTGCTACTCGATGGGGGATTTGTTTTCCCCCTACTCCTTGTTCTCTAGGCCTTGGCCTTTGTGCTTCATTTTTCACATCTTTGGGTTGCTTAGGTTTTTCCTATAGAGATGGCCCCATCTTCTATTGAGGGGGAGATGGATGTGGCTAGAGTTGACCTTTCTCCTATTGAGGTGGAGTTTGATCCTATCATGTTGGATGTTGTTGAGAAGATTGTTGGAATGATGTGTTGTCATTGATGTCAACATATTCTTCTGTGTATTCCAATATTGTAGTTTGATGGAATGAGTTGGTTTAGCATGTGTGTTGCAGATGAGTTGATGCAGTTTAAAGGGTTTTTGGTATGTTATCTGTGGATGGTTGATGCAGGAGCATTCGGTGGTGTAAGGGCAATCCTGCATCACCCAAAAATATTTCCTTTTTGTTTTAGTTTTCTTTAATGTTTTTTCAATTCTGGATACCCTTTTGGACAAATAAGAGATTCCAACTCTCAGAATTGACAAGCTGCTTTTTTGTAGCCGACTGCCAAAAATAGCAGGTTTTTATTTGAAGGTCGATGGAACCCAAAATTTATAGGAAGATTAAGGAAGGAAAAATAAGTTCATTGGCAAAAGAAGTAGGTCAAAATAATTAACGGTTTGAAAGTTATTTAAGTTTCAATTTCTCGAAAAATTGAAAAAATTCTTCTAAGTCAGATTTGAGACATTAAATAGTGTTGAATGGGCTAGAAAATGGTGGGAATTGGTTGAGATGATTCTTAACATATTCTAAACTCATAGAGATTTACAACACTTTAAATGGTTTGTCAATCCGATTCCTGGATCAAAAGTTATGGCTGCCAGAAGTTGGTCAATTTTTTGGAAAGTTCCAATTTTTGAATCTGGCTGTATTTTCAAATTTCCAATTTCATGTTTTGGCATTTGTCTTCCAATTGGTAATTTCAACTCCAAAACAGAAGAAAGTCTATTTAAGACTTATATGTAGAAACTTGGGAGTGAGTTGTTGGAGTTTTTGGGATGTGAGTTTTGCGGAGATGTGTTTTTGGATTTTAAGGGTTTTCTAGAAAACTCTGTAAGCTATTGTATTGCAGCCTGTGAGGTTTATTCCTCTTATTTTCTCGTATTGCAGTTAGTTTTTCAGATAATAATAATATGTCTTGTGTCTCTTTAATTGCAATTTATTGTGTTTTTCTGTTTCTCGGGTTGTGCCCTCATCAAGTGGTATCAAAGTAGGTTGTTCCTGAGTGTGTGGACAGATTACCGAATGTGAGACAGTTCATACCAGGATCTATGATTGTGGGCTCGTGTTCAAGATTCCTCCAAGAGTGATGCATGGTGGTAGAAATGCTAGTGCTAAAAATGCTGGCGGAAGGAATGCTTTAGCAAATGAGGGTTTGAGAGCCCTCCAAAGGCAGATTGATGCATTGCAAGAAGAGCTGAGAAGAGGGTTTAATCTGAGGAGAGGATAAAGTGATGATAAAGGAGAGGTTGAAAATTCATCCTCAAGTGAAATTGGAAGAGGCAATAGATCAAGATTAGGCTCTCTTGTTGAGGTCCATTTCACAGATTGAGAAGAGACCCAAAATTGAAGTTTCAAATTATTCTAGGAATATGAACCCACAAGAGTTAATTGATTGGATTAATGAGTTGGAGAAATATTTTGAATATGAGGAGATAGAGGACCCAGATCGGGTTAAGTTTGCAAAGACAAAGCTGAAAGGTCATGCAAATATCTGGTGGAAGGAGGTCCAGCTAGATAGAAATTAGAGAGGAAAGGGAAATATAACCAGATGGGATCGTATGGTTGATAAACTAAAGACACAATTCATTCTTATGGATTATAAATTGGATCTGCTGAAGAAATGGCAAGGACTGAAGCAGGGTAGCAAATCTGTGAAGGAGTATACAGAAGATTTTTACAAAATAATCATCAGAACATGCCATGCATAGGCCAATAAGGAGAAAGTTGCCCGTTATCTTAATGGGTTGCAACCAAGTATTCAAGAGGAGCTGAGTCTAGTCAGGATGACCATTATTTAAGAAGCATATTAGTTTTCTTTGAAGGTTGAAGAGAAGCTGAATAAGAGTTTCGAAGGCAGTGGAAAATCGTTTGGAAGCCGAAATGAAGATCGAAAAAAATTGATGAAGCGGGTCCCAGCCAAAATTAGAAGGGAGATAATTTCTATCAACCCTATGATCAAAACAATGGTGAACAAAGAGGAAGAGGAAGAGGAAGAGGAAGGCCTAGACAAGGGTCTAGGAGAGGTGGTTTCAGAGGAACTTATTTCTAATGTGGCGAAGAAGGGCATAGAGCCTTTGAATGGCCACAACATCAATGAAGGACAAACATAAGGAATGATGACCATGCACGGGTGACACATACAGATGAAGAAGCCCAGTCAGAACATTCTGATGATGCTGAAAGGGAGGAAACCCTAGTTGTCAGAAGAGCCCTAATGAATGAGGTGAAAGAACCAGACTAGAGGCAGAGTTTATTTCACACTAGATGCAAATGTAGGGATAAGTGTTGTGATGTGATTACTGACAATGAGAGTATTGATAATCTGGTGTCTGAAGAGATGGTCAGAAAGTTGAAGATGAAGAGGGACACACATCCACATCCGTATTAGATATCTTGGTTGCAGAATAACCACAAAGTTATGGTCAATGAGCAGTGTTTGGTAAAATTTAAGATTGTCAGTTACCATGATGAAGTACTATGTGACATCATACCCATGAATGCATGCCACATGCTGTTAGGGAGGCCATAACAATTCGATAGGAGTGTTGTACATGATGGTCATACTACAACCTACACCTTAACAAAGGATAGAGTTCGCCATAAGGTGAAGCCCCTGAAGGAGGTGGAAGAAAAGTTATGTAGTAGTGATAAAATATGTTTTGTTGGTTGAAAACAATTTTTGGAAGATAAGAAAAACAAATGTGTGTGTTTTGCTTCAATTACTAGAGTGGGTACAAAAGACATTGAAGAAGTGCTTGTAAAAGTTTCTGGTTTGTTGGACGAGTTTCAGGATACATTATCTGATAATGTGTCTAAGGTTTTACCATGTGGAAGGTCTAATAGAGTTGCAGATGCCTTTAGTAGGAGGTAAACTTTCTTGACAGAGATGCAGATTGAGGTGGTTGGGTTCAATGAACTCAAGAGATTGTATCCTAAGGATCCTGATTTTGTAGAGGCTTGGAAAGCTTGTAAGGAGTCTGTTACATTAGACAGGATGAGATGGCTGGATTTCATAATCCAGGATGACATGTTGTTTAAGGGAAGTCAGGTATGTATTCCTAGAAGTTCCATGAGAGGGAACTTGATCAAGGAGAAGTACAGTGGAGGGATGACATAACATTTTGGTCAAGAAAAGACCATTGCCATCATCAGTGAGCATTATTATTGGCCTCAGTTATCCCAAGATGTAAAGAAATTTGTGCACAGTTGTAGAGTGTGTCAGGTGACAAAAGGACTATACTAGAATACCGAGCTATATACCTGTACCAGAGAGGCCATGGGAGGTGAAGAAGCACATTAATGAGATAAATTTTTACTATAAGGTGAAGATAGATAAAAAAAGGAGGTATGGGGAGTTTCAGATTGGAGATGAGGTGATGGTACATTTGAGGAAGGAAAGGTTTCTAGTTGGGATCTACAATAAGTTAAAGGTGAAGAAGTTTGGTTCCTACAAGATTCTGAAGAAGCATGATTCAGGGAGTGCATATGAGGTAGAGTTGACAGATGGAATCAAGATTTTCCCTGTGTTCAACATTGCAGATTTAACAAAATATTATGAAGGTGGTATAGAGGAAGAACCAGTGACAGAACAATGTATAATCCCTGCACCTACTTCAGAGGAGGAGATCGAGGCAATTCTGGATACTCGTGTGGGTAGGACTACCAAAAATAGGCCGTATAAGCAGTATTTGTTGAAATGGAAGGGAAGACCTCTTGAAGATTCTTTGCAGGGATCCGAGACCAAGGTTGACCATTTGGGTTTTCCTCAACTAGTAGAGACATGACGAGGTCACTTCTCATTCTACCCCGGGTGTCTGATTGAGGAGCATCTGATGGTGTAAGGGCAATCTTGCATCACCCAAAAATATTTCCTGTTTGTTTTAGTTTTCTTTAATGTTTTTGTAGTTTTGGATACCCTTTTGGACAAATAAAAGATTCCAACTCTCAGAATTGACAAGCTACTTTTTCTCGCCGATTGCCAAAAATAGCAGCTTTTTATTTGAAGGTGGATGGAGCCCAAAATTTATAGGAAGATTAAGGAAGGACAAATAAGCTCACTAGAAAATGAATCAGGTCAAAAGAATAAACACTTTGAAAGTTATTGAAGTTTCAATTTTCCAAAAAACTGAAAAAATTCTTCCAAGTTAGATTAGAGGCATTAAACAGTGTCGAATGGGCCTGAAAATGGTAGTGATGGGTTGAGATAAATATTAACATATTCTACACTCAGAGAGATTTCCAATGCTTCAAACGGTTCATCAATCCGATTCCCGAATGAAAAGTTATGACTGTCGAAAGTTGGACAATTTTTCAGAAAGTTCCAATTTTCGAATCTGGCTGTATTTTTAAATTTTCAATTTCATGTTTTGGCATTTGTCCGACATTTGGTAATTTCTATATTGTAATTTCAGCTCCAAAACAAAAGAAAGTGTATTTAAGGCTCATATGTAGAAACTTGGGAGTGAGTTGTCAGAGTTTTTGGGATGTGAGTTTTAGGGAGTTGTGTTTTTGGATTGTAAGGGTTTTCTAGAAAACTCTGTAAGTTGTTGTATTGCAGCCTGTGAGGTTTATTCCTCTTATTTGCATGTATGCATGTATTGCAGTTAGTTTTCAGATAATAATAATAATAATAATAATAATATCTCGTGTCTCTTTAATTACAATTTATTGTATTTTTCTGTTTCTCGGGTTGTGCCCTCATCAATGGTTCATTCCCATTTGTAGAGGTCTGCATGATGTTGTGATCAAGTTATGAGATCTGGTATTGAGGATGTTATTTAATTGTTCATTTTATTTTGTATTATGGTTTGTTCTTTGTACTACTCCAAAACTGTTATATCTCTAGTTGTAGATGTGTGGGATGTGTTCTGGACATTGATGTGTGTCCTCAGTTTGATTGGTTCATAATTTGGAAATCTGCAAGCAGATCTTTTAGGTTGATAGTCAGTTATGATGGTGTTCTTAAGCTCCAATAGAGAGATGATGATTCTAGTGATCCGAGTTATTGCGGTTGTTGTGGTGCAATTCACGTTGCTGGTGAATATCTCTAGATCGTGTTCTATGCGTATTGGTGGTCCATATTGATTATTGTTTGCGTTATTAGATATTTTCTTTGTCTGGTGATGTTCTTCGTGTTATGCAACATTCGTGGTGGTTGTAGCGTGTTGTGAATAATCAAGGTGTAATTGTTGGAGGTGTTGTGTGTTTGCGGTATCGATTTGGGTCCAGACTATATCTTACCCGACATCATTTTGGTCAACATGTATTGTTTTAGCATGTGAGGTTATTATTTTGTAATTTGTATTAAGGGTTTGGCCAACCTTGAAATATAGGTTGAGGGTTTGTATAAATAAATTTAATAATCATGTAAGATGTATGTCTGTGAATGTCTCCGATTCTTGAAAGTGTATGATCGAGTTGTATGTGCGAACAAGTGATTTGATCTTTTGGAAGTGTGAAGGAGAGAAGAGAACTGTTGCATTGTAGATTGTGAGCTTAACCAAAACTATACTCAAGCACATGGAGATGCTATCTTCATAGTTCATGTAATCTAGATTGTTGTCAGAATAATTTTGTAAGTCAGTGAAACATCCTGTAAGGTAGTGAGCCTTCCCTAAAGGTTGTAGCCTTTCTAGGTTTTTGATTTGAGCAGTGAGCTCTAGGAAGTGTGCTTGAATGCATGTGCATTCCCAATTGTAATATTTACATTTACTCCTAACATTGTATTATCTCATTGTGGGTAGGATCCCCCCGTGGTTTTTCCCTTAACCGGGTTTTCCATGTCAAACATCTTGGTGTTATGTGTTTTATTGATGTGGAGTCGTTTCATGATTTAATTGTTAATTATTAGATCTGTTTTGTCGTTTAAGTTGTAGTAAGTTTTTGTGCAAACTGATTCACCCCCCTCTTAGTTTACTGCATTGTTGCCAACATACTGGTGGTGCTTGGAAGTGCTTTTGGGGGGCTAATGGTGCCTTATCTCTTGGTTGTAAGGTTGTTGATGCTAGCTTTCTTGCTGACTTTCATTTTTATCCTAAAGAGGTGGAGATATGGTCGAGCAACTCCTTCTTAGTGCTGCAAACAAGTTGTCGGAGCCTTGTAAAACCCACTCTCAAGGTTGAGGGAGCCTAGAAAAAACCTATGTTTTTTGTTTCTCTTAGGGACAAGCTAGATGCTAGCAGTTTTCAAGGGCCCAGTTTGGCCAGTGTTTGTTTTTTGTTAGGAAAGGCTTTGTTATGTTACAGGATATGGGAGCCTAAGAAAACCCTTCATGTTGGCTAAGGGTGCCTGATAAACCCTTGTTCTTTATTTTTATGAGGTCTACTATTTGCTGACTTAGACCCTTCACTTGGGCTAGCCTATTTTGTAATGTTTTACACTTGATGTTTGGCTGGTGTTGGGTTGGTTGTGGTTGCTCTGAATTTTTGTTTAAGTTTTGTGCAGTCTTTGGGTTTTGGGCTCTAGATGCCCATAAGTCCAGAAGGTTTAAAGTCCTTTCTTAAACCTTTTGTTCGCTGCCAGGTAGTCTAGTCCATTAATTGTTGGTAGTTCTCCGGTCATAAGGGTTTCGGGGCCCCTTAAAAACTTGTTTTATCCTAATAAAAAATTAATATAAATTTAAAAAAATTGTAAAGTGAAAGAAATCCATTAATAATAAATTATTTATTTCAATTTCTAATTATTTATGAGATTATATTTCAATTGATTAATGTTTATTTCAAGAAGAATGTGTCTATATTATGATAATAGTATATTGAGTGTGGATAATACTTAATCTATAGTTTGCATTTCTAATTTTATAGTCAAATTTACTTTTTCATGTACAATGGTTAAGATGTAAAAATCTAAGTGTTAAATCAATTGTAAAAAAGAAAAGTGCACATCCTCTCATTTTTTAAGCTATCTTGAGTTGATTTCTTGGATATATAGTTTGACTAACTTGACACTCCCCAACTACTCTTGAACATCATGAGAAATTTTACACCTAATTCACACTAAAATATGATAAAATTTGTCCTATTTCATTGAATAAGATGGTCTTTCATCTATTAAAATAAATGATATTTAAGAACACTACATTGCTCTTTTTACAACTTTTTAATCTAATTCATAACCATTCAAATTCCATTAAATTCCAAATAGGAAGTCAAATCAACACAAATATTCATTTTCTTGCCCGTTCTTGATCATGATATTATGCACCCTCATATACCACATATAGTTTATATAGAGTGTCCTATATACACTTGACAAGAGTTTTATAGTTTAATTTATTAATAATTGATTAGAAAAATGATAAAACATTAGAACTCATTACTAATAATTATTAATTATTCAGATCTTGTTTCCTCTTCTATTATGTACTTTTTGTATTCTACCAATCTTGTTCAATTTAGCGTCCTTTAGCCTAGTTCACTAAATATACACTTCAACAATTTCAATCACATGCACATAATAGAAACTTGTGATTCTAAGATAGTGTGACTCTTCCTTGTGGATAGTAAGACAATCTCACTCACACCTTCGATGTTGCATGGGAAAAAGGAATTGATCCTAGGTAATAGATGTGTTAGTATATTATCACTTTTCCTACACTATAGGTTAGAAATCAAGATGAAGTCAGGATGAATGACTAAATTAATGAATCTTTATATAAATATCATACTATCTTAGTAATTTATAGGTTTGACTTATGTGAGAAAAATCAAGCTTGGAATTTCGCTCAAGAGAAGTAGTGATCACTAGTTACCAACCTTGTTATATAGACATTTAGTTCAATTTCCTTAATCAAAAGTTACTAAAGATAAGTGGGAATGCAACTTAGTATGGGTATATGTGGTCGATTGGTTACTCTATAAAAATAATTGAGTTGTGTGGCTGCCCAAGTGTAAAAATTTGGGTATGACACTTTATGATAGATTTATTTAAATTATCACCATGGTATACTAATAAGTTTATCTTCCAACCTTAATAGATATACTACATGATTATATCAACAAACTAAAGGAGGTAAGTATCAATTTTTGGCTTTTCATATAATTTTTTAAATTTGAAAAATAATTAGGATAGGTTAAAATTAAGGTAAATGTTCTTATCCCCATGGAAGTGATTGAATTTTTATGGGCCTAGATACCAATGCTAATTGATCTAATCCAAAACACTAACTATACAAATTTGAACATATTCCATCAAAATTTTGGCTTCTCAAAGAAATTAGCATTTATTTTTTTATTAAATTATTTGATCCAAATGTTGGACCTTCTATTATTATGATTTAGGGTGAGATTAATGTATGCGACTAGTCCAACAATCATTTGTTATATAACTTGTAAGGTTTATGTCTTCTGTAAGATGACATTTAGATTGTATAGACTAGATTTAGAGTACATGTGAGAAATTCTCAAATTTTATTGTAATGTAAACATGTTGATAAACCTTACAAAGTAGTGATACAAAGACATGAACACATTTCATTTTCCCTTTTGAAAATTTTCAATGACATCAAAGGATGTTGGCACATATTAAGATTACTCATCTAGGGTTATTAGGTGATGATTTAAATATTGTACGACAATGTAGAAAGATAGCGTTGCAGATTTATTGTATAGGTATACCAACACACAGATGGGAAAGTGTTCTATTATATTATAATATTATCATCATTACATATAAGGTCCATGTAACTCATTATTTATACTATTGGTGTTGATTCTTCCTAGTGAAATGTGTTATTTGATCTTGTATTATCTCATTCACTTGGTTTAAGATGTGTAACAACATAACATTGTATACTCATGGGATACATGTAGATTAACTCATTTATATGCATTGAATTATATATTTCAAGAGGTTCATATTTTTGTAGATACTTAAATTCTACTTCCATATTTTAACTTGATGTTGTCACACTTCCATTAAATCACATGATAATCCTTCATCAATAAATTCCCTAATTAATGAAATGAAACTATATAACTAATTAAGCCATATTTTATCAAATATTTAATTAAATAAATATTATTTGTTTAATTTAATAAGCTAGCTAGCCTTCACAATTAGTTAATAATTATTTACCTTAACATGTTCCTCCATATTGTTTATCATCTGGGCTATATTGCACTTCAATCATTTATTGATTTGAAGTTGGTTTTTTAAATTGGGTGAAAGCTATTGGGTATATGAAGCCCAACAGTCACATGGCTATTTGTCTTCCCCAGAAGACTCTTCATTTCATATTTGATATATTTATATAAATGGTTGTGTGCAACCTATACATGATGTACTGTAGTATTGGATATTGGTTAATAAGAATTCTCTCTGCATTTCTGGTGGACGTAGCCATTTAGTGGTGAACCACATTAAATCTTGTGTCTCATGTCTTGAGTTCTTTGTTGTGTCTATTATTCTTTCTGCTATTTTCTGTTCATTATTATATGTTTTCTCTGCTCGTTTTTAAAACTAACAATTGGTATCAGAGCTTAGGTGAAGTGATTGAGCAGAGATGTAAAGGTAAATAGATAAAGGATTGAAAATTCTTGGGAAGATGCAGAAGTTCGAAGTTGGAGAAATTAGTTGTTGGTATTGTGGCAAGCGAGGCCACATCAAAATAAATTATTGGTTTCTCGAGAAGACTAAAAGGCAACCAAAAGATGAAGACACTGATTCAGTCATTGAAGATTTTCTTGCAAATTTAGACTCAGTGGAGAGTAAAATTATGAGAGCAAAAGTTAGACCAAAACGCCATGTTCATTGGTGGGATGGCTGGAAAAAGGAGGAGACTTCGGCTAAAGAAAAAAAGGGTTTGAAGTATTCGTTGTTTGAAGATTTTCTTAATTAAATTGAAGAAGAGGATGCTGAAGAGGAGGACGTTGAAGCAAGTGAGGATGAAGTCGAGGAAGTTGAGACCAAGACTCGGGAGGATTATGGAAAAGAAAAATTTATGAGGTTGAAGGAAGAGAATGTCCTACTCACCGACAAATTGATTTGTATGGACCAGAAGTTGATGGTTTTGTGTCGCATCATGAATATTGGAAAAGATAACTTTGAAAAAGAATGGGATTTTTCTGAAGAGATCGTATTTCAACAAGAGGAAAGTGATGGGAAGCTCTTAATAGAGGACTCTTTCCTCACAAAAATGTATGCCTTGTTGACAGGAAATCCTTTCTTTGGTATAAATAATCCGCAAGAGGATTCGGGGTGCTTGGAGATTGAATATCTCAGGAGCATAGGGATTATAGAGCTCACGGAGGTGGGAGAGAGCCTCTGGCTCAAGGCTGCACAAGATCTAGAAGACTTCGAAAAGGCAGAGGATAAGGTCTTTGAGGAAAATGAATTTCAAAAAGAATAAAAGAGTGATGATTTATTGCTCCAGATTGCAAAAATAGAGGCAAAGTGGAATGCATTGATTGCAGGTAATGCACAAGTTTCTGCACAAAATACAACAAATTCATTTGACATGGAGCCCGTTAGTGCAAGGTTTGTAGTTGGAAGCTCAAAATTAGATCTTGTGGCAGCCCACTTGCATAAGAATATTGCATCCAGTGTTGGTCAAATGAAGAGAGAACATGGGTTCCAATCTGACCAGTTTGATGGTAGTAGTAATGATTCATTTGATTTGTTTATGTTGGATGTCGTGGGGCCGAATGAGAGTCGATGTGTTCTAGATATGGGTAGTGAGGCAACTATGAGAATTGGGAGTGATGTTTGTAGGCTATTCACACTTGTACGAGAGTTTTATATTTGGGTATTAAAATCTGATAAAGGTGATCTTCTAAATATTCTATTACGGGTGAGTACAAGAGCAAGATACTTTGATGGAGGAGTGTATTATGCAAGAGATAAGTTGTTAATTGTTATAGTTTATGTCAATGATATTCTATTTGGAGGAAACGATAGTTTACGTAAATAATTTTCTAAAGAAATGCAGAAAGAATTTGAAATGTCAATGATTGGTGAGATGCCTTTCTTTCTTGGGTTATAAGTTATTCAATCTGAAAATAAATTTTTTATTTCTCAAAGCAGGTATGTGAACTTGAGATGTTGAAGAAATTTGGTTTTGATGACTGTAAACCAGTTACAACTCTTTTAACCGTTGGATGCAAGTTGAGAAAATATGACGAGTCTCTGAAGGTTGAATAAAAGAAGTATAGATCAATGATTTGTGGATTATTGTATTTGATTGTGTCCATACCAGATATCATGCAGGTTGTTTGTTTGGTGGCTAGGCTTTAGGCAAATCCGAAGGTGACACATGAGCAAGATGTGAAAAGAATTTTCAGATATTTGAAAAGTACTGTGTATTTTGGACTCTGGTATAAAAAAGGTGGAGATTTCATGTTGAATGCTTATATTGATGCAGATTGGGTTGGAAGTGTTGATGAACATAAGAGTACTAGTGGTGGTGCTTTCTTTTTAGGAGACAAATTGGTCTCCTAGTTTAGTAAGAAACATGATTCGGTTTCCCCATCTAGTGCTCAAGTAGAGTATATTGCAGTGGCATCTTCTTGTACTCAAGTGATGTGGATGAGGCAGACTCTTAAAGATATCAAGGTAACATATGATGAAGCAATTATTGTTATCATGTCTGACAATACAAGTGCAATAAACATTTCAAAGAATCCAGTTATGTATTCAAGAACAAAACACATTTCAAACAGATATCACTAGTTAAGGGAGAAGGTTGCTGAGAAGGAAGTTCAATTGGAATACATTTCTACAAAAGAACAAGTTGTAGATATTTTCACTAAGGCATTGGTAAAGATACATTTATTTTTCTTTGGGAGAAGCTTGGGGTTATTGCCCCTCCTTCTAGCTAGGTGTATTATGGAGGTGCATCTTTACAGGGGTAGCTTTCATGACTAGTTCTTTTCTTGGATTGATACTATGGTTTCTCTCATAGGGAGCAATAGAGTGTTTCTATTAAATTTGTCTTTGATGAAAAAGGAGGAAAGATTGAGTAGTTTTGAGATATGTTTAATAGGGGGGAGATTGAATAGTGGAGAGATTTAGTTTTTTCAGGAGAGAGATTGAACAATTTTTGTAGTATTTTTGATCGAGTAGTATTGTTTTGCAACTTGATCAAGATTTTGAGTTTAGTCAAGTGTGGTCAAGCGTTACCATCAATGACAAAGGGGGAGATTGTGGATTGGTGAATTGATCTTTGGAAGATGTGTTTTGGTCCCCTCTTTCTCCTGGAGTGGATTAGTGTGTGTTTTTGTTCTAGAAGGTATATTTTATTTCACGCCCACTTGGTTCAATCTTTGATGATCTATTTTGTATATAAATAATGTTGTGTGTAGAGAGTGTTGTGGTGAAGTGGAAGAAAGGATAAGAGGAAGTATGTGATGTGAATATTATCAACATTGTGTTTGAATGGTATATGCAAGTTGTTTGAGACTGTGGCAGAGGGATGACACAGACCATTGGTAGTTAAGGTCTAAATTGTGCGTGTTGATGTTGGTCACTTGATGCAGAGTTCAAGGAAAACTTCCTGATTAGGAGATCCTTCTTTTCAATTCATTTTTGTATCTTGCCCTATTGTAGTTAGCTTCAGGTTTGCAAGTACTCTTTTGTATCTTACTTGAAGAGCAACTAGCATTGGTTTGCAAGTCTAGAGTAGTGAGTTTAGTCATTGTAATATGATATATATAGTAAATATATTTTGTAGGCTAGTGCTCACTGTGTTTTTTTCCTGTTTAGGTTTTCCATGTAGAAAATATTGGTGTTCATGATGTGTTGGATATGTGATGCTGATTAATTATTTGTGTTGTATTAATTTTTGTTTAGATTGATTCACCCCCGTCTCAATCTTTCCTTGGGTTCAACATTCATATGATAAGAATAAACACAAATTGGAGACGATCAACTTATATTTTCTTATTGATTTCCACAAACAATTGAAGCCAAAGCTTGAAACAAAATCAATGTAGCTTATTTGTTGCTGTATCAAAGCTTTACAATAGACACCCTTTGCCCCAAAATATAATTTAGAAATCTACTCTACAGTCTTGATTTTCTTCTTATAGGAATGAAGGAAGCGAAAAAGATACCAATTTTTTATTTTCAGTTACAAAACTTTTAAATTAACCACCTGAAAAAAAAGATACACAAAATATTCACTCATTATATTATTCGAAATTTAGTCTTCAATGTGTGAACACTTTGGTTGTTGATGTTGACCAAAACCCTGTGACCACATTGGAATATTCAAATCGTGGAAGAAGACAAATTTGAAAGTTGGCCCTTTCTAAAGCACCAAAACTTTAAGAACACGATTGGATTACTTGTTCACATTGAAGTCCATATAGATACCTGTGACCTAGGTGGTCTAGTAGGGTTCTATCCTCCACCGATCATACTTCAAAAGATAAATAGAATGATTGAATAAAACATTAATCCTCAAGAGGATTAAGGTACTTCTATTCCTACTGGTAAATCAAATTATTACTAGGCCATTGGTATTGTTGTAGTTGTTGTACATTGATCACATGCTCCTTCCATATACTATCCAAGACTACTCTAGTCTCCATCACAAACCTATTATAACTTGTTTGGAAGGCTACCACCCTATCTAGAACATAATTGAAATTTTGTACATCAACTTCTTCTTTTTTTGGTATTAATGAAAGTACCTTAGGTACTATCTGATCAAACTCTTTCCTCCATTCCTCTAGACTCTTTATCTTATTATCACTATCCAGTATCTATGGGATGGACCGATGCTTAAATGTATGAAAAAAATCAATTTTTAATTTGAACTTATACTCCTCACTAGCTAGATACTTAAACTTATCAACCACAACTTTCACCATCTTTTCTATAGGTGCCAATGTAATTGGACCACTTGAATATTTTCAATAGATTTTACACAATGGAACTAAAATATGATAGGTCAGTTTCCATGTCTCATAGAGTTGTTTCAATATAGGAATATGAACATTCAATTGATCACTTACCTTCACAAGAGAATCATAGTACTTATGCACATCATCAATTTTATCTATAAAAGCTTCAGTCTGCGACTTAGAATTCCTTCTAGTACTAAAACTGTTCCCCTTCCCACATTCTCCTCAGTAGCTTTGACAAGCTCTTCCAATTATTCAATCTTTCCTTCCCAAATTCACTTTGTGGAATCCACTTGTTCCTCTGTAACCATTCCTTTAGATTTTATAGCATGAAGAGGTCAATATAGCACCATTTCAATGTTTGGATGTGTAGTCACATAAATTTGTCAATTATAATTAAACAAATATTTGCTAGTTATTTGATTAAAAACCCACTAGCCACCAGTTAATTAAATTAACATTTAATTAATTCATCTTCAAAACATTCTGCTATTAATTAAATAAATTATTGAATTTATTTTAATTAATTCATTAAACCAAATTCACAATCAATTAAATGAATAAATCTTATTTATTTAATTTAAATTCCCCTTTCCTCTTTTAAATAAATTAAATAAAACATTTATTTAAATCATTCACCCCCCACTTGCATTTTCCTACAAATGCAAGTTGCAACCACAAGTTGAAATAAATTAATTTTATTTTAATTAAAATTCTATTTTCCCTCACCCTCCAAATCCACTTGCACTCCTAAAATCCCTTCTAGATTCTTCTAACCCCTTCCTAAATAACCCAATCCATCCCCCAATTATTGTCACATTCCTAAGTAACTTGGAGTCATTTCTCAAAGACTTCAAAGTCTTTGAAAAGCATTAAATGCTTTATGTGTTCAACAAATTAACCTCTAAAGTCTTCCAAACCACTTATGTCTCTTACACGACCATTTATGGTTAACCCCTAACTCAATCCTCATGTGACTCATGTGTCTTCTCAAGCATTTATTGCTTTGACTATGGTTATCCCTTTAACCTTTGCATAAGAGTTTATCCATTGGATAAAAGCATTATTCTTTGGATAATGAATTTATTCACTCAACCGAACCTTGTCCTTAACTCTCAAGTTAACCCTCAGATCATGTCAAGCATTTCATGCTTATTTCCTCTCCTCTCAACCCCTTTCATGTTGACACTTGTCATCCTGGGATTGGGTTGAAAGCCCTCACATGGATTGAATATCGTTCAATCCTGACCCTTGTTGAGATTACTCAATCTCAACCATCCATTGCTCCATTTTTCCTATAAATAGAGCCCATTTCTTCATAATCCAGATTCTGAAAACTTGTATGCATTTAACCTATAGTGAATTTTAGAGAGCATTTAGCATAAGCATTTACATTTACTCTTTTGGACAAAAATCAGCACTAGATTAGTCAATAATCTCATCTCTAGTTTGTTCATGTTTGCATTTCATGAGCTTTTTATTTCATAATCTTGAATCTCCACAAGACATCCAAAAATAGTGCAAAAAGCTGCTGAGAGCTACACTAACTTGGAACTTGGAGAGGAGAGGAACAAGGGAGGAGCCACTATGAATGTTTTTGTCAACATTTGGAGGAATTTAGTTTACTTCTTGTGTCTTTGCATGCTTTCCATTTCTTATTTAGTATCTCTCTTGATATGCTTGATTAGGCTATTGTTTAAATTCTGATTTGCTAACACTAACGCTTGTTGTTTGTGTTTTTGTCTTCTTAACAATCTCCTTTTTGCAGAGCATCAAGAGGTAATAGAGATTCTCCCATTGCCATGCTCTATTTCAATTTGTACATTTTTAAAATGCAATCTACTTATTTCTTCATTTAATGTTACTTGAGTCTTGTGATACTTAACTACTTCTCCAATTTTTTTATAACTACTTGTGTAAACATGGCCGAATGCATAGTCATTGTAGTTGCTCTATAGTCAAAGTATCTCTCAAATTTTTTACCATAGCTAATCCTGTCATCTCTTAGACTATATCTTGTAACCTTAGTTTTTTAGTATTTTTATGTGTTATCCAAAATGCCAATGTTTTAATCTTTGGATTATATCCTGAGCCAAATTTTACACCTTGATCTGAGTCAAACTGTGAAATCAACATTGGATCTTCTTGGCTCCTCACTTGATCCAATAGAAAAACTATCTATGAATCCATTCCAGGAATAAGCAACATGTTACTTTGTTTCACCATTTTTCTAGCCTCATTGGGGTTGATATTAATTTAGTCAATTTTGAGGTCTTTAAATGTTCTAGTAGCCACTTCATCATGTTGGGATTCACCTATCCCCATCTTGTTTATCTGCATTTTCTCTTCAAATTCTTTCATCTTATTTTTCATCCAAAAATATTTGAACTCATAGGAATTAATAAAATCATCGTCATGTGAATCTCAAATAAGCAACCACCCTTTCATTATCACTTTGTCCCTTAGGGAGTACCTTATATGCATATCATCCCTATCCTCCAGCACTTCAAGTGTATTATTTTCCTGATAAGGTGACATGAAGTATTGATCAAGCTTTGTATCTCCTAATACATCCCGCTACCGCACAATATAACCTTGGGTTAGCCCTTACATCCTTGTGGGCTAACGGGGTCCTCATTATATCTTAATTTACTAGTACTTGCCACCCTAAAATATACCCCTTGATTCCACCATTCCAACACATGAGACCACAAGTCCATTTTACCATTTACACCAACTTCATACTGCCATATCGTAGGAAACATCTTATGCTATGTTGTGACTGTTGTGGGCTTGCGGTTTGACTGAATGTCTCTAACACTTTTGCCATTTCTTCCTTGTAATTCTTCGTAGGATGAAAGACCTTGACCATGTGGGACAACGGTATAGACCTTGTGTTGAATATCTTTCACTACTATCCCATGATTGACACATATGATCGACTTTTGGCTTTTGTGGGATTGTAAGGTTTGTCTATGAGACATTAATAAGATGGAAACACAAGGACATAACATGAAAGGGGAAAAATTGCCAGTATAAGCATGGTGACAATTTTTTTTAACTAAAAGAGATAAATGACACAATAGACCAATACTTTACAATGACCAAATTTGGGGTTTAAGTTTTTTCAAATAAGTGATATTAGACTATAACTTTGCAAATTTTGAAGGTTCTAACATATTCTACACTAACACATTCTAATATAATATATCACTACCTAAACTCCCATGGTTTTAATTGATGAACAATTATATAACTTTTAATCATATATTGATATATTAAAAGTTAGATGTATGACTTATATTATAGAATCTTTTATATGTATTATTATTTAAATCTTAAGTTACTTATAAACAATTAACAAATATATGATGACTTAGATGGGGAGGAGGATTGTGTGGTCTCCTTTATGGCCTTGCTAGTCTCCTTCCTTCACTTCCTTGGCTCTGTTCTTGTTGAATATGATGTGCGTTGGTATGGGAGGCGACTTGTATCTTGGGTTTCGACGAAGGATGTTGAAGAGTTTGGAAGTGGGGTTGGGGATGTTGAGGTTGATGGTCTATTTGGCTTCTCTTCCCTAGTCTAGGGGGTTGTTTGGTGGCTTATGGCGGCGACTTTATAACTTCTGTTTGGCTTGACTCATGCGCCTTTTTGGAGGACTTGCTCTATTCCTCTGGGCCTGTTCTCTACATAGGACTTGTTTTTCCAGATGGGTTTGGCTATGACTGGGGTGGTGTTTTTACTCTTCGTGGGTCATGAGCATTTCCCTCTATGTGTCACCCTTGTTGCACATGGAGGTTTTTCTCAGTAGATTTTTTTTTTGTGATATGGGTTTGTTTGGAGTGACAAATCTTTTGGCCTTGTCAGTTTTTCTGTGAGAGGCTCCTTCCTTGCTCTATGGGGTCACAAAGAAGCTGTACGTTCTCAACTTCTTCTCTACCTTTTCTCTGGATCTATGGTGGTTTCTTTGTCTCTCTTCTCTCCTTTTTCTCCTCTGTTTATCTTGATTTTTTGGGAGAGGCTTTTTTGTTTTGGGTTTCTTCAGAACTCTTCGGTTAGCGTTCTCTAAGATGTCGAGGTCTGGATTTCTATGCTTATCTCTTATGACTCTTGGATTTCTATTCAATGGGGGTTTTTGTTTTCCCCCCACTCCTTGTTTTCAAAGCCTTGGCCTTTGTGCTTCATTTTCTGCATCTTTGGGTTGCTCTGGTTTTTTCTATAGAGGTGGTCCCATCTTCTATTGAGGGGGAGATGGATGTGGCTAGAGTTGAACTTTATTCTATTGAGGTAGAGTTTGATGCTACTGGTGGTGCCTGGAAGTGTTGTTTGGTGGTTAATGGTGCCCTATCTCTTGGCTATAAGGTTGCTGATGTTGGCCTTCTTGCTGACTTTCATTTTTCTCCTAAAGAGGTAGAGATTTGGTTGAGCAAGTCCTTCTTAGTGCTGCAATTATGTTGTGGGAGCCTTGTAAAACCCACTATCAAAGTTTAGGGAGCTTGGAAAAACCCTATGTTTTTTTTGTTTCTCTTAGGGATAGGCTAGATACTAGTATTTTGTAAGGGCCCAGTTTGGCCAATATTTGTTTTTGGTTAGGTTTAGGATTTGTTCTGTTACAGGTTATGGGAGCTTGGGAAAACCTTTCATGTTGGCTGAGGCTACCTAATAAACCCTCATTCTTTGTTTTTTTGAGGTCTACTATTTGCTAACTTAGACCTCTGCTTGGGCTAGCCTGTTTTGTAATATTTTACACTTGATGTTTGGCTGGTGTTGGGTTGATTGTGGTTTCTCTAAATTTTTGTTTAAGTTTTGTGCAGTCTTTGGGTTTTGGGCTCTAGATGCCCGCAAGTCCAGATGGTTTCAGGTGCTTTCTAAAACGCATTGTTCGCTGCCAAGTAGTCTATTCCATTAATCGTTGGCAGTTATCTAGTTGTAAGGGTTTTAGGGCCCCTTCAAAACCTATTTTATCCTAATAAAAAACAAATGACATTGATGTTTCTTTTTGCATTCATCCATTTATTTTAATATGTAATATAAATTTAGTGCTTTCTAACCAACAGGTAGTTCTGCTTGAGCCCAAAAGCTTGAGAAAAGCAATTCAAAATAATGGCATTAAGAATTTATTCAAGAAATTAGACATCAAAAGATTAATACACGAAGTGGAGAAAGAAAATGACTTAGCAGAGAAAAGAGGAACCTTAAATAATTTCTGTAGTGCTCTGCTATACTATCTTTACGAACAAACATAAGTATTTATGTCAATAGATATGTAGTAGCAATAAACCATATATAATATGGAGATTCTATATCCACTTCATTAACTTCCTTCACCCTTAGCTTGGTTATCGCCCAGTTTGTTGTTTCAAGAATATGCAATGAACTAAAATTCAATGACCCCTGGGTTGGGTGCCCATAGGAGCCCTCCCAACCCTATAGGATCTATGCTGATCCCCAATAAAATTATCTTGCAGGTGGACTTGATCTATGCAACCCTTGGAATAGAAGCATGGGTTCAACAAATGAAGTGAAAAACTTATAATAACTCATTGCTTTAGTTGGCTATTCCTCTCAAATCCATATCATTGACATACCCACAAAAAAATTTAAAGCTGTTATAGACATATTCTAACAATCATGAAAATGGAAAAAAAAATGTTTTAGGTGGACAGGGCTAGATGGGTTCAACTCAACAACGCAGGTACCACTTTACTGCAATGGAACTGTAATGAAGGGATACTTAAATATTACAAGAAAGTTCTGAAGGGATACTTAAAATCTTACAAAAAATTGTATTTCTTTTGGGTTTTGGGAGAAGACCACTTTGTAAGTAAAATTTATAAAAGATTTATTGAATTTATGATAAGAATGGAGTGCGGTAGAATTCAAATTAATTCTGAAATGGGTGTTTGCTTGTGTGAACAAATACCTGTCAATAATCCTTGTGTGGCATTGACGATGCTTGATACAGTCATTAATTCTCATTCTACCAACAAAGTGGAGGTTCTCCGATTGAATCCCGCCGTGGGAGGAAAAAAATCAAATAGAGATTTGAAAGAACTAAAAGCTCAACAGTAGTTTCAAACCCACACATATTAATTATTCCCTGTGGCTTATGGTGGCGACTTTATAGCTTTTGTTTGGCTTAACTCATGCACCTTTTGTTGGGTATATGAAGCCCAACGGTCGCATGACTGTTCATCTTCCCAGACTCTTTGTTTCATGACTGAATATCTTTATATAAATGGCTATGTGCAACCCATGTATGGGTGATTGATTAATAGAAGTTACTCCCTGCTTTGAGTGTGGATGTAGGCAAATTTGCCGAACCATGATAAATCGTGTGTTGTCTCTTGTTATTGCTTTATTATATTTTTGTTATCATTTTCTTTGCTCATTCTAATCTTAACAATTGGTATCAGAGCCATGGTTGGCTTGAGCAGAGAGTAATGTTATGCAAATGGAAGCTGAAATGAAACACCATGTACATTGGTGGGATGGCTGGAAAGATGAAGAGGATTTGGCTGAAGAAGAGGATGCTGAGGCGAGTGAAGATGAACCTGAAGAAGATGAAACATATGATGTCAAAAAATATCAAGAGAAAAAAATTATGAGAGTAAAGAAAGAGAATTTATTACTCACCGATTTATCGTATTTTATGGAAGATACCTTGGCCAAAGTTTTGGAGGTTGAGACTTCAAGACATTTAAGAGAAAAAGAATTGATGGAAATCTTAAATTGAGCAAAAGTAAATAGAGGCAACCTTGATGATATACCAGTTGATAGGTATGTTGAGCTAGAGAATCTCATAATAGCTCTAGAAGATCATCATAGCAATACACAAGCCAAGTTATTTTCTCTTCAAGAAGATTTTCAAAATGCGTCTTTGAGAGAAGATCAGCTTCAGGCCAAGCTAAAGGATGTTGAGAAAAAATTGTTAAATGCTCAAGTAGAGGTTGTGGCTGAAGAGGGAGAAGACCTTTGCATAGATAATTTCATAGAAAAATATGAGCCTATGGACTTGGATAATGAAGTGCAAGATGTTGTGCTTGATGCAATAGGAGGTGCCTTTGTAAGAAAGCTTCCTAGAATTCTACGTGGTCCAGATACAGATGATGATGATCATTGCAGACCAAAACGAAGACAACGTGTTGAGCCTCCTAATGTAGTAGGAGAATTGCCCCGGACCAGGTCTGGCTTGGGCCTTGTTTTGGATTGTTTTCAAGATGTGATAGAAATGGAAGTTGATCCCAGTGAAGAGATCTTCACCAAGGAGATAGATAATGAAGAAAATGGTGGCAGCGACATGGTTTCCGAGGTATTTGGGCATGCTAGGGAATTCGCTGTGGAGGTTGTCTCCCAAAATGAGCGGAATCTTACTCTGCATCAAGTGCCAGTCAAAATGAGCGCAGAGAAGAGGCATGGTGTGAAGGATCCCATAAGAGGTTTGAGCATAAGGGCTGATGGGGTTTTGGAAACCGTGAGGCCTGCTGGTATTATCGATTTTGTGCAAGAGACAAATGAAGGATGTGAGGAAAGAGTTATATATTTCTGCACTGGCAGTTGGAGATCAACACTCTGGTTTGTATGGGACTGTTAAAAGGCCATCATCTATGCAGGGGGACCGTTAAAAGGCAATGACAGAATATCTTTATATAAATGGCTGTGTGCAACCCATGTATGGGTGATTGATTAATAGAAATTATTCCCTGCTTTGAATGTGGATGTAGGCAAATTTGCTGAACCATGATAAATCGTGTGTTGTCTCTTGTTATTGCTTTATTATATTTTTGTTATCTTTTTCTTTGTTCATTCTAATCTTAACAATTGGTATCAGAGCCATGGTTGGCTTGAGCAGAGAGTATTGTTATGCAAATGGAAGCTGAAATGAAACACCATGTACATTGGTGGGATGGCTGGAAAGATGAAGAGGATTTGGCTGAAGAAGAGGATGCTGAGGCGAGTGAAGATGAACCTGAAGAAGACGAAACATATGATGTCAAAAAATATCAAGAGAAAAAAATATGAGAGTAAAGGAAGAGAATTTCTTACTCATCGATTTATCATATTTTATGGAAGATACCTTGACCAAAGTTTTGGAGGTTGAGACTTCAAGACATTTAAGAGAAAAAGAACTGATGAAAATCTTAAATGGAGCAAAAGTAAATAGAGGCAACCTTGATGATATACCAGTTGATAGGCATGTTGAGCTGGAGAATCTCATAATAGCTCTAGAAGATCATCATAACAATACACAAGCCAAATTATTTTCTCTTCAAGAAGATTTTCAAAATGCTTCTTTGAGAGAAGATCAGCTTCAGGCCAAGCTAAAGGATGTTGAGAAAAATTTGTTAAATGCTCAAGTAGAGGTTGTGGCTGAAGAGGGAGAAGACCTTTGTGTAGACAATTTCATAGAAGAATATGAGCCTATGGACTTGGATAATGAAGTGCAAGATGTTGTGCTTGATGCAATAGGAGGTGCTTATGTAAGAAAGCTTCCTAGAATTCTACGTGCTCTAGATACAGATGATGATGATCATTGCAAGCCAAAACGAAGACGACGTGTTGAGCCTCCTATTGTAGCGGGAGAGTTGCCCCGGACCAGGTCTGGCTTGGGCCTTGTGATCCCAGTGAAGAGATCTTCACCAAGGAGACAGAGTATGAAGAAAATGATGGCAGCGACATGGTTTCCGAGGTATTTGGGCATCCTAGGGAATTCGCCGTGGAGGTTGTCGCCCAAAATGAGCATAATCTTACTCTGCATCAAGTGCCAGTCAAAATGAGCGCAAAGAAGAGGCATGGTGTGAAGGATCCCATAAGAGGTTGGAGCATAAGGGCTGATGGGGTTTTGGAAGCCGCGAGGCCTATTGGTATTATCGATTTTGTGCAAGAGACAAATGAAGGATGTGAGGAAAGAGTCTTATATATTTCTGCACCGGCAATGGGAGATCAACACTCTGGTTTGTATGGGACCGTTAAAAGGCCATCACCTGTGCAGGGGGCTCTATTTTGGGTTCATGCCAAGATTGCCAAAGATATGACAGAGTTGGAAATAGATCCCAGCGGAATGGGGCCAAGGATGGTTTGCGATGTTTTTTGTCTAGCAAACAAAAATGCGGCTACTGTAATTTTCACTGATAAGATAGATTCAACTGCGACAATAAGAGTTGATAAGGAAGCTCAAAGAATTTTGAAGGAGCTCATGAAGCAGGAGGACCAGTATAATTTAGAAGACGAGGAGGCACATAATCGGTTTGTTTCATTCGTGGAAACTGAAGAGGCAAAGAAAAATTCAGAGTTTGGAGAAGTAAAAGATGAACTCTGTGGTCTATATGGTAAGTCAAAGCATAGGCAATGTGTATGTCCTGCATCACACAGTGGCCTGCATCATAGTCACCACAGCAAGAAGGGCGGTCTTCACGCCATGCAGTACAATCTTCACGCCATGCAACACAGTCCTCACACGATGTTGGGCAGTCACCACAACATGCTGGGCAAACCACGTATTTGCCCAAAACCTCCACCTTCGCGGGCTCACAACAGGGGCATCCTCCTCCGTAGACCATGGATGATGCCTCTGTGGAAGATCAATCCCGCGGTTCGTCTCCTGCCTTGCGCTCACAAGGAGATTAAGAAACTGGTGAAGGCAGAGAACTCCGAATTTGTGAGGTTTCAATTTAGTTTGTTGGAGAGGATCAATGTACCCTACCTGAAAGTTTTACAGGAGGCTCGATTGAGATTGTGGAATAAGAAATCTTTGTGTCACAGACAGAGAAGGGAAATTATTAGGTTTCCCACCTACATAGCGGCAGCCAACCCAGTCACCAACACGGGTTTTCAAAGCAATGTTTTCCCCAAAGAAAAGATCACTCTTGCTGGCCAGGACAAGTTTATTGTGACAGGAGGCAATGATATTGATCTGATTTATGAAAACCAGATTACAATACCTGGTGTGATACCTGCGGTATTGTAGATTTCAACACAAAAATTGACAACAAGAAGATTGCAAACCAAAAACTGTCTCCATTCTATTCAAAATTGGAGTTTATACAAGTCGAATGTATCCCAAGGGTCACACAAATCCCTTGGAATTGAAACGAAGAGTCACCATAATGTTTATTACAATTAAACTACTAAAACTATCAAAATTATCAAAAAACTAAATATAAAATTTTAGTCCACTTTGAGAAGGCATAACTTTCTCATCCTAGCTCCGAATTACAAACCGTTTGATGCGTTGGAAAGGTATTCAAATAATCTAGAACCAAATTTCCAACATTTGTCCAAAAATGCACCGAAGACCCTCAAAATTGCAATTTACTAAAACATAGAAAATTTTGAAAATTAGATTTCAATATTTTCCCAATTTAATCCTGATCATTCCTCCCCCCTTAAGAGGCAATGGGCCCCATTGCACTAATCTGCTGCAACAGATGAGGAAATTGTTCTTCAATTTGTTCCTTAGTAAGCCACTTGCCTTGATGAGAATGCTGACCAGCTCGAACCACCCAATACAAAGGGATTTTTTGATTTCTCAAAGTCTTTAAAATGGCTTCAGTAACATGGTCACACTGGACTGGAGCAGTAGTAGAGGGGTTTAACTCTGCAGCTTGAATGTATTCAGTAGCTTGGGAGATATCCAATAAAGGAGGAAAATAGGGTCTCAACAACTCCACATTGAAAACTGGATGCAGTCCCAAAAAGGATGGCAAATTAAGTTCAAAAGCATTCTCACCAACTTGTTTCACAATAGTGTATGGTCCATAACGAAGAGGTCGAAGCTTCCTATTTGGTCCATGCAGACGCTCTTTCTGAAAATGTAACCATACCTTGTCACCAACCTGAAACTGATGGGGAGTTCTATGTTTATCATGTCTTTCCTTATATTTCTGATTACTTTGCTCCAATATCTCATAAACTTGTTGTTGTAGGTGTCTAATGTTATCAATGAATTTTTCTGCTTTATCTACCTCCTTGTCACCATTCAATGGACTGCTAGACTGTAGAGATGGTATTGCTACATCCATAGGTGCCAATGGCTGGTACCCAAGAGAAACCTCAAATGGACTGTGCCCTGTAGTACTATGGAGTGCACGGTTGTAGCTGTGTTGCACATAGGGTAAGCTTTCATCCCACGTGCGAGGATGTTTTGAATGATACATCCGTAAAATATGAATAATCATTCGATTCACCACTTCTGTCTGCCCATCTGTTTGAGGATGGAATGCTGTGGACTTTGTCAGTTTCGTGTCCATTTTAGCCCATAGTGCAGACCAAAATTTGCTGATGAACCTGCTATCCCTATCAGAAATAATGGTTTTTGGCAAACCAAAATGAACCCACACATGTTCAAAAAATAGCTTGGCAGTATCTTCTGCAGAAATCATCTTTTTACATGCCACCATGATAGCCATTTTAGAAAACCTATCTACCACAACATATACACAATCATGCCCCCGCCTGGTAGTTGGAAGCCCAGACATAAAATCCATTGAAATAGATTGCCATGGCTTATCAGGAATAGGTAATGGTAAGTATAGACCCAACTTACGGTTTGTTGGTTTTGCAATCGCACAGGCTGCACAAGCTTGTATATGTGAAATGACATCTTGCTTCATTTTTGGCCAATAGAAATACTTTTGAAGGATAGCAGTAGTCTTACCAATACCAAAATGTCCTGCAACACGACTGTAGTGAGCTTCCCATATCATTTTCTTCCGTTCTTCGGTGGGTACACATATGTGACCATTATGGCAAAGAAACCCATCCTGCAAGTGAAAATCAGAGACAAATTTTCCTTCTACCAAATTACTATAGATGTTAGCAAAATCAGGGTCAGTACTATATAGTTGTTCCCAAGTGGATGATTGATGACCGCATGAATCCAACACTATTGTCAAACCTGCAATTGGAGGCCTACTCAAACAATCTGCCACCTTGTTACTGCTTCCTTTTTTATGACGAATGTTGAGGTGAAATTGTTGTAAATAGACTGACCACCGTTGACGTCTATCATTCTGTAGCTTTCCTTGTGTTTGCAAGAATTGGAGTGGTTTATGGTCTGTATGTATAACAGTTTCTTTTCCCAGTATATAGTGTTTCCATTGTTTGCAAGCCTGAACAATGGCATACAACTCCTTATCATAGGTGGGATACTTACGTACTGTATCAGAAAAAGTTTCACTGTGATAGGCAACAGGATGCCCATTTTGTGTGAGTACCGCACCAAGAGCATAATCTGATGCATCTGTTTCTATCTCAAATGCTTGGTGTAGATCTGGAAGGACCAATACTGGTGCTGAACATAGTCTTTTCTTTAACTCCTCAAATGCTTGTTGTTGTGCCTCTGTCCATTGAAATTTTGCTTGTGCTCCACCCCTGAGTGATTGATTAAGAGGCCATGATATGTGTGAGAAACCAAACACAAATCTACGATAGAAGTTGGCTAAGCCCAAGAAGCTGCGAAGCTCTGTGAAATTTTTAGGAGATGGCCAATCTTGAATTATTTGAATCTTTGTTGGATCAACATGAACACCCTCAACGTCAATGATATACCCTAAGTATTGAATACTCTGCATACCAAAAGAACACTTCTCAATGTTGGCATAAAGTTTGTGTTTTTGCAGAGTTGAAAGAACTTGTTCAACATGCTGCAAATGCTCAGACCAAGTTCTGCTAAAGATGAGTATGTCATCCAAATAAACAACTACAAAGGAATCAATGAATGGTCTAAGCACATCATTCATCAATCTCATAAATGTGGCTGGGGCATTTGTTAGGCCAAAAGGCATGACCAACCATTCAAACAAACCTTCCTTAGATTTAAATGCAGTCTTCCACACATCTGCTGGATCAATTGGTACTTGGTGGTATCCAGACTTCAAGTCAACTTTTGTAAAGAATTTAGCCCCCCTAAGTTGGTCCAACAAATCATCAATTCGAGGGATTGGATATCTATTTTTAACAGAGATTTTGTTTAATGCTCTATAATCAATACAAAGCCTCCATGTCCCATCTTTCTTTTTAGCAAGGACAATTGGACTTCCACAAGGTGAAGCACTTGGACGAATGTGTCCTTTCTGAATCAACTCCTGAATTTGTCTCTTAATCTCATTATTTTCCAAAACTGACCTCCTATATATTGGCTCATGTGGTAGCGGTGTGCCTGGAATTAAATCAATAGAGTGCTTGACTTGACAGTGTGTTGGTACTCCCACTGGTGGTGTAAACACATTGTGATATTCTTTCAAAATTTTATCTATTTGATTTTGTTGATTCTCTGTTACCTTAGCATGTGTATTAAGAACAACTGACTTTGTTTGTTCAGGGCGAATCATGAGTACAATAAAAGCTCCAGTTTGAGCAATCAAGCGTTTACATTGTTTAGCACTAATTAAAGATGCAGTTTTTGTTGGACATACCTCTGGTATTCGGTACCTCTTCTCACCAAGCTTGATTGTAACACTACGTGGCCTTGACTCATACACCCCATGCCTCTGATACATGTATGGCTGCCCCAGCAAGTCATCGCATACATCCAATGGTGCTACATCACATATCACTTCATCCTTGAAAGGCTTGATTGAATATGGCAAACGACATTGTTGATTGATTTGAATATCTTGTCCCTCATTCACCCATCCCATAGAGTATGGTTGTGGGTGTCTTGTCACTTTCAAATTTAATCTTTTGACTGTCTCCCTAGAGATCAAATTCTTTTGACTCCCACTGTCAACAATAAAATGTAGAGGCTTTCCATCAACCCACATCTGTGAATGAAAAAGTCTCTCTTCATCTTCACGGGGAAATACTTTAGCAGTTCCAACTACGGCATATGGGTTTGCTTCTATGATGGAATCATTCTCCTCTTTCTTAGAATTATCTATTGGTGGCGATTCAGGTTCAGCTTCCTCCCCTCGTATTTCTGTCATCAAATTTTTAATACTTCGACAATCCTTTGTATTATGGGTTGGGGACCTATGCAGCTCACACCACATGCCTGTGTCTGTCTTTTTAGTAGACCACCATGTGTTCTTGGGTGAATTTGAATGAGGTTCCTTGATCACCTGTTTCCCTGCAAATTTATTGCCACCTTCAGCCCTTGGCTTGTTGTTTGCAAAGTAGTCCCTCTTCCATCTTTGCTTGGATTTTTCTTCAATTTTTGTAGCATATTTATAGGCAGTTGCCAATGTCTCAATATTTAAAAAATCCATCTCTGTTTGAATATACCTGTGAAGTCCACTCCGATATTTTAAAATTCTATGCTTCTCTGAATCATTAATACCAAGTTTTGCTGAAAGTGAATGGAATGTATTGGTGTAATCTTGCACAGACTGATCCCTCCTTTGGCGAAGAAGCTGCCATTCTATGTATTTTTGTTCATATATATCCTCCGGGAGGTAAGCTTCTTTTATATATTCCACAAATTCTCCCCATGTGGGCTTCTTATCAAGAGATAGTATAAAATCATCTTCAGCAACTGATTCTTGTTCTTTGTTTGCTACTTTGGTTTCCCATGCTAATTTCACATGGGTTTCAGCTTTGAGGAGAGCAAATGTTATCTTTTCAGCATCTGAGAAATTATTTACAGAAAAGTACCTATCCAACTTTGATAACCAGTTATCAACAGCTTCAGCATCGACCTTTCCTTCAAAATTTGGGATGTCGAAATTGACCTGCACTTTGAAAGGGGTATTTCCACGAAATGGTGTTTCAGATTCAGAGGGTTTTTGCTTCTGTAGGAGGTTTGAAAATTGACTCATCATCTCCTCTCGTTGCTTATTTAAAGCTTCCTCGACCAACTTCTTAACATCATTGTCTGACATCTTCGATTGTGTGCGTCTCAAAGGTGGGTATTTTGACAAATCTTGTGTATCCAATCCTAATCTTTGGTAGGAAGACCTTGTGTAAATTGGCATAAAGGAGCGTTCCCGCTCTGATACCACTGATCTGATTTATGAAAACCAGATTACAATACCTGGTGTGATACCTGCGGTATTGTAGATTTCAACACAAAAATTGACAACAAGAAGATTGCAAACCAAAAACTGTCTCCATTCTATTCAAAATTGGAGTTTATACAAGTCGAATGTATCCCAAGGGTCACACAAATCCCTTGGAATTGAAACGAAGAGTCACCATAATGTTTATTACAATTAAACTACTAAAACTATCAAAATTATCAAAAAAACTAAATATAAAATTTTAGTCCACTTTGAGAAGGCATAACTTTCTCATCCTAGCTCCGAATTACAAACCGTTTGATGCGTTGGAAAGGTATTCAAATAATCTAGAACCAAATTTTGGAAACATTGAAGATATCTCTTTGTGTTTCCGCACCCAACATTTGTCCAAAAATGCACCGAAGACCCTCAAAATTGCAATTTACTAAAACATAGAAAATTTTGAAAATTAGATTTCAATATTTTCCCAATTTAATCCTGATCAGATATGCCGATTTTAGTGGCAGATTGGTCTCTTGAGTCTGAGTACGTTGCATAGCGTTCTTGATATGAAGTCGAAATTGAGAAAGGAAAAGAAACAGCTATAGAATTACGAAAGGGGAAGTTTGCATTGATTCTACCAGATGGAATGTATTCACCTATCAAATTTGAGTTTTGGATGGTGCGAAAGGAGCTTGTTGTTGTTGCTCTGAATGGTGCAGAGGAAGGTCTTTTACACTTGAAGCGTGCAAGAATAATTAGAGAAGTTCTGGAAATGAGATATACGGGAACAACTAGCTCCATGTTGTAGTTTGAAGATGGCAAAGTTATGCCATCAGAACTAATGGACGAATTTGACTATGTTTTTATACATGAACCAGCTAATCGAATTAGAGGTTTAATGATGTATGGTGTGCCTTATATGAAGACGTACAAGATTGGTGAAGATATATCATTAGTTGCAGGGAATGGGAACGTTGGATTTTTCGATGATGACATGTTTTACGATGTTCTGTCACGGGGGAGCTCAGATGATGATGATGATGAAGAAATGAATTTTAAACTTGGACAAAGTGGTGTTTCTATTTTTGGCATGATGGGCGAGTTTGTGCCTGATAGAGTTTTTAACTCTTCTTTGAATTGGAAAAGGCTGATTCAAAGCATATGTGAACAAGAGTTTGCAAAGTTAAAATCTTGCGGATTGGTTCCAATGTGAATTTTGAATTGGAAGCAGGGACGCTAGTGCATGGCTATACCGGTTGGCCTTCACGAGGGAGATTGTTGGATATATGAAGCCCAATAGTTGCATGACTGTTCATCTTCTCAGACTCTTTGTTTCATGGCTGAATATTTTTATATAAATGGATGTGTGCAACCCATGTATGCATGATTGATTAATAGAAGTTATTCCTTGCTTTAAGTGTGGATGTAGGAAAATTTGCCGAACCACGATAAATCGTGTGTTGTCTCTTGTTATTACTTTATTCATATTTTGTTGTCATTTTCTCTGCTCATTCTAATATTAATTCCTTTTTGGAGGACTTGCTCTATTCCTCTGAGCCTTTTCTCTACATAGGACTTGTTTTGCCAGATGGGTTTGGCTATGACCAGGATGGTGTTTCTCCTCCTCATGGGTCATGAGAATTTCCCTATATGTGTCACCCTTGTTGCACATGGAGGTTTTTCTCAGTAGAATTTTTTTTTGTTTTTGTGAGATGGGCTGGTTTGAAGTGACAAATCTTTTGGCCTTGTTGGTTTTTCTGTGAGAGACTCCCTCCTTGTTCTATGGGGTTGTGAAGAAGCTGTTTCTGCCTTGACTGGGAGATCTTCATGGATGTATATTTGAGGGCTTCTTTCATGTTCTCAACTTCTTCTCTACCTTTTCTCTGGATCTATGGTGGTTTCTCTGTCTCTCTTCTCTCCTTTTGCTCCTCTGTTTATCTTGATTTTTTGGGAGAGGTTTCTTCATAACTCTTCAGTTAGTGTTCTCTAAGATGACGAGGTTTGGATTTCTCTTCTTATCTCTTATGACTCCTGAATTTCTATTCGATGGAGGTTCTATTTCCCCCCCCTCCTTGTTTTCCAGGCCTTGGCCTTTGTGCTTCATTTTCTGCATCTTTGGGTTGCTCTGGTTTTTTCTATAGAGGTGGTCCCATGTTCTATTGAGGGGGAGATGGATGTGGCTAGAGTTGACCTTTATTCTATTAAGGTAGATTTTTATGCTACTGGTGGTGCCTAGAAGTGCAGTTGGGGGGTTAATGGTGCCCCATCTCTTGGTTGTAAGGTTGTTGATGTTGGCCTTTTTGCCGAATTTCATTTTTCTCCTAAAGAGGTGGAGATCTGGTCGAGAAAGTCCTTCTTAGTGCTGAAATTATGTTGTGGGATCCTTGTAAAATCCACTGTCAAAGTTTAGGGAGCTTGGAAAAACCCTATTTTTTTTTGTTTCTCTCAGGTATAGGCTAGATGCTAGCAGTTTTCAAGGGCCTAGTTTGGCCAATGTTTGTTTTTGGTTAGGTTTAGGCTTTGTTCTATTACAAGTTATGGGAGCTTGGGAAAAACTTTCATGTTGGTTGAGGCTACCTAATAAACCCTTGTTCTTTATTTTTTTGAGGTCTACTGTTTGCTAACTTAGACCTTTGCTTGGGCCAACCTGTTTTGTAATGTTTTACACTTGATGTTTGGCTGTTGTTGGGTTGGTTGTGGTTGCTCTAAATTTTTGTTTAAGTTTTGTGCAATCTTTGGGTTTTGGGATCTAGATGCTCGTAAGTACAGAAGGTTTCAAGTCCTTTCTTAAACCTGTTGTTTGCTGCTAGGTAGTTCTATGGTCATAAGGGTTTCAGGGCCCCTTCAAAACTTGTTTTATCCTAATAAAAAACAAATATAAATTTAAAAAAATTGTAATGTGAAAGAAATCCAAAAATAATAAATTATTTATTTCAATTTTTAATAATTTATGAGATAATTTTTCAATTGAGTAATGTTTATTTTGAGAAGAATGTGTCTATATTATGATAATAGTATATTGAGTGTGGATAATACTTAATCCGTAGCTTGCATTTCTAATTTTATAATCAAATTTACTTTTTCATGTACAATGATTAAGATGTAAAAATCTAAGTGTTAAATCAATTGTAAAAAAGAAAAGTGCACATCCTATCATTTTTTAAGCTATCTTGAGTTGATTTCTTGGATATATGGTTTGACTAACTTGACACTCCCCAACTGCTCTTGAACATCATTAGAAATATGATAAAATTTATCCTTTTTCATTGAATAAGATTGTCTTTTATCTATTAAAGTAAATGATATTTAAGAACACTAGATCACTCTTTTTACAGCTATTTAATCTAATTCATAACCGTTCAAATTCCATTAAATACAACACAGATATTCATTTCTTTGCCTTTATCTTGCAAGAAATATCCATTCTCTTGTGGAGCTAGGAAGCTTCTAAAACAGTAAGAAAATAAATAAGTAATGAAAATGGATAGCCTATGACCATTAACAAAAATTCAAAACATGCGATAAGAATCAACTCAATAGAATAACAAATCATCTCGGAATATTTTGTTTTTTTATGGTGAAACAAAGGATTGAGAAAGGCCGCATGCCTTTGACTGATATGAAGATGAACAACTCTTATTATTATTCAGTCTATAAATACCATACAATCCCTCATATACCACACTACAATAATTTTCTCTATAAAGAAGGTAAGAATTTCAAAGAAGAGTTTAAGTAGAATCATTAGATATGAGAATATGGTGGGAGGAAGGTACAGTATTAAAATAGGGTCTCTGATGGAATGAAAGTAAATAAGAATATGTCTGTTTGAGACGGCAAATATGCAGTCCATAGCCTTTTTTTCCCTTCCTGCCATCATCTTTTCTTATCTCAATATTTCTACATATTCTCTTCTTAGAAATGCTTCCCTTGTTTACAACGAATAATTACTACCCTTTTGTATGAAATTGTTTGGCATCTAGGAAAATACTTGTTGAATCCCCTTGCAGTAGAATACCATATTCAGTTGGATAGTTAAAAGCTTGGTAGCACCAACTCCACTCCATGACACTCACTTTTTAGGCCTACCAAGCTTCAAATTTCTTGGGTCATCACTTCCCAAGAAATTTTCATTCTCAAATTGAAGGGCACGCAAGGTGTTTCTTCGGCATGCACGTATCACAATGCGTGATTCAACAAGTAGAAGTTAAGGCTTCTAAAACAATGAGTTTGTAGTAAGGGCATCCATTTAGGTGGCCATACATGCGACGTTTCTCTCAAATTAATAAGGCCTCCCAACCCTTATGGGTTTTTACACATCACATAGATGCTGAGGGAGACATACGTCGGTATGAAACATCGACACCTGTTGCCTGCAAGTTTCCTCATGGTCATTTATTTATTGTGGCTTGGATGGGCTTGGCCTTAGCCTCGTTACCACTTGGGTTGTTCCCTCTCACCGAGCCTTAAGGGCTTCTTGGGAGGAAGGTCCTCTAAAAGGTAAAACAAAAATCCTATCGCTCAAGACACAAAAGACAATGGTTAGTTTTAAAGAACCAATTGAAATGTTTGCTAAACTAACAGATAATCAGTTAGTTTGAAGACTTGATTTTGAAATTGATTATCTGTTAGTTTAGAAATCATTTCAATTGGCTCTTTAAAATTAAGCATTGTATTTTGTGTCTTGAGCGATAGTCTTTTTGTTTTACCTTTTAGAGGACCTTCCTCCCAGAAAGCCCTTAAGGCTTGGTGAGAGAGAACAACCCAATTGGTGATGAGGCTAAGGCCAAGCCCATCCAAGCCACAATAAATAAATGACCGTGAAGAAACTTGCAGGCAATAGGTGTCGATGTGTCATACCAACGCATGTCTCCCTCAACATCTGTGTGATGTGTAAAAACCCATAAGGGTTGGGAGGTCTTATTAATTTGAGAGAAATGTCACATGTATGGCCACTTGAATGGATACCCTTACTAGAAACTCATTGTTTTAGAAGCCTTAAGGGTATGTGCAAGCTAATGAGTCACAAATTCGCGGAAGTCTGCGCGTTGGAAAACGCGCTCCGCAAAACGGGCCCCCATTTTTAAACCTGTTATAAAAAACGGGGGCCCGTTAATGGTTCGGCCTCCCGAGCTGAAAGGTCATGGGGTGCCGAAGCCAAATAAAACGGGCCCCCGTTTTGAAAAGCTATTTTTACCCTTTTTTTTGGATAATTTTTCATTTTTACTGTTACACAAAAGGATATCGAAAACGGGCCCCCGTGCTGTGGTTTTCACTTCAAGCCTCCACCACTATCCTAGGTACACATTCTGTCATCTATTTTTACATTTCATAATTTTCTTGTGTATTTTTCTCTTTTTTTTGTGTATTATTTAGTTTTTTTTTTATTATTTTAGTTTTTTTTAATAGTAGCATATAAATAAATTATTTTTTATATTTGTAAATTCTTGATTTTGATGTAAAATATTTTTGAACAGTTAACCCTAAACCGTAATCAACAAATTTAGAAACCAAAACCAAACCTAGATAATTAACAAAATGAAATCGACACAAACAAAAAACCGAAAATGAAATGGGAACAAAAACAAAAACGTTCGAAAATGAAATCGACACAAACAAAAAACCGAAAATGAAATGGAAACAAAAACAAAAACGTTCGAAAATGAAATCGACACAAACAAAAAACCAAAAATGAAATGGAAACAAAAACAAAAATGTTCGAAAATGAAATTGAAATAAAACCAAACATATGTACCTAAATTGTTCTTAATCCTCATTAGGCAATACAAAAGTTACCACTAAATTAGTATAACCTTAAAAGTAATTAACATTAAGTTTTTCAAATTTTAGATATGAAAGTTTAGGCTTAGGTTTATGCCATGTCATGGCATAAAGGTCCTATTATGTCATGTGATGGTATAAAAGGATCAATTATGGACACAATTTTAGAGCAAAACTAGATAAGTTACTAAAATTGGAGTTTGGTTTACATAGGTTCATAAAGGAAGCTAATATGCCAAATATATAATTCATTAATACAAAATAAAAAATATTCTTGATTTATAATGTTGATTGATAATGAGTTTTCTAAATGGGGTGCTAATTATATATACATCCGAAAGATTTGAAAAATATAATTCCCAAGAAGTATTTTGAATATACAATTGAGGATATATATAATCTCATGGTTAAAGATGCTTAATTTCGATGAAAGTTATTTTTTGTATTACTATGTAAGAAATCCATAAATGGGATGAAAGTAAGACATGGCCATCTAGCATAGATCATCTTATATGTTGAAGGAGTATTTTGAGTTATATTAGAATTATTTGATGTGATTAAGTCCTAATTTTAGGATTATGTTTTATTATCACTTTTATGCTTAACCTAGGTAAAAATTTTAATGGAATTATTTTCATATTTAGATATATAGATCACAACTTATTATTATTTGTATGTTTCTTGTTTCTTTGAAAGAAATGCATATTGATTTATTTATAAGTAATAATTTATCTAATTATGCATTTATGAAATATATAGAAATTGAGATTTTTTTATTGAGGCTAATTAATTTTAAAACTCAATTGTTATATCCATATTATAATAATTTATTTAGAAAATATGTGACAACATGCTTAGTGTTAGACCATTTTGTCTTATATTGGCCTAGACATTCACTAGCGTTTAAAATATAATCTTTTTCTTGGTTTATTGGTTAAAAATTACATTTTATTAGTTAATTATATTAAAATTATTTTAGAGGAACCCTTTGAAACCTTCAATATAAAATTTGGAGTTAAAAATAAGATGATCTTGGCATTTTTTTTACTTCTCACCTACTTAGTTAAACTATCATGCTAGAAAAGGGTGAATATCATAAACCATGCGGAAAATAACATTTTGGACCATTGGGTAATTTTGGTAAGGTGTGAAATATTTTAAAAGGGGAAAGTGCCAATAGTAAATAGTAGATGCATTTTTAAGAAAAAAATTCTAAAGCAAGGTTGACTATTAGAATGTACCTTGATGTATTATTTTCCTATTTTATTAGATTATAATTTTATCTTCTTTGTTACTTACTTTTCCATTTGTTTCATAATTCATGTCTCAAGAGTAAATAAATAATTTTTTGTAGGACTAGATTGAGAAATTGATTATCTCCATTGTTCATTCTTCTATTATACATTCCTTGAGGTTTGAATATTGTTTCCACGTCATTTTGGATGTATAAGTTTTTTTTGGGCTATGTATATAGTGATAATGTCTGAGTTCTTTTGTATTAGAAAATTATGATAACCTATTCTCATTCATTCCTTATTTTCTTACAAGGATTATGTAACCTTTCAAATTGTTAAGTTAAAATCTATCATCTTATATGGTCATCATGGTGATTCATTACATGAACATGTTGATCCTTGTAATTGTCCTCTTTTGCTTAATGCATTGATGTTGTATGTATTATGTGAAAAATTATAATTACAATGACTACACCATTATTATAGATGAATATCTTAATTTAAATTATGAAAACTAAGATATTTAAATTTAATCTAGATCACAACTTGATTTGAACATTACATCATGTCCTTATTTTTGGACATGAACCAACTAACCTATGGGAATGCAACTTCCCAATCAATAACTAATTTACTAATTACTAACTATTAACTAACCTATAATTCAACATCTAAATATTAATTTATTTTATATTTTATTATAATCTAAAACTATCTAATGATGTAATATATCCAATGTTCTCCCCTTCTTACATATATTTGAACAAGAGATGGAATATTTCAAGACTTGAATGCAACCCTTATGTAAACTTTAATGATGTACATCTACTGATCCTCCTCACTAACCAAGAAACACTAGACTAACTCCATTAATGAATATTTCGAATTTAAAACCTATCAAATGTCTATAAAACATGAGAGAACCTAAAGGGTCTATATCCTCCTTGCCTAATGAGAGAGCAACATTTCTTTGAAAGTCCCAATGAGCCTCAAATGATCCTAATGAATGTAGGGCAGTCTTAATGAACCTAAGAAAGTCCTAATGAGCCTAAGAAAGCAATAATGAACTTGGGACAATCCTAATGAACCTAGGATAGTCCTAATGAACCTACGATAGTGTAAACAAGCCTAGTATAGTGTAAGAAAAAAACACTACAAAAAAGACCTCAAATGCGTTAAATGAATTTCCCAATAACGCACTCGTGTTTATCTTTTTTTGGTCATTTGGCTACCTTTTTTTACAACATCTTGGTGTATACGCCCCTAAGAAGACCTTTTCCTCAAAACTTTCTTGGATCATGAACTCCTCATGTGCACCAAACATTTAAGTTGCCACTTGGAAGCTTCTAATGCACACAATCCTTTCAATCAATCTACTCCATTGATCTCTCAAAACAATCTTAGTATTTAATCCTGTATCCTTCATTTCTTATTCAACTTTGTAAGAGAATTTGTGTATGGATTGATATCTTAAATTTTATAGAAAGATTATATATGAAAACAAATGATTGCGGAGTTTTATAATAAATGATTTATAGGAAATAATATTTTTTGAAGACCTTTTGTAAATTATAATCTTGTGTAGATTTGATTATGGGAGAAATTTAATGGTGAAATATGCTTAACTCTTCAAAAGTTTTGATGTTTTGTCTTTACATGACAACCACTTAGAATATAATATGTTTTAAGTATGTCATTTATAGTCATGGGAGATTAGTTTTTTTTTAAGATTGTTTGAAGACTAATCAATGTAATATGAATTGATGACAATTATCTCAAAACTACGTAATTGAATTCTAATAGATTTATGATGTTTCATTGAAAGTTTTTATTAAGTTTTGTGCGCAAATTTTATATTTCAAGATTCAATAGTATGTACATGTATATTTTTTTAAGTTCAATATTATATTATATATTTCATGTGTATCTCATTCAACAACATAGAAATGTTACTATTTATAAATGTTTTTTTTTAATTTAGTAAAATAGATTCTTCTTTGACATAGAGTTGTATATAATTCATGTATATCTTTATATATGCAGGAGTTCTTTGCCATCATGGATGTTTTTGACATAGATGAACTATTAGGTGAAAATCCCCCACCACAACCCCCTCCTCCTCCTCCTCCTCCTCCACCACCACCACCACCACCACCACCACCACCACAACCCCCTAGATTGGATGAAATTCGTTTAAGAGAATGAATTAATGAAAACCTACAAGTGATTGAACAAAACATTGCTGCTATCCAAAATGAGCAAGTCACGCCACCCCATCTTGTAGAGTTTGCAAAATCAATGCAAACTGTTGTCGAGTCAGTTAGATCTGTTGATTCTCAATTAGATCAATTTCATAGACGACGACAAGAGTTGCGTGATTTTTATGCCGATGGTTTAACTTATAGACAAATCACAGATTTGAAAATAACCAAAGCTCATTTATGTCCATATTTTACCAACCCAAAAACAAGAGAACCAATGCAACCTAACCAGAAAAGAATTTCAATTAGGTGGTGTGTGCATCCAGAAATGGCTAGATACTTTTGGGATAGATGGTGGATGGTTTTTGATTATCCACCACATCGTAATTATGAGGTCCCTTTTTATTTTTTGAAGAAATTATACTGTGAGTTTGTAATGAACCAAAAACCAAATTATTTTGATATTAAGTCATTCCAGGGTGTTGGTCGTGGAATGCCACAACATAGATTAGGGGCACGGAGTAATAATCCCCTACCAGATCCACCCATAGTTCCACTTGTTGCTCCATCGATTCCTGCAGATGTCCAAAATACATCATTCATTTCGACATTAGATGCTTTGACTTCCCTCACAGGGAACCTGAGTGAGCAAGCTGCTCACATGGCATCTGCTCCTCGATGGATGCCACATATGTGTTCAAGTTGTCATGAGACGTGTGTAGGTCCTACTACTGCTGCAGGATCTACTTCAGTTCCAGATGAGCATGATGCAGCAGATGATAGTATGATGACATCTTATATGGATTTTCTTTGCTCGGATGTTCATCTTGACCAGGTATAGATATATATACATGTACATGTCAATGTTTTTATGTACTTCATTAAATATAGGTATAAACTAAGTGCATCTCTTTTTTTATACAATCTAATACTTCATTAAATAAATTTTGTTTATGTAGATAAGGACTACGCCTAATATTAGAGTCAATATTGCATCTACTGGAAGACAACTCGGCACACCTTATGGGGTATAGTATAAATTTCTATCTAGACATTGTACTAGATCTTTTTAAGTTAATATGCTATCGTCGTATATTATATAAATTTTCATGTTGATACATTGAATGCTTCTTTCTCCAGGATTCAGGTCATGATGGACCCTCTACATCACATCGAGAAGAGGGTCTGACTATTGTGACACCATCTATGGTATGTATCTTATAATTCTTAACTTAAATATGAACTCTTACAATATTGTAACTTTACTTGAAATTATTTAGTACACATATATATGTTCACTAAATATGACTTCATTAAATGCATGTATGCAGGTGGACACTACCATTAGGATAGGTTATCCTCATAATTTTGATCAGAGCCAATTTGAACGCACATCGACATCCTTTGAGGTATTAATATGTAATACTTAATTTGATCTTATTTTGACTCTTAATTTAAGATTTAATTGGACACTTTGAATTTGACCTTGTACAGGAGTTAGCTAGCACTGCATTTGGTGTTGATACTGCACAAGATACTGCTAGAGGAGATACTGCTACAGGATCTGATGAGCATATGGTAAGTTTGTAACTTAATTTATGAATTCTACTATATTTGATAAATGATTCTTTTAATAGTTAATTTCAAGTAATATTTTAATATTATTTTTTTATTGTACAGCATGAGACAGGTGGATCTGGACCACGTCCCGGGGACAAGAGAGATACTGCTACAGGATCTGATGAGCATATGGTAAGTTTGTAATTTAATTTACGAATTCTACTATATTTGATAAATGATTCTTTTAATAGTTAATTTCAAGTAATATTTTAATATTATTTTTTTATTGTACAGCATGAGACAGGTGGATCTGGGCCACGTCCTGGGGACAAGAGACCACGAGATGTTATTGATGATAGCACTTAGATTTTACTATATATTTGGCTTTGATATGTACTTTTTTATGGACTTTACACATTTGTTTACACGTGCACATACTTTATATATATGGATAGTTGCATAATAGGATTAGATCATATATATTTTGTGCATACTTTATATATTTTGTGCACATTAGATATTATGTGGAGTGAACATCATGTTACCATCTAGACATATATATGGATTAGATATTATATGGATTATGTGGACTTGAAATTTTACTGTTTATTTGGCTCTGATATGTACTATTTTATGGGCTTTACATATTTGTTTACACGTGCACACACATACTTTATATATATGGATAGTTTCATAATAGGATTAGATCATATATATTATGTGCATACTTTATGTGTATTGTGCGCATTAGATATTATGTGGACTTGAAATTATGTGCACATTAGATCATATATATTGACTTGAAATTATGTGGACTTGAAATTTTGCGCATACTTTATATATTATGTGGACTTGAAATTTTATTTATGGAAGTTGTGCTTAAACAACTTTATAGGCATTATGTGGACTTGTAATTTTATTTTTGGAATTTTATTTAAATAGTTCTTGTGATTAGATAAACTACATGTGCATACATCATGAACTAAGTATCGAAACATATCTTATAATTATAACATATTCTAAATCAAAAAGTATCATTTAACAAATATAATGAATAGAACTTGATTAAAACATAATTATCTCATTCATAAATTTGACCAGTAGTCTCTCATTTATGTATATTGTACACAAAATGTAATCAAGAAGACATATCTAAAATAAAATAAACAGTCTATTTAAATTATAATAATAAGGATTTATATCTCTCAAAATACAACATAAAGTATGCACAAACAATAGTAGTCATTCAGGGCAAGTCTACTCTGAGAGACCTAGAAAAAAAAATACATATGATTAGTTTTTATAATCAGGATGCATTGAATTTAAAATACAACATAAAGTATGCACAAACAATATAGTAGTCATTGAGGCCAAGTCTACTCTGAGAGACCTAGAAAAAGTAAATACATATGATTAGTTTTTATAATCAGAATACATTGAATTTAAAATACAAATGGATTTGCCTTAAGGGTACAAAAATTTAACTTACTTGTAATTATTCAAAATGAAACATAAAGTATGCACAAATAACTTTGTTTTCATTGATGCCTTCTACTTGTGGTAGACCTGAAACAAAATTTTAGTAGATTAGATTTTGTAATTATGGTTCATGATTTAAAATACTATATATAATATGCATCGCGACTTTTAAAAGGGAGGTGGATTAAGGGTTCAAATTATAACTTACTTGATATTCATTCTATTATACCATCTGCATCCTCTCTCTTTTGCAAAGCATCTATAATTGTCTCGTGCTCTTCCATAGAGAGAGTCCATAATTGTTTATTAGCAGGCCTGCCATGATATCTATCCAATTTTATATTAGTTGCCACTACCAAATGTGAGTAATGTATAATCTTTTTCTCTAATTCATAATCTTCAAATGCGGGCAATCCATTCTTTCTTGTTAGATATTTGCGTAGCCAAGTGCCAACAACAACCACAGATCCTGTTGGATAGTCATAACCATCATCATCTACTCGAGGAGTAGTTAGCTTATGTTTTGGCTCTACACATCGAGCCAACCAATACTCTGTCCCCTCTTCATTGTCCTCTGGTGCAACAACAGCATAGACATGTCCTGTGCACAAAACAATTTTATTTTAATATTTAATGAGAAATAAAAACAAAAATATACACTGTAAGATTTCATAAATTTATGTACTATTTAATAAATAAAAAAAAATTTCAAATTTTTTTTTACCTTGTTGTATAAGATCTGAAATGCGATCATAGTCATTTGATGCAAACATTTGATCCATATCTTCATCAGTTCTTTCATGCGGATCATTTGCATCTATGGGTGTCAATGATCTTTGTTGCCATTCTTCAACCCATTCTTTATTCTCACAAAATTCCCAATCTCCAAAAACACAAAACTGACAAAAGCAAGCAAGTTGCCTTGTGAATATAGTCCATGTGTTTGAATTAGAACTCTTAAACGAATGCCATTTAGCTGATCCAATGATGGTATTACAATCATGCCGAATAGGAATACTATCTTCCTCTATCAACCAGAAGAAACGTCGAATTGCAGAGTTTTCAGTTGATCCTTTTGACAACTTTGAATTGCACCAATCTACAACTGCACGAGCATCTCTGAATTTCACTGCATCCTCGAATTTCAATTGTTCTCTAGCAAGAGCTCTTTTTATACAGGCACCGGCTCCATCGTGTTCCCCCTTACCATGTCCCGCTTCAAAAAAACTCCATAAATGTTGGACATTGGTTATCTTGTGAACTTTGCATAGCCAATAAAACATTCTTGCATTTTTGAATTGTCCAGTGCAGTTATCTGACCATATCATATGTTGTTTCATGTCAATTTCTCTTTCCTTAAGATTATCATAAAATACCTCGAAACAATGTTGGACAAACTCTGAAGAGTGTAATCGATTATCACTAACATAGAAATGATACTCCCTCAAAATTTTTCTGTTATCTTCTGTACTGTCATGGTCATGTCTATATATAATGTGCACAAATATGGCCACTTGCACTGAGTTGTAGTATTGTGATTGAGTTTCCTCTTGTGGTTTTAGAGTATAATTTTCTGCAAAATCCACAACTGATACTATTGTTCCAATTGGAAATGTGTTCTTGCATATGCGAAACTGTCCATCAAGCCATCGGGCATGTTGGGAATGTTTCACATATTTTGAAACAATATGAGTTTTAAACTCACTAATAAATGCATTCACACTATTCTGTTCTGTAATCAATTCTAAACATTTCCCCATCTTTCCATCCTTTAGAGGGTATTCTATATTTTTAAATCTCCTAACATCAACCATTTTTTGTCCAAACTCAGATGAAACATGTTCATGCAAACATTCACCTATCAAAGAATAGTTCCCACATAAATTGCAAAGACCATAAATGCATGAACTGGAAAGAAATAATTGTTCATTAGGTGGTTTACAAAATAAACTTCCAATAAAATCTTTTATAGTTTCAGGTGGAACATAAACACCACAATCTTGCACAAGATCATTACCATGCAACATACAACGAATATATCGAAAAACATCATAATAGTAACGAAACTGGACATGAGTTTTACAACAACAAGATATTCTTTGTTTATTGATTTTAACATACCAGGGTTTGCATTTTTCAAATGATCTTTGACTAATTCGTAAATTCATTAACACAGATTCATCACTAAATTTTTTAAAGAATTCAGTTTGAGTCATGTCAAGAAGATGTTTTGGATGAGGATCACGAATTTTTGATCCCACCCTTAACTTTAAAACATCTCTAACATTTGATGAAACTCTAGTGTTATCATGCCAAAATTTTGTAATTAATTGTTTAGTTTCATCATTTAATTTCATGTCCGACCTTTGAAGTCTACCACTAAAACTCCAACAATGGTTTAGTGGATCAATTTCAATTGTGTCTCTTCTTTTGGCCGCTCTTGACAAGGTTCTACGATGTAAGTTCAAATAGCCACTTATATCACTTAACATTCTTTTATTAACAATCATTTTGTCAACTTAAGATTATCTAGCACATTGCTATCAATAGTAAACAAATTACATTCATTTTCTTTTAGAGATGGTGGTGTAATATTTTCAATTTTTATTTCTTTTCGTATTGGTGTATGAAATTTATATCCAACTTCATTTAAATCAGCAATTTGATTGGCATCATAGTCATCAAGATTTAAAAACATACCAGGATTCGCATCCACATCAACATTTGCATCAACAGTCATACCCGTGTGTGGTTCTATATTTCTTGCATCCATCATGATGTCTTCAATGGTCTCATCTACAACGGGCACTGAACTAGATGCTTCAAAAGTGTTATTCAATTGCCGTTGTTGTGATCTTCGATCTCTTTGGCGTTTTGCCTCCTTCTCTCTTTGTGCTTGAATTTCGTCCACTGTCATTGTCCTCTTTTTTTTCTTTTGATGTTGCTTAGAACCCATTTTTACAAACTTGTCTTCAAAAAATCGCGTAAAAAATATTAAAAAGTACTGCCAAATGATGTAAAAAATCTTTGTCAGTACGGATTTCAATGATAGTGTAGTAAATCGATGCAATCTGTTTTTTTTTTACAGCAACGGTTATTTTAATAATGGGCCCCCGTTATTTTAACAACGGGCCCCCGTTTTAAAAACGGGGGCCCGTTATTTAAATAACGCGGGCCCGTTATTAAAACGGGGGCCCGTTGTTAAATCCAACGGGCAGAAAATGAAACGGGCCCCCGTTTATAAAACGGGGGCCCGTTATGTAAAATTTGAATTCACAACCCGCCACTTGCCTCGGGATTAGGCCCGGGATAGGCCTGGGATGGCCACACCTGAGACATGAACCTGCAAATTCAAAGCTCCATGAATGAAAGCACAAATATGATGAAATGAAATAGTTTACGTGCCTCTAATCAAAGAATTTTTATATGAAATTGAAACCCATTTCAGATTATATTGTCTAGATTCTAAATATGTAAATTAATTTAAAAATTGATTATTTTAACTATTTTTCATTTAATTTATACTAAATCAGGGTCATAAATTTGAAATATTAACTAATTTTCTTAATTTAATAACTTATTTATTTTAATGAATTTTGAAAAAAAAATTATATGTCATCAATCTACACAAAATTCTTTTCAATTTAAAAAAAAAAAAATTCAAAAAATACTAAGTTTACGTCAAATTATGTGGGTCGTACACGTCAAATTTTTAAAAAGATAATTACGGTCATTAAAAAATTAATTAAAAAAAAAATATTTGAAAAAAAAATACAGAAAAATATGCTCATCAATCTTCAGTGTGTTACAAACCATTTCCCAAAACGGTTTGAGAAAATAATTTTAATTGTGTCAAAAAGTGTGGGTCATACACATGCATGGTATGGTCCTGAAACAGGCATTTTTAAAACATAGTTTTTAGAACTTCATTCAAAAAGTTATTTTTTATTATGTGGGTATTAAAATAAATTACATATTTGAAAAGTACACTCAGAGAGCTATCTTTTATATTACTGACTTTTTTCAAGATTCAATCTCTAAGTGTTTCAAAATTTAAGCTCAAGTGAGACAAAATCTGAAAAACAGGGAAAACACTTCCACTTTTTGGCCAAAAAGTGGACTCATCTTCTTGCACTGACCCTTAAATTCTACTTGTTGAATCACGTATTGTGATACGTGCATGCTGAAGAAACACCTTGCGTGCCCTTCAATTTGAGATAGGAAATTTCTTGGGAAGTGATGACCCAAGAAATTTGAAGCTTGGTATGCCTGAAAAGTGAGTGTCATGGAGTGGAGCTAGTGCTACCAAGCTTCTAACTATCCAACTGAATGTGGTATTCTATTGCAAGGGGATTCAACAAGTATTGTCCTAGATTGGGGTCATCATTTTGGTAGGATGGAATTTTAATTGTTTGGCATCTAAATTAGTGTGCGTTTTGGAATGTAAATTTCAAATGATGTTTGAGAATTTATTGGCCGTTTTATTTAAGCTTAGTGATTGTTTGGGATTTGTATACAAAAAGATTTGAATGATGGATTAGGTTTTGTGTTGATGGAGGCTATTTTTAGTATCATTTATTTCAATGGTTCAATTGAATAGAAAGTATTGTAAACAAAGTTATAAATATATTTGAATGGTGGATTAGGTTTTGGGTGGATGAAGACTATTCTTTGTATAATTTGTACTTCAATTATATCATTTACTTCAATGATTCAAAAGTAAAATTTGATCAATTGAATAGAAAAGATCCTAAACAAATTTATTAAATAGATTTGAATAATGGATTAGATTTTGGGTTGACAAAGTCTATTCTTAGTATCATTTACTTCAATGGTTAAAAAGTAAAATTTGATCATTTGGATAGAAAAAATCCTAGACAAAGTGATTAAATAGATTTGAATGATGGATTAGGTTTTGGGTTGATGAATACTGTTTTTAAATATTATCTACTTCAATAGTTAGAAGTAATTTTTGACCAATAAAATAAGACAAAATTTATCACATTTTAGTGTCCATGAAGTTTATGTTTGATGATGATATTTAAGATGAATAGTTGGAGAATTTAACCATAGTTGAAAATTAAATATCCAAGAAATCAATGAAAACATGCTATATGTCTCTTTTATTTTTTACACTTGATTTTAACACTTAGCTTTTTATATCTTAAATATTATATGAGAAGGTGAATTTGACTAAGTAATTTTGTTGTTATAAGACTAGAAATATAATTTATAGAATTAATTATTATGTCACTCAATATGGTATTCTCATAATATAGACACATTATTTTGAAAATGCACATTAATGAATTTGAAATTTGAATTATATATATATGAATTTAAATTTCACATTACAAATTTTTAAATTTATATTTCATATTATTTTTATTTAAAATAAATGTATTCTGAAATCTAATTTATAGACCAAGTCTAACCTTTATCAATATATGACTAAAGGTTTCTATTGAGGTGAAGTTGGGTGTTGTTGTTGATGCCCTATTTTTTTGCCTATTGGAGAATAGAGGATGGTCTTCTACTTGTTTCTCCTTCCTTATACCCTATTGAGGTGGGGATTTTGGAGGGTGTTACATGCTTAACTCTGTTCAGTCTCAACAACAAGGTTAGGGAAGACTTTCAAAAACCCATTGTTTCAGGTTGTGGGAGCCTTGTAAACCCATGCTCATGGTTGAGGGAGCTTGGAAAAACCCCACTTCAGGTTGTGGGAGCCTTGTAAAACCTACTATCATGGTTTAGAGAGCCTGGAAAAACCTTATGTCTCTTGTTATTGTCGGGGATAGACTGGATGCTGATAGTTTTCAAGGGCTCAGTTTGACCAGTTATTGTTTTTGGTTAGGTTTAGGTTTGGATTGTTGTGGCCTGGTGATGCTGCTATAGGTTATGGGAGCCTGGGAAAACCCTTGTTGTTGGTTGTTTCCTAAGGTCTATTGTTTTCTATTTTAGACCATCAGTTTTAGGCAGCTCGGTTTTATGTTCTTATTTTGATGTGTGGTTGAGGTTTTAATGTTTTGTGGCTATCGTGTCTTTTTTATTTTATCTTTTGTAGCCTTTGTTCTGGGATCTAGATGTCCGTAATAGAAGGTATTAGGTCCTTTTTAAAACCTATGGTTTGCTGCTAGGTAGTCTAGCCTATTTCTCAGTGGTAGCTTTGACTGTAAAGGGTTCCGGGGCCCCTTCAAAACCTGTTTATCCTAATCAAATTCCTGCATTTTTAGAGGTGCAATAGGCCAGTTGATATTAATTATAATAATAGGAGTTTAGATAATTAGATTTTAAGTTAGAACATCCATCTTACACATCAATCAATCCAAATTCTTTTAACATGAATACCTTCAATAAAATGTTTTAAAATATGTATAACAATTTTTTTTTTAAAATAATAATAATAATAAATACAAAAAAAATTATAAACTAATAATAATTATTGATGTGCATCTTATATAATGTTATTGGAATCACTTTCAATATTAAACCTTGTTATTCTTGTATTGGTTGGTGTTCCAATTTAAAATCTATCCTTTTCTTTTACTAGTTCAATGTGCTTTATATTATTTGTCTAATCCATTCATTAAGTTATGGATTAATTTGATTATATTAAGTGTATACCATTAGAAATTAATTTAAAATTATAAATAAATAATTATTTATATTTAGACAACGTCAATATGTTCATAAACTAGAATATCATTGAAAATGAAAGACATCTATATCATTAATATAATGTTATAAAACATCTTCAAATAATTTAAAAATATATGAATCAAAATCTTCAAGATTTACAAGTAAATTATTATCATGGTTATTATTATACATATTATTTATGATGTTATTAACCATAATATTTAATATGAGAATTTTATCTTGTTATTTTTTATTATAATAGTTTATTAAGTTATACTATATTTGTTGACTAGTGTGCAGAATAACATTTTTTGTATTGAAGTTGGCAAATAACCTTGTCGATTCTTGATCTTGATATTATGCACCCTCATATACCACATATAATTTATATGGAGTGTCCTATATACACTTGACAAGAGTTTTATAGTTTAATTTATTAATAATTGATTAGAAAAATGATAAAATCTTAGAACTCATTACTAATCATTATTAATTATTGAGATCTAGTCTCCTCTTCTATTATGTACTTTTTGTATTCTACCAATCCTGTTCAATTTAGCATTCTTTAGCCTAGTTCACTACATATACACTTAATCAATTTCAATCACATGCACATAATAGAAGTATGATTCTCAGATAGTGTGACTCTTCCTTGTGGATAGTAAGACAATCCCATTCACACCTTCAATGTTGCATGGGAAAAAGGAATTGATCCTAGGAAATAGATGTGTTAGTATAATATCACTTTTCCTACACTATAGGTTAGAAATCAAGATGTTGTCAGGATGAATGACTAAATCAATCAATCTTTATATAAATATCATACTATCTTAGTAATTTATAGGTTTGACTTATGTGAGAAAAATCAAGCTTGGAATTTCGCTCAAGAGAAGTAGTGATCACTAGTTACCAACCTTGTTATATAGACATTTAGTTCAATTTTCTTAATCAAAAGTTACTAAAGATAAGTGGGAATGCAAATTAGTATGGGTATATGTGGTCGATTGGTTACTCTATAAAAATAATTGAGTTGTGTGGCTACCCAAGTGTAAAAATTTGGGCATGACACTTTACAATATTTATTTAAATTATCACCATGGTATACCAATAAGTTTATCTTCCCATCTTAATAGATATACTACATGATCATATCAACAAACTAAAGGAGGTAAGAATAAATTTTTGGCTTTTCATGTAATTTTTCAAATTTGAAAAACAATTGGGATATGTTAAAATTAAGGTAAGAATTTTAATTTTGGTATTATGTGGTTCACATAAATGGTCTTATTACCATGGAAGTGATTCAATTTTTATGGGCCTAGATACCAATACTCATTGATCTAATCCAAAAAACTAACTATACAAATTTGAACAAATTCCATCAAAATTTTGGCTTCTCAAAGAAATTAGCATTTACTTATCATTTTTTTTATTAAATTATTTGATCCAAACGTTGACCTTCTATTATTATGATTTAGGCTGAGATTAATGTATGCGCCTAGTCCAATAATGATTAGTTATGTAACTTGTAAGGTTTATGTCTTATGTAAGTTGACATTTAGATTATATAGACTAGATTTAGAGTATATGTGAGAAATTCTCAAATTTTATTATAATGTACACATGTTGATAACCCTTATGGATTAGTGATACAAAGACTTTGGCTTCTCAAAGAAATTAGCATTTACTTATCATTTTTTTATTAAATTATTTGATCCAAATGTTGACCTTCTATCATTATGTTTTAGGCTGAGATTAATGTATGCGACTAGTCCAACAATGATTAGTTATATAACTTGTAAGGTTTATGTCTTATGTAAGTTGACATTTAGATTATATAGACTAGATTTAGAGTATATGTGAGAGATTCTCAAATTTTATTATAATATACACATGTTGATATCCCTTATGGAGTAGTGATACAAAGACATGAACACATTTCATTTTTCCTTTTGAAAAATTTCAATGACATTAGAGGATGTTGGTACATATTAAGATTACTCATCTAGGGTTATTAGGTGATGATTTAAATATTGTACGACAATGTAGCAAGATAACGTCACACATTTATTGTATAGGTATACCAACACACACATGGGAAAGTGTTCTATTATATTATATTTATTGTCATTCTTACATATAAGATCCATGCAACTCATTATTTATATCATTGGTGTTGATTCTTCCCAGTGAAATGTGTAATTTGATCTTGTATTGTCTCATTCACTTGGTTTAAGATGTGTAGCAACATAACATTGTATACTCATGGGACAAGTGTAGATTAACTCATTTATATGTATTGAATTATATATTTAAGAGGTTCATATTTTTGTAGATACTTAAATTCTACTTCCATATTTTAACTTGATATTGTCACACTTCCATTAACCCACATGATAATCCTTCATCAATAAATTCACTAATTAATGAAATGAAACTATACAACTAATTAGGTCATATTTTATCAAATATTTACTTAAATAAATATTATTTGTTTAATTTAATAAGCTATCTACCCTTCACAATTAGTTAATAATTATTTACCTTAACGTGTTCCTCCATCTTGTTTATCATCTGGGCTATATTGCACTTCAATCATTTATTTATTTGAAGTTGGTTTTTTAAATTGGGTGAAAGAAATAGTTCCCCCAAATCTGCATTTTGTTGATATTTTCCTAGAGATGGTATTTGAAACCCTTTACCAGTCATTGCAACTGATTTCCTTGCAAAAGGCTTAACCATGGGTGTTGATATCATTTAGACCAAGCTGAACAATTTGCCTAGTCCTGGAATGAGGATAAACTCAAAGTTGGTGGTGTGGCTTTCACAGTTTGTATGGAGTCTATTATTATCATGATTGGTATAATTATGGAAGGTGAGAAATTCCCTAAGAAACCAAAGGGGAAATACGAAGCTGATATTATGAGGTTTGTAAAGTCAAAAGAGAAGGTGGCTCATCTACAAATGGCTTCAACAAAGAAGATTTACCTACTTTTGGAAGGACCTCACTATGTTTCTCATGGAGTACATCACTTTGGATGTAGGATTTAATTTTTTTCACTCTCAACTCTTCCCAATGCTTAACCACCTCAGCTATGTATTGAAGATGAAATTTTGTTGAGGAAGTATGCCTCAAACTTACTGGTTGGAACCTCTCATAAAGGACTATAGCGAATTTGGCTCCAAAACACCTGTTTATCGCATGATATGAAGACTAGTCTCTTTAGAAAGTTTGGTGTGACTCTGATCTGTCTCAGTGAAGATATATTTTGGTCTTGGCAAACTCTCATGTCACTCCGATAAAGTTTTTGATTTTGGTGAGACATCCTAAATGTCTCATCGAATCGGTAAATTCTATGAGTGTTTAGGGAGACTTGGAGTTGTCCTGGTGACAAGCTAGGGTTTTTTCAGTGTGACATTGGTGTTCAACGAAGTGCTTCAAGGAGATTGCCGAAGTCATGACTCTCTCCAATGAGTCATAAGACAAGACGGTGGGGACCACAATTGATATGTGTTGATGAAGTGGAGGTGTCCATTGGTGAGTGGTCCAAGCTGGAGCTTTGGGAATTTGTGGTGAGTTCTCTGTGTCTATTTGATAGCCTGTAGCATCAGACAATTGAATGGACATGAAACCGAATTAAACTATTTTCTAACTGTGATGTATAAATGTATGAAGAATAGTTGCAAGAAGTAGAATAGTTGAATTTTAATATGTTGGATGCTAAAATAGATTACTTGCAAAACTTTTGTAACTGTGGTTTGTGGGTTCAAAGTCGATCTATTTTGAAATGCTGTCAGAACAGAGACAGGGTATGTACACCTGCGAGATAATTGATCTGTAACTTGTTTGTAAACCTTATTTACTAAAATACAAGTGATTATTTCTTTGGTCTGTGGGTTTTTCACTCGTAAGGGTTTTCCCACATGACTTTTGGTGTTTACTTTATGATTATTTTTTTTGTTTGTCTACTCTATTATTTCACCATGAAGTTTCTTAATGGCTGTAAATTGAAATTGAAAGTCATCTCTATTTTTCTCCTCTAAGAATTTGACATTTGGAAAACATTTCCACACTTTCCTTTCCTTTCAAGTGGTATCAAAGCCCGACCAGTTGTGTTATCCTTGTGGGTAGGACGAGTTATTTGTATCATTTCTATAGTGAGAGTTTTGCAAAGGACTTGATTGAGATTGCAGATTGAGATGGAGAGGACATCAGGAAGAGTAGATGTTGAAAAGTTCAATGGTGGCAACTAAGAGTTATGGAAACTCAAGATGGAAGACCTATTGGTGGATAGAGATCTCTAGGTTGTAGTGTCTAGAGCTAAACCAGTAGGCATGAAACAAGAGGATTGGGATCTCAAGATAGGAAAGCCAAATGGATGATTAGACTTTGTCTTGCTGATTCTGTTCTTTTGAACGTTCATGAGGAGAAGACAACAACTTCCCTGTGGAAAAAACTTGGTGATATTTATTAGGGAAAGTCTCTGGTAAATAAGTTGTTCCTGAAGAAAAAGTTGTACTCTTTGAAGATGAATAAAGGTACACCTGTAGTAGATCATTTGAATACTTTCAACATGATTGTTGCACAACTGACTTCTGTGGGTGTAAAGATTGAGGACGAGGATCACTGTATTCTTTTGTTATGTTCCTTGTCTGACATGTGGGACCATCTGGTGATGGCTATTGGAAGTACAAAAACCACTTTCAAATGGAATGTGGTTTATTTGTTGTTGTCAGAAGAAGCATGAAGGAAATGTTCTGAGATGGCCAAGAAGGCTCTTGTTGTTTGGGGCATATCAAAGAAAAAGGCAAGCAAAAGGAAAAAGTCCAAATCCAAGTCACAAGAGAGATCAAAGTCTTCGGGAAAGAAGTCCAATGTGAAGTGCTAGAATTGTGGGCAATCTGGTCATATTCAAAAAGGATTGCAAAGGGGAGAAAAAGAAGAAGAAGAACACTTTTGACATTGAGTCTTTTCAGAGTGATGTAGATGCCTTCATTGTTGCCTTGGCAACTTAGGCATCAGTTAATGTCTAGTTAATAGATTCAAGTGCAAAATTTTACTTGACATCTCATAGAGAATGGTTCTCAAAGTATGAGAACTATGATAGTGGAAAGGTGTATTTGGCAAGTGATTCAACTCTTAAAACTATTGGTCGAGCTGGAGTCAAAATTTAGTTTCTTGATGGAAGAATTAAGAGAATTGACGGTGTAATGCACATACCATGTTTGGATCAAAGTTTTCTTTCTGTTAGTAAGCTAAATGATGTTGGTGTACAAGTTAAATTTTTGGGTGGTGGTTGTAATATGAATAAAGGTTCGATAGTGCTAGCCAAGAGTGCACGGATTGGTACTCTGTACAAGGTGGATGAACAAGCTGTTCAATGTAACACTACCTTTGGAAATTCAGATAAACCTACTTGGAATGAGAACGTTGCAAAGTCTATAGAGGTAAAACTTCCTACATAGAAAACTATGCTATGGTATCATAGACTTGGTCACATAGGAGAGAAGGGCCTAAAAGCTTTGAAGAATAAAAACTTGGTTGAGGGGCTTGATGTTTGTAATTTTGAATTCAATTTCTGTGAATATTTCAAATATGGAAAGCAACACCGTATTTCATTTTATTTTAGTCCTCATAAATCTTCTAGATTATTGGATTATATTCCCTCCAATTTGTTTGGTCCAGTAAATGTTCCTTCATTATTGAAATCTGTATACTAAGTTTCTTTTATAGATGATTATTCGATAAGGGCATTTTATATATTTTCTAAAAATTAAATCAGAAGTGTTCAGTCGATTTAAAGAGTTTAAAAACTTGGTTAAAAATCAGATTGGTAGAAAAATTAAATGCTTAAGGATAGATAATGGCAGTGAGTTTTGTTTAGCAAATTTTGCACAATATTGTAAAGATCTGAAATTAAGAGGCATAAAAATATACCTTACACTCCATAGCAGAATGGAGTTGTTGAAAGGTTGAATTGAACATTAATGAAAAAGGTGAGAAGCATGTTGAGAGATGTTGGTCTGGAGAAGAAGTTCTGGGTTGAGGCTGTAGCTACATCGTGTTATCTATTAAATAGATTTGCCACTTCAACGCTTGTAGACAAAATGCCTATGGAAGCATGGTCTGGTAAGAAGCCTTCTCTAAGACATATTCATGTCTTTGGATGTGAGGCATATACATATGTTCCTGATGTAAATAGGTCTAAATTAGAAAATAAAGTTGTTAAGTGTATCTTCACTGGCTATGGAATTGGTGTGAAAGGATACAAGCTTTGGAATCCAGTCACTAAGAAGGTAATGTACAACAAAAATGTTATCTTTCGTGATCTGAAATCTTCCTCACTAGAGCTTCAATTAGAAAAGAATGAGAAGGAGTAAGATGTAATTGAAATTCCTCTAACTCCAAAAAATGAGGAATTACGAACTCCATGTGTACCTGAAAGTGAGGAAAGCTCAAGCAACTCTGAGAGTTCAGCACAAGTACAAGAACAAGAACCTCCACCTTAGTCATTGAGGAGGTCTACGCATGACATGCAGTGACCTAATAGATATGGTTATTCATTGGAAAGATTTGGATATTAAATGCTAGATTCAAATTGTGACTATGCTTTGATTACTAATCGTAATGAGCCTAGGACTATGAAAGAGGCAATTATTATGTCTAATTCAAATTCTTGGTTGGAGGCCATGAATGAAGAAATGAAATCATTAAATAAGAATGAAACCTAGGATCTAATGCCTTTACTAGAAGGTCAAAAACCAATTGGCTATAAATGGGTGTTTAAGAAGAAAATTGGTCTGGATGGTAGTGCGGAGAAGTATAAAACTAGGTTGGTCGTGAAAGGGTATTCCTAGGTAGAGGGAATTGATTATGGAGAAATATTCTCTCCTATATCTAAACTGACATCTATTAGATTTATTTTGTCACTTGTAACTGCATATGACTTTGAGATCGAGCAAATGGATGTGAAGACAACATTCCTTCATTGTGATTTGGAGGAAGAAATTTATGTCACAACCTCAACACTTTGCTGATAAAGGTAAAGAATCTCTCGTTTGGAAGTTAAAGAAATCTCTCTATGGTTTAAAACAATAGCCTAGAACGTAGTACCAGAAGTTTGACACATTTTTGTTGTCATTGGGTTTTGTGAGGGGGTAAGTGCAAGAAGTTGTGTCCACTTTTTGGCCAAAAAGTGGAAGTTTTTTCCTTTTTTTTTCGATTTTGTCCCGTTTGACCTAAATATTTGAGGCACTTAAAGAATGAATCTTGAAAAAATTCATTACTAGAAAATGTAGTGCTCGAAGTCTACTTTCCAAATATGTAATTTATTTTAATACCCAGATCTTAAAAATGAAGTTTGAATAGGCATTACTAAAACCTATAGTTTAAAAGTCACTTTTCAGGACCATACCATGCCCGTGTACGACAAGCATAATTTGACCTAAATGAAATTTTTTTTGTAAATCCTTTTGGGAAAAGATCTATAACTCACTCATCTTTGATGAGAATATTTTTTTGTAATTTTTTTCTACATATTTTTTTTTTCTTAATTTTTTATTGGGCATAATCATTGTTTTGAAAAATTCTTGTGTATGGCAAGCATAATTTGACCTAAACTTAACATTTTTTGGTTTTCTTTTAAACTGTATAGAATTGTCTCTAGTTTGATGTCATATAATTTTTTTTTCAAAAAACTTAAAAACAAAAAAGTTATTAAAAAACAAAAAAACCATGTTATTTCGAGTTTATAGACCTTTTTCATTAGTAATTATTTTAAAAATAAAAATATTGATCAATTTTTTTAAAAAATTACATATTTAGAATCTAGATAGTCTCTACTATAATGGGTTTTCATTGTTTAAAAAAATTCTGAAAATTTGGTGTTCAGATATATTTTTGAAGTCATTATTTTATATGAAGATTGATTTGGCCTTCAAGTTGCAGGTCAAACCAGGTCCAAGCCTAAGGGTCGGCTCTCCAAGCCATTTCCCAAGCCAAAACCGAAGCTACAACTGAACCAAAGTTGAAATTTTTAGAAACGGGATCCCGTTTCATTTTTTTAAATAATTAAAAAAATGTTTAGCAAACGGGATCCCGTTTCATTTTTTTTAATTTTTTTTTTTTTAAAAACTTTTTTTAAAAATTAAAAAAACAAAAACAAAAAAAACAAACAAACTATATATACATGAAATGTTAAATTTAAGTTTAAGTCATATTTGCCTTTGTCTTTTTCCTTTCTTATACTTTAAGTTATATTTTATGTATACATTAGTAGGATGTTTGAGAATGGTTTCAGATTTCTAAGAGTTATAATATACAGATTCTAGATTTTAGAAGATCTTATAAATTGTGACGTAATAGGACCTATAATGTCATAATACAACCTATTATGTCATAATAAGTCTCATTGGTACATAATAGGTCCTAATGTGGCATATTGTCACATAATACGACCTATTACGTCATAATAGGTTATATTATGTCATAAGACCCCTCAAAAGGACCTATTATGACAATATACCTCTTAATAGGAACTATTATGACTTAAGACCCCTTAGTAAGACCTATTATGTCATAATAGGTCCTATAATGTCATAAGACCCCTTAAGAGGACATCTCATGTCATAATAGGTCCTATTATGTCATAAGACCCCTTAAGAGGACATGTCATGTCATAATAGGTCCTGTTATGTCATAAGACCCCTTAAGAGGATGTATTATTATATTATACCCCTTAGTAGGACCTATTGAAGGGTATTATGTCATAATAAGATTGATTATGACATAATAGGACCTATTATGACATAATAGGATTGATTATGACATAATAGGTCATATTATGTCATCATAGGTCATATTATGTCATAAAATCCCTTAAGAGGAACTATTATGACTTTATACCCCTTAGTAGGACTTGTTAAGAGGTATTATGTCATAACAAGACCTATTGTGACATAATAAGACCTATAATGTCATAATACGACCTATTATGTCATAATAGGTCCTTTTGTGTCATAATACCCCTTAAGAGGACCTATTATGACATTATACCTCTTACTAGGACCTATTATGACATAAGACCCCTTCGTAGGACCTATTATGACATAATAGGATCGATTATCATATAATAGGACCTATTATGTCATATAGGTCCTATAATGTCATAAGACCCCTTAAGAGAACCTGTTATGTCATAATTGGTCCTATTATGTTATAAGACCCCTTAAGAGGACCTATTATAGCATTATGCCCCTCAGTAGGACCTGTTAAAGGGTATTATGTCATAAAAAGACCAATTATGACATAATATGATCTATGATGATGTAATATGTCCTATTATGTCATCGTAGGTCCTATTATGACATCATAAGTCATATTATGTCATAAAACCCCTTAAGAGGACCTATTATGACTTTATACCCCTTACTAGGACATGTTAATGGGTATTATGTCATAATAGGACCTATTGCGATATAATAGGACCTATAATGTCATAATACAATCTATTATGTCATTATAGGTCTCATTGTGACATAATAGGTCCTATTATGACATAATACGACCTATTATGTCATAATACGACCTATTATGTCACAATGAGACCTATAATGACATAATAGATTGTATTATGACATTATAGGTCCTATTATATTGCAATAGGTCCTATTATGACATAATACCCATTAACATGTCCTAGTAAGGGGTATAAAGTCATAATAGGTCCTCTTAAGGGGTTTTATGACATAATATGACTTATGATGTCATAATATTATGTCATAATACGACCTATTATGTCATAATACGACCTATTATGTCATAATACGACCTATTATGTCATAATACGACCTATTATATCATAAGACCCCTTAACAGGACCTATTATGACATAAGACCCTTTAGTAGGACCTATTATGACATATGTAGAGAAAGATAAGTTGGTTGGAAGAGAGAGATGGTATGTTTAGATTCTAGTTGAGGGGTATTATGTCACAACATGACCTATTGTGACATAATAGGACCTATAATGTCATAATATGAACTATTGTGACATAATAGGTCCTATTGTGACATAATACGACCTATTATGTCATAATAGGTCCTATTATGTCATAAGACCCCTTAAGAAGACCTATTATGACATTATACCTCTTACTAGGACCTATTATGACATAAGACCCCTTAGTAGAACCTATTATGACATAATATGATAGATTATCACATAATAGGACCTATTATGTCATAATAGGTCCTATTATGTCATAATACCCCTTAAGAGGACCTATTATGACATTATACCTCTTACTAGGACCTATTATGACATAAGACAGACCTTAGTAGGACCTATTATGACATAATAGGGTTTATTATCACATAATAAGACCTATTATGCCATAATAGGTCCTATAATGTCATAAGACCCCTTAAGAGGACCTGTCATGTGATAATAGGTCCTATTATGTCATAAGACCCCTTAAGGGAACCTATTATGACATTATACCCCTTACTAGGACCCGTTAAAGGGTATTATGTCATAATAAGACTAATAATGACATAATAGGATCTATAATGATATAATAGGTCCTATTATGTCATCATAGGTCATATTATGACATCATAGGTCATATTATGTCATAAAACCCCTTAAGAGGACCTATTATGACTTTATACCCCTTATTAGGACTTGTTAATGGGTATTATGTCATAATAGGACCTATTGTGACATAATAGGACCTATAATGTCATAATATGACCTATTATGTCATAATACGACCTATTATATCACAAGACCCCTTAAGAGGACCTATTATGACATTATACCTCTTACTAGGACCTATTATGACATAAGACCCCTTAGTAGGACCTATTATGACATATGTAGAGAAAGATAAGTTGGTTGAGAGAGAGAGATGGTACTTTTAGAGAGAGTTAAGGGGTGCTATGTCATAATAGGACCTATTGTGACATAATATGACCTATAATGTCATAATACGACATGTTATGTCATAATAGGTCAGATTGTGACATAATAGGATGTATTATGTCACAATATGACTTATTATGTCATAATAAGACCTATAATGTCATAATATGACTTATTATGTCATAATAGGTCACATTGTGACATAATAGGACCTATTGTGACATAATAGGTCCTATTGTGACATAATACGACCTATTATGTCATAATAGTGTCCTATTATGTCATAAGACCCCTTAACATGACCTATTATGACATAAGACCCCTTAGTAGGATCTATTATGACATAATAAGATCGATTATCACATATTAGGACCTATTATGTCATAATAGGTCCTATAATGTCATAAGACCCCTTAAGAGGACCTAACATTATACTCCTTTGTAGGACCCGTTAAAGGGTATTATGTCATAATAAGACTAATAATGACATAATAAGACCTATGATGATGTAATAGGTCCTATTATGTCATCATAGGTTTTATTATGACATCATAGGTCATATTATATCATAAAACCCCTTAAGAAGACCTATTATGACTTTATACCCCTTACTAGGACTTGTTAAGGGGTATTATGTCATAATAGGACCTATGTTATGTAGGTAGGGGATAAGGGGAGGTGTATAGAGATAGCAAAGATAAAGAGTAAAGAGTTAAGAACGTGAGAGAGAGGTAGAGACATAGTTTTAGATTTTGGGAGAGAGGGGACAAAGTGAGATAGAAAGGAAAAAAAAGACAAAGAGAAATGTGACTTATATAAAATTTTTATATTTCATGTATATATAGCTTGCATTTTTTATAAAATAAAAAAATAAAAAAAATAAAAAATGGGATCCCATTTTGTTTTTGGAATGGGATCAAATGGGATCCCGTTTTGTTTTTGAAACGGGATGCCGTTTCTAGATCTAGGCTCGGGATCCCGAAGCTAAATGAGATCCCGTTTCAAATTTTGGCTCGAGATCCCGACGGGAAACGGGATCCCGTTTCGTTTCTCATGCGTTCCATGAGATTTGCCTTTTTTTTTTAAGTGTAAAACTTCCACACTAAGTGGACACAACTTTGTGCACTTACTCAAGGTCAAAGTAAGATCACTGTGTGTATTTTAAAACTGAAAATGGTCACTTACTTATTAATGTCCTGTATGTGGATGTTATTCATTGGGAATGATTAGGGTATGATTTCTGATCTAAAATATCAATTGTCAGTTCGTCTTGAAATGAAATATTTAGGTGCAGGTAGGTATATTCTGGGGATGGAAATTAGAAGGGATAGGAAGAGTAGAAAGCTTTGGCTCAATTAGAGTAAGTATATTATTACTATCATTGAGAGATTTAATATGACAAATTGTGATCCATTAGTTGTTCCAATGTTGTAGGGAATGAAACTTTCCATTGAAGATTGTCCAAAATATTTTACCGAGATGGAGGACATGAACAAAGTACCTTAGGCAAGTGCAGTTGGCAGTCTAATGTACACAATGGTCTGTACTAGGCTATACATTGCCCAAGAATTGGGAGTACTAAGTTGATTTATGGTTGATCCAGGAAGGCCACATTGGGATGCTGATGCAAAAGCATTCCTGGTTCTTATCAATCTCGCATCACCCAAAAACATTTCTTTTTAGTTTGTTTCCTGTTTTGCAATTTCAACATTTCTTTCTGCATTTTCTTGCACTAGCTCAACGGATCTTGCGGAGCTCGATTTTTCTTGTGGACATGATTATTTTCCTTACCCTAAGTCCGCAGGATGTTTCGATCCTTTTCTGGCAAGTTATCACTTCCAAATTTCAAGACAGTTTTCTAGCTTAGAACTTCAGAATCTCTTGGACGTATTTTTTCTATTGGTGAATCTAGTAGATCCTTTCTATAGCTTGGAGAGCTTTAGTTCATTGTTTCCAACATTCCTTGGCGTGTAGCTAACCTTCCCTTTGGTCTAAACTTCATCGGTTGGATTTTCTAGAGGATTCTCTTTGGCGGAAGCCAACCTGTTGGTTTTACACGTTTCATTCATTGGCATTTGATTTATTTTGGGGCGACGTAGATCCCTCTAGATCATATAAATCAATGCAATTAAGCTTGTAGAATTCAGTTTTTAGAGCATAGAATATCTATCTTGAGGTTAAGAGGTTCGGTGTTGATCGTTATTGTAATTAAGCATGTATGTATTTAGGCTAGTGAGCCATATCTTGTAACCCGCATGTTGCCGAAATATTATAATTGGTTTTCATGATATAATTCAATCAGTTTTGCATCACCTCCATCATCTTGTCTTGTTTTCATTATGTTTTAATCTTGTTGTACAGTCCAGATTGATCTCCTTGAGGTCCCTCCTAACCGTGACTGCACCAAGTGGTATCAGAGTGAGATTTCATTCTTGAGATTGCGTTGTCCTAAAGATTTTGTTTTAGGGTGGCAGATTGTGGATCCGACCTGTAGCTGCAGAGGACTAGCATGAAGATGGCACGAAGAGGAAAAAGGAATGGTGGAGCATGTGGGAATGCAGACCCCACTGTAATGGAAATGTTGAGTGGAATTGTAGCCCAGTTAGAAGCCGTTGAAACAACCCAGAGAAGAGGTCGACATATCGAAGATGAAGAAGAAAAAGAACTAGAAGAACACATAGAAAATCCACCGACGAATGATCCAGATGAAGAAATGTTTATAAGGGCATTGTCAAGAGCGAATACCAGATCACATTTTATTCCACTAGATTATGGTGGTAGGTTCGACTCAGATGAATTGTTAGACTGGATCACAGAGATGGAAAAGTATTTTAATTTTGAAGGCATGGCAGAAGATAAGAAGGTAAGGTATGCTTGTACTAAGTTCAAAGGTCATGCATCACTTTGGTGGGAACATTTCCAGGTTGATAGACAAAGGAGAGGTAAAGAGAAGATCAAATCTTGGGAGCAGATGGCTACCAAGTTGAAATTGAAGTTTATGCCAGTTGATTATCAAGTGAATCTGTTCCAAAAATTACGGAACCTAAAGCAGAAGGAATCTAGTGTGAAGGAATATATGGAAGCATTCTACAAGTTGAATATTAGATCCGAACATACTGATGATGAGTTTGAACAAGTTGCGAGATATTTGCATGGGTTGCAGATGTCTATATAAGATGAAATCAGTTTGATCAAGTTGTAGAGTGTTGAAGAATATTACCAATATGCTCTAAAAGTAAAGGAGAATTTGAACAAAAAACATGAGAAGAGATAGAGAGGTAGAGGTAGAAGGTTTTTCGAAGGAAGAGGATATTCTAGAGGAAGAGGAACTTGTGTCGATCAGAACAAGGACAAGGAAGTAAGAAAGGATGGTAGTTTGTACCAAAAGGATAACAAAACTTTCTACCAGAGAAGAGAACCTGATGGTTACTAGAATGAGGGTTATGGAAAAGATGACAGAAGACAAGATACAAGAGTGTTTAGAGGAACTTTCTTTAAGTGCAGAGGAGAAGGACATCATTCTTTTTAATGTAAGAAGGTAGAGAATACTAAAAGACCAACATTGGTAGAAGAAGACCCTACCAGATCAGCCAAAAAACCGGAAGATGGAGAACTATTGATGATGAGAAGAGCTTTGTGTCATACTAGAGAAGACGAAGAACCCTTGATGAGGAGAAATTTGTTCAAGACCAGATGTAAGGTATCCGGTAAGTGTTGCAAAGTCATTATTGATAGTGGTAGTTCATACAATCTTGTTTTAGAGGAGATGGTGAATAAGTTGAAGTTGGAAATACTGAAACACACTAAGCCTTACTAGATAACATGGATTTAGGATGACCATAAGTTGCTAGTAAGTGAGCAATGTTTGGTGAAATTAAAAATTGAAAATTATCATGATGAAGTTTTGTGTGATATTATGCCTATGGATATTTGTCACTTCTTGTTAGGAAGACCTTGAGAGTTTGACAGACAGGAAATACATGATGAGAGAAAGAACATATACACTATTGTTGCAAATGTGATGAAGCAAACCTTGTTACCCTTGGAGGAGCCTCTGAAAAGTGAAGTCTGTACGAATGTTAGAATCTGCTTGGTGGATGAAAGGAAATTCCAGGATGGAATGCGACATGAGAGTGTGTGTTTTGCCTAGTTCCTTAGAAAACGAAGAATCCAGAGCATGAAAAATAATCGGAGGAGATAAAGGAGTTGCTGATAGAATATGAAGATATCATTTTAGATAATGTGCCTAATGGATTACCAATTGTGAGGAGTATTAGTCATTGCATGGACCTGGTTCCCAGACCTAGTTTGCTTAATAAAGAAGCACGTTGGATGACATTGACAGAAAATGAAGAGTTGAATAGACAAGTGCAGGAACTGTTGAAGAAATGTTTGATTAAAGAAAGTTTGAGTCCTTGTATAGTACCAAGAGATTGTGTTGTATACCAATCATCAAGCTTTGCAGTATTTAAACAGTTACAGTAAGTTGAATCAAATACATATGAGATGGGTAGAGTTATTGCAGATTTACACCTTTGTGTTGAAGCATAGATGTGGGAAGTCAAACAAAGTTGTTGATGCATTGAGTAGAAGGAGAAGTTTGCTGACAGAGATGAGAGTGACACTGTTAGGATTTGAGGAGTTGAAGACCTTGTATGATGATGATCCGGATTTTGCAGAACCTTGGAAAGCATGTAGAGAACTGGTTATGGTGGATAGAAGTAAGTGGTTGGATAATTTCATTCAGGATGAGATGTTATTCAGAGGAGTTTAGTTGTGTATACCTAAGAGTTTTATGAGGGAGAATTTGATCAACAAGAAGCATAGTGGAGGATTACCTAGACACTTTGGTGTTGATAAAATAGTGGCATTGGTGAGTGAACATTACTTTTGGCCTCAGATTCATAAGGATGTAAGGAAATTTGTGCAGAGCTATAGAGTTTATGAGATTGCAAAAGGTAATAGTTAGAATGTGGGATTGTATTGGCCTTTGACAGTTCCAGAGAGACCTTGGGAGGATATAAGCATTAATTTTATACTTGGATTGCCTAAGACATAGAGAGGGAATGATTCTATATTTGTGGTGGTGGATAGATTCTTGAAGATGGCTCATTTAATTCCTTGTAAGAAGACATTAGATGCAGTGCATGTAGCTGGCTTATTTTTCAAGGAAGTAGTGAGAATGCATGGATTATCTAAGAGCATAGTTTTAGATAGAGACACTAAGTTTGTTGGTTATTTTTGGAGGACACTTTGGAAGAAGATGAAGACAAATTTGAAATTCAGTTCTACTTTTTACCCATAGACTGATGGATAGACAGAGGTAGTAAACCAGAGTTTGGGAAATTTGTTGAGATGCCTAGTTGGAGAGAAGAACAAAAGTTGGGATTTGATTCTTGCACAAGTCGAGTTTGCCTAAAATAATTTAGTGAACAGGAGTATCGAAAGAACACCTTTTGAGATTGTTACTAGACTACACCCTAGAGGTATATCAGAATTGAGAGATATCAGTAATGAAGACAAGAGGAGTGTAGAACTAGAAGAATTTGCAGATCATATGAGCGCCTTACATGTTAAGGTTAAACAACAATTGGAGGATATGAACAACAAGTAAATGGAGAAAACAAATGATAAGAGAAGACATAAGGAATTTAAAGTTGGTGATGAAGTGATGATGTATCTAAGAAAAGAAAGATTTCTAGTTAGAACCTATAACAAGTCGTAGGTGAGAAAGTTTGGAACTTGTAAGATCTTGAGGAAATTCAATTCCGGAAATGCATATGAAGTGGAGTTACCAGATAGTTTGGGTATTTCACCTATATTCAACTTTGCAGATCTATATCAGTATCATGAACCAAAACTCAATGAAGAAAATATTGTAGACTTGGAGAAACAAATTCCCTAGAAGGAACCAGATCAGATTGAAGACATTTTGGACAATAGGATTGGGTGTAGCACCCAGAACAACCAGTACAAAGAGTATCTTGTGAAATGGAAGGACAGACCAATTTAAGATTCATCTTGGATTTCTCAGGTAGAGGTAGACCGCCTTGGTTTCCCTTTGATCCCAACAAAGTGAGAGACTCACTTTTTCAACAAACCTGGATGTTTGATGTAGGAGCATCCCTGATTCTTGACGATCTTGCATCAAACAAAAACATTTCTTTTCAATTTGTTTCCTGTTTTGTAGTTTCAACATTTCTTTCTGCATTTTCTTGTATTTTCTCACAAGATTTTGTGGAGCTGGATTTTGCTTATGGACATGATTATCTTCCTTACCCTAAGTCTACAAGATGTTTGGATCTTTTTCTGGAAAGTTATCGCTTCAAGATTCTGAGACAATTTTTTGGCTTAGAACTCTAGAATCGTTTGGAGCTATTTTTGCTCTTGGTGAATCTTTTAGATCCTTTCCATAACTTTTGGAGCTTCAGTTTGTTGTTTCCATCCTTTGTGTGTGGCCAACCTTCCCTTTGGCCTGCACTTCATCCTTTGGATTTTTTGGAGGATTCTTTTTGGCGGAGGCCAACTTGTTGGTTTTACACGTTTTATTCATCATTTGATTCATCTTTGGCTGACACAGATTCCTCTAGATCATATAAATCAATGTAATTAAGCTTGTAGAATTCAATTTTTAGAGAATATAAGATCTATCTTGAGGTTAAGAGGTCCGAAGTTGACCATTACTATAATTAAGCATGCATGTATTCAGACCAGTGAGCCGAATCTTGTAGCCTGTATGTTGTCGACAAATTGAAATTAGTTTTCGTGATATAATTCAATCAGTTCTGCATCGCCTCCATCATCTTGTCTTGTTTCTGTTGTGTTTTACTCCTGCTGCATGGTCCAGATTGATCTCCTTGAGGTCCCTCCTAACCATGACCGCACTAGATGCTATGAAAAAAGTGTTTAAATATCTGTGAGATACTTCTCAGTATGCTTTGTGTTACCATCGAAAATTAGTTGGATCACAAGAATCTATTAGAATTCGAGGATATGTGGATTCTGATTGGGTAGGGGATGTTGATAGAAGAAGGTCCACTAGTGGATATATGTTCATGATGAATGGTGGTGCAATTAGCTGGATGAGAAAGCATCAGGCTGTAGTCAGTTTATCTACTATAGAGGCAGAGTATATGGCAGAAACTCATGCCTATCAAGAAGCTCTGTTTGGCTTAGGTGGGTATGTTATGATGTTGGGTTTAATGTAAGGAAGATTTCTATCTATTGTGATAGTCAGAGTGCCATTTTTTTGGAAAAAAACCTACTTTTCATGCCAGGATGAAACATATTGATGTGTAGTATCACTTTTTTTGTGACAAGGTGGAAGATAGAAAGGTAAATTTGGAAAAGGTAGACACTTTGAAGAATACTATAAATGTGTTGAAAAATCTTGTGAACATAACTAAGTTCAAATGGTGTGTTACTTCAATGGGCCTTGGTGCCCATGGTTCTTAGTAGTGTCTAAGTGTTCTAGAGGTACTAGTAAGTTCTTCATCAAGTGGGAGAATATTGAGGAAGTATGCCTCAAACTTACTTGTTGGAACCTCTCATAAAGGATTATAGTGAATCTGGCTCCAAAATGTTGTGTTTACCGCATGATATGAAGACTAGTATCAATAGAAAGTTTGGTGTGACTTTGTCTATCTGAGAAACGTCGAACAAATAAGTGTTCTCGGTGAAGACATATTTTGGTCTTGGCGAACTCGCATGTCACTCCGATAAAGTTTTTGATTTTGGTGACACATCGTAAATGTCTCATCAAATTGGTAAATGTTGTGAGTGTTTGGGGAGACTTAGAGTGGTCCTAACAATGAGTTGGGGTTTTTTCAGTGAGACATTAGTGTTTGGTGAAACACCTCAAGGAGATAGCCAAAGTCATGAATCTCTTCGATGAGTCATAAGAAAAGAAGGTGGGGACCAAAATTGACATGTGTTGACCAAGCGAAGGTGTCCATTGGTGAGTAGTCCAAGCTAGAGCTTTGAGAATTCATTGTGAGTTCTCTGTGTTTATTTGATTACTTGTAGCGTCAGACAATTGAATGAACAGGAAATTGAATCAAGTTGTTTTCTAACTATAATTTATAAACATATGAAGAACAATTTCAAGAAGTAGAACAGTTGAATTGTAATCGGTTGGACGTTGAATGCAATTAGTTGTAGAAATTTTGTAACTATGGTCAGTGGGCTTCAAATTGATTTGTTTTGAAATGCTGCCAGAATAGAGATAGGGTATGTACACCCGAGAGAGAATTGATTTGTAACTTGTTTGTAAACCTTATTTACTAAAATACAAGTGATTTATTGCTTTGGTATGTGGGTTTTCACTCGTAAGGGTTTTCCCACATAAATTTTGGTGTTTACTCTATGATTTTTTTTTTGTCTACTCTATTATTTCATTGTGATGTTTCTTAATGACTATAATTTGAAATTGAAAGTAATTTCTACTTTCCTCCTCGAAGAATATGACATTTGGAAAGAGTTTCCGCACTCTACTTTCCTTTCAACTTTTCCTACTAGATTTTATCATTCATTTCTCAGTATGTTGCTATTGTAAAAGCTAAAATTGTTCTTCCCTTATGCTAGGGGCTTATCTTGATGTTGTATTATTTTCATCTATCCTTGACCCCCACTTGTGGGACTTTCATAGGCCCCTTTGGCCCTCACACTTAAAACCACCCTGGTTGTCAAGCTATCTAGAAACCTAGTCTGCAAAGATACCCTTAGCACTATCCTTATGTACAAAGGAACTTATACTCATGTTAATCCTAACTAGTCTGCTAAAAACTAGAACTTATCAGCCTCTCCCCCCAAATTTATTGTGTTTGAAGAGACGAAGATAGAGGCTCTTTCTCCTGAGGACTTTGCATCCTCTTGGTCCACAAATTCTGAATGGACATCGGATAACCCTAAGGAGAATTCAACCACCACTTATACACCTTTGTTGGACTCCCCTCCCCCCTCCCCTATCAATTTCCTATATAAATGAGACTTACATGTTCTCACTGAGAAGATGAATGAGCTATGTGATGGATACAATAGGCAAGAATCCATTATCCATTGGCTCCTCAGCCAAATCAATAGGCTAGAGGCACTTGCCAAGGTAGACACCAGAGCCTCTAGCTGGGTGATGATTGAAAAATATCAAGGGTCTAGGTGGAATCCAATGATCTTGCAGATAGATTTGAGAAGTAGGAAGGCATTGAAGAGGACATTAAGGAGCTCAATGAGAAGGTGGATTAGAAGGACAATAGGAGAGAGACAACTAGAGTCATAGAGGAGATTTAGGGTAACTAGGTAACCCTCAAAAGGAAGATGGATGAGATGATGGCCCTTAACATAGAAACAAAAAGAAAGAACTCTAGCTCTCTTGAGGCCATTTAGGAGGAATTTGATAGGAGGCATCCAAAGAAAAGGTGCCACATGGAATTGTCTTCTACCATTGTGATGGAGCCAATTGATTCTAGGGTGAAGACTACTCTGAAGTCCCCTACCATGTCTTCATAAAAATATTCAAATAAAAGATTGTCATTCTTTGAGAAGGTGAAAATGCTAAGCTAGGACCGAAAAAGGCAAAAAATCGCCACCAAGTAGACCATTGGTTTGTGCTTTTGGTGCCCAGTATGGGTTCTCTTTTTAGGCTTCTATCTATCAGTTTCCAGTCTAGTTTTCTATCGGTGGCCATATTTTCTCAAATATATAATTATAAAAATCTTATTTATTTAATTAATTAAGTTAACTCCCCATTATAATTAATTAATTAAATCATGTTTAAGTGTTTACATTGAGCTTCATCACTAATTAATTAGATAATTTATTATCTAATTAATTACACCACTTAAGATACATTCATCTCCTCATTTTAAGAATAAAATAAATCATTTCTACCTCAACACTAAAATACAAAAAATAACCTTTCACATCTCCACCCTCAATTCAACTTCAATGTTGATTATCCTCCTATCAAGGACCTAGGCATGTGTAAATGTCCTCTCTCCATGCAAGAAAAGTTGATCTCAATCCTTTCATAATTTGATTTCCTTCATTGAATTATGTTCTCTTCAAGCCTAAACTTTATTGTATATCCTTTCCTAATTAAAATAAAGCTATTATCACTTACATCAAAACTTGATCTAATCATATACTTCATATTGAATACTTCTTATCCTTTCCAATATGAAAGAAAATCCTAGACTCCAATCTAAGGCATGATCTCTACCATCCATATCTTCACAAAATACCCATGTATGAAGGTGATTCAAAGATCACAATTTTACATGTTGCATAATTTGATTATCTAGATAGTACTACGGTCAAACAAGGTGGCATATATATCAACATTTTCATTATAACCAAAGATTGAGTATTTTGGGATTCTCAAATAAATTTAAAAGATAAATTAATTAAGTTCATTTATGTGTAAAATATAAATTATAACACATTTAACTTCTTAAGCTCCCATCATATTAATTGATAGCTACTCATCTATTGTACCATTTTAAAAATATAAATGTTTTTTGTTTGTTTGTTTGCAAATTGCTACTTAAGGGTAGCTATCTTATATTACTTCCAAAGAAATTTTACATTCAGTCACAAAGGGAGAACAACAAGGTCTTGATACCATAAATAACCACCTAAGATCTATCAATTTGATCTAAGGGAAATAGATAATCATTCTCACCCATCATGTATTAATACATCTCCAAATTATTCTTGCCTAAGCCCTCCCTCAAACAAATTATAGTTTCATACATATATCCATTCTATAGAATTTCCTCCACCTTGAAAGCATCTGCCACCACATTGGTGAAAGCACCTATGTTTAGTTTTCCCAAGGCCACTAGCACTTTTTCTTGAAATTGGTCTCTCACCATGCATTTGATAGCTTTCTTGGTATCTTCATGGTTCCTTGTAGTCCTTTGGAAAGTGTAAATGAAGTGATTGAGGAGGCCTAAATTGTGAATGTGTTGACCTTGCATGATCCTGATCCCCATGCTATCCTTCACTACTTATTCGACAATGTCCCCTTCCATATTGAACAAATGCTTCAACCATGCCTCTACTGACTCTTGGTCACAGATGCACTCTACACCTTGAATCGAGACTCTCTTTCCCACCATCTGAACACAAACTATCTTACTTTCCTACATTAGAACCCCATTTAAAGGCCTTAATAATCTAGAAACTTCTAGCTTATTAGGTTTAGATGAGTGATCTTCTCAATCTTCTTGGCTATATTAGAATATCTCTAGTTTTAGAAAGTACCCCACTATATCTCACATATATACTTCAAGACCTTACCAACCTGAAAATCACAAGAAAAACAAATAGTTCAGCCTAATCGATTGCATTATTGGAAAGGAAATATGCCACCGAATTTGCTTCCGTATAGACATGTTTCAATGAGTACTCCCCATAATCTTTCAAAATCTGTTGAATGTCTTCTTTCCACATCTGCGACTTCCAACTAGGTGCTTTCCCTAACATCACAACACGAATCACATTCAAAGAGTCTCCTTCTACATCTAAATTCTTCAGTCCTTTCCTCTACATAAATTCAGACCATTCCACTTGGCAGAAAACTCAGAGTTATTATTTGTGCCTTTTGGTAGCTTGATGGAACCCAACCAGACTAGAATTTCCTTTGTTATTTCGAACAATGAATCTGGCTCCCAAAAGCCTTGAATTCCCATGAGAGGTGCCATCAAAGTTCAACTTTAGACAATCTTTTAGTGGTAACATCCATCACACCTCTGTATGAGCCATTCTATTTTTTATATTCTCTACTCCAGGAGAATAAGGTGAGAATAAGGTGAGGCAAAGTATGCCATACAATCATCCCAGAATGAATATTTATCATGGATTTTGCTGTTGTTGATAGCATTAACATGTTCACAAATCCCAATCTCAATTTTACTAAGAAGCTTATCCAAGCACAAATCCATTCTATTAAAGATGCATTGGGTTCTTTCCTTCGATAGATTCTAGATGATAATTGATGAGATAGAATACCACAACCTCCCCCCCCATCCCTACTGCTCCCTTATTCATTAGAGGCCAACTCATGAAAATGTCTTTCAATGTGATAGGAAATGTAGTCGGATAATCCATCTTGTTTAAAAAGTATAACTAGCTACCTTAAAATGAACAAACAAATGATCAATGATTTTTTTATGATTCGAACACATTAGATAGAAAAAAGGACCCACAAACCCCAACTTCATCAACCTATCTCATGTTAAGAAACTGCTCTACACTGTTAGCCATGCAAAGGCTCTTCATTTTGACATGATATTGGGATTCCACTCACATTGCTCCCTGTCTCCCCAAATGACACTATTGTTGGATGTTTAGGAGATTGCCTTAATGATATATGTAAAGTAATATCTCTAGTTGATTCAGCATGAGTGTCAGGGTTCCACATGAAGATTTGAGTGAGTTGTGTTGTGGCCAGTTTTTTTTGTTGTTCAGTGATGCTGGTGTTTGGTATTTTGATTTGCATTGCTCCACATTGTAATATCTTGATCTATAGATTTAGGATTATGTTTAGGATGTTGATGTGAGTTCTCAATTCAGGTGGTTTGTGGTTAGGAGCTCCTTAAGTTATTTTTTCCATGTTGACAATCAATTCAGTTAATTCTCTTCAAGTTTGGTATGATGATAATGATGATTCTAGTAATTTGAGTTGGTGCAGATGTTGCTTCTGTAATTCAGGATGCTTGTGAATGTTTCTAGATCATATGCTATTCGTGTTGGTGGTCCGCATTGATCGATGAGTGCATTATTGATGATTTTCCTTGATCTGATGGTATTCTTCATATTCTTGGACGACATGGTGATTGTAGCGTGTTGCAGATGTTTGATGCATAATTCTTAGAGGTGTTTCATATTTGAGGTGGTGATTTAGGTCCATGCTATGTCTTAGACGATATTGTTTTGGTCCGCATGTGATGTTATAGCGTGTATGGTTATATTTTTGTAATTAGAAGATATGTATTGAGCCGACCTTGATGATATTGGTTCAAGGTTGATATCATGTATAAATAAATGTAAAATATTTGTAATTGAATATGTTACAGATATGTGTGGAATGTTTGAATAATGTATTAATCATTCAGAAGCAGAGTAGAAGTGTGGAGAAGTAAGTGAGAGATGTTTTGTGCTTAACTAGAACTATAACCCGACATAGAGGACACTCTTTCTCAATTTATGATTTTCTAGAAGTGATCTGAATCTGTTTGTAAGGCAGTGAGCCTTCCCAGGGTTTTTGCCCTTTGTTGTTTTTGAGTAGTGAGCTCTAGGCAGTGTGCCTGAATGCATGTGCATTCCCCATTATAATATTTTATATATTTCTAACAGGGTATCATCATTGTTGGTATTATGGATGTGTTGCATTGGTTTTGTCATTGATGTCAACACTTATCAACACTTATCCTTCTAAAGATCTTTGGTTATTTTTACCGACAAGTTCAGTGACTTATGCACAGTCACTGGTATTTGGTTCATCGACAGGTTATATTGTTCACCGACACTGAGGATGACTTGTTATCATCTGGAGATCACTTGGTTATGTCGAAGACATGGTTTGGACACTTGGTTTTGGTATTTTGGTTATTGGTCTAATCGGATTGACATATTTGCTATTACCAACAAATTGGCCTAGGTTATGGACCGACATGCATTATCTATTCCAGATCAACACGACACATTATGGAGATGATTTAATCAATTGGTATTGTTGTAATTGCATTGAGCTGACATGATGCATTGCATCTTGACTTGTTGTAATTGATTTAATTGTAATATTCTTAATTAGCCGACCTACACATTTGGTCTTAGGTTTTGGTATATAAGTAAGATCTCATTTGTGAGATGATGTAATAGGTAGAAGAAAGATAATGGTATATGGTTATGGTATTGTAACATGGTATGTGCAAATATTGAAGATCATATGAGAAGACCATAGAGAAGGTGATTATTAGAGCATGGTGTAGTCACATAAATCTGTCCACTTAATTAAATGAATACTTAGTATTTATTTGATTATTTAACCATCAATTAATAATTAATTAAATTAATATTTAATTAATTCATCTTAACCCTATTCTCCTATTAATTAAATAAATTATTCAATTTATTTGATTTAATTCACTTAACCAAATTCATACCATTAATTAAATAAATAAATCATATTTGTTTAATTAAATCTTCTCTCACATTTAAATAAATTAATATTTATTTAAATCCCCCAAAATCCCACCTCTCACATTTAAATAAATAAATCATTTATTTAAATCACCTTTATCCTCCACCCACTTGTATTTTCCTACAAAAGCAAGTTGCACAACTATTTTAAATAAATTATTTATTTAAAATCCTATTTATCCTCACCCACTTGAAACCTTTAATGGTTTCCCTTAAAGTAGTCAAACTTGATGGCTTTAAAGTCTTCAAACTTGATGGCTTCCTTCTATAGTCTTCTTAAAGACTTTAATGGTTTTCCTTAAAGTCTTCAAGCCTTTAATGGTTTCCCTCAAAGTCTTCAAGCATTTTAAATGCTTTATCTTCATTTTTCTCATTTAAATAAATTAATATTTATTTGAATATTTATCCAAATGCAAATTACACCATTTAATTGAAATAAATGATTTTATTTTAATTGAAAATACCAAAATTTCTCCCACTTGCATTTTCCTACAAAATCCACTTGCATGCCTAAACCCCTTCTAAATTCTTCTAAACCCTTCCTAATTAGCCTAATCCATCCCCTAAATATTGTCACATTCCTAAGCAAATTGGAGTCACTTCTCAAAGACTCCAAAGTCTTTGAAAAGCAATTAATGCTTTGTGTGTTCAACAAATTAACCCTCAAAGTCTTGGATAACCTTTGAAAGCTTCCAACCTTCAACCACTAAATGGCTCAAAGTCTTGGATAACCTTTGAAAGCTTTCAACCTTCAACCACTTAATCCCCAAAGTCTCCAATAACCATTAATGGTTAATTCAACCCTCCCACATGGTTAAAACATTTGTTTTGACTCAACCTCTACCCAACCCAAAGGTCTCATCAGGCCATTAATGCTTTGACCATGATTATCTCTTAAACATTTGCACAAAGGTTTATCCTTGGATTAACTCTTAATCCAGTGGGTAATCTTAATTTAGACTTGACCCTTACCTTCTAGATAACCATGAGGTCTTCTCAGGCCTTTAATGCCTCCAACCTCTTCTCTCAACCCAATCCTATGTTGAAACTTGTCACCATTTTATTGGTGCCAATTGTGCACATGGATCCCCAACTTTCAATCCTAACCCTTGTTAAGATTGCTCAATCTTAACCCTTCATTTCCCTATTTCTTCTATAAATAGAACCCTTCTCCTCAAGCAAAAGGAGAAGCATTTTAGAGTATTGTTGTTATACTGGCATTAGCATAGAGCTTTTTCATAGCATCACTATCTACTCTTGCATAGTATTTGCTTATCATATTCAACCATCTTGAATCTCCATATGGCATCCATGGCTAGTGCTAAAAGCTGAGAGCTACACTCATTTGGGACTTGGAGAGGAGAGGAACAAGGGAGGAGCAACTATGAGCATCTTGATTAGCTATTTCATTCTATGTTTATATGCTTTCTATTTCATGCTTAATATCTCTCTTGATATGCCTGTTTAGGATAATCTTTTGTTGCTAACACTAACGTTTGTTTCTTGTGCTCTTGTGTGTGTTTCCATCAAACAGATTTTCTAATCCTTTTTGCAGAGCATCATTTGGTGAACCCGACGTGAATCCAAACACCAAAAAGATCAATTTTTTTTTTTTAACCAATAACATGTTTGAATGTTGAAAATGTCACACAGGTTGCGATTTTGACACTGTTTTGGTGCGTTTGGCATTATTTTGGCGCTATTCCCCCTGTTTTAGTGCTTTTCCCTTCTCTGTCTTTCCCTTTCTTTTAATACGTTTGTGTTAAATAGTGCCTCTGTTCAAACGCAGACTAGCGCTATTGTAACAAAACGTTGTACAAATCACTTTGTAACCAAAAAAAATAAAAAACCAAAAAAAAAAAAAAAATTTAGGCTTGTAGAAGCCCACCAAATAGGCGGATTTTACTAACTATTTTTCTCTTTTGTGCAGATTTAAATTAGATTAAAGAGTAGATTTATATTTTTTACTAACTTGTTTTTGAAGTTGGTTTTAAAAATGAATTCACTTTTTATTTCGGTTTAAAATTAACTTCACATTTCAAGTTTGGGCTTTTAAAAAAGAATCACACATTTGTTTGGGGCTCTTAAAAAGAATTTCATTGTTCAAAGGTAAAAAGAACCACAAACTTATACAAAAACAACTTTATTTTTTTTGCAAGTTAGAAAACAAACTTCGTTTTGGTGCTTAAAATCAACAAGGCAAATTTTATTTCTTGCATCAAGATAAAACTCACAATCCACACTTCCATTTTTGGTGCAAATAAAATTCACAATCAACTTGTCTCATTTTCAAAGCAATTTTACTTCATGCAAACGTGTTTTTCATTAAGTTGACCAGGATTTTCAAATTCTAGTTTACTCAAACAATTGCCTTTGAAAATTAAAAAGAACACCATGATTGTTGGAGCAACATCTCCAAATAGTTAGATCACATTGCAATGATAGATTAAAAAGAACAAGTGTTTTTCGTGCTTGGCACACTTGTGCAAAGAGTTGGTCGAGTGGTCCTACTTCTAACACACACTATCCTCTCCCTTGGCTTTCGTGGTCCTAGGTGCAAGAGAAAAGTGTTAGTAACACTCAAATTTTATCTTTTTAAGAGAGGCCTGCCAAGGGATCGATACTCTTGGGAACGACCTCGAGCGGTAAATCCTTCGAGCCGCTATAGAAATCAGGTGAGAGCGAAAGCTGTAGCCTTGGGTATAGCTGTTCCTACAGTGTAACTGGCCGAAAGGACAAATGGGCCCCACCACCAGTTACAAGGCTCTTAAGTGAGTCACTGCAGAATGAACTTATGTCCAAAAACATCGAACATGACTAAACACCTTTAAGTAGTAGCCCACCCGTTCTATTGATTGAGGATATTTGAGATATAATTTAGTGCAAGAGCATAGATGGTTTTGCTCCCAAGATACTCACCATACATATTTCCTTGAGTAGAAACATAGCTTTTTGAAAGGTCACTTGTGGCTTGATAAAAGTGGTGACTCCCCCATCATAGGGATCATCTATTTGTTATGCTCGTGCAAGACTTAGTATATCACATCCTTACCTGCCACGGCGGGATTGATAAGGTATGTAGTACCAAAGTCGAAGAAATATCAAGATGTGGGCTAAATTTATCACAACTGGCCATTTGACCTTAGGGATAAAGAGTGTTTGAAGTGTGTTCGTTTTACAGACCTAGTGCAAATTGAGCCGACTTCAGGCTTTGGAATTACACCTTAAAATAAATCTAAAGGAAGGGTCAAAAACAAGTCCAAGGATTGGGTTGATCTAGACCCATACTCATTTGTGCCTTTTGAGGCAACATTCTTGTGTTTGTGTGCTTGCTTTGTTTTCTTGTCAAAGAAAAATCAGAAAATCAATCCCAAAAACAAAGTATTCATCCAACATCTGTCAACACAACCAAAAACATCAAAAACAAGGTACAAACAAACAAAGAATCAAAAATTTATGACCATTCTTCACATCTTGCGAAAGAAGAAGTGTCATCAGAATATCACCTTGAAAAGGAGACCACTAAGCTCAAAGGCTTTGATCAAAAGGAGGAAATTCTTCTATCTCAATAGACAAATTTTTGTCTCACATAGAGTCTTTCTATATCGCATGCGTCTATACCTTCAAGGTAAAACAAACGAGTTTGATTCCAAATCATTAAACCGCAGAGCTTTTGTGCAATATAGAGCTCTGAGTTATCACAAAAATCAAGGAGGAAAGATTAATCCCAGTTTCTTCCCAAACATCTGTATCACCTACAACATAGCTCGAGAAGTGCCATCAATGCCTGAAAGGGAAGAGATAGAGTTTGTCCCATTTATAACCCAAAGTTTTTATTGAAGTTGAAAAACAAAACATCCATCATCTCATTCATACATCATTTTTCCATCATCAATTCATCCCAAAACTCTCAAAACATTAAGAGGTTCTTGTCCCAAGATTCCTTTTTTAGATATTGCTTGAAATCAAACACATCACATCACTTTTTAGATTGTTTCTACATCTAGGATAAGCTCATCCTAAGAGACACATCTACGCAGGTTAAAACTAGTTCATGAGTGAATCCTCTCATTACTAGGTAGTCAAAATCTGTAACACATCTCAGATTTCTCTACACCTTATCACATCCAAACTCATCAAAACAAACAAGCAATTCAAATAAGGAATTTCGGTTGCATTTACCTTAAAAGTGCTAGAGATCCCCATACAACACAAATCACCAATCATCAATCTTTCATCACCAACTCATCATCATCTTCAATCAACTTCAAAACAAACTTGCAAACAAAATGGCTCAAACCCGATCACGATCAAGGCAGCGAGAAATAGAAATTGAGGAAGAAAAGGACAACCTCAATGAATTTCAAGAAGCACTTGGAGGAACTGGGAATGATGAAAACCCAGGTACACCCACTCCTTCAACAATCGAAAGGGTTCAGCATAACCCTCATTTTAACAGATTTTCTAATCCTTTTTGCAGAGCATCACATGGTATGTGCGAATATTGAAGATCATATGAGAAGACCATAGAGAAGGTGATTATTAGAGCTTGACCGGTACCGAATCCAACATTGGAGATGCTACTTTGAGCAGTACATTATCATTGGATTTAATCATCGAATTGTAGTCAGTGTGACTCCTATTTTGTGATTGAGTAGTGAGCTCTAGGCAGTTGGCCTTTCTGCATGTGCAGACCCCATTTGTATACACATACTATCTACAGTAGTATCATCTTATTGTGGGTAAGGTTTCCCACCGTGGTTTTCCCCCTTACAGGGTTTCCACGTACAAATCTCTATGTTATGTGTTGTGGATGTTGTTTCTCTTTCTATTTCATGCATTAAGTTTCACCGATATTGATATTTACTGTTAATCTGTTAACCGACATTAAGTTTGGTTTATCGATATTATGTATCAAGTTTGATTAAGTTATATTTGGGTTGAAATTAATAGACAACTAATTTATCCCCCCCTCTCAGTTGCCTCCAGGTCCTAACAATTGGTATCAGAACCTAGTCCTCTTTTTGTAGAAGTTTAACAACTTGAGGAGATTCTATGGCAACTAACTTTTTCAGGAAGGACAGTCCGAAACTTGATGGAACTAACTATGGTATATGGAAGATCAGAATGGAGACACATTTGAATTGCATTGGAAAATACATATTGGATGTTACAAAGAATGGATATGTTGGTCCTACACCAAATCAACCTAATCCACCAACATTGGGTAAGGATCAAGAGAATGATTGCAAAGCAGGAGAAGCACTTTTGAGTGCCTTGTCAGATCAACAAATCATGGGATTATCAGACCGATCTACTGCTAAAACTGTTTGGGATAAATTGGAGACATTGAATGAAGGAGATACCACTATCAAAATTGCAAAACTGGAATGCTTCTGGGTCAGGTATGAAAATTTGAAAATGGAAGAAGATGAAAGAATTTTTGCTTTTATGGAAAGGGTCAATGAAATTGTTTTAGGAATACAATGCTGTGGAGGTTCCTTAAGTGAAGATGAAATTGTTTCTAAAGTTTTGAGAGCATTTACACTGGCATACAAAATGAAAGTAACTGCTATTAATGAGTTGAGAACTATGCCTAATACATCAGTATCTAGAGATACCTTGGTTGGAAAACTTTCAACATTTGAGCTTGAGGAATTTGGTCCTGTTGCTACAATTAAGACAGATTTAGCCTTGAAAGCATCATCATCTGCATCATCTTCATCATCATCTAATAAATCTGATTGGAAAGCACTTTATGCAAGATAACTTGAAGACATCAGGAGGGAAAATGAAGAACTGGAAGAACTTGAAGCATTATTTGCAAGAAAAATGCCTAAAGGTCCTATTGGAAGTAAGTATGAGGTAAAGAACCATTTAAACATTTTTAACTGCAATAAAATTGGTCATATGGCATCTATATGTCCTGATAGACATGCAAGAATGAGAGAAGAAGCTAAAAGAACATACAAACCTAACCCTGAATATCAGAGATACAGATTTAAGAAAAATAGAGACAAATCATGTTATTATGCTGATGAAGGAGTTGCTGATGATTTTGATGAAGAACTGATAGACAATGGATGGGCTTTTGTTGCAATAACAGAAGATCATCTGACACCTACTGTTCCACTAGTAGACCAGGCCCTGATAGCTAAAATTGAATAAAAGGATGAATGGATTATAGATTCCGGATGTTCACATCATATGACTGGTGATAAAAGTAAATTCTTATCTTTTCAGGAATACAATGGAGGTCTAGTAATATTTGGAGATGACAAAGCTTGTTTGATCAGAGGAAAAAGAACTATATCTTTTGATGGTAAGCATAATACTGACAATGTTTATTATGTTAAGGTTTTGAAGAATAATCTTTTGAGTGTTGGTCAATTAGTTGAAAAGGGATTTCAGTTACAATTCAAGAATGGTAAGTGCAAAATTATGAATAGAACTGGTTTGGAGATTGCAACTGGTAATCAGACTATAGGTGATATCTTTCATTTGAATAACAATGAAAATACATGCTTGATTGCACATATTGATGAAATTTGGTTATGACATAAAAGAATCTGTCATGTGAATTTTGATTGCATTGTAAAGATTAGTTCATCTAAGGCAGTAAGGGATTTACCTAAGAATGTAAAACCTCTTAATCCGGTATGTAAGGAATGTCAAATGGGAAAGAAAGTTAGAACAAATTTTAAGAGTATTTCTGAGAAAACCAATAATGTTCTTGATTTAATTCATATTGACTTGTGTGGTCCGGCAAGAACAAGAAGTCTATAGGGAGATAGATACTTTACGCTAATCATTGATGATTATTCTAGAATGTTTTGGGTTACTTTTCTTAGGGAGAAATCAGAAGCATTTAGGAAATTCAAATTATTCAAGACACTTATAGAGAATGAAACCGGTAAGAAAATCAAATGTTTAAGATCAGATCAAGGAGGTGAATTTACATCTAAGGAGTTCAATACATTTTGTGAAGTGAATGGAATTAGAAGACAACTATCAGCACCCCAGACACCTCAACAAAATGGAGTTGTGGAAAGGAAGAACAAAACTATTCTAGATGCATCTAGAAGCATGATATCAGAAGCAAATATACCTCATGTGTATTGGAGAGAAGCAATGAATACAACAGTTTACACTTTCAACAGAGTTCACATCAAAGGTGAAACCGGTAAGACACCCTATGAATTATGGCTTGGTAATATTCCTACTCTTAAGTACTTCAGAATATTTGGAAGCAAATGTTACATTAGGAGAGATGAGTATATTGATGAATTTGATCCTAGAAGTGATGAAGGTATATTTATTGGTTATTCATCTAAGAGAAAAGCATATAGATGTTTTAATAAAAGATTGCAGAAAATCATTGAGAGTGCAAATGTGAAGATAGATGAACACTTTAGAGGAAATTCAAGGTCTATGAATTCTGAACCGGTAGTTGAGATAATCACAAATGAACCTATACAGAGTGCACCGATACAAAATGTTGATCCACTCACACCGGAATCATCAAAGAATTCCACAGTGACAGAAGAACAACAACAAGTGAACACACCCAGGTATGTAAGACTGAATCACTCTGAAAGTCAGATAATTGGGAATAAGTATCAAGGAGCTATGACAAGAGGAAGACTGGAAAATGAAGAGGTATGCTTAATTTCTCAAATTAAACCAACATATGTTATTGAGGCATGTGAAGGTAAACATTGGATTAAAGCTATGGAAGATGAATTGGAACAAATTGAAAAGAATAATACATGGACATTGGTTCCCCGACCTAAAAACAAAAATGTAAATGGAACTAAATGGGTATTCAGAAATAAAATTAATGAAGATGGTAAAGTAATTAGAAACAAAGAAAGATTAGTGTGTAACTGATATTCACAGAAAGAGGGAATTGATTACAATGAAACCTTTGCACCACTAGCTATAATTGAGGCAGTTAGATTTTTCTTGCATTTGCAGCACACAAAAACTTTAAAGTATATCAAATGGATGTAAAATGTGCATTTATGAATGGTGATCTTGAAGAGGAAGTTTACATTGAACAACCTGATGGATTTTCACTGACAAATGATAAAGATATGGTTTGCAGATTAAGGAAAGCTTTATATGGATTGAAGGAAGCTCCTAGAGCTTGGTATGCTAGATTGGAGAAAAGTTTCTTTTGAAGCTTGGTTACACTAAAGGTAATGTTGACAACAACTTATATTTCAAAGTGACTAATGAAGACATCTTGGTTATTGAAGTTTTTGTTGATGACATCATTTTTGGAGGAGAAGATGGATTGTGTAAAGACTTTTCTAATAAGATGCAGGAAGAATTTGAAATGTCTATGATCGGAGAGATAAAATTCTTTTTGGGATTGTAGATTTCACAGACTGATAAAGGTATATTCATATGTCAAATAAAGTACTTGAAGGAATTACTAAAGAAATTTGGTATGGAAAACTCTAAACTGACAAGTACTTCTATGACTACAACTGATAAACTATCATTGAAGGATGATCCAACTCCTGTTAATCCGACAAGATACAAATCTATGATTAGAGGTTTACTATATTTGACACAAACAAGACCTGATATAATGAATGCAGTGTGTATTGTTTCAAGTTTTGAGAGTAATCCTAGAGAAAATCATGAATCAGTAGTGAAAAGGATTTTCCGGTATCTAAAGGCACAACAAATCTTGGTTTATGGTATCCTAAAGATGAAAATTTTGATTTATGTGCATACACCAATGCTAATTGGGTAGGAGATGTAGATGACAGAAAGAGCACCACCTGTGGGGCATTCTTTCTTGGTAGCAGATTGATTTCATGGTTGAGCAAGAAACAAAGTTGTACATCATTATCAACAACAAAATCAGAATATGTTGTAGTAGCAACTAACTGTACTCAGGTATTATGGATTAAGCAAATGTTGAAGGACATAAAGGTAAAATGCAAAGAACCTATAATAATCTATTGTGATAATTCAGTAGCAATTGATATATCTAAGAATCCGGTATTTCACTCTAAAACTAAACATGTTTCTATCAAATTCAATTTTCTGAAAGAGAATGTTGAAGCAAAAGAAGTGAGATTGGTTTATGTGAATACTAAAGAGAAGATTGTAGATATCTTTACTAAGCCTTTGCCTAAGGAAACTTTTGAATATCTCAGAGTGAAGCTTAGGGTTATACCCTCACTGGTAGAGACCTAGATAGTTGATGCTTGGCATCAAACCGACAAAATTTACAGAGAAACATTTTTTTGGCTTTGATGGAGGAGAGCTACTTCTCAGGGGGAGTAGTTGGTTATAACAAGTTGGTATTTGTAATTGGTTCTATGAACTGGTTGTATCTGGTATTTGTATTGCTTTGGCATTTGATGTCAAAGGGGGAGAGATATCTATGGAAAAACAAAAATTATCCTTTGGGGAGAGATTATTCATTGGGGGAGAAATATATACTCTCTACATTAGTATTTTGATTTCTGGTATTGATCTATTCGGGAGATTGTTGGTTTTTGGTTTTTGGCATTCGATTTTGGCACTTAGATGTTTTTCCATTTTTGTGTTGCCATCAACGCCAAAGGAAGATATTTTTGGTATTATGGATGTGTTGCATTGGTTTTGTCATTGATGTCAACACTTATCAACACTTATCCTTCTAGAGATCTTTGGTTATGTTCACCGACAAGTTCAGTGACTTATGCACAGTCACCGGTATTTGGTTCATCGACAGGTTATATTGTTCACCCTCACCGAGGATGACTTGTTATCATCTGGAGATCACTTGGTTATGTCGAAGACATGGTTTGGACACTTGGTTTTGGTATTGTGGTTATTGGTCTAATCGGGTTGACATATTTGCTGTTATCGGCAAATTGGCCTAGGTTATGGACTAGCATGCATTATCTATTCCAGATCAGCATGACACATTATGGAGATGATTTAATCAATTGGTATTGTTTCAATTGCATTGAGCTGACATGATGCATCACATCTTGACTTGTTGTAATTGATTTAATTGTAATATTCTTAATTAGCCGACCTACACATTTGGTCTTAGGTTTTGGTATATATGTAAGATCTCATCTTTGAGATGATGTAATAGGTAGAAGGAAGATAACGTTATATGGTTATGGTATTGTAACATGGTATGTGCAAATATTGAAGATCATATGAGCAGACCATAGAGAAGGTGATTATCAGAGCTTAACCGGTACTAAATCTAGCATTGGAGATGCTAGTTTGAGTAGTACATTATCATTGGATTTAATCATTGAATTGTAGCCAGTGTGACTCCTATTTTTGTGATTGAGTAGTGAGCTCTAGGTAGTTGGCCTTTCTGCATGTGCAGACCCCATTTGTATACACATACTATCTGCAGTAGTATCATCTGATTGTGGGCAAGGTTTCCCTCCATGGTTTTTCTCCTTACATGGTTTCCACATACAAATCTCTATGTTATGTGTTGTGGATGTTGTTTCTCTTTCTGTTTCATGCATTAAGTTTCACCGGTATTGATATTTACTGTTTATCTGTTAACCGACATTAAGTTTGGTTTACCGGTATTGTCTATCAAGTTTGATTAAGTTATATTTGGGTTGAAATTAATAGACAACTGATTCATCCCCCCTCTCAGTTGTCTCTGGGTCCTAACATATTGTGGGTAGGTTCCCACAACGTTTTTTCCCTTGATCGGGTTTTCCACGTAAAAAATCTTGGTGTTATATGTGTCCATGTTGTGTTGATTGATTTATGCTTTCACTGTTAATTATCAAATCCAAGATTAAAGTAAGATCTTATAACATTTAGTTACAATTGATTTACCCCCCTCTCAGTTGTCTGCCCTATTTTATCAATTGGTATTAGAGAAGGTTCCTCCAGAGAAGTTTAACAACTTGAGGTAATGATAACATTTTGATTGTTGAAGTTTTTATTGATGGCATTATTTTTGGAGGTAATGATAGTTTGTGCAAGAAGTTTATTGATGAGATGCAAAATGAATTTGAGATGTCTATGATTGGTGAAATGAAATTCTTTCTAGGATTGCAAATTACACAGTCAGAAAAAAGTATCTCCATATCTCAGTCAAAGTATGTGAAGGAATTGTTGAAGAAGTTTGGATTAGAAGATTCTAAGATAGTTGGTACTCCTATGGTGAACAGATGTAAGATGAGTAAGGACGATGATTCCCCTAAAGAAAATCAGACCATATACAGATCTATGATTAGTGGACTATTATACTTGACTCAAATTAGAATGGATATCATGAATGTTGTTTGTCTTGTTGCTAGATTTCAAGCCGATCCTAAGGAATCTCATGTTTTGTTAAAATAATCTTTAGATATCTAAAAGGAACTATTGATTTTAGTTTATGGTAGATCCTAAAGATGATGATTTTACTTTGAGTGCCTTTTCTAATGTTGATTTAGTAGGACATGTTGATGACCAGAAGAGTACAAGTGGTGGTGCATTTTTCTTGGGTAAGAGACTGATTTCATGGTTAAGAAAGAAGCATAATTCCATTTCTTTAGTAATTGCAGAGGCATAATATATTGCTACTACTAACAATTATACTCAGGTGGTTTGGATGAAGAAAATGTTGAAAGATATTGGAGTTACAGTGTATGATGACCCTTCTATTTACTATGATAATTTAAGTGCTATTAACATTTGTAAGAATTAGGTGTTGCTTTGAAAGACTAAGCATATATCTATCAAGTTTCATTTTCTGAGAGAGAAGGTAAATGAGAAATAAATTAGGTTGGAATATGGGTATGTGCAAGATCATGGGGGGCCAAAAAGTGGCAATGGAGAAAAAAATGCATTTTCAACCTTTCCAAACACGCCAAAATCTGCTTTGACTTTTTGTTTGGGTCGGGCAAAATTTGAATTTGGTTTGGTAATACCAAACCAAATTGGATATACGATATTATTGAATATCTCATTTGTGATGTCACTATTGTCACCATTGTGATATGATACTTTTCAAATCGGATATCCGATTTTCTTAACATAAAAAATATAGTTTAGTAAAATGGGCATTGGAAAGGTAATTCACATACCTATCAAATGGATGAGGTATTGTGATGATATTATAGACCAAAAAATAATTATAATCATTTGAAGTTAGTCCTTCAATTTTAAAACTTTAAATACTCACAAATTTTGCATACAAAGTCTCATTTTTTTTCCTATCGCCTCCTTTATCTGTCACTTGTCTATCTATACTTATATAATATATTTTATATTTCTCTTTCTTCTCTACTTATGTCACTTATTTTCTCTTTCCATGTAGATAAATAAATTCCCAAGTTAAATGCATCTCTGCATATATCTCCATCTTTCTATTCATATCTCTCCCTCTCCCACTCCATTATTGTCACTCCTTATTTCTATATTTCTATCTAATAATCTCTCTTCTCTCTATTTATCTCCCTCCTTTACCTTATCCTACCTATACTTATATATTACTTGTCTCTATCACCTCCTTTCCCTCCCTATCTTTTCCCCTCTCTATCTATATCCCTATAGATCTATCTCCATGTATATTTATATCTCATTATCTCTAAATCTCACTTATTCACTCCATCTCTCCCTCCATTTGTTTTAATCTCTCTATCACATTCTATCCATATCTATCTCTATCTCCATCTTCACATCTCCATCTCTTTCCCTATCAATCTCTCTTTTTATATGTTCCTTTATCTTTATATATATTCCTCTATACATGATTAATCTACTTCTTTGTCTCTTCCTTTATCGCCCTCTTGAAGTATCTTTCCCTTTCTCTACTTTTATCTCTTTATTTACTCCATCTTTATATATATTTTTCTCTCTCCCCACATCCTTCTCTATAATGCCTTTATATATCTCTATATCTTTCTCTTTTTCTCTCCCCCTCTCTATCTATCTCTATCTATAGTCTCTATCTCTCTTTCTCACTCTCTTGCACTATCTATATATCTATATATCTATATCTATTGATATTTCTCTTCCTTTATATCTCTCTATCTGTTCCTTTTTTTTATCTCTCTCTTTACCCCTCTCTATCCATTTGTTTCCATCTCTTCATATATTTATCTTTGTCTTTACCTCTCTCTTTCTCTATATCTATTCACATCCCTCTCCCTTTATCTTCATTTTTAATCTCTATCTTCCTCTCTCCTTTTCAATATCTAGATATGTCTACCTCTTTCTATCCATCCTTTTCCTTTAGTTTTTCTCCCTCTCACTTCATACTCCTTAATATCTATATCTCTATTTATGTCCTTGTCCTTTAGTTCTTTTCCCTCTCTTTAGTTCTTCATCTCTCTTCACCCTTATATCTCTCCTTATTTAAAAATTAGTATATATGGTCTCCTATGGGGTTATATTATGTCCTAAGGGGTCATAGAACATCATATGCCCCCTTAGGACATAATATGACCCCTAACGACACCATATGGTCTCCTAAGGGGTCATATGGTGTCATAAGGGGTCATAAAATACCATATGACCCCTTAAGACACAATAAGACTCCTAATGACACCATATGGTGTCCTAAGGGGTCATAAGACACCAAATGACCCCTTAGGACACCATAAAACCCCTAATGACACAATGTGGCATCCTAGAGGGTCATATGGTGTCCTAAGGGGTCATAGGACACCATATGACCCCATAGGACACCATACGACCCATAGCACCATATAGTGTCCCAAGGGGTTATATGGTGTCTTAAGGGGTCAAAGAATGTCATATGACCAATTAGGACACAATACGACCCATGATGACACCTAAGGGGTCATATAGTGTCATAAGGGGTCATAGGACACCATATGACCCCTTATAACACCATACGATCCCTTACGACACCATATGGTGTCCTAAGGGCTCATATAACACCATATGACCCCTTATAACACAAGAAGACCCATAACGACATGATATGGTGTCCTTAGGGGTCATATGGTGTCAAGAGACACCATATGACCCCTAATGACACCTAAGGGGTCATATGGTGTCAAGAGACACCATATGACCCCTAATGATACCTAAGGGGTCATATGGTGTCCTAAGGGGTTATATGATGTCCTAGGAACCTTTAGGACATAATATGACCCCTTAGCACACCATACAACCCCTAATGACACCATATGGTGTCCTAAGGGGTCGTAGGACACCATATGACCCGTTAGGACACAATATGACCCCTAACAACACCTAAGGGGTCATAGTGTGTCCTCAAGGGTCATAGGACACCATATGACCCTAACGACACTATATGGTGTCTTAAGGGGTCATATTGTGTCCTAAGGGTTCATAGGAGACCATATGACCTGTAACGACACAAAATGACACCTAACGATACCTAAGGGGTCATATGGTGTTCTAAGGGGTCATAAGACACCATATGACCCCTTAGCACACCATACGACCCCTAATCACACCATATGGTGTCCTAAGGGGTCATAGAGCACCATACGACCCCTAATGATACCATATGGTGTCCTAAGGGGTCATAGAACACCATATGACCCCTTAGGACACTATACGATGCATACTGATACTATATGGTGTCCTAAGGGGTCATATGACACCATATGACCCCTTAGGAGACCATATGACCCATAACAACATAATCTGGTGTCTTAGAGGGTCATAGAACACCATATGACCCCTTAGAACACCATACGACCCATAACGATGCCATCTAGTGTTTTAAGGGGTCATAAGACACAATATTACCCCTTAGGACATAATATGACCCCTAACAATGTCATATAGTGTCCCAATGGGTCATAGGACACCATATGACCCCTTAGGACCCCATACGACATCATACCAGCCTTTATGACACCATATGGTGTCCTAAGGGGTCATATGGTATCCTAAGGGGTCATATAACACCATATGACCCCTTAGAACACAAGAAAACCCATAACGACACGATATGGTGTCCTAAGGTGTCATATGGTGTCATGAGACACCATATGACCCCTTAGGAAACAATATGACCCCTAATGATACCTAAGGGGTCATATGGTCTCCTAAGGGGTTATATGATGTCCTAGGAACCTTTAGGACACAATATGATCCCTTAACACACCATACAACCCCTAATGACACCATATGGTGTCTTAAGGGCTCGCCGGGCACTATATAACCCGTTAGGACACAATATGACCCCTAACAACACCTAAGGGGTCATATCGTATCCTAAGGGGTCATATAACACCATATGGACCCTTATAACACAAGAAGAACCATAACAACATGATATGGTGTCCTAAGGGGTCATGTGGTGTCAGGAGACAACACATGACCCCTTAGGACACAATGTGACCCCTAATGATACCGAAGGAGTCATATGGTATCCTAAGGGGTTATATGATGTCCTAGGAACCTTTAGGACACAATATGACCCGTTAGTACACCATACAACCCCTAACAACACCATATGGTGTCCTAAGGGGTCGTAAGATACCATATGACCCGCTAGGACACAATATGACCCCTAGCAACACCTAAGGGGTCATATTGTGTCGTAAGGGGTCATATGATACCATATGACCCCTAACAACACTATATGGTGTCTTAAGGGGTCATATTGTGTCCCAAGGGGTCATAGGACACCATATGACCCCTAACGATACAAAATGACACCTAACGATACCTAAGGGGTCATATGGTGTTCTAAGGGGTCATAGGACACCATTTGACCCCTTAGCACACCATTTGACCCCTAATGACACCATATAGTGTCCTAAGGAGTCATATGGTGTCCTAAGGGGTCATAGAACACCATATGACCCCTTAGGATACCATACGATGCATAATGACACTATATGGTGTCCTAAGGGGTCATAGGACACCATATGATCCCTTAGAGGACCATACAACCCATAATAACATAATATGGTGTCTTAGAGGGTCATTGAACACCATATGACCCCTTAGAAAACCATACGACTGATAACGACACCATGTGGCATCTTAAGGGGTCATATGACACCATTTGACCCCTTAGCACACCATATGACCCCTAATAACACCATATGGTGTCCTAAGGAGTCATGTGGTGTCCTAAGGGGTCATAGAACACCATATGACCCCTTAGGACACCATACTATGCATAATGACACTATATGGTGTCCTAAGGGGTCATAGGACACTATATGACCCCTTAGAGGACTATACAACCCATACCAACATAATATGATGTCTTAGAGGGTAATAAAACACCATATGACCCCTTATAACACCATATGACCCATAATGACACCATGTGGTGTCTTAAGGGGTCATAAGACACAATATTACCCCTTAGGACAAAATATGACCCCTAACAATGTCATATAGTGTCCTAATGAGTCATAAGACACCATATGACCCCTTAGGACACCATACGACCCCTTCCAACACTATACCACCCTTTACAACACCATATGGTTTCCTAAGGGGTCATATGGTAGCCTAACGGGTCATATAACACCATATGACCCCTTAGAACACAAGAAGACCCATAACCACATGATATGGTGTCCTAAGGGGTCATATGGTGTCATGAGACACCATATGACTCCTTAGGACATAATATGACCCTTAATGATACCTAAGGGGTCATATAGTGTCCTAAGGGGTTATATGATGTCCTAGGATCCTTTAGAACACAATATGACCCCTTAGCACACCATACGACCCCTAACAACACCACCTTGTTTCCTAAGGGGTTGTAGGACACCATATAACCTGTTAGCACATACTATGACCCCTAACAACAAATAAGGGGTCATATTATGTCCTAAGGGGTCATATTGTGTGCTAAGGAGTCATAGGACACCATATGACCCCTTAGCACTCCATATGACCCCTAACGACACCATATGGTGTCCTAAGGGATCATATGGTGTCCTACGGGGTCATATAACACCATATGACCCCTTAGGACACCATATGACACATAATGACACCATATGGTGTCCTAAGGGGTCATAGGACACTATATGACCCCTTAGGAGACCATACGAACCATAACAACATACTATGATGTCCTTGAGGGTCATAGAACACCATATGACCCCTTAGAACACCATACGACCCATAACAACACCATGCGGTGTCCTAAGGGGTCATAAAACATAATATGACCCCTTAGGACATAATATGACCCTTAACGATGTTATATAGCTCCCTAAGGGGTCATATGGTGTTATAAAGGATCATAGGACACCATATGACCCCTTAGCACACCATACGACCCTTAATTACACCATATAGTGTCCTAAGGGGTCATAGAATACTATATAACCCCTTAGGAAACCATATGACACATAATGACACCATGTGGTGTCCTAAGAGGTCATAGAACACCATATGACCCCTTAGGAGACCATACGACCCATAAAAACATAAAAATGGTGTCCTAAGGGGTCATAGAACACCATATGACCTCTTAGAACACCATACGACCCATAACGACACCATGTGGTGTCCCAAGTGGTCATAAGACACAATATGACCCCTTACGACATAATATGACCCCTAACGACGTCATATAGTATCCTAAGGGGTCATATGACACCGTATGACCCCTTAGGACACAATACGACCCCTTAGGACATAAAATAAACCTTAATGACACCTAAGGGGTCATAAGACACCATAAAACACATAACAACAACAAATGGTATCCTAAGGGGTCATATGGTGTCCTAAGGTGTCATAGGACACCATACGACCCATAACACCATATAGTCTCCAAGCGTATGGTGTTCTAAGGGGTCATACGACACCATATGACCCATCAGGACACAATAAGACCCCTGATGACACCTAATGGGTCATATAGTGTCTTAAGGATTCATAGGACACCATATGACCCCTTAGGACACCATACGACTCCTAGCGACACCATATGGTGTCCCAAGGTATCGTATGGTATCCTAAGGGGTCATATAATGTCCTAAGGGGTCATATGGTGTCCTAAGGGGTTATAGAACACCATATGACCCCTTAGGACACCATATGATGTCCTAAGGGGTCATATGGTGTCCTAAAGGGTCATGGGACACCATATGACCTCTTAGGACATAGTATGAGCCCTAACAAAACCTAATGGATCATATGGTGTCTAAGGGGTCATACGATGTCTTGTGATCCCTTAGGGCACAATATGACCCCTTAGCACACCATATAATCCACAACAACACCATATGACCCGTTCGGACACAATATGACCCCTAAAAAAACCTAAGGGGTCATATGGTGTCCTAAGGGGTCATAGGATACCATATGACCCCTTAACATGCCATACGACCCCTAATGACACCATATGGTGTCCTAAAGGCTCATAGAACACCATATGACCCCTTAGGACACCATAAGACTTATAACAACATAATATAGTGTCCTACGGTGTCATATGGTTTCCTAAAGGTTCATGAGACACCATATGACCCTTTAGGACACCATATTCTCTCTCACATTATTTCTTTTCCTCAATTACCCTCGATCACCTCTCTCCTCCTATGGGTTTATAGATACTTCGCTCTACCCCTCTACCCACTCCCTAATTACTCTCTATGTCTCTCTTCACCTCTATCCCCATCTCTCTTCTCTCTTTGTTGATACTTTACCCTCTCCCCCTCTCCTCCTACCCCTTAATAATCTCAAACTCTCCCTCTCATTCTCTCTTCACCCCAATCACCCCCTCCCTCTCTCTCTTTTCCTTCCACCTAATTACCTATAGCTCTCTCTCTCACACTCTCTCTTCCCCCCAATTAATCTCTCCTTCTCACCTCTCTCCCCCTCTCCTTTTTTTGATACTTCCCTACGTCTCTCCTTGTTCCCTCAGAATTTTGTTGCTAGAGATGAGAAGGAAATGCAGAGAGACTAATCTAGATCTTAGGGAAGAGAGAGTGACATAGAGGAGGAAATTATGAAGAGGTAGAAATATAAGCACCTTGTAGAGCTTGAGAGATTTAATGAGGTATTCATTGATAGTTAGAGATATAGGTCTAGAGAGAGATGTATAAATATGGACAAAAGAGAGGGAGGAAGAAACAAATAGGTGGAGTGAAAGGTTTAAGAGAAAGAGGTGGAGAAAGGAACAAGCATAGATAACATGGTTTATCAAAATTTATCAAACTCAATAAAATTCATAAATTTTCTATTATTAATTAATTACTTATTTAGTTTATTTTAAGATGATTGTTACAAAAATTCATGCAATAGGGAAATCATATGTAAAAGTCGTGAGTTTTTTAAGCTTTAAAAATGAAGGATGAATTTAAATGAATTATAATTATTTTTTTAGCACAAATAATTGAAAATATACCTATTCCATATCATAGAGCTCTTAATTACCTTTCCAACGCCTGTAAAAAATTGAAATTTTGATATAAAACGCAAAAGTTATGCCCAATTTACTAAAATATATATTTTTTCTTTCAAAAATCGGATATCCGATTTTATCCAATACAATCGGATAATTGAATATCCGATTTTAAAACATAAATTTTTCCCTCCATATTTTGGTTCGGGTTTGTTTTGGGATTTGGCTTGGAAGTGACAAGCCTGAAAAGTCAACTGAAAAAATGTGTTTTTTAGTATTCCTTGATTTTCTAGACTTTACACTGGTCGCTGACGACTTTTTTTTATGGCCAAAATTGATAAAATGAAAAGGGTTTTTTAAGGACGTTATCAGATTTCCAACAATATAAGGCTTATCTTATTTCGACTTTAATAAATAATTATTATTTATTTTCTAATTGAATTCTAATAAAAGTCCTGATTGATAGACTGATTGAAAAATACTCATAACTTTCAAACCGCATAACATTTTTTGAATCTGAAACATGCGTCACATCCTATGCTTTGTCTACTATAGGGAAAAATTACAAAAAAAATTAATTTCATAAGGTTTTGACCAATTTAAGGTGGTCAGACGTAGGAGTTTCTAAATTTCTGAAAAGCTGTAGTAAAAAATTCATAAATAATTATTTACTTTATAAAAAATTATAAAAAAATATGTGTCACATCCGGACATGAGTCTAATACTTATATTATAAATCTTATAAAAAAATATTATGATTTTATTGTGATTAGGGTGGTCAAACATACACCTACTTCTTATCTTTTTCTTGAAATTTTTGTACCACTGCATTGAAATTTGAAATTTTCATCAAATAGGATATTTTTTTCAAAAAACAACTAGTAGCTTAGAAACTACATTCAATTTTCTATAGATTCTCTTCTTACATATTTTAAAAATAATGTTCATAACTTATTCAATTTTTCATGTCAAGTTGCACAACTCTGATTTTTTGAAATTTCATTGCCACTTAAGGGCCTGTTTTGGCACACCATGATCTTGCACATACCCTGAATTCTCCCAACAATCATACCAATACAACGTAGGAAGAAATTATGCCATAGTCTTAGTTCTCATAGTAGTTCAAGTTTGAGCTTTGCTCCCCAATATCAAAACTGTAGCTTCTCTTTAATCTTATCCATTTCCTATCATATCAATTTATATACATGCCTAATGCATTGTTCCAAAAAAAAAAAGAATTAAAAAAATCATGTTTCAACAATCACCTTTGTATGATCTTTTAATCATTTATTTTTTAAATCTAATAATATTCTGAAACATATTAGAAATTTCAACCACTTTATTAAGGGTATTCCCTAAAAGAATTCAAATTGGTTGAATATTATTGACAATAATGTCACACAAAATATAATAATAATAATTAGACTAATAATTTAATTTTAATTGTAGAATATTTTGATTCATTATATTTTTAATCATTTAAGAATTTTTTTATGACTTATTCTATTAATGATATCATTGTCTTTATTTTCAATGCTACTTATTGAATGCACTTTATCTTATGTAAATACAGATAAATAATTTTTATTTATTTTTATTGATAATAGAGAGTAAACTAAATTACAAAACAGTTAAAGTTGTATCAACAATTCATGCCAGCCTTCGAAGTATGTATCCACATCAGAGAGTATGTAAAGATTAGGGTATTGACATATGAGTTTATACAAAATTTCAGACAACATATACAAAAAGCTTATACGGTCCTAAACCGAGATATATGGGAAACATATACAGGCCTATGCAGCTAAAGAGGCATATACAAAAAACTATCCAACTATATACATCCATAATGAGATAAATTTGTGCTAGATCCAAGCAATCCATCCTAAGGGGCCTTCTATCTAGACCAACCTTCGACCATCCAACATTTTGGCAGAGTGTACCATTTGCTGGCGAACCGGCTGTCCATTTCCTCTGATTTCCTCCATAAGAGCATCCACGATTCCAGGACAATTATAAAGGGGGTTCTTTCTGCATTCATTCTCCCCTAGGTATAGCCATGAGAGAGCTCACAGATAAATATTATTGTATGCCCATCAGTAAGGAAACTACAAAATTTCTCCTTATTCAGCCTGATAACCATAGTAACTTGCGAGAAGATAAAATGAAAGGCGAGTCTACAATAAGACTTAGTAAGGGCCCTTTCTTCCCCTTGAAATATTTCTATATTCCTAATTCTCTGTAGATACCAAAGAATTTCACAAGATAACAGATTCCAAAAAAAGATTAGTGTCTTTCTTAATGCCTTTAATAAATCCAGTAACAACATCAAGTATGTTAATATACATCGGTTTAATCAAACAAAAAATAAACCAAACTTCCTTAGCAATAATACAGTCAAAGAAGATATGTCTACTAGAATCCTTAAGGGTATGTGCAAGCTAATGAGTCACAAATTCGCAGAAGTCCGTGCGTTGGAAAACGCGCTCCGCAAAACAGGCCCCCATTTTCAAAAAACGGGGGCCCGTTCTAAAAAACGGGGCCTCGTTAATGGTTCGGCCTCCCGAGCCGAAAGGTCACGGGGTGCCGAAGCTAAATAAAACGGGCCCCCATTTTGTTACAAAATGAGCCCCCGTTTATAAACAAAACGGGGGCCCGTTTTTTAAAAACGGGCCCCTGTTTTGAAATTCTATTTTTACCGTTTTATTGGGCAAATTTTTCATTTTCCCTGTGACAGTTAATTGACAAGAAGAGATCAAAAACGGGCCCTTGTGCTGTGGTTTCCACTTCAAGCCTCCACCACTATCCCAGGTACACATTCAGTCATCTATTTTCACGTTTCATAATTTTCTTGTTTTTTTGTGTATTATTTAGTTTTTTTTTATTATTTTAGTTTTTTTTTATAGTAGCATATAAATAAATTATTTTTTATATTTGTAAATTCTTGATTTTGATCTAAAATATTTTTGAACAGTTAACCCTAAACCGTAATCAACAAATTTAGAAATCAAAACCAAACCTAGATAATTAACAAAACGAAATCGACACAAACAAAAAAATGAAAATGAAATGGAAACAAAACAAAAAACGTTCGAAAATGAAATTGAAATAAAACCGAACATATGTACCTAAATTGTTCTTAATCTTCATTAGGCAATACAAAAGTTACCACTAAATTAGTATAACCTTAAAAGTAATTAACATTACTCTTCAAATTTTAGATATCAAAGTTTAGGCTTAGGTTTATGCCATGTCATGGCATAAAGGTCCTATTATGGTCCTATTATGTCATGTGATGGTATAAAAGGATCAATTATGGACACAATTTTAGAGCAAAGCTAGATAAGTTACTAAAATTGGAGTTTGGTTTACATAGGTTCATAAAGGAAGCTAATATGCCAAATATATAATTCATTAATAGAAAATAAAAAATATTCTTGATTTATAATGTTGACTGATAATGAGTTTTCTAAATGGGGTGCTAATTATATATACATCCGAAAGATTTGAAAAATATAATTCCCAAGAAGTATTTTGAATATCTTTAGAAGTATATTGGTATATCTAGAATGTAATTTATATTATAAAAGATTTGATATATGATTTGAAGTTGGTAGATATTTTGAGGAAGATTTATTAGATTATGTTATGATTAAGCTAATATTAGAAGAATGGTTTTAACAACATCTTTTGGTTTTAAAAGGTGCACAAGGTTTGAAGTTGAAATCATATTCGATTGTATATAATATTAAATTGTTAAGGAGCTAATTTTTTTAAAATAGTTAATTTAAGATATTAGTTGAAGCTATGAGATAGTCCTAATGAACACACGAATTAAATTAATGAACCTAGGACAATCACAATGAACATATGATAGTCCCAATGAGCCTCAAATGATCCTAATGAATGTAGGGCAGTCTTAATGAACCTAAGAAAGTCCTAATGAGCCTAAGAAAGCCATAATGAACTTGGGACAATCCTAATGAACCTAGGATAGTCCTAATGATTATAGGACAATCCTAATGAACCTAGGATAGTGTAAACGAGCCTAGGATAGTGTAAGAAAAAAACACTACAAAAAAGACCTCAAATGCGTTAAATGAATTTCCCAATAATGCACTCGTGTTTATCTTTTTTTGGTCATTTGGCTACCTTTTTTTACAACATCTTGGTGTATACGCCCCTAAGAAGACCTTTTCCTCAAAAATTTCTTGGATCATGAACTCCTCATGTGCACCAAACATAAGTTGCCACTTGGAAGCTTCTAATGCACACAATCCTTTCAATCAATCTACTTCATTGATCTCTCAAAACAATCTTAGTCTTTAATCCTCTATCCTTCATGACTATAAATAAATCATTATATGAGCTATTTTCAAGAACTCTTGTAATGCAATGTTATGTTGCCAATTTAAGCACCTTACATCCTATCTTGGTCACAAATCCATCTTGAAGCCATCAACCTTTAGCTACAACAAGAGTTTTCTTTCTGAGATACTATTGTCTTTCATCTTTTATACATTATCCTTTAACTTGATCTAAAGGTGGTACTTATGCATAGCATGATGGTTTGAAATTCATAGTTTAAGTCCTTTATTGATTTTTTATGCTTGCTTGCATACACATATATTGCTAGAATTTAGCAATTCTTTATAGCTTCTATTTTAGTTTATTTATGAAAGAGTATAAATGAAGCTATATTTAAAGTCAGAATTGTAAGATCCCCTCAATCATTGAAGTAGAATTCAAAATTGATTTCACCTCTAATTATATGAAAAATTTAATTTGTCTGTACATATCAAAAACTTTCAAAATTTTGCATATTAAACAATAAAATATTGTGATGAACAAGTCTCTAGAGTCTTAAAAACCTTTATTTTCATAAAGTGCCAACACTGCATTTTTTCCCTAAAATATTCTCTTTGATTAATACGAAATTTTAAAATGGTTGCCACTAAAAGTATTAGGTCAGCGAAAGGAATTGGGATATTTAAAAACAGGGTTGCATCACTTTTTTAGCTTCATTGAGTTGTAGTTTGTTCATTTACTTAATAATTAAGTGCTTGCAAGTATGATAGTGGACCCCTTTGTGCGTGAGCGCATCCCTAAAGCTTTCAATTATTAAAATAAAAAGCATTACGATGTGATGATTTGAAGGAGATGTATCCGTTAAAGAAATATTATGGATGGGTATTAATGAGGATCATATAGTATGTTAGGAATTTTATTTGGTATGTTAGTCAAAATAATATTCTAGTTGATAATTATAAATGCATGTGTAAAATATTGTTGAAATTGATTATTTTGAAAGTAAATATTGCAAGGTTAATTTTGTTTTTAATTGTTGGCATGTTGTGTTGATTTTTATGTAAGAGTTTCATTTCTTATTCAACTTTGTAAGAGAATTTGTGTATGAATTGATATCTTAAATTTTATAGAAAGATTATATATGAAAACAAATGATTGCGGAGTTTTATAATAAATGATTTATAGGAAATAATATTTTTTGAAGGTTTTGTAAATTATAATCTTGTGTAGATTTGATTATGGGAGAAATTTAATGGTGAAATATGCTTAACTCTTCAAAAGTTTTGATGTTTTGTCTTTACATGACAACCACTTAGAATATAATATGTTTTAAGTAGGTCATTTATAGTCATGGGAGATTAGTTTTTTTTTAAGATTGTCTGAAGACTAATCAATGTAATATGAATTAATGGCAATTATCTCAAAACTATGTAATTGAATTCTAATAAATTATCATGTACACTAAAACACTAGAAATATGGAGCATCCAAACACACACGTGCATTTTTCTAGATTTATTAATATTATTGTGTTGTATCTCATTATAATTTAGTTTCAAAATAACTTTAAGTTAAAGTCAACAAAATATTATGTTGTCTTAGTAATATTGTTTCCATGCTATATATTCTTACACTAGAAGGAGGATCATCTTATTTCTCACTTCTTTATTGATCTTATGTATGAAATATTTTATATTGATTTTAATAGTTGATGCATTTTACAAGAAATGAATTTATTAAATTGAATATATAATAGATTTATGATGTTTCATTGAAATTTTTTATTAAGTTTTGTGCGCAAATTTTATATTTCAAGATTCAATAGTATGTACATGTATATTTTTTTAAGTTCAATATTATATTATATATTTCATGTGTATCTCATTCAACAACATAGAAATGTTACTATTTATAAATGTTTTTTTTTAATTTAGTAAAATAGATTCTTCTTTGACATAGAGTTGTATATAATTCATGTATATCTTTATATATGCAGGAGTTCTTTGTTATCATGGATGTCTTTGACATAGATGAACTATTAGGTGAAAATCCCCCACCACAACCCCCTCCTCCTCCTCCTCCACCTCCACCACCACCACCACCACCACAACAACCCCCTAGATTGGATGAAATTCGTTTAAGAGAACGAATTAATGAAAACCTACAAGTGATTGAACAAAATATTGCTGCTATCCAAAATGAGCAAATCACGCCACCCCATCTTGTAGAGTTTGCAAAATCAATGCAAACTGTTGTCGAGTCAGTTAGATCTATTGATTCTCAATTAGATCAATTTCATAAACGACGACAAGAGTTGCGTGATTTTTATGCAGATGGTTTAACTTATAGGCAAATCACTGATTTGAAAATAACCAAAGCTCATTTATGTCCATATTTTACCAACCCAAAAACAAGAGAACCAATGCAACCTAACCAGAAAAGAATTTCAATTAGGTGGTGTGTGCATCCAGAAATGGCTAGATACTTTTGGGATAGATGGTGGATGGTTTTTGATTATCCACCTCATCGTAATTATGAGGTCCCTTTTTATTTTTTGAAGAAATTATACTGTGAGTTTGTAATGAACCAAAAACCAAATTATTTTGACATTAAGTCATTCCAGGGTGTTGGTCGTGGAATGCCACAACATAGATTAGGGGAACGGAGTAATAATCCCCTATCGGATCCACCCATAGTTCCACTTGTTGCTCCATCGATTCCTGCAAATGTCCAAAATACATCATTCATTTCGACATTAGATGCTTTGACTTCCCTCACAGGTAACCTGAGTGAGCAAGCTACTCACATGGCATCTGCTCCTCGATGGATGCCACATATGTGTTCGTGTTGTCATGAGACGTGTGTAGGTCCTACTGCTAATGCAGGATCTACTTCAGTTCCAGCTGAGCATGATGCAGCAGATGATAGTATGATGACATCTTATATGGATTTTCTTTGCTCGGATGTTCATCTTGACTAGGTATAGATATATATACATGTACATGTCAATCTTTTTATACTTCATTAAATATAGGTATAAACTAAGTGCATCTCTTTTTTTATACAATCTAATACTTCATTAAATAAATTTTGTTTATGTAGATAAGAACTACACCTAATATTAGAGTCAATATTGCATCTACTGGAACACAACTCAGCACACCTTATGGGGTATAGTATAAATTTCTATCTAGACATTGTACTATCTTTTTAAGTTAATATGTTATCATCGTATACTATATAAATTTTCATGTTGATACATTGAATGCTTCTTTCTCCAGGATTCAGGTCATGAGGGACCCTCTACATCACATCGAGAAGAGGGTCTGACTATTGTGACACCATCTATGGTATGTATCTTATAATTCTTAAATTAAATATGAAATCTTATAATATTGTAACTTGAAATTATTTAGTACACATATATATGTTCACTAAATATGATTTCATTAAATGCATGTATGCAGGTGGACACTACCATTAGGATAGGTTATCCTCATAATTTTGATCAGAGCCAATTTGAACGCACATCGACATCCTTTGAGGTATTAATATGTAATACTTAATTTGATCTTATTTTGACTCTTAATTTAATATTTAATTGGACACTTTGAATTTGACCTTGTACAGGAGTTAGCTAGCACTACATTTGGTGTTGATACTGCACAAGATACTGCTAGAGGATTTGATGAGCATATGGTAAGTTTGTAACTTAATTTATGAATTCTACTATATTTGATAAATGATTCTTTTAATAGTTAATTTCAAGTAATATTTTAATATTATTTTTTTATTGTAAAGCATGAGACGGGTGGATCTGGACCACGTCCCAGGGACAAGAGAGATACTGCTAGAGGATCTGATGAGCATATGGTAAGTTTGTAACTTAATTTATGAATTCTACTATATTTGATAAATGATTCTTTTAATAGTTAATTTCAAGTAATATTTTAATATTATTTTTTTATTGTACAGCATGAGACAGGTGGATCTGGACCATGTCCTGGGGACAAGAGAGATACTGCTAGAGGATCTGATGAGCATATGGTAAGTTTGTAACTTAATTTACAAATTCTACTATATTTGATAAATGATTTTTTTAATAGTTAATTTCAAGTAATATTTTAATATTATTTTTTTATTGTACAGCATGAGACAGGTGGATCTGGACCACGTCCCGGGGACAAGAGACCACGAGATGTTATTGATGATAGCACTTAGATTTTATTGTTTATTTGGCTTTGATATGTACTTTTTTATGGACTTTACACATTTGTTTACACGTGCACATACTTTATATATATGGATAGTTGCATAATAGGATTAGATCATATATATTTTGTGCATACTTTATATATTTTGTGCACATTAGATATTATGTGGAGTGAACATCATGTTACCATCTAGACATATATATGGATTAGATATTATATATGGATTATGTGGACTTGAAATTTTACTATTTATTTGGCTCTGATATGTACTATTTTATGGGCTTTTGATATTTGTTTACACGTGCACACACATACTTTATATATATGGATAGTTTCATAATAGGATTAGATCATATATATTATGTGCATACTTTATGTGTATTGTGCCCATTAGATATTATGTGGACTTGAAATTATGTGCAAATTAGATCATATATATTGACTTGAAATTATGTGCATACTTTATAGGCATTATGTGGACTTGTAATTTTATTTTTGGAATTTCATTTAAATAGTTCTTGTGATTAGATAAACTAAAGGTGCATACATCATGAACTAAGTATCGAAACATATCTTATAATTATAACATATTCTAAATTAAATAGTATCATTTAACAAATATAATGAATAGAAATTGATTAAAACATAATTATCTCATTCATAAATTTGACCAATAGTCTCTCATTTATGTATATTGTACACAAAATGTAATCAAGAAGACATATCTAAAATAAAATAAATAGTATATTTAAATAACTTTGTTTTCATTGATGCCTTCTACTTGTGGTAGACCTGAAACAAAATTTTACTAGATTCATTGCATTATACCATCTGCATCCTCTCTCTTTTGCAAAGCATCTATAATTGTCTCGTGCTCTTCCATAGAGAGAGTCCATAATTGTTTATTAGCAGGTCTGCCACGATATCTATCCAATTTTATATTAGTTGCCACTACCAAATGTGAGTAATGTATAATCTTCTTCTCTAATTCATAATCTTCAAATGCGAGCAATCCATTCTTTCTTGTTAGATATTTGCGTAGCCAAGTGCCAACAACAACCACAGATCCTATTGGATAGTCATAACCATCATCATCTACTCGAGGAGTAGTTAGCTTATGTTTTGGCTCTACACATCGAGCCAACCAATACTCTGTCCCCTCTTCATTGTCCTCTGGTGCAACAACAACATAGACATGTCCTGTGCACAAAACAATTTTATTTTAATATTTAATGAGAAATAAAAACAAAAATATACACTGTAAGATTTCATAAATTTATGTACTATTTAATAAATCAAAACAAATTTCAAAAATAATTTTACCTTGTTGTATAAGATCTGAAATGCGATCATAGTCATTTGATGCAAACATTTAATCCATATCTTCATCAGTTCTTTCATGCAGATCATTTGCATCTATGGGTGTCAATGATCTTTGTTGCCATTCTTCAATCCATTCTTTATTCTCACAAAATTCCCAATCTCCAGAAACACAAAACTGACAAAAGCAAGCAAGTTGCCTTGTGAATATAGTCCATGTGTTTGAATTAGAACTCTTAAACGAATGCCATTTAGCTGATCCAATGATGGTATTACAATCATGACGAATAGGAATACTATCTTCCTCTATCAACCAGAAGAAATGTCGAATTGTAGAGTTTTTAGTTGATCCTTTTGACAACTTTGAATTGCACCAATCTACAACTGCACGAGCATCTCTGAATTTCACTGCATCCTCGAATTTCAATTGTTCTCTAGCAAGAGCTCTTTTTATACAAGCACCGGCTCCATCGTGTTCCCCCTTACCATGTCCCGCTTCAAAAAAACTCCATAAATGTTGGACATTGGTTATCTTGTGAACTTTGCATAGCCAATAAAACATTCTTGCATTTTTGAATTGTTTAGTGTAGTTATCTGACCATATCATATGTTGTTTCATGTCAATTTCTCTTTCCTTAAGATTATCATAAAATACCTCGAAGCAATGTTGAACAAACTCTGAAGAGTGTAATCGATTATCGCTAACATAGAAATGATACTCCCTCAAAATTTTTCTGTTATCTTCTGTACTGTCATGGTCATGTCTATATATAATGTGCACAAATATGGCCACTTGCACTGAGTTGTAGTATTGTGATTGAGTTTCCTCTTGTGGTTTTAGAGTATAATTTTCTGCAAAATCCACAACTGATACTATTGTTCCAACTAGAAATGTGTTCTTGCATATGCGAAACTATCCATCAAGCCATTGGGCATGTTGGGAATGTTTCACATATTTTGGAACAATATGAGTTTTAAACTCACTAATAAATGCATTCACACTATTTTGTTCTGTAATCAATTCTAAACGTTTCCCCATCTTTCCATCCTTTAGAGGGTATTCTATATTTTTAAATCTCCTAACAACAACCATTTTTTGTCCAAACTCAGATGAAACATGTTCATGCAAACATTCACCTATCGAAGAATAGTTCCCACATAAATTGCAAAGGCCATAAATGCATGAACTGGAAAGAAATAATTGTTCATTAGGTGGTTTACAAAATAAACTTCCAATAAAATCTTTTATAGTTTCAGGTGGAACATAAACACCACAATCCTGCACAAGATCATTACCATGCAACATACAATGTATATATCGAAAAACATCATAATAGTAACGAAACTGGACATGAGTTTTACAACAACAAGATATTCTTTGTTTATTGATTTTAACATACCAGGGTTTGCATTTTTCAAATGATCTTTGACTAATTCGTAAATTCATTAACACAGATTCATCACTAAATTTTTTAAAGAATTCAGTTTGAGTCATGTCAAGAAGATGTTTTGGATGAGGATCACAAATTTTTGATCCCACCCTTAACTTTAAAACATCTCTAGCATTTGATGAAACTCTAGTGTTATCATGCCAAAATTTTGCAATTAATTGTTTAGTTTCATCATTTAATTTCATGTCCGACCTTTGAAGTCTACCACTAAAACTCCAACAATGGTTTAGTGGATCAATTTCAATTGTGTCTCTTCTTTTGGCTGCTCTTGACAAGGTTCTACGATGTAAGTTCAAATAGCCACTTATATCACTTAACATTCTTTTACTGACAATCATTTTGTCAACTATAGTTGTAACTCTACGTGCTGCATTCTTATCTTTAGATCGACTTGTTTTTCCTATAGAATCGATGGCACTGGCAACAGTAGATACAACTTGCTTATATGATTCATCTTTTCTTTTTGGTTTTGCATAAATACCTATTTTTTTCATGACTTTACGCATTTTTAACATTTTTATTAATTGTAGCATTAATTGACATTGGAATCCTAACTTTTTATTATAGAAAAATTGTTTATATAATCTGTTCGCATGTGTTCTGATTTGTCTCCAAGAAACTAACCCATTAAGATTATCTAGCACATTGCTATCAATAGTAAACAAATTACATTCATTTTCTTTCAGAGAGGGTGGTGTAATATTTTCAATTTTTATTTCTTTTCGTATTGGTGTATGAAATTTATATCCAGCTTCATTTAAATCAGCAATTTGATTGGCATCATAGTCATCGGGATTTAAAAACATACCAGGATTCGCATCCACATCAACATTTGCATCAACAGTCATACCCGTGTGTGGTTCTACATTTCTTGCATCCATCATGATGTCTTCAATGGTCTCATCTACAACGGGCACTGAACGAGATGCTTCAGAAGTGTTATTCAATTGTCGTTGTTGTGATCTTTGATCTCTTTGGCATTTCGCCTCCTTCTCTCTTTGTGCTTGAATTTCGTCCACTGTCATTGTCCTATTTTTTTCTTTTGACGTTGCTTAGAACCCATTTTTACAAACTCGTCTTCAAAAAATAATATCTTTTTATTGAGTTCTTCAAAAAATTGTGTAAAAAATATTAAAAAGTACTGCCAAATGATGTAAAAAATCTTTATCAGTACGAATTTCAATGATAGTGTGGTAAATCGATGCAATCTATCTTTTTTTTTACAGTAACGGTTATTTAGAAACGGGGGCCCGTTATTAAATCCAACCGGCAAAAAATGAAACGGGCCCCCATTTTAGAAATGAGCCCCCGTTTCTAAAACGGGGGCCCGTTATGTAAAATTTGAATTCACAACCCGCCACTTGCCTTGGGATTAGGCCCGGGATAGGCCTGGGATGGCCACACCTGAGACATGAACCTGCAAATTCAAAGCTCCATGAATGAAAGCACAAATATGATGAAATGAAATAGTTTACGTGCCTCTAATCAGAGAATTTTTATACGAAATTGAAACCCATTTCAGATTATACTGTCTAGATTCTAAATATGCAAATTAATTTAAAAATTGATTATTTTAAGTATTTTTCATTTAATTTATACTAAATCAGGTCCATAAATTTGAAATATTAACTAATTTTCTTAATTTAATAACTTTTTTATTTTAATGAATTTTGAAAAAATTATTATATGTCATCAATCTACACAAAATTCTTTTCAATTTAAAAAAAAAAAATTCAAAAAATGCTAAGTTTACGTCAAATTATGTGGGTCGTACATGTCAAATTTTTAAAAAGATAATTACGACCATTAAAAAATTAATTAAAAAAAAAATATTTGAAAAAAAAATACAAAAAAATATGCTCATCAATCTTCAGTGTGTTACAAACCATTTCCCAAAACAGTTTGAGAAAATAATTTTAATTGTGTCAAAAAGTGTGGGTTGTCATAGTAGTTCAGGTTCGGGCTTTGCTCCCCAATATCAAAACTGTAGCTTCTCTTTAATATTATCCATTTCCTATAATATCAATTTATACACATGCCTAATGTATTGTTAAAAAAAAAAAAGAATTAAAAAAATCATGTTTCAACAATCACCTTTGTATGATCTTTTAATCATTTTTTTTAAAAAATCTAATAATATTCTTAAATATATTAGAAATTTCAACCACTTTATTAAGGGTATTCCCTAAAAGAATTCAAATTGGTTGAATATTATTGACAATAATGTCACACAAAATATAATAATAATAATTAGACTAATAATTTAATATCAATTGTAGAAGATTTTGATTCATTATATTTTTAATCATTTAAGGATTTTTTTATGACTTATTCTATTAATGATATCATTGTCTTCATTTTCAATGCTACTTATTGAATGCACTTTGTCTTATTTAAATACACATAAATAATTATTTATTTATTGATAATAGAGAGTAGACTGAATTACAAAACAATTAAATTTGTGTCAACAATTCATGCCAGCCTTCTAAGTATGTATCCACATCAGAGAGTATGTAAAGATTAGGGTATTGACATATGGGTTTATACAAAATACCGGTCAACATATACAAAAAGATTATACAGTCCTAAACCGTGATATATGCGAAACATATACAGGCCTATGCAGCTAAAGAGGCATATACAAAAGACTATCCAACTATATACATCCATAATGAGATAAATTTGTGCTAGATCCAAGCAGTCCATTCGAAGGGGCCTTCTATCCAAACCAACCTCCGACCATCCAACATTCCGACAGAGTGTACCATTTGCCGGCAAACCAGCTGTCCATTTCCTATGATTTTCTCCATAAGAGCATCCATGATTCCAGAGAAATTATAAAGGGGGTTCTTTCTGCATTCATTCTCCCCCAGGTATAGCCATGAGAGAGCTCACAGATAAATATTATTGTATGCCCATCGGTAAGGAACCTACAAAATTTCTCCTTATTCAGCCTGATAACCATAGTAACCTGCGAGAAGATAAAATGAAACCCGAGTCTACGAAAAGACTCAATAAGGGCCCTTTCTTCCCCTTGAAATATTTCTATATTCCTAATTCTCCATAGATGCCAAAGAATTTCACAAGATAACACATTCCAAAAAAGATTAGTGTCTTTCTTAATGCCTTTAATAAATCCAGTAACAACATCAAGTATGTTAATATACATCGGTTTAATCAAACAAAAAATAAGCCAAAATTCCTTACTAATAATACAGTCAAAGAAGATATGTCTACTGGAATCCTTAACTTTACAAATATTATAAAGATCTTCTTTACTATAATCAAATCTAATAGGCAGTTTATCAAGCATTAACAACCATCTAAAAGTTTTCTTTTTAGGAGCCAGAGGAGAGCTCCAAAGAGCCTTAAATATTTTGCCCCATTGAGCAGGTGATAATTCCGAGTACCAAATAATATTAACATGATTAAGAATATCAACATTATATGATATAGTTTTATAGATAGAAATTAATTTCACATTACAGAGTGGGCTGCCATCAGCCCATGAGAAGGATACAAACCTGTCTTCATTCACATTGCATCTTTTAGGAAGCTGCAAGAGATCACATGCATTGTACATAATGTCTTATGGTCTTTTATTAGACAAAGGAAGCTGATATTTGCTGGAAAGACCATCCCATGAGATGAGAGCACCATTAACAATAATATCTTTAAGACAACAAATACCTTTGTTGGCCCATTTCTTGGCCGAACATCCTTGAGTGAGATCGAGGGGTTTACCATTGTGGGCTAAGTTCCACCAGATTGATCATTCCCCACAGACTTGGTTATCGGGACTGATCCAATTTTTGCGAATACTAAACCTAACGCTCTCCCATGCCTTCCAAATAGATTTAAAGACAGCAGAGCCTGTGGTAGAGACTGAGAAGGTTCCAGCTAAAAGGTCACTAATAGGAAGGGATTTCCAGGATTTAGCCTTCTTGGGAACACCCAGTCTGACGTTGTTCCGAATGAGTACTTTCCAAGGTTCATTGCCTTCCAATGAATGGAAGATCCATTTAGCAACAAGTGCAGTCCCTTGCACTTTAAGATCCTAAACATCTAGTCCTCCAATAGTCTTGTCCATACAACAGCAATTCCATTTGACTGAGTGAGGTTTTCTTTGACCTCTACCATCGGACCACAAAAAATATCTGATTATCTTCTACAACTCATTGATTTGATAATTAGTAAACATCCATACAGAGGCATAGTAGATACTATAGGCTAACATAATCTTTTGCCAAACTTGTACTCTCCCGGCCAGCGAGAGGTAGAGTTTGTTCAATTTGGTAAGTTTGCTGTCAATCTTGACCTTAATCCATACCCACATATCTTTGAGGCAAGGAGAGATTGTGAAAGGAATCCCGAGGTATCTGAAAATTGTGTTAGGTCCTCCCCATTGAAACCCATAGGTGGAGAGACAATTTGGTGGCCCCTCAGACTAACTGAGTATAGTAGATTTGGTTTGGGAAATCTTTTCCCTTGAAGCATCACAGAACAAGGTGAGGTTGGGAGATAAAGCACTCAAGTTTTCCTTGGACAGTTCAAAGAAAAGTGTAGTGTCATCTGCAAACTGAATGTTAAGCAATTTAGAATTATTCAAAAGGGAGATCCCTCTAACCCTTGGGGAGAGAGAGTTATCCCTGAGAAGGTAAAACAGAGCGTCAGAGGATATTACAGAGAGAGTAGGGGATAGTGGGCACCCTTGCCGAATAGATCTACTAAGCTTGAAGGGCTACAAGATCAACCCATTAACTTCTACCTGGGAATGAGCATCCCTAAGGAGTACCTGAACATATTGAGAGAAAACCTCAGGGAAACCAAAAGATTTAAGCATCATGGAAATAAAGATCCATTCAATCCTATCGTAAGCCTTTCCAAAGTCCAATAGAAACATGACCACCTTTTGATCCGAAAGTCTAGCCAACTCCATAGCCTCACAACTGGTAATGAGGTTCTCCAAGGTGTATCTCCCTTTAATAAATGCAGTCTGAGTGATACAAATAAACTTAGGAAGGATATTTTCAAGTCTAATAGCAATCATCTTCGCAAGGATCTTAAAGGATACATTAAGTAGTGTAATAGGACGCGACTTTTTGATAAGAGCCTTCTCCCCTTCTTTAGACAAGTTTGATATGGCCTCTATTAATGTCAGCACCCAGAGACCCTGTCTTAGTAGATTCCTTATATACCTCTAGTAAGTTATCCACAATCCAGCTAATATTAGCCTTATAGAACTCATTGGTAAGCCCATCCGGACCGAGGGCTTTACCATTATGCAAATATTTGATGGCTCCTTTTATTTCCTCACCGGAGAGAGGCCTACTAAGAGTCTTACCTTCTTGAAGAGAGAGAAGCTTGGGGAAAAGAGTCCGACATTTGTCTTTAGCAAGCATGGATGCAGGAGAATCCTCTTAGGAGAACAACATCTTGTAAAAGAAAGAGTTCATCCATGATCTCTTATTATTCAGAGACTTCCCTGCTGTCCACCCACAACATTTCTATCTTCTCCTTGAACTGTTTTTGGTTAACAAGGTTGAAGAAGAATTTACATCCTTTATCTCCTTGAGACAACCACAACATCCTACCTCTAGTCCTGGCTACCATGGCTCTAACATGCTGAAATTTCCCGAGTTTATCTCTAGCCACTTACACCAAGTGGGTAAGATGTGAACTGTTGGGGTCTCTTTGAATGTCTTACTCTGCCTTATGCATATCAAAGGAGAGGATAAGCTCCATCTGTCTAGCATCCTTGGCCTACTTCTTACCAATGGTACAAAGAACCTTCTGCTAGTCAGACATTGAGGTATTCCACCTATTAATATTAGAGATATCTTGAGAATCCCATTTATTGAACAATCTTACAATATGAATAACACCCAAAACATCATGGTCCTACAATAATTTACTGTTAAGGATGAATTTGCCACCACTTTTGTTATCCGTCTTGTTAGAACTTCTGAAAACAATATTGGCAAAAATGGGGTGAGGGTCAGATACAGAAGAAGGCCTCACAATCATCGGGCACCCTTGTTGATCCGGGACAAAGGATAAGGCATCCTTGTTGGTTTAGAATCTGTCCAATCTAGAGAAAATCCCGTTTCTAGCTTTTTGATAATTGCACCAGGTAAACCATATTCCCTTATAGGGTTGTTTTAAACCTTCCAAGGGGTCAAAGAGTCTCTTAATGCTTTTCAGTCTTACCCAATCTAACTTCTCTTCCCCTTTCCACTCAACATTGGCTCCCCCTAACTTATCTTCCTTGTGTTCAACCATGTTAAAGTTTCCCCCAAGGACCTAGGGGATATCTGGAAGTGATGCAAGCCATTTCCAGAGGTCAGATCTATCCCTATAATCATTGAGAGTGTACATAGTGCAAAGCCCAAAGGAAGAGTCACCATGCTCAAAGGTGATCCATACAACCCTATTGCAGGAAGAAATTATGCTAGAGTCTTAGTTCTCATAGTAGTTGGTTTGAGCTTTGCTCCCCATTATCAAAACTACAGCTTCTCTTTAATATTATCCATTTCCTATTATATCAAATTATATACATGCCTAATGCATTGTCCCAAAGAAAGGAAGAATTAATTACTAAACCACTCCCATTTGACTCCCATTTGGCAAGAATTAAGATCCTAAAGGCCTAGTCCTCCAATAGTCTTTTCCATACAAAACCACTCCCATTTGACTGAGTGTTCTTTTCTTTGACCTCTACCATCGGACCACAAAAAATCTCTGATTATCTTCTGCAACTCGTTGATTTGATAATTACTAAACATCCATACAGAGGCATAGTAGATACTATAGGATGACATAATCTTTTGACAAACTTGTACTGTCCCAGCCAGTGAGAGGTACTGTTTGTTCCATTTGGTAAGTTTGGTGTCAATCTTGCCCTTAATCCACACCCACATATCTTTGAGGCAAGGAGAGATTGCGAAAGAAATCCCCAAGTATCTGAAAATTGTGTGAGGTCATCCCCATTGAAACCCATAGGTGGAGAGCCAATTTGGTGGTCACTCAGACTAATTGAGTATAGTAGATTTGGTTTGGGAAATCTTTGCCCGTGAAGCATCACAAAACAAGGTGAGCTTGGGAGATAAAGCACTCAAGTTTTCCTAGGAAAGTTCAAAGAAAAGTGCAGAGTCATCTGCAAACTGAATGTTAATCAATTTAGACTTATTCGAAAGGGAGATCCCTCTAACCCTTGGGGAGAGAGAGTTATCCCTAAGAAGGTAAAATAGAGCATCAGAGGCCATTACAATGAGAGCAAGGGATAGAGGGTACCCTTGCCGAATAGATGTACTAAGCTTGAAGGGCTACGAGATCAACCCTTTAACTTCTACCTAGGAATGAGCATCCCTAAGGAGTACCTGAACATATTGAGAGAAAACCTCACGGAAACCAAAAGCTTTAAGCATCATGGAAATAAAGCTCCATTCAATCCTATCGTAAGCCTTTCCAAAGTCCAAAAGAAAAATGGCCACCTTTTGATCCGAAAGTCTAGCCCACTCCATAGCCTCCCAACTGGTAATGAGGTTCTCCAAGGTGTATCTCCCTTTAATAAATGCAGTCTGAGTGATACAAATAAACTCAGGAAAGATATTTTCAAGTCTAATAGCAATCATCTTCATAAGGATCTTATAGGATACATTAAGTAGTGTAATAGGATGCGAATTTTTGATAAGAGCCTTGTCCCCTTCTTTAGATAAGTTTGATAAGGCCTCTATTAATGTCAGCACCCAGAGACCCTGTCTTAGTAGCTTCCTTATATACCTCTAGTAAGTCATCCACAATCCAGCTAATATTAGCCTTATAGAACTCATTGGTAAGCCCATCCGGACCGAGGGCTTTATCATTATGCAAATATTTGATGGCTCCTTTGATCTCCTCAACCGAGAAAGGCCTACTAAGAGTCTTACCTTCTTGAAGAGAGAGAAGCTTAGGTAAAAGAGTCCGACATTGGTCTCTAGCAAGCATGGATGCGGGAGAATCCTCTGAGGAGAACAATATCTTGTAAAGAAAAGAATTCATCCATGATCTCTTCTTCTTGAGAGACTTCCCTGCTGTCCACCCACAACTTTTCTATCTTCTCCTTGAACTGTTTCTGGTTAAGAAGGTTGAAGAAGAATTTAGATCCTTTATCTCCTTGAGACAACCACGACATCCTACCTCTAGTCCTGGCTCCCATGGCTCGAACATGCTGAAGTTTCCCGAGTTTATCTCTAGCCACAACCACCAAGTGGGTAAGATGTGAATTTTTGGGGTCTCTTTGAATGTCTTACTCTGCCTTATGCATATTAGAGGAGAGGATTAGCTCCAGCTGTCTAGCATCCTTGGCCTTTTCTTACCAATGGTACAAAGAACCTTCTGCTAGTTAGACACCGAGGTATTCCGACTAGTAATATTAGAGATATCTTGAGAATCCCATTTATTGAACAATCTCGCAATATGAATGGTAGCCGAAACATCATGGTATTGTAATAATTTACTGTTAAGGATGAATTTGCCACCACTTTTGTTATCCGTCTTGTTAGAACTTCTGAAGACAATATTGGCAAAAATGGGGTGATGGCCAGATAGGGAAGAAGGCCTCACAATCATTGGGCACCCTTGTTGATCCAGGACAAAGGATAAGGCATCCTTGTCGGTGTAGAATCTGTCCAATCTAGAGAAAATCCCGTTTCTAGCTTTTTGATAATTGCACCACGTAAACCATATGCCCTTATACGCTTGTTTTAAACCTTCCAAGGGGTCAAAGAGTCTCTTAATGCTTTTCAATCATACCCAATCTAACTTCTCTTCCTCTTTCCACTCAACATTGGCCCCCCCTAACTTATCTTCCTTGTGTTCAACCATGTTAAAGTCTCCCCCAAGGATCCAAGGGATATCTGGAAGGGATGAAAGCCATTGCCAGAGGTCAGATCTATCCCTATAAACATTGGGAGTGTACATAGTGCAGAGCCGAAAGGAAGAATCACCATGCTCAAAGGTGACCCATACAACCCTATTGCAGGAAGAAATTATGCTAGAGTCTTAGTTCTCATAGTAGTTCTGGTTTGAGCTTTGCTCCCCAATATCAAAACTATAGCTTCTCTTTACTATTATCCATTTCCTATTATATCAAATTATATACACGCCTAATGCATTGTCCCAAAGAAAGCAATAATTAAAAAATTCATGTTTCAACAATCACCTTTGTATGATCTTTTAATCAGTTGTTTTTTAAATCTAATAATATTCTAAAAGATATTAGAAATTTCAACCACTTTATTGCGGGTATTCACTAAAAGAATTCAAATTGGTTGAATATTATAGACAATAATGTCACACAAAATATAATAATGTTAATTAGACTAATAATTTAATTTAATTTGTAGAAGATTTTGATTCATTATATTTTTAATCATTTAAGGAATTTTTTATGACTTATTCTATTAATGATATCATTGTCTTCATTTTCAATGCTACTTATTGAATGCACTTTGTCTTATTTAAATACATATAATTAAAATATTTATAAATTTAAATTATTATTTGAATTTTCTTTACGAAATAAAATGAATCTATAAAGTAAATAATACATGGGATAATTAATTTGAAGCACAATGAAAATTTGGTAGGATGGATTCGTTCTTTGATTTGCAATTTTTTTTACAAGAACACTAATATGATCAAATCGAGGTTATGCACGATCTACTACTGTATTTATATCTAGAATATGTTGGAATGAAGGAACATTGAGGGGGGAGCGGGTGGGTGGATCAGTGTTCTGCAAACTTTGATATTATTAATCTGTTCCTTTAACCATTTAATGCATTTAATCAAAATAAACATGCAAGAACATAAAATGAACAAACACAACACCATAGTACAAGGATTTTATATGTGGAAGCCGTGTTAGGGGAAAATCCACGGTAGGGATGAACCCACAAAATGAGTATACTCAAATAAAGGTTTCACAATGGCAATGCACATGCATTTAGGCATACTGCTTAGAGCTCACTTCTCAAAAGGAGGGTCATTGCCTAAAAAATCATTAACAAAAGATAACTGAAATGTCCGAACTGAAGAACAACATCTACAAATTCCCAAGTAGAGTTTCGTTTAATTACGAAACACTGATTTCTTACACTTTATCTCTTACTTCTCTGTCAGGTTGTTCATCTATGAATTTGAAGCATAGATATCTATCCCGCGCATGTGAAACTGCGCACAATCGATCACCAACACCTTTTTTTATGCTTAAAATGATTAAAAACATTGATTATATATATCCGCAACATGAAATCATATCCATCGCTAGTTGGCTCAAGAACACTTAGAATATTATTGAAACGTGTATGAACTGTGGAGTACATTCGAGCACAAATAGTAATGCGGACCAAAACAATTGCTCACACGTTATCAAAACTGTCGGCTAAACCTCTCGGATCACAAAACCAATCACCGAAACCGCTCGATCAAATCTGCACAACGATCAACTACACAAGTCGGCTTGTCCTAGACTGACGGACCGGAACCCGGTACTCAGAGGCTTGCATAATGCACACCAATCACCACCAGAGACCAAAACTCTGGAATAATATGTTCCAGACATCCATCTACCTTCCTTCAGATCCACAACATAAAATGGTAACCTGAAACGAAATCCCGACATAAATACTAAACACTGTCAGATGCTTTGTCCTAGGCTTGCCGAACTTAAGCAAATTACCAATAAAACTTCCGATATGATCAAATGAAGTTATGCGAATGGGATCACGGACTTGGGTTGCCATCAATGACAACACCTGATAACCTGTGCAGTGTCCCTTGCAAATAGAATATGTATTTGGTATTTACCAATAAATAGTAATTCTTGGTCAGTGCTAATAAGAAAAATAAAGGTCTTGCATTTGAATATGTATGGTTTTAAACAAAAAAGAACAAAGTACTTCTTGCATCATCAATTTTAGATTATATTTAACAAGATGACTTTTGTAAAGGAGAAAGAAAAAAAAACTGGAAGACATAAGCCTATAATTAAATTAAATTTGGCACAAATTTTACAGCACATTTGAGATTTAATTTGTAACGTATTTTGAAAGGAAGTAAATACCTTATAAAATCTGGAGGAGTAAGTCCATAAGATGCTCCTAAAAGAAGATCGTGCAAAAACTATTTGATATCTTCCGGTTTATGTTCAATAGTTTTAAAAGGGAGCATCGTTACATGTTTCATTAGAAAGATAAGCCTAAAACCAATGCAATTAATTTTATTATCGCATTATGACAACAACTTGCCAATTATTTGGCATGTAAATGGTAATGAAAAATCTATCCCACAATGCGAGTGTGTCTTGAAATGTTTGCAAGATCGCATTTTCCTGTTGAGAGGCAAAGTTGAAATGAACTCATCTTTAAGTCCTTTTTTCATTTGAAGCAAACATAAAGTGAGTGTGTTGGAGCACACTTAGGTTATAACTCACTCATGTTATAATTCACTCAAATGATTATGCACTTGCGTTATGTTTATTAGGGTACGAAGAAATGGCATGGTAACCTTTTAGTTACCCATCTTTTTGAAATTACCCATTACATGTAAGGGATGTAAATCACTATTTGTATTATTCGTGTTAACTTTTCCCTAGTGAAAATGTTTAATTGATCTTGTATTGTGTCATTCACTTGGTATAAGATATGAAGCTGCATGGTATCGTATTCTCATGTTGTAAGCACAAGTTGAATCATTTATATACATTGAATTATATATATTTAAAGAGGTTCATATTTTTTTAGATAGTTAAAATTCCCTTGCACATTTCAACCTAACATTTCTCACAATTTCATCAATTCACATCGTAATCCTTTACCAGATATTCACTAACTAACGAAAAACAATATTTAATTCTTTAGACCATCTTTCCTCACATATTAATTAGGAAAATCATACTTGTTTAATTAATTGAGATAGCTCCCCATCATAATTAGTTAATTAAATCATGTTTAAATGTTTACATTAACATTCCTTCATCACTAAGTAATTAGATGATTTATTCTATCTATTTAATTAGGGTAAGGCGCGTTCATCTCCTCATTTTAAGAATAAAATAATGCATTTCTACCTCAACACTGAAATGCAAAACACAATCTTTCACACATCCACACTCAATTCAAGTTCAATATTGATTATCCTCCTGTGAGGGACCCAGACGTGTGTAAATGTCCTCTCTCCATGCGAGACAAGTTTATCTCAACCCTTCATTTCACGATTTGATCGCCTTCATCCAATTACATTCTCTTCGGGCCTCAACTTTATTGCATCTCATTTCGCAATTACAATAAAGCTATTATCACTTACATTCACTTGATCTAATCATATACTCCATATTTGAATACTACTTATCCTTTCCCACATACAAGAAAATCCTAGACTCCAATCTAAGACATGATCTCTACCATCCATATCTTGACAAACTATCCAAATCTAGAGGTGCTTCAAAGATCGTTATTTTACTTGTCTATGGTCAAACAAGGTGGCATACATATCAACATTTTCATTATAACTAGGGATTGAGTATCTTCGGATTCTCAAATGAATGTAAAAGATAAATTAATTAATTAAATTCATTAGTGTGTAAAATAATACATCTAACTTCTCGAACTCTCATCATATTAATTGATATCTACTCATCTATTGTACCATTTTAAAAACGGAAAACTTAGTAATAACCATTGATATATTAAAGATTAGACATGGTCTCTATATTTTATTTTAAATTTTCTTTAATACATATTATAATTATTTAAATTTAAATTACTTATTATAAATAATTGAAATGCAAATGGAAAGAAATTGCCATGTTCATAGATAATATTCATTTGCTTGCCTACGCACATCTGAAGATATTCATTGTCCAGCTACAACATCGTATGAATTCTAATGAGAGTGGAGCGAGGAAGCTTCCAGAACAATAGTAAAACATTCAAAACGTGTGATGAGGATCCGCTCAATGTGATAAAGTGAGTCGGTAGGTACCTAGTAAAGTCCAAATGCTTTGGTAATTTTAACTGGTTTGTTGTTGTGGCGAATCTTTTGTTTTCTGTGCCTGCTTCGAAAGTCAGTCAATGAGAAAGGGCACGTTACTTTGACTAAACAATCAAAATCAGTTCACAAGAAAGATTAGTAATAGAGCTCTTGCAATTCACTCTATAAATACCATACATACATCTTCTCATACACAACACCACACCGAACGAACGAAGGCAAGCATTTCGAAGAAGAGTTTTTGTAGAAATCTTGAGATAAAGAGAAGAGAAGAGAAGATGGTGGCAGGAAGTTTCAGCATTGAAATAGAGTCTCCAGTGGAGGCAAAAAGGCTGTGGAAAGCAACTGTGGACACCCACAACTTATTGCCAAAGCAAGCACCAGGCCTCATATCGGGCATCACACTTGTTCAAGGTGATGGAGGAGTTGGTACCATTCGACACGTTAATTTCACTCCTGGTAAGTAACATTTAGGTTTGGTTTCACTATTCTAAACTTGCATCATGTTTAAGTTGTACGTCCCATTTTAACAGCTGAAGATATTGTTTTTCGATGAAGTTTTGAATCATAAGAACCAGAGACATTGTTACTAATAATACGATATGAAATTGTAATTGCTATTGCAGCCAACAAAGATTTTAGCTATATGAAAGAGAAAGTGGACTTAGTTGACGAGGCCAACCTGGTTTATGGTTACAGCCTTGTGGAAGGAGGAATGTTGGGGGAAAAGGTAGCGTCAGTAAGCCACAAGATTAAATACACCCCTAAACCAGGGGGTAATGGTGGATGCATTACCACATTTACCTGCAACTACGATAGCCTACCTGGTGTTCCCCAGGATGAAGCCAAAATTGAGGAGATCAAGGCCAACAACACTGGTTTGTTCAAGCAGGTGGAGGAATATCTTATCGCCAATCCCACTTTATACTGCTAAATGGAGTATCAAGATCTCAATGGCAGCAGTGTCAGTGTCACTTAATAATATCTCACACTGATGATGATAACAGGGAGGGTTGCACTATTTGTCAATGGCAGTTGTGCCACTTAGATATACTTCAATAGGAAGATGTATGTCCTAGGCCTGTTAGCTGGGTCTAACTGTAAAGCTTTCTCACTTTCTCAATGTTGGCTTAGATTTTGGGTTTCCAATTTCAGCCTCCTCGCAATTGATTAGAAAAAAAACTTTGTGTTTTTGCTGTAATAATGAGCTAAAGGTCGATGCTTTCTTTTAAGTGTTCAATTATGGTTTTACAATTTTGAAATAACTGTCAATCGAGCACTGTCATGGAGGTTAACTACCTTTCGATATAGAATGGAATGGTGATTTCTTCTCTGCTATTTTCATGGAAGCTTCTTTCCGGTAGAGATGCATTGTCCTTCTTTATTAAAATGCAGATTGTCTTGTGGGATTGTATTTTATTTGCTTCTCGACGAAAAATTGAACATAGAATTTTTGTTATCATTGTATAAAAGTGTTAATTGTTCATTGATGTTTTGTATCTATATTTGAAAATTGCCTCAACATACATACCTACATAAACATGAGAAATCTTAACACTAGTGTGATGTTTGATTTGCAAAACTAATTCCACAAAGATAAAATGTTCAGTTCTCTTCATTGATAGATGAAGAAAAAACCATGCAAAGTTGTTAAATATTTCATTCATCTGTAAGGAATTTACGCAAAGGCTTTCTCTGTAAAAGTTTTGGAACCTTTGTTTTCCATTGTATAGATCTTTCTAATACACTCTTTGACAATAGCTCCTGCAACTAAAAGAAAATATAGCCAAAATTAAAACATTTATTTTCTATACCACATAATCATGAATAGTTTCTCGTACATAGAATTTTTGTTACCATTATATAAATAATTAACTGTTCGCACTATAATAATATTCTACCCAACCTTTGAGCATGCGTTATTATTAATACACACGTCAGAATTGATTTGTGAATTCATTACAATACTTTGGAATCATTGATATTTTTTAATCTACATTTGAAAATTGTATGCACATACCTACATCAACATGAGAAATATTACGAGTGTGAAATTTGATTCGCAAAGATAATCTCACCAAGGTAATTTTTTATCATAAAATATTCATAACATTTATATTGAAATGAAAAAAAAAAAGAAACAAAAGGTTAAAAGGAGATGGAGAACAACGACGGCGCTAGGGTTTCAAACATAGGCGGTGTTGTAGAAGCTGTTGAGGAAGGAGAGGGAGACGGTGAGAGCGATGGAGATGGCCCTAGTTGTTGGGTCGTTTCCTGGTGCCTCTCCCTTCTGTTTTCTTTATGCATCCCTTCGATGCCATGTGGGGGATTTTTTTGTGCCCCATTTTTGTCTGGACGGGTGTTTTACATGTGGTAGTTGTGGGAGCTTTCCCTATTCCGTGTAGATTTGTTGGTGCCATTTCTCAGACTGCTTGCCCTAAGGCTTTTTTTTTGTGCTTGGTTTTGGTGTTGCGTGGTACGTGGGGATTTTGTCCTCTTTTTTAGGTGCTCCCCGTACCTCTTTTTGGACAATGCGTTGGTGGTTGGTGAAAGGTGGGAGCGACGAGAGCGATGTTGGAATGCTTGTGGCTGAGGATGTCGAAGTTGCGAGAGACTTCGCCCTTTTCTGTGTGGTCTCTTTTTCTGCTCCTATGGCCGTTCTGGGTGCTTGATGATTTGTACTGATTATAGTGAGGCTATTGAGGGTTTCTTCCTTCGGTTTTGGTATTTGTTTTGTGAATTTGACCCCAAGTTCTAGAATCTTTGTTTCTAATTATTTTTTTATGAAGATATTTCTTGTTTTCTTTGGCGTGTTTGTGGCCTGGTTGCCTTCTGGGCCCGTTTTCACTATTGGATATTGGGTAAGGGGTTTTGATCTTCTTCTGCTCACTCGTGGATATCCTATCGAGGTGATGTTCCTTTTGAGTTTATCTTTTTAGGCTTCCCAAAGCTCAAGGAAGTGGGTCTCCATGGTTTTCTTGTCTATCATGTTTTAGAGTCGCTTCCTGGTGAATGTTTTGTCTCTCCCTTTCTCTCGATCTTTGTTTCTCCTATTGAGGTGGAGAACCCTTGGTTGGACTGGGTTATGTATCTCTATTGGCTTCCTTGGTTCTCTTCTACTCTTTTTTTTTTGGGGTGAAGCTATCTCCTATAGAAGTGGAGATGTAGGATGCAGGTGATTTTGAGAGGTACTACATGGTTGGATTCCCTGCTTAGTTTTAGTTGCTCCTATGTAGGTGGAGATCTTGGACTTTGGAGGGATCTTCTATTTGTTTGATGGTTCAGGGTGCCATTGCAAAACCCTTTGTGATGGTTTGGGGATCCCATCAGAACCATTTGTTCTTTCTTTTCTGTATGTGTTTGGCTATCTGGAAGAGCAAGTGTTTCCCTTACTTCAAAGGTTATGGGAGCCTTTTCAAAACCTAGTCACCTAGTTGTTTTTTATATGTTATCTTCTCATTTCACTGGGTCTTGAGGTTATGGGAGCCTTGCCAAAACCCAAGTTTCAGGTCTTCGTTCCTCTAGGAGTCTCCTATTTATCGACTTCTAGACCTTGAGGTTGTTCAAGCCAAATCTTTGATGCCCAATTGAGGTTATTTAGCTGATGGTTGGTCGTTGTTAATATTTATTATATTTTTTGAAGTGTTACATCTTGGGGTTTCGGATACCTGCTGATTCAAGAAGATGTCTCTAATCATTGGTACTATTCTAGGCACACTACTGTTTTCTTTTCTTCTTCATGTATTTGTGTTATTCACTAATCTTTTTCTTGGAGCTTACTCTACATCCATTAGGCCGAGTCAATTGATTTTGTGAGCCTTCTATTGACTTGCGTTTATTCCACAACTCTATTATTTTCTTTTTCTTTTCGTCTCTTGAAGTTTTCTTGTTTTCTTCAAGAGTCATATTAATCTTTTTTACCTCAAATTCCAAGGCGATTTTCTTGGTCTATTACGATGATAAGCCATTTAGTGGAATGTTGCCCTAAAGCTCAACATTTAGCATTTGGATCTCCATGCCTTGTGCTTGATATTGATTGCATAACTTATTGGAAGTATCTTTGGTCCACTTTGGTTAGACTACAAGGGCTACATTCCCACCCTCTCGATCAAACCTAGGGATGAAGATGGATAGTGCAAGTTTATGAAGGAAGGGGTCTAAATTGGAATAAAGCTTATGTGATCTTTTAAGTTTTGACAAATTATTGCGAAGGATGCAAAAGAATTTGAATATTTTATCCCAAAAATTGAATGTCTACTGCCTCAATCTAGCTCTCTGTATTATATCAAAATATAAAATATGTATAAAAGATGTTTATATTCTTATAGAATTGAGACTCTATTATTTCTATGAATATAAGCTCAGTTGTCCTTCAACAAATCAAAAAATATTTTAAATCCCTTTGGGATCGAGGGGCTCCTACCATGTATGCATAGAAAGTGGCATATCCATATGTGCCAGCAGACTGCCCACAAAAGCAGTTACAATCTTCGAAGTAATGGAAAATTCCAAACTGGGCATGGTTCAGATTTGCTCCTAAAAAATATTAAACGAAAAAATACCAACATTAAATAGTTTAATAAACTACATGAATTTATGTGTGATGCGAGTAGATTTGGTTATACACCGTATATTGTGTATGATTTTTTTCTAAAGAAAAAGTGTTTGGATGGATTAGGCTATTGCAATTCTGGCTCTTAGGTCCTACCTCAAGATCTCACCAGAGGGAGATTTGGGGATGGAATCCACAAAATAAACGTTTATAACCTCTCATCGTAGATCACTTATATCGTAACAAAATATTTTATTTCTTGTTCGCTGATATCTTCTTCCTGGGATCTTACTGCATATGCCACCGAAACCTCTCCTACAGCTTCGTTCTTCTGAGTCCATCAAACAAACCGGATTACTTTAGTATAATGAAACGAATTTTATTTGTTCTACATCAAATAATTACATAATTCATGGCATGACCAAAGATCACTTACTGCACCACCACGACACCCCATTTTAAAGACTCCAATGAAAGTGGTCATGCCCTCATACACTGAAAAATGACAGCGATGATGGTTATACGGATAAGGTGAGTTTGAATTTTCCTTTCCCATGGTTTAAAATCGTACAAGAAAATGTAATCTATTGATGAGAAACAATTATGGCACGATACAGATTCTGTGGGGGCTCCCCACATAGAATAGTTTGTTGGCTAATTATTTAATCCCATCTCATTTGAGATGCCATTGAATGATGAGTAGTTCGATAGGGAGAAGCTAACAAGCTCACACAATTAAGGATATATGAAGCAACACTACATGTAAATCATGGCATTAGTCTCTGGAATTTAAACGCCACCTACTATTCGCTCACTGATGGCCCAATACGGAGAAGTTGTGAGGCTGACAAATATTGTATAGTTTAAGATCGTGCCATGTAAAAATTTGTGATAAGAATTCAAAAGGTCCTAGATAAAATGTTGTAGTCAATCAACCAAGGGATCAAAATCTCGAGGATTTAAAAACAAAATTAAACTTAAAAAAAAATTCATGATGGTCAACAACAGGTATACTGTAGTTTTGGTGACCTGTGATGGATTATTTGTTTGCAAAGAAAGAATAGAAACATGAAATTAACCTTTAGAGGAGGGTAATGTATAATTGTTTTTACAGATCTTTAGACAATTACATAAACTTAATAGAAGTGAGCATAAATAGCATGCGATGCCACAACAAAGTGATTTACGTGGGGAAAGGTCTTTAGAGAGAAAAACCCCACACCCCGAAAGCCACCCAATATATTATTAAAGTATCGACAATAGATTACAATATAATTACAGAGCAAGCTTCTCACAGGAGTATCACCAATTGAGATCCTGAGGTAACTCAACACCTATCACGCCCTAATTATACATCACACTAAATAGTTGTAATACAATTCCGTTATAATATAGGTTTCCTTCTAGAGGGAAGAAAAGAACACCGAGTATGGACTGCTAGATCTATGGCCTATTGCTAAACACTCAAGATTCGAAATTATTTTAATCAAGTTTCCACAATCCATTAGTTAATTATCATCCCGTTTTCTAAAGTTTGATTGTGTCTTTGTTTTTTGCATCAATATTTCGGATCACACTCTGTGATCCATCACCAGATGTATGAGAGTGTCAAGAGATGTATGGGATTGTCACGATCAATTTTTTTGCATATCTTGGCAGTCTCATACATCCTGATGATGGATCATAGAGTGTCATCTGAAACCAAGATTTACAATAACGACTGATACATAAAATGCGGCTTTATCAATTATCAAGAGTTCTAGAATTGCTTCCATAGCACACAAAATGCACCGGTAGGAAAAATCGAGCATTCCTTATCCAACACTCTAAATGTACTTGAACGCTTCTCTTTTATTCACCCATCTAAATGCATCGTTAGAATGTTCAACACTCTAAATGCACCAGTACGATATTCAACACTCTAAGCACACCAATACAATTTTCCTAACAAATCTTCCACTTGTTGAATGCCTTTCAAGAGGGACGAGAGGGGTTCCAACATCATTATTTAATCACTAGGGGTTGAGAGCCCCATAGACTCCGAACACCATCTGAACTTCTCTATGCTCATAGCCTTAGTTAAAGAATCTCCAACATTGATCAAAGTCTCCACTTTAACCAACTTCACCCTACGATTCTCGACTATATCCATGATAAAGTCATGCTAAACATCAATGTGCTTGGTCCCGACATGAAATGTCACGTTCTTATCTAGACATATCGCACTTTGATAATCGCAATAAATTATCCATACACCTTGTCTTATTTCAATGTCTGAATACAATCCATTAAGACAAACGACTTATTTACAAGAGCGAGTAGCTACCATATACTCTGCTTCAGTAGTAGAAAAGGCAACCACATCCCATCTCTTACTTGTCAGACTAATTGCACCACCAGATAAAGTAAACACAAAAGCACCATTGGATATTCTGCTTTCAACATCACTTGCCTAGTCTGAATCCACATAACCATGAACATCAATGGAAATCTTGTCTCATACCAAATTACCATGATAAAACAAAGAATATTTTGGGGTGCCCTCCAAATATCTGAAGACCTTTTCAATTGCATCCCAATGAATTCTGCCAGCATTAGACATATATCTCCAAAGAACTCCCACTGCTTAGGAAATGTCCGATCTAGTACAGACCATATCATACATCAATCTTCAAACTGCGCTCTGGTAAGGCACTCTGCTCATGTCTTCCATCTTTGATGGGGATGCAGGGCAATATGAAAATGGAGAATTTTATTCCAACTGTAAAAGGAACACATAATGGTATAGAGTGGTGCATGTTGAACCTCTGTAAGATTGAATTGGCATACTTAATCTAGCCTAGCCATAACTTTTTGTTCACTCTATCTCTTGTAATCTCCATCCCAAGAATGTGTTTTTTCGTACCAAGATCTTTCATTTCAATTTTAGCAACAAGCTGAGACTTTAGTTCTGAAATCATACCTTTCCCTTTACCAATGAATGACATATCGTCAACATATAATGCAATGCACAGGAAATGATCACCATCAAAGTTATAATAAACATAGTGATATGACTTATAACCCTCAAAACCCAAACTCAAAACACATGTATAAAATTTTGGGTACCACATTCTAAGACGAGGTTCGAGGCCAAACAAATAATTCTTCAATTTTCCAACCAAATTACTTTTACCTTTTATCACGCAATGCTCTTGCTGCATGTCATATGAATTTCCTCCTGAAAATCATCATGAAGGGATGTAGTTTTCACATCCATTTGCTCAACCTTTAAATTATAAGCATCAGCGGTAGAAAGAAAAAATATAATGGCTTTTATTTTCATAAGAGGAGAAAATATCTCACCATAACCAATTCCCTCAACCTCACAGTAACCATTCGTAACCAAGCGTTCTTTATAATTCTCAATACCTCCATTTGAACCAATCTTTTTCTTGAAATCCACTTACAACCGACGGGTTTTCATCCTTCAAGAAATGGTACAAGATCCCATGCATCATTCCTTTTCAAAGCCACCATTTCATCATCAATAATAACCTTCCAAGATTCTTCATCATTCATACCTAATCCCTCTTCTAGAGATGTAGGTTCATCCACATTAGTATTCAAAGAAATAAGAAACTGCAAACACTAGGTCAACACCTTTCAGATGGTTGTCTGTGGCTTGTAGACCTTAAAACAAGCTTGGTTGGTTGTCTATGTCTATGTTTTCCATCTTAAAAATAAAAACGTCTTTTTAGCTACTAATCAATACATTTTTAGAAAACTTAATTGATGTGTCTCCAAACCATTTTATGCGCCGATTCCTATTTTGAAAAGAGAAACTTGATTATTTTAAACACAAAGCATGAAAGAAAATAACATACATGTAAAAATTTTCATGATTCGAAATGTAAAATACAATAGAATAGTTTTGATTAATAAAAGAAAGAGAGGGCCTATACCCATTTACATAACCAGGAGGAGCTCACAAGAAGTGAAACCCCCAGACACCAAAAAAGGGAACACCCCTTTTTTGAGAAGCAATCCAGAAGAAAAAAGAACCCAAAAGGCGGGAACAAGGGTCCCAAACTCTTAGCAGACTTACACTCTCACATTCTATAAAAAGAGGGGTTTTGGAGAGCACCCCAAACCATAATCCTAAATGAAAACCCTTGCATTGGCCAAAAAATAAAGAAAATAAAAAACTAATAGAGTGTAAAAAACTAACAGAGTGTTTTGGAAGGCACCCCACAACCTAAAAGGAACACCTAGCCATTCCTGTAGAGCAAAAAACAATCTTGAATGGACTAGCCCAAACATGTTCAAAGGCACCTTGATGGAACACCTGATATCATAAATAAAAAGGGAGAAAATATCAGAGAGAAGGATAACTCGGGAAGAGACCATAGCCAGAAACCGAAAGAATTGGAAAAAAAGAGATCCTAGAACCTACCGTTTGCACAAGATCCTAAAGGAAAGCGACAAAGCCATAAACCATGGGGAAGTAGGGAGTGAAAGTAGAAGTCCCCCATGAATAAAACAACCTCTAGAAGCAACAAGGATCCAACATTATAGAAGAATAACGAAGAATAGAGCCTTCTTTGATTAGGCACCCGCAAGGTATCCGGGGCCCACAACATCCATTCTAGTTCCACCCACCGCAGCATGAGGAAACTCTTTGCCAAAGGAAAATGTGCCTTTACGAACAACAAAGACAACGTGCTACCAACTCACAACATAAAAATAATCCTTGAAGAACACAACACCTTCAAGGCCAACCACCAAAAAGTTACTAGAAGGTGAGAGTCAAATAAAACTTCCAAACCCCGAACCAAGTAGGAAAGGAGGATTGAGAGACAACAACACAAAAATAAGAAAGAAGAAGCCCTTCCTAATGAATCCCTAGCATCAAAAGACACCACCATCTAAAGAAAACAACCGCCCTTCGTAGGACCAAAAGCACATAATACAGGAGTCCACGACACAGAGAAGTAGCAACCTGCTAAGTTGATATTGTAGGGTAATGTACATCCCCCATGATTTTCAACACCTACTACGTTGGTCTTCGATTCTCTTTTTCCATCCTTCTTCATTATTTCCACGAAGCTTGAGAGAAGTAGCAAATCTTCCACTTGGGTCTAATTTTTAGATGGTGTACTACATTTTTCCTCTGTTCACTTATCTTTTGTATAAGCTGATGCGCTTCACTTTGTAGATGATGATAGATATTAAGGGCTATAAGAATACTTATTTGGTGAATTCTCCCAGCAATCATACTAATACAACGTAGGAAGAAATTACGCCACAGTCTTAGTTGTCATAGTAGTTCAGGTTCGGGCTTTGCTCCCCAATATCAAAACTGTAGCTTCTCTTTAATATTATCCATTTCCTATAATATCAATTTATACACATGCCTAATGTATTGTTAAAAAAAAAAAAGAATTAAAAAAATCATGTTTCAACAATCACCTTTGTATGATCTTTTAATCATTTTTTTTTAAAAATCTAATAATATTCTTAAATATATTAGAAATTTCAACCACTTTATTAAGGGTATTCCCTAAAAGAATTCAAATTGGTTGAATATTATTGACAATAATGTCACACAAAATATAATAATAATAATTAGACTAATAATTTAATATCAATTGTAGAAGATTTTGATTCATTATATTTTTAATCATTTAAGGATTTTTTTATGACTTATTCTATTAATGATATCATTGTCTTCATTTTCAATGCTACTTATTGAATGCACTTTGTCTTATTTAAATACACATAAATAATTATTTATTTATTGATAATAGAGAGTAGACTGAATTACAAAACAATTAAATTTGTGTCAACAATTCATGCCAGCCTTCTAAGTATGTATCCACATCAGAGAGTATGTAAAGATTAGGGTATTGACATATGGGTTTATACAAAATACCGGTCAACATATACAAAAAGATTATACAGTCCTAAACCGTGATATATGCGAAACATATACAGGCCTATGCAGCTAAAGAGGCATATACAAAAGACTATCCAACTATATACATCCATAATGAGATAAATTTGTGCTAGATCCAAGCAGTCCATTCGAAGGGGCCTTCTATCCAAACCAACCTCCGACCATCCAACATTCCGACAGAGTGTACCATTTGCCGGCAAACCAGCTGTCCATTTCCTATGATTTTCTCCATAAGAGCATCCATGATTCCAGAGAAATTATAAAGGGGGTTCTTTCTGCATTCATTCTCCCCCAGGTATAGCCATGAGAGAGCTCACAGATAAATATTATTGTATGCCCATCGGTAAGGAACCTACAAAATTTCTCCTTATTCAGCCTGATAACCATAGTAACCTGCGAGAAGATAAAATGAAACCCGAGTCTACGAAAAGACTCAATAAGGGCCCTTTCTTCCCCTTGAAATATTTCTATATTCCTAATTCTCCATAGATGCCAAAGAATTTCACAAGATAACACATTCCAAAAAAGATTAGTGTCTTTCTTAATGCCTTTAATAAATCCAGTAACAACATCAAGTATGTTAATATACATCGGTTTAATCAAACAAAAAATAAGCCAAAATTCCTTACTAATAATACAGTCAAAGAAGATATGTCTACTGGAATCCTTAACTTTACAAATATTATAAAGATCTTCTTTACTATAATCAAATCTAATAGGCAGTTTATCAAGCATTAACAACCATCTAAAAGTTTTCTTTTTAGGAGCCAGAGGAGAGCTCCAAAGAGCCTTAAATATTTTGCCCCATTGAGCAGGTGATAATTCCGAGTACCAAATAATATTAACATGATTAAGAATATCAACATTATATGATATAGTTTTATAGATAGAAATTAATTTCACATTACAGAGTGGGCTGCCATCAGCCCATGAGAAGGATACAAACCTGTCTTCATTCACATTGCATCTTTTAGGAAGCTGCAAGAGATCACATGCATTGTACATAATGTCTTATGGTCTTTTATTAGACAAAGGAAGCTGATATTTGCTGGAAAGACCATCCCATGAGATGAGAGCACCATTAACAATAATATCTTTAAGACAACAAATACCTTTGTTGGCCCATTTCTTGGCCGAACATCCTTGAGTGAGATCGAGGGGTTTACCATTGTGGGCTAAGTTCCACCAGATTGATCATTCCCCACAGACTTGGTTATCGGGACTGATCCAATTTTTGCGAATACTAAACCTAACGCTCTCCCATGCCTTCCAAATAGATTTAAAGACAGCAGAGCCTGTGGTAGAGACTGAGAAGGTTCCAGCTAAAAGGTCACTAATAGGAAGGGATTTCCAGGATTTAGCCTTCTTGGGAACACCCAGTCTGACGTTGTTCCGAATGAGTACTTTCCAAGGTTCATTGCCTTCCAATGAATGGAAGATCCATTTAGCAACAAGTGCAGTCCCTTGCACTTTAAGATCCTAAACATCTAGTCCTCCAATAGTCTTGTCCATACAACAACAATTCCATTTGACTGAGTGAGGTTTTCTTTGACCTCTACCATCGGACCACAAAAAATATCTGATTATCTTCTACAACTCATTGATTTGATAATTAGTAAACATCCATACAGAGGCATAGTAGATACTATAGGCTAACATAATCTTTTTCCAAACTTGTACTCTCCCGGCCAGCGAGAGGTAGTGTTTGTTCAATTTGGTAAGTTTGCTGTCAATCTTGACCTTAATCCATACCCACATATCTTTGAGGCAAGGAGAGATTGTGAAAGGAATCCCGAGGTATCTGAAAATTGTGTTAGGTCCTCCCCATTGAAACCCATAGGTGGAGAGACAATTTGGTGGCCCCTCAGACTAACTGAGTATAGTAGATTTGGTTTGGGAAATCTTTTCCCCTGAAGCATCACAGAACAAGGTGAGGTTGGGAGATAAAGCACTCAAGTTTTCCTTGGACAGTTCAAAGAAAAGTGTAGTGTCATCTGCAAACTGAATGTTAAGCAATTTAGAATTATTCAAAAGGGAGATCCCTCTAACCCTCGGGGAGAGAGAGTTATCCCCGAGAAGGTAAAACAGAGCGTCAGAGGATATTACAAAGAGAGTAGGGGATAGTGGGCACCCTTGCCGAATAGATCTACTAAGCTTGAAGGGCTACAAGATCAACCCATTAACTTCTACCTGGGAATGAGCATCCCTAAGGAGTACCTGAACATATTGAGAGAAAACCTCAGGGAAACCAAAAGATTTAAGCATCATGGAAATAAAGATCCATTCAATCCTATCGTAAGCCTTTCCAAAGTCCAATAGAAACATGACCACCTTTTGATCCGAAAGTATAGCCAACTCCATAGCCTCACAACTGGTAATGAGGTTCTCCAAGGTGTATCTCCCTTTAATAAATGCAGTCTGAGTGATACAAATAAACTTAGGAAGGATATTTTCAAGTCTAATAGCAATCATCTTCGCAAGGATCTTAAAGGATACATTAAGTAGTGTAATAGGACGCGACTTTTTGATAAGAGCCTTCTCCCCTTCTTTAGACAAGTTTGATATGGCCTCTATTAATGTCAGCACCCAGAGACCCTGTCTTAGTAGATTCCTTATATACCTCTAGTAAGTTATCCACAATCCAGCTAATATTAGCCTTATAGAACTCATTGGTAAGCCCATCCGGACCGAGGGCTTTACCATTATGCAAATATTTGATGGCTCCTTTTATTTCCTCACCGGAGAGAGGCCTACTAAGAGTCTTACCCTCTTGAAGAGAGAGAAGCTTGGGGAAAAGAGTCCGACATTTGTCTTTAGCAAGCATGGATGCAGGAGAATCCTCTTAGGAGAACAACATCTTGTAAAAGAAAGAGTTCATCCATGATCTCTTATTATTCAGAGACTTCCCTGCTGTCCACCCACAACATTTCTATCTTCTCCTTGAACTGTTTTTGGTTAACAAGGTTGAAGAAGAATTTACATCCTTTATCTCCTTGAGACAACCACAACATCCTACCTCTAGTCCTGGCTACCATGGCTCTAACATGCTGAAATTTCCCGAGTTTATCTCTAGCCACTCCCACCAAGTGGGTAAGATGTGAACTGTTGGGGTCTCTTTGAATGTCTTACTCTGCCTTATGCATATCAAAGGAGAGGATAAGCTCCATCTGTCTAGCATCCTTGGCCTACTTCTTACCAATGGTACAAAGAACCTTCTGCTAGTCAGACATTGACGTATTCCACCTATTAATATTAGAGATATCTTGAGAATCCCATTTATTGAACAATCTTACAATATGAATAGCACCCAAAACATCATGGTCCTACAATAATTTACTGTTAAGGATGAATTTGCCACCACTTTTGTTATCCGTCTTGTTAGAACTTCTGAAAACAATATTGGCAAAAATGGGGTGAGGGTCAGATACAGAAGAAGGCCTCACAATCATCGGGCACCCTTGTTGATTCGGGACAAAGGATAAGGCATCCTTGTTGGTTTAGAATCTGTCCAATCTAGAGAAAATCCCGTTTCTAGCTTTTTGATAATTGCACCAGGTAAACCATATTCCCTTATAGGGTTGTTTTAAACCTTCCAAGGGGTCAAAGAGTCTCTTAATGCTTTTCAGTCTTACCCAATCTAACTTCTCTTCCCCTTTCCACTCAACATTGGCTCCCCCTAACTTATCTTCCTTGTGTTCAACCATGTTAAAGTTTCCCCCAAGGACCTAGGGGATATCTGGAAGTGATGCAAGCCATTTCCAGAGGTCAGATCTATCCCTATAATCATTGAGAGTGTACATAGTGCAAAGCCCAAAGGAAGAGTCACCATGCTCAAAGGTGATCCATACAACCCTATTGCAGGAAGAAATTATGCTAGAGTCTTAGTTCTCATAGTAGTTGGTTTGAGCTTTGCTCCCCATTATCAAAACTACAGCTTCTCTTTAATATTATCCATTTCCTATTATATCAAATTATATACATGCCTAATGCATTGTCCCAAAGAAAGAAAGAATTAATTACTAAACCACTCCCATTTGACTCCCATTTGGCAAGAATTAAGATCCTAAAGGCCTAGTCCTCCAATAGTCTTTTCCATACAAAACCACTCCCATTTGACTGAGTGTTCTTTTCTTTGACCTCTACCATCGGACCACAAAAAATCTCTGATTATCTTCTGCAACTCGTTGATTTGATAATTACTAAACATCCATACAGAGGCATAGTAGATACTATAGGATGACATAATCTTTTGACAAACTTGTACTGTCCCAGCCAGTGAGAGGTACTGTTTGTTCCATTTGGTAAGTTTGGTGTCAATCTTGCCCTTAATCCACACCCACATATCTTTGAGGCAAGGAGAGATTGCGAAAGAAATCCCCAAGTATCTGAAAATTGTGTGAGGTCATCCCCTTTGAAACCCATAGGTGGAGAGCCAATTTGGTGGTCACTTAGACTAATTGAGTATAGTAGATTTGGTTTGGGAAATCTTTGCCCGTGAAGCATCACAAAACAAGGTGAGCTTGGGAGATAAAGCACTCAAGTTTTCCTAGGAAAGTTCAAAGAAAAGTGCAGAGTCATCTGCAAACTGAATGTTAATCAATTTAGACTTATTCGAAAGGGAGATCCCTCTAACCCTTGGGGAGAGAGAGTTATCCCTAAGAAGGTAAAATAGAGCATCAGAGGCCATTACAAAGAGAGCAAGGGATAGAGGGTACCCTTGTCGAATAGATGTACTAAGCTTGAAGGGCTATGAGATCAACCCTTTAACTTCTACCTGGGAATGAGCATCCCTAAGGAGTACCTGAACATATTGAGAGAAAACCTCACGGAAACCAAAATCTTTAAGCATCATGGAAATAAAGCTCCATTCAATCCTATCGTAAGCCTTTCCAAAGTCCAAAAGAAAAATGGCCACCTTTTGATCCGAAAGTCTAGCCCACTCCATAGCCTCCCAACTAGTAATGAGGTTCTCCAAGGTGTATCTCCCTTTAATAAATGCAGTCTGAGTGATACAAACAAACTCAGGAAGGATATTTTCAAGTCTAATAGCAATCATCTTCATAAGGATCTTATAGGATACATTAAGTAGTGTAATAGGATGCAAATTTTTGATAAGAGCCTTGTCCCCTTCTTTAGATAAGTTTGATAAGGCCTCTATTAATGTCAGCACCCAGAGACCCTGTCTTAGTAGCTTCCTTATATACCTCTAGTAAGTCATCCACAATCCAGCTAATATTAGCCTTATAGAACTCATTGGTAAGCCCATCCGGACCGAGGGCTTTATCATTATCCAAATATTTGATGGCTCCTTTGATCTCCTCAACCGAGAAAGGCCTACTAAAAATCTTACCTTCTTGAAGAGAGAGAAGCTTAGGTAAAAGAGGCCAACATTGGTCTCTAGCAAGCATGGATGCAGGAGAATCCTCTGAGGAGAACAATATCTTGTATAGAAAAGAATTCATCCATGATCTCTTCTTCTTGAGAGACTTCCCTGCTGACCACCCACAACTTTTCTATATTCTCCTTGAACTGTTTCTGGTTAAGAAGGTTGAAGAAGAATTTAGATCCTTTATCTCCTTGAGACAACCACGACATCCTACCTCTAGTCCTGGCTCCCATGGCTCGAACATGCTGAAGTTTCCCGAGTTTATCTCTAGCCACAACCACCAAGTGGGTAAGATGTGAACTGTTGGGGTCTCTTTGAATGTATTACTCTGCCTTATGCATATTAGAGGAGAGGATTAGCTCCAGCTGTCTAGCATCCTTGGCCTTTTCTTACCAATGGTACAAAGAACCTTCTGCTAGTTAGACACCGAGGTATTCCAACTAGTAATATTAGAGATATCTTGAGAATCCCATTTATTGAACAATCTCGCAATATGAATGGTAGCCGAAACATCATGGTATTGTAATAATTTACTGTTAAGGATGAATTTGCCACCACTTTTGTTATCCGTCTTGTTAGAACTTTTGAAGACAAGATTGGCAAAAATGGGGTGATGGCCAGATAGGGAAGAAGGCTTCACAATCATCGGGCACCCTTGTTGATCCAGGACATAGGATAAGGCATCCTTGTCGGTGTAGAATCTGTCCAATCTAGAGAAAATCCCGTTTCTAGCTTTTTGATAATTGCACCACGTAAACCATATGCCGTTATACGCTTGTTTTAAACCTTCCAAGGGGTCAAAGAGTCTCTTAATGCTTTTCAATCATACCCAATCTAACTTCTCTTCCTCTTTTCACTCAACATTGGCCCCCCCTAACTTATCTTCCTTGTGTTCAACCATGTTAAAGTCTTCCCCAAGGATCCAAGGGATATCTGGAAGGGATGCAAGCCATTGCCAGAGGTCAGATCTATCCCTATAAACATTGGGAGTGTACATAGTGCAGAGCCCAAAGGAAGAATCACCATGCTCAAAGATGACCCATACAACCCTATTGCAGGAAGAAATTATGCTAGAGTCTTAGTTCTCATAGTAGTTCTGGTTTGAGCTTTGCTCCCCAATATCAAAACTATAGCTTCTCTTTAGTATTATCCATTTCCTATTATATCAAATTATATACACGCCTAATGCATTGTCCCAAAGAAAGCAATAATTAAAAAATTCATGTTTCAACAATCACCTTTGTATGATCTTTTAATCAGTTGTTTTTTAAATCTAATAATATTCTAAAAGATATTAGAAATTTCAACCACTTTATTGCGGGTATTCACTAAAAGAATTCAAATTGGTTGAATATTATAGACAATAATGTCACACAAAATATAATAATGTTAATTAGACTAATAATTTAATTTTATTTGTAGAAGATTTTGATTCATTATATTTTTAATCATTTAAGGAATTTTTTATGACTTATTCTATTAATGATATCATTGTCTTCATTTTCAACGCTACTTATTGAATGCACTTTGTCTTATTTAAATACATATAATTAAAATATTTATAAATTTAAATTATTATTTGAATTTTCTTTACGAAATAAAATGAATCTATAAAGTAAATAATACATGGGATAATTAATTTGAAGCACAATGAAAATTTGGTAGGATAGATTCGTTCTTTGATTTGCAATTTTTTTTACAAGAACACTAATATGATCAAATCGAGGTTATGCACGATCTACTACTGTATTTATATCTAGAATATGTTGGAATGAAGGAACATTGAGGGGGGAGCGGGTGGGTGAATCAGTGTTCTGCAAACTTTGATATTATTAATCTGTTCCTTTAACCATTTAATGCATTTAATCAAAATAAACATGCAAGAACATAAAATGAACAAACACAACACCATAGTACAAGGATTTTATATGTGGAAGCCGTGTTAGGGGAAAATCCGCGGTAGGGATGAACCCACAAAATGAGTATACTCAAATAAAGGTTTCACAATGGCAATGCACATGCATTTAGGCATACTGCTTAGAGCTCACTTCTCAAAAGGAGGGTCATTGCCTAAAAAATCATTAACAAAAGATAACTGAAATGTCCGAACTGAAGAACAACATCTACAAATTCCCAAGTAGAGTTTCGTTTAATTACGAAACACTGATTTCTTACACTTTATCTCTTACTTCTCTGTCAGGTTGTTCATCTATGAATTTGAAGCATAGATATCTATCCCGCGCATGTGAAACTGCGCACAATCGATCACCAACACCTTTTTTTATGCTTAAAATGATTACAAACATTGATTATATATATCCGCAACATGAAATCATATCCATCTCTAGTTGGCTCAAGAACACTTAGAATATTATTGAAACGTGTATGAACTGTGGACTACATTCGAGCACAAATAGTAATGCGGACCAAAACAATTGCTCACACATTATCAAAACTGTCGGCTAAACCTCTCGGATCACAAAACCAATCACCAAAACCGCTCGATCAAATTTGCACAACGATCAACTACACAAGTCGGCTTGTCCTAGACTGACGGACCGAAACCCGGTACTCAGAGGCTTGCATAATGCACACCAATCACCACCAGAGACCAAAACTCTGGAATAATATGTTCCAGACATCCATCTACCTTCCTTCAGATCCACAACATAAAATGGTAACCTGAAACGAAATCCCGACATAAATACTGAACACTGTCAGATGCTTTGTCCTAGGCTTGCCGAACTTAAGCAAATTACCAATAAAACTTCCGATATGATCAAATGAAGTTATGCGAATGGGATCACGGACTTGGGTTGCCATCAGTGACAACACCTGATAACCTGTGCAGTGTCCCTTGCAAATAGAATATGTATTTGGTATTTACCAATAAATAGTAATTCTTGGTCAGTGCTAATAAGAAAAATAAAGGTCTTGCATTTGAATATGTATGGTTTTAAACAAAAAAGAACAAAGTACTTCTTGCATCATCAATTTTAGATTATATTTAACGAGATGACTTTTGTAAAGGAGAAAGAAAAAAAAACTGGAAGACATAAGCCTATAATTAAATTAAATTTGGCACAAATTTTACAGCACATTTGAGATTTAATTTGTAACGTATTTTGAAAGGAAGTAAATACCTTATAAAATCTGGAGGAGTAAGTCCATAAGATGCTCCTGAAAGAAGATCGTGCAAAAACTATTTGATATCTTCCGGTTTATGTTCAATAGTTTTAAAAGGGAGCATCGTTACATGTTTCATTAGAAAGATAAGCCTAAAACCAATGCAATTAATTTTATTATCGCATTATGACAACAACTTGCCAATTATTTGGCATGTAAATGGTAATGAAAAATCTATCCCACAATGCGAGTGTGTCTTGAAATGTTTGCAAGATCGCATTTTCTTGTTGAGAGGCAAAGTTGAAATGAACTCATCTTTAAGTCCTTTTTTCATTTGAAGCAAACATAAAGTGAGTGTGTTGGAGCACACTTAGGTTATAACTCACTCATGTTATAATTCACTCAAATGATTATGCACTTGCGTTATGTTTATTAGGGTACGAAGAAATGGCATGGTAACCTTTTAGTTACCCATCTTTTTGAAATTACCCATTACATGTAAGGGATGTAAATCACTATTTGTATTATTCGTGTTAACTTTTCCCTAGTGAAAATGTTTAATTGATCTTGTATTGTGTCATTCACTTGGTATAAGATATGAAGCTGCATGGTATCGTATTCTCATGTTGTAAGCACAAGTTGAATCATTAATATACATTGAATTATATATATTTAAAGAGGTTCATATTTTTTTAGATAGTTAAAATTCCCTTGCACATTTCAACCTAACATTTCTCACAATTTCATCAATTCACATCATAATCCTTTACCAGATATTCACTAACTAACGAAAAACAATATTTAATTCTTTAGACCATCTTTCCTCACATATTAATTAGGAAAATCATACTTGTTTAATTAATTGAGATAGCTCCCCATCATAATTAGTTAATTAAATCATGTTTAAATGTTTACATTAACATTCCTTCATCACTAAGTAATTAGATGATTTATTCTATCTATTTAATTAGGGTAAGGCGCGTTCATCTCCTCATTTTAAGAATAAAATAATGCATTTCTACCTCAACACTGAAATGCAAAACACAATCTTTCACACATCCACACTCAATTCAAGTTCAATATTGATTATCCTCCTGTGAGGGACCCAGACGTGTGTAAATGTCCTCTCTCCATGCGAGACAAGTTTATCTCAACCCTTCATTTCACGATTTGATCGCCTTCATCCAATTACATTCTCTTCGGGCCTCAACTTTATTGCATCTCATTTCGCAATTACAATAAAGCTATTATCACTTACATTCACTTGATCTAATCATATACTCCATATTTGAATACTACTTATCCTTTCCCACATACAAGAAAATCCTAGACTCCAATCTAAGACATGATCTCTACCATCCATATCTTGACAAACTATCCAAATCTAGAGGTGCTTCAAAGATCGTTATTTTACTTGTCTATGGTCAAACAAGGTGGCATACATATCAACATTTTCATTATAACTAGGGATTGAGTATCTTCGGATTCTCAAATGAATGTAAAAGATAAATTAATTAATTAAATTCATTAGTGTGTAAAATAATACATCTAACTTCTCGAACTCTCATCATATTAATTGATATCTACTCATCTATTGTACCATTTTAAAAACGGAAAACTTAGTAATAACCATTGATATATTAAAGATTAGACATGGTCTCTATATTTTATTTTAAATTTTCTTTAATACATATTATAATTATTTAAATTTAAATTACTTATTATAAATAATTGAAATGCAAATGGAAAGAAATTGCCATGTTCATAGATAATATTCATTTGCTTGCCTACGCACATCTGAAGATATTCATTGTCCAGCTACAACATCGTATGAATTCTAATGAGAGTGGAGCGAGGAAGCTTCCAGAACAATAGTAAAACATTCAAAACGTGTGATGAGGATCCGCTCAATGTGATAAAGTGAGTCGGTAGGTACCTAGTAAAGTCCAAATGCTTTGGTAATTTTAACTGGTTTGTTGTTGTGGCGAATCTTTTGTTTTCTGTGCCTGCTTCGAAAGTCAGTCAATGAGAAAGGGCACGTTACTTTGACTAAACAATCAAAATCAGTTCACAAGAAAGATTAGTAATAGAGCTCTTGCAATTCACTCTATAAATACCATACATACATCTTCTCATACACAACACCACACCGAACGAACGAAGGCAAGCATTTCGAAGAAGAGTTTTTGTAGAAATCTTGAGATAAAGAGAAGAGAAGAGAAGATGGTGGCAGGAAGTTTCAGCATTGAAATAGAGTCTCCAGTGGAGGCAAAAAGGCTGTGGAAAGCAACTGTGGACACCCACAACTTATTGCCAAAGCAAGCACCAGGCCTCATATCGGGCATCACACTTGTTCAAGGTGATGGAGGAGTTGGTACCATTCGACACGTTAATTTCACTCCTGGTAAGTAACATTTAGGTTTGGTTTCACTATTCTAAACTTGCATCATGTTTAAGTTGTACGTCCCATTTTAACAGCTGAAGATATTGTTTTTCGATGAAGTTTTGAATCATAAGAACCAGAGACATTGTTACTAATAATACGATATGAAATTGTAATTGCTATTGCAGCCAACAAAGATTTTAGCTATATGAAAGAGAAAGTGGACTTAGTTGACGAGGCCAACCTGGTTTATGGTTACAGCCTTGTGGAAGGAGGAATGTTGGGGGAAAAGGTAGCGTCAGTAAGCCACAAGATTAAATACACCCCTAAACCAGGGGGTAATGGTGGATGCATTACCACATTTACCTGCAACTACGATAGCCTACCTGGTGTTCCCCAGGATGAAGCCAAAATTGAGGAGATCAAGGCCAACAACACTGGTTTGTTCAAGCAGGTGGAGGAATATCTTATCGCCAATCCCACTTTATACTGCTAAATGGAGTATCAAGATCTCAATGGCAGCAGTGTCAGTGTCACTTAATAATATCTCACACTGATGATGATAACAGGGAGGGTTGCACTATTTGTCAATGGCAGTTGTGCCACTTAGATATACTTCAATAGGAAGATGTATGTCCTAGGCCTGTTAGCTGGGTCTAACTGTAAAGCTTTCTCACTTTCTCAATGTTGGCTTAGATTTTGGGTTTCCAATTTCAGCCTCCTCGCAATTGATTAGAAAAAAAACTTTGTGTTTTTGCTGTAATAATGAGCTAAAGGTCGATGCTTTCTTTTAAGTGTTCAATTATGGTTTTACAATTTTGAAATAACTGTCAATCGAGCACTGTCATGGAGGTTAACTACCTTTCGATATAGAATGGAATGGTGATTTCTTCTCTGCTATTTTCATGGAAGCTTCTTTCCGGTAGAGATGCATTGTCCTTCTTTATTAAAATGCAGATTGTCTTGTGGGATTGTATTTTATTTGCTTCTCGACGAAAAATTGAACATAGAATTTTTGTTATCATTGTATAAAAGTGTTAATTGTTCATTGATGTTTTGTATCTATATTTGAAAATTGCCTCAACATACATACCTACATAAACATGAGAAATCTTAACACTAGTGTGATGTTTGATTTGCAAAACTAATTCCACAAAGATAAAATGTTCAGTTCTCTTCATTGATAGATGAAGAAAAAACCATGCAAAGTTGTTAAATATTTCATTCATCTGTAAGGAATTTACGCAAAGGCTTTCTCTGTAAAAGTTTTGGAACCTTTGTTTTCCATTGTATAGATCTTTCTAATACACTCTTTGACAATAGCTCCTGCAACTAAAAGAAAATATAGCCAAAATTAAAACATTTATTTTCTATACCACATAATCATGAATAGTTTCTCGTACATAGAATTTTTGTTACCATTATATAAATAATTAACTGTTCGCACTATAATAATATTCTACCCAACCTTTGAGCATGCGTTATTATTAATACACACGTCAGAATTGATTTGTGAATTCATTACAATACTTTGGAATCATTGATATTTTTTAATCTACATTTGAAAATTGTATGCACATACCTACATCAACATGAGAAATATTACGAGTGTGAAATTTGATTCGCAAAGATAATCTCACCAAGGTAATTTTTTATCATAAAATATTCATAACATTTATATTGAAATGAAAAAAAAAAAGAAACAAAAGGTTAAAAGGAGATGGAGAACAACGACGGCGCTAGGGTTTCAAACATAGGCGGTGTTGTAGAAGCTGTTGAGGAAGGAGAGGGAGACGGTGAGAGCGATGGAGATGGCCCTAGTTGTTGGGTCGTTTCCTGGTGCCTCTCCCTTCTGTTTTCTTTATGCATCCCTTCGATGCCATGTGGGGGATTTTTTTGTGCCCCATTTTTGTCTGGACGGGTGTTTTACATGTGGTAGTTGTGGGAGCTTTCCCTATTCCGTGTAGATTTGTTGGTGCCATTTCTCAGACTGCTTGCCCTAAGGCTTTTTTTTTGTGCTTGGTTTTGGTGTTGCGTGGTACGTGGGGATTTTGTCCTCTTTTTTAGGTGCTCCCCGTACCTCTTTTTGGACAATGCGTTGGTGGTTGGTGAAAGGTGGGAGCGACGAGAGCGATGTTGGAATGCTTGTGGCTGAGGATGTCGAAGTTGCGAGAGACTTCGCCCTTTTCTGTGTGGTCTCTTTTTCTGCTCCTATGGCCGTTCTGGGTGCTTGATGATTTGTACTGATTATAGTGAGGCTATTGAGGGTTTCTTCCTTCGGTTTTGGTATTTGTTTTGTGAATTTGACCCCAAGTTCTAGAATCTTTGTTTCTAATTATTTTTTTATGAAGATATTTCTTGTTTTCTTTGGCGTGTTTGTGGCCTGGTTGCCTTCTGGGCCCGTTTTCACTATTGGATATTGGGTAAGGGGTTTTGATCTTCTTCTGCTCACTCGTGGATATCCTATCGAGGTGATGTTCCTTTTGAGTTTATCTTTTTAGGCTTCCCAAAGCTCAAGGAAGTGGGTCTCCATGGTTTTCTTGTCTATCATGTTTTAGAGTCGCTTCCTGGTGAATGTTTTGTCTCTCCCTTTCTCTCGATCTTTGTTTCTCCTATTGAGGTGGAGAACCCTTGGTTGGACTGGGTTATGTATCTCTATTGGCTTCCTTGGTTCTCTTCTACTCTTTTTTTTTTGGGGTGAAGCTATCTCCTATAGAAGTGGAGATGTAGGATGCAGGTGATTTTGAGAGGTACTACATGGTTGGATTCCCTGCTTAGTTTTAGTTGCTCCTATGTAGGTGGAGATCTTGGACTTTGGAGGGATCTTCTATTTGTTTGATGGTTCAGGGTGCCATTGCAAAACCCTTTGTGATGGTTTGGGGATCCCATCAGAACCATTTGTTCTTTCTTTTCTGTATGTGTTTGGCTATCTGGAAGAGCAAGTGTTTCCCTTACTTCAAAGGTTATGGGAGCCTTTTCAAAACCTAGTCACCTAGTTGTTTTTTATATGTTATCTTCTCATTTCACTGGGTCTTGAGGTTATGGGAGCCTTGCCAAAACCCAAGTTTCAGGTCTTCGTTCCTCTAGGAGTCTCCTATTTATCGACTTCTAGACCTTGAGGTTGTTCAAGCCAAATCTTTGATGCCCAATTGAGGTTATTTAGCTGATGGTTGGTCGTTGTTAATATTTATTATATTTTTTGAAGTGTTACATCTTGGGGTTTCGGATACCTGCTGATTCAAGAAGATGTCTCTAATCATTGGTACTATTCTAGGCACACTACTGTTTTCTTTTCTTCTTCATGTATTTGTGTTATTCACTAATCTTTTTCTTGGAGCTTACTCTACATCCATTAGGCCGAGTCAATTGATTTTGTGAGCCTTCTATTGACTTGCGTTTATTCCACAACTCTATTATTTTCTTTTTCTTTTCGTCTCTTGAAGTTTTCTTGTTTTCTTCAAGAGTCATATTAATCTTTTTTACCTCAAATTCCAAGGCGATTTTCTTGGTCTATTACGATGATAAGCCATTTAGTGGAATGTTGCCCTAAAGCTCAACATTTAGCATTTGGATCTCCATGCCTTGTGCTTGATATTGATTGCATAACTTATTGGAAGTATCTTTGGTCCACTTTGGTTAGACTACAAGGGCTACATTCCCACCCTCTCGATCAAACCTAGGGATGAAGATGGATAGTGCAAGTTTATGAAGGAAGGGGTCTAAATTGGAATAAAGCTTATGTGATCTTTTAAGTTTTGACAAATTATTGCGAAGGATGCAAAAGAATTTGAATATTTTATCCCAAAAATTGAATGTCTACTGCCTCAATCTAGCTCTCTGTATTATATCAAAATATAAAATATGTATAAAAGATGTTTATATTCTTATAGAATTGAGACTCTATTATTTCTATGAATATAAGCTCAGTTGTCCTTCAACAAATCAAAAAATATTTTAAATCCCTTTGGGATCGAGGGGCTCCTACCATGTATGCATAGAAAGTGGCATATCCATATGTGCCAGCAGACTGCCCACAAAAGCAGTTACAATCTTCGAAGTAATGGAAAATTCCAAACTGGGCATGGTTCAGATTTGCTCCTAAAAAATATTAAACGAAAAAATACCAACATTAAATAGTTTAATAAACTACATGAATTTATGTGTGATGCGAGTAGATTTGGTTATACACCGTATATTGTGTATGATTTTTTTCTAAAGAAAAAGTGTTTGGATGGATTAGGCTATTGCAATTCTGGCTCTTAGGTCCTACCTCAAGATCTCACCAGAGGGAGATTTGGGGATGGAATCCACAAAATAAACGTTTATAACCTCTCATCGTAGATCACTTATATCGTAACAAAATATTTTATTTCTTGTTCGCTGATATCTTCTTCCTGGGATCTTACTGCATATGCCACCGAAACCTCTCCTACAGCTTCGTTCTTCTGAGTCCATCAAACAAACCGGATTACTTTAGTATAATGAAACGAATTTTATTTGTTCTACATCAAATAATTACATAATTCATGGCATGACCAAAGATCACTTACTGCACCACCACGACACCCCATTTTAAAGACTCCAATGAAAGTGGTCATGCCCTCATACACTGAAAAATGACAGCGATGATGGTTATACGGATAAGGTGAGTTTGAATTTTCCTTTCCCATGGTTTAAAATCGTACAAGAAAATGTAATCTATTGATGAGAAACAATTATGGCACGATACAGATTCTGTGGGGGCTCCCCACATAGAATAGTTTGTTGGCTAATTATTTAATCCCATCTCATTTGAGATGCCATTGAATGATGAGTAGTTCGATAGGGAGAAGCTAACAAGCTCACACAATTAAGGATATATGAAGCAACACTACATGTAAATCATGGCATTAGTCTCTGGAATTTAAACGCCACCTACTATTCGCTCACTGATGGCCCAATACGGAGAAGTTGTGAGGCTGACAAATATTGTATAGTTTAAGATCGTGCCATGTAAAAATTTGTGATAAGAATTCAAAAGGTCCTAGATAAAATGTTGTAGTCAATCAACCAAGGGATCAAAATCTCGAGGATTTAAAAACAAAATTAAACTTAAAAAAAAATTCATGATGGTCAACAACAGGTATACTGTAGTTTTGGTGACCTGTGATGGATTATTTGTTTGCAAAGAAAGAATAGAAACATGAAATTAACCTTTAGAGGAGGGTAATGTATAATTGTTTTTACAGATCTTTAGACAATTACATAAACTTAATAGAAGTGAGCATAAATAGCATGCGATGCCACAACAAAGTGATTTACGTGGGGAAAGGTCTTTAGAGAGAAAAACCCCACACCCCGAAAGCCACCCAATATATTATTAAAGTATCGACAATAGATTACAATATAATTACAGAGCAAGCTTCTCACAGGAGTATCACCAATTGAGATCCTGAGGTAACTCAACACCTATCACGCCCTAATTATACATCACACTAAATAGTTGTAATACAATTCCGTTATAATATAGGTTTCCTTCTAGAGGGAAGAAAAGAACACCGAGTATGGACTGCTAGATCTATGGCCTATTGCTAAACACTCAAGATTCGAAATTATTTTAATCAAGTTTCCACAATCCATTAGTTAATTATCATCCCGTTTTCTAAAGTTTGATTGTGTCTTTGTTTTTTGCATCAATATTTCGGATCACACTCTGTGATCCATCACCAGATGTATGAGAGTGTCAAGAGATGTATGGGATTGTCACGATCAATTTTTTTGCATATCTTGGCAGTCTCATACATCCTGATGATGGATCATAGAGTGTCATCTGAAACCAAGATTTACAATAACGACTGATACATAAAATGCGGCTTTATCAATTATCAAGAGTTCTAGAATTGCTTCCATAGCACACAAAATGCACCGGTAGGAAAAATCGAGCATTCCTTATCCAACACTCTAAATGTACTTGAACGCTTCTCTTTTATTCACCCATCTAAATGCATCGTTAGAATGTTCAACACTCTAAATGCACCAGTACGATATTCAACACTCTAAGCACACCAATACAATTTTCCTAACAAATCTTCCACTTGTTGAATGCCTTTCAAGAGGGACGAGAGGGGTTCCAACATCATTATTTAATCACTAGGGGTTGAGAGCCCCATAGACTCCGAACACCATCTGAACTTCTCTATGCTCATAGCCTTAGTTAAAGAATCTCCAACATTGATCAAAGTCTCCACTTTAACCAACTTCACCCTACGATTCTCGACTATATCCATGATAAAGTCATGCTAAACATCAATGTGCTTGGTCCCGACATGAAATGTCACGTTCTTATCTAGACATATCGCACTTTGATAATCGCAATAAATTATCCATACACCTTGTCTTATTTCAATGTCTGAATACAATCCATTAAGACAAACGACTTATTTACAAGAGCGAGTAGCTACCATATACTCTGCTTCAGTAGTAGAAAAGGCAACCACATCCCATCTCTTACTTGTCAGACTAATTGCACCACCAGATAAAGTAAACACAAAAGCACCATTGGATATTCTGCTTTCAACATCACTTGCCTAGTCTGAATCCACATAACCATGAACATCAATGGAAATCTTGTCTCATACCAAATTACCATGATAAAACAAAGAATATTTTGGGGTGCCCTCCAAATATCTGAAGACCTTTTCAATTGCATCCCAATGAATTCTGCCAGCATTAGACATATATCTCCAAAGAACTCCCACTGCTTAGGAAATGTCCGATCTAGTACAGACCATATCATACATCAATCTTCAAACTGCGCTCTGGTAAGGCACTCTGCTCATGTCTTCCATCTTTGATGGGGATGCAGGGCAATATGAAAATGGAGAATTTTATTCCAACTGTAAAAGGAACACATAATGGTATAGAGTGGTGCATGTTGAACCTCTGTAAGATTGAATTGGCATACTTAATCTAGCCTAGCCATAACTTTTTGTTCACTCTATCTCTTGTAATCTCCATCCCAAGAATGTGTTTTTTCGTACCAAGATCTTTCATTTCAATTTTAGCAACAAGCTGAGACTTTAGTTCTGAAATCATACCTTTCCCTTTACCAATGAATGACATATCGTCAACATATAATGCAATGCACAGGAAATGATCACCATCAAAGTTATAATAAACATAGTGATATGACTTATAACCCTCAAAACCCAAACTCAAAACACATGTATAAAATTTTGGGTACCACATTCTAAGACGAGGTTCGAGGCCAAACAAATAATTCTTCAATTTTCCAACCAAATTACTTTTACCTTTTATCACGCAATGCTCTTGCTGCATGTCATATGAATTTCCTCCTGAAAATCATCATGAAGGGATGTAGTTTTCACATCCATTTGCTCAACCTTTAAATTATAAGCATCAGCGGTAGAAAGAAAAAATATAATGGCTTTTATTTTCATAAGAGGAGAAAATATCTCACCATAACCAATTCCCTCAACCTCACAGTAACCATTCGTAACCAAGCGTTCTTTATAATTCTCAATACCTCCATTTGAACCAATCTTTTTCTTGAAATCCACTTACAACCGACGGGTTTTCATCCTTCAAGAAATGGTACAAGATCCCATGCATCATTCCTTTTCAAAGCCACCATTTCATCATCAATAATAACCTTCCAAGATTCTTCATCATTCATACCTAATCCCTCTTCTAGAGATGTAGGTTCATCCACATTAGTATTCAAAGAAATAAGAAACTGCAAACACTAGGTCAACACCTTTCAGATGGTTGTCTGTGGCTTGTAGACCTTAAAACAAGCTTGGTTGGTTGTCTATGTCTATGTTTTCCATCTTAAAAATAAAAACGTCTTTTTAGCTACTAATCAATACATTTTTAGAAAACTTAATTGATGTGTCTCCAAACCATTTTATGCGCCGATTCCTATTTTGAAAAGAGAAACTTGATTATTTTAAACACAAAGCATGAAAGAAAATAACATACATGTAAAAATTTTCATGATTCGAAATGTAAAATACAATAGAATAGTTTTGATTAATAAAAGAAAGAGAGGGCCTATACCCATTTACATAACCAGGAGGAGCTCACAAGAAGTGAAACCCCCAGACACCAAAAAAGGGAACACCCCTTTTTTGAGAAGCAATCCAGAAGAAAAAAGAACCCAAAAGGCGGGAACAAGGGTCCCAAACTCTTAGCAGACTTACACTCTCACATTCTATAAAAAGAGGGGTTTTGGAGAGCACCCCAAACCATAATCCTAAACGAAAACCCTTGCATTGGCCAAAAAATAAAGAAAATAAAAAACTAATAGAGTGTAAAAAACTAACAGAGTGTTTTGGAAGGCACCCCACAACCTAAAAGGAACACCTAGCCATTCCTGTAGAGCAAAAAACAATCTTGAATGGACTAGCCCAAACATGTTCAAAGGCACCTTGATGGAACACCTGATATCATAAATAAAAAGGGAGAAAATATCAGAGAGAAGGATAACTCGGGAAGAGACCATAGCCAGAAACCGAAAGAATTGGAAAAAAAGAGATCCTAGAACCTACCGTTTGCACAAGATCCTAAAGGAAAGCGACAAAGCCATAAACCATGGGGAAGTAGGGAGTGAAAGTAGAAGTCCCCCATGAATAAAACAACCTCTAGAAGCAACAAGGATCCAACATTATAGAAGAATAACGAAGAATAGAGCCTTCTTTGATTAGGCACCCGCAAGGTATCCGGGGCCCACAACATCCATTCTAGTTCCACCCACCGCAGCATGAGGAAACTCTTTGCCAAAGGAAAATGTGCCTTTACGAACAACAAAGACAACGTGCTACCAACTCACAACATAAAAATAATCCTTGAAGAACACAACACCTTCAAGGCCAACCACCAAAAAGTTACTAGAAGGTGAGAGTCAAATAAAACTTCCAAACCCCGAACCAAGTAGGAAAGGAGGATTGAGAGACAACAACACAAAAATAAGAAAGAAGAAGCCCTTCCTAATGAATCCCTAGCATCAAAAGACACCACCATCTAAAGAAAACAACCGCCCTTCGTAGGACCAAAAGCACATAATACAGGAGTCCACGACACAGAGAAGTAGCAACCTGCTAAGTTGATATTGTAGGGTAATGTACATCCCCCATGATTTTCAACACCTACTACGTTGGTCTTCGATTCTCTTTTTCCATCCTTCTTCATTATTTCCACGAAGCTTGAGAGAAGTAGCAAATCTTCCACTTGGGTCTAATTTTTAGATGGTGTACTACATTTTTCCTCTGTTCACTTATCTTTTGTATAAGCTGATGCGCTTCACTTTGTAGATGATGATAGATATTAAGGGCTATAAGAATACTTATTTGGTGAATTCTCCCAGCAATCATACTAATACAACGTAGGAAGAAATTACGCCACAGTCTTAGTTGTCATAGTAGTTCAGGTTCGGGCTTTGCTCCCCAATATCAAAACTGTAGCTTCTCTTTAATATTATCCATTTCCTATAATATCAATTTATACACATGCCTAATGTATTGTTAAAAAAAAAAAAGAATTAAAAAAATCATGTTTCAACAATCACCTTTGTATGATCTTTTAATCATTTTTTTAAAAAAATCTAATAATATTCTTAAATATATTAGAAATTTCAACCACTTTATTAAGGGTATTCCCTAAAAGAATTCAAATTGGTTGAATATTATTGACAATAATGTCACACAAAATATAATAATAATAATTAGACTAATAATTTAATATCAATTGTAGAAGATTTTGATTCATTATATTTTTAATCATTTAAGGATTTTTTTATGACTTATTCTATTAATGATATCATTGTCTTCATTTTCAATGCTACTTATTGAATGCACTTTGTCTTATTTAAATACACATAAATAATTATTTATTTATTGATAATAGAGAGTAGACTGAATTACAAAACAATTAAATTTGTGTCAACAATTCATGCCAGCCTTCTAAGTATGTATCCACATCAGAGAGTATGTAAAGATTAGGGTATTGACATATGGGTTTATACAAAATACCGGTCAACATATACAAAAAGATTATACAGTCCTAAACCGTGATATATGCGAAACATATACAGGCCTATGCAGCTAAAGAGGCATATACAAAAGACTATCCAACTATATACATCCATAATGAGATAAATTTGTGCTAGATCCAAGCAGTCCATTCGAAGGGGCCTTCTATCCAAACCAACCTCCGACCATCCAACATTCCGACAGAGTGTACCATTTGCCGGCAAACCAGCTGTCCATTTCCTATGATTTTCTCCATAAGAGCATCCATGATTCCAGAGAAATTATAAAGGGGGTTCTTTCTGCATTCATTCTCCCCCAGGTATAGCCATGAGAGAGCTCACAGATAAATATTATTGTATGCCCATCGGTAAGGAACCTACAAAATTTCTCCTTATTCAGCCTGATAACCATAGTAACCTGCGAGAAGATAAAATGAAACCCGAGTCTACGAAAAGACTCAATAAGGGCCCTTTCTTCCCCTTGAAATATTTCTATATTCCTAATTCTCCATAGATGCCAAAGAATTTCACAAGATAACACATTCCAAAAAAGATTAGTGTCTTTCTTAATGCCTTTAATAAATCCAGTAACAACATCAAGTATGTTAATATACATCGGTTTAATCAAACAAAAAATAAGCCAAAATTCCTTACTAATAATACAGTCAAAGAAGATATGTCTACTGGAATCCTTAACTTTACAAATATTATAAAGATCTTCTTTACTATAATCAAATCTAATAGGCAGTTTATCAAGCATTAACAACCATCTAAAAGTTTTCTTTTTAGGAGCCAGAGGAGAGCTCCAAAGAGCCTTAAATATTTTGCCCCATTGAGCAGGTGATAATTCCGAGTACCAAATAATATTAACATGATTAAGAATATCAACATTATATGATATAGTTTTATAGATAGAAATTAATTTCACATTACAGAGTGGGCTGCCATCAGCCCATGAGAAGGATACAAACCTGTCTTCATTCACATTGCATCTTTTAGGAAGCTGCAAGAGATCACATGCATTGTACATAATGTCTTATGGTCTTTTATTAGACAAAGGAAGCTGATATTTGCTGGAAAGACCATCCCATGAGATGAGAGCACCATTAACAATAATATCTTTAAGACAACAAATACCTTTGTTGGCCCATTTCTTGGCCGAACATCCTTGAGTGAGATCGAGGGGTTTACCATTGTGGGCTAAGTTCCACCAGATTGATCATTCCCCACAGACTTGGTTATCGGGACTGATCCAATTTTTGCGAATACTAAACCTAACGCTCTCCCATGCCTTCCAAATAGATTTAAAGACAGCAGAGCCTGTGGTAGAGACTGAGAAGGTTCCAGCTAAAAGGTCACTAATAGGAAGGGATTTCCAGGATTTAGCCTTCTTGGGAACACCCAGTCTGACGTTGTTCCGAATGAGTACTTTCCAAGGTTCATTGCCTTCCAATGAATGGAAGATCCATTTAGCAACAAGTGCAGTCCCTTGCACTTTAAGATCCTAAACATCTAGTCCTCCAATAGTCTTGTCCATACAACAGCAATTCCATTTGACTGAGTGAGGTTTTCTTTGACCTCTACCATCGGACCACAAAAAATATCTGATTATCTTCTACAACTCATTGATTTGATAATTAGTAAACATCCATACAGAGGCATAGTAGATACTATAGGCTAACATAATCTTTTGCCAAACTTGTACTCTCCCGGCCAGCGAGAGGTAGTGTTTGTTCAATTTGGTAAGTTTGCTGTCAATCTTGACCTTAATCCATACCCACATATCTTTGAGGCAAGGAGAGATTGTGAAAGGAATCCCGAGGTATCTGAAAATTGTGTTAGGTCCTCCCCATTGAAACCCATAGGTGGAGAGACAATTTGGTGGCCCCTCAGACTAACTGAGTATAGTAGATTTGGTTTGGGAAATCTTTTCCCCTGAAGCATCACAGAACAAGGTGAGGTTGGGAGATAAAGCACTCAAGTTTTCCTTGGACAGTTCAAAGAAAAGTGTAGTGTCATCTGCAAACTGAATGTTAAGCAATTTAGAATTATTCAAAAGGGAGATCCCTCTAACCCTCGGGGAGAGAGAGTTATCCCCGAGAAGGTAAAACAGAGCGTCAGAGGATATTACAAAGAGAGTAGGGGATAGTGGGCACCCTTGCCGAATAGATCTACTAAGCTTGAAGGGCTACAAGATCAACCCATTAACTTCTACCTGGGAATGAGCATCCCTAAGGAGTACCTGAACATATTGAGAGAAAACCTCAGGGAAACCAAAAGATTTAAGCATCATGGAAATAAAGATCCATTCAATCCTATCGTAAGCCTTTCCAAAGTCCAATAGAAACATGACCACCTTTTGATCCGAAAGTCTAGCCAACTCCATAGCCTCACAACTGGTAATGAGGTTCTCCAAGGTGTATCTCCCTTTAATAAATGCAGTCTGAGTGATACAAATAAACTTAGGAAGGATATTTTCAAGTCTAATAGCAATCATCTTCGCAAGGATCTTAAAGGATACATTAAGTAGTGTAATAGGACGCGACTTTTTGATAAGAGCCTTCTCCCCTTCTTTAGACAAGTTTGATATGGCCTCTATTAATGTCAGCACCCAGAGACCCTGTCTTAGTAGATTCCTTATATACCTCTAGTAAGTTATCCACAATCCAGCTAATATTAGCCTTATAGAACTCATTGGTAAGCCCATCCGGACCGAGGGCTTTACCATTATGCAAATATTTGATGGCTCCTTTTATTTCCTCACCGGAGAGAGGCCTACTAAGAGTCTTACCCTCTTGAAGAGAGAGAAGCTTGGGGAAAAGAGTCCGACATTTGTCTTTAGCAAGCATGGATGCAGGAGAATCCTCTTAGGAGAACAACATCTTGTAAAAGAAAGAGTTCATCCATGATCTCTTATTATTCAGAGACTTCCCTGCTGTCCACCCACAACATTTCTATCTTCTCCTTGAACTGTTTTTGGTTAACAAGGTTGAAGAAGAATTTACATCCTTTATCTCCTTGAGACAACCACAACATCCTACCTCTAGTCCTGGCTACCATGGCTCTAACATGCTGAAATTTCCCGAGTTTATCTCTAGCCACTCCCACCAAGTGGGTAAGATGTGAACTGTTGGGGTCTCTTTGAATGTCTTACTCTGCCTTATGCATATCAAAGGAGAGGATAAGCTCCATCTGTCTAGCATCCTTGGCCTACTTCTTACCAATGGTACAAAGAACCTTCTGCTAGTCAGACATTGACGTATTCCACCTATTAATATTAGAGATATCTTGAGAATCCCATTTATTGAACAATCTTACAATATGAATAGCACCCAAAACATCATGGTCCTACAATAATTTACTGTTAAGGATGAATTTGCCACCACTTTTGTTATCCGTCTTGTTAGAACTTCTGAAAACAATATTGGCAAAAATGGGGTGAGGGTCAGATACAGAAGAAGGCCTCACAATCATCGGGCACCCTTGTTGATTCGGGACAAAGGATAAGGCATCCTTGTTGGTTTAGAATCTGTCCAATCTAGAGAAAATCCCGTTTCTAGCTTTTTGATAATTGCACCAGGTAAACCATATTCCCTTATAGGGTTGTTTTAAACCTTCCAAGGGGTCAAAGAGTCTCTTAATGCTTTTCAGTCTTACCCAATCTAACTTCTCTTCCCCTTTCCACTCAACATTGGCTCCCCCTAACTTATCTTCCTTGTGTTCAACCATGTTAAAGTTTCCCCCAAGGACCTAGGGGATATCTGGAAGTGATGCAAGCCATTTCCAGAGGTCAGATCTATCCCTATAATCATTGAGAGTGTACATAGTGCAAAGCCCAAAGGAAGAGTCACCATGCTCAAAGGTGATCCATACAACCCTATTGCAGGAAGAAATTATGCTAGAGTCTTAGTTCTCATAGTAGTTGGTTTGAGCTTTGCTCCCCATTATCAAAACTACAGCTTCTCTTTAATATTATCCATTTCCTATTATATCAAATTATATACATGCCTAATGCATTGTCCCAAAGAAAGAAAGAATTAATTACTAAACCACTCCCATTTGACTCCCATTTGGCAAGAATTAAGATCCTAAAGGCCTAGTCCTCCAATAGTCTTTTCCATACAAAACCACTCCCATTTGACTGAGTGTTCTTTTCTTTGACCTCTACCATCGGACCACAAAAAATCTCTGATTATCTTCTGCAACTCGTTGATTTGATAATTACTAAACATCCATACAGAGGCATAGTAGATACTATAGGATGACATAATCTTTTGACAAACTTGTACTGTCCCAGCCAGTGAGAGGTACTGTTTGTTCCATTTGGTAAGTTTGGTGTCAATCTTGCCCTTAATCCACACCCACATATCTTTGAGGCAAGGAGAGATTGCGAAAGAAATCCCCAAGTATCTGAAAATTGTGTGAGGTCATCCCCTTTGAAACCCATAGGTGGAGAGCCAATTTGGTGGTCACTTAGACTAATTGAGTATAGTAGATTTGGTTTGGGAAATCTTTGCCCGTGAAGCATCACAAAACAAGGTGAGCTTGGGAGATAAAGCACTCAAGTTTTCCTAGGAAAGTTCAAAGAAAAGTGCAGAGTCATCTGCAAACTGAATGTTAATCAATTTAGACTTATTCGAAAGGGAGATCCCTCTAACCCTTGGGGAGAGAGAGTTATCCCTAAGAAGGTAAAATAGAGCATCAGAGGCCATTACAAAGAGAGCAAGGGATAGAGGGTACCCTTGTCGAATAGATGTACTAAGCTTGAAGGGCTATGAGATCAACCCTTTAACTTCTACCTGGGAATGAGCATCCCTAAGGAGTACCTGAACATATTGAGAGAAAACCTCACGGAAACCAAAATCTTTAAGCATCATGGAAATAAAGCTCCATTCAATCCTATCGTAAGCCTTTCCAAAGTCCAAAAGAAAAATGGCCACCTTTTGATCCGAAAGTCTAGCCCACTCCATAGCCTCCCAACTAGTAATGAGGTTCTCCAAGGTGTATCTCCCTTTAATAAATGCAGTCTGAGTGATACAAACAAACTCAGGAAGGATATTTTCAAGTCTAATAGCAATCATCTTCATAAGGATCTTATAGGATACATTAAGTAGTGTAATAGGATGCAAATTTTTGATAAGAGCCTTGTCCCCTTCTTTAGATAAGTTTGATAAGGCCTCTATTAATGTCAGCACCCAGAGACCCTGTCTTAGTAGCTTCCTTATATACCTCTAGTAAGTCATCCACAATCCAGCTAATATTAGCCTTATAGAACTCATTGGTAAGCCCATCCGGACCGAGGGCTTTATCATTATCCAAATATTTGATGGCTCCTTTGATCTCCTCAACCGAGAAAGGCCTACTAAAAATCTTACCTTCTTGAAGAGAGAGAAGCTTAGGTAAAAGAGGCCAACATTGGTCTCTAGCAAGCATGGATGCAGGAGAATCCTCTGAGGAGAACAATATCTTGTATAGAAAAGAATTCATCCATGATCTCTTCTTCTTGAGAGACTTCCCTGCTGACCACCCACAACTTTTCTATATTCTCCTTGAACTGTTTCTGGTTAAGAAGGTTGAAGAAGAATTTAGATCCTTTATCTCCTTGAGACAACCACGACATCCTACCTCTAGTCCTGGCTCCCATGGCTCGAACATGCTGAAGTTTCCCGAGTTTATCTCTAGCCACAACCACCAAGTGGGTAAGATGTGAACTGTTGGGGTCTCTTTGAATGTATTACTCTGCCTTATGCATATTAGAGGAGAGGATTAGCTCCAGCTGTCTAGCATCCTTGGCCTTTTCTTACCAATGGTACAAAGAACCTTCTGCTAGTTAGACACCGAGGTATTCCAACTAGTAATATTAGAGATATCTTGAGAATCCCATTTATTGAACAATCTCGCAATATGAATGGTAGCCGAAACATCATGGTATTGTAATAATTTACTGTTAAGGATGAATTTGCCACCACTTTTGTTATCCGTCTTGTTAGAACTTTTGAAGACAAGATTGGCAAAAATGGGGTGATGGCCAGATAGGGAAGAAGGCTTCACAATCATCGGGCACCCTTGTTGATCCAGGACATAGGATAAGGCATCCTTGTCGGTGTAGAATCTGTCCAATCTAGAGAAAATCCCGTTTCTAGCTTTTTGATAATTGCACCACGTAAACCATATGCCGTTATACGCTTGTTTTAAACCTTCCAAGGGGTCAAAGAGTCTCTTAATGCTTTTCAATCATACCCAATCTAACTTCTCTTCCTCTTTTCACTCAACATTGGCCCCCCCTAACTTATCTTCCTTGTGTTCAACCATGTTAAAGTCTTCCCCAAGGATCCAAGGGATATCTGGAAGGGATGCAAGCCATTGCCAGAGGTCAGATCTATCCCTATAAACATTGGGAGTGTACATAGTGCAGAGCCCAAAGGAAGAATCACCATGCTCAAAGATGACCCATACAACCCTATTGCAGGAAGAAATTATGCTAGAGTCTTAGTTCTCATAGTAGTTCTGGTTTGAGCTTTGCTCCCCAATATCAAAACTATAGCTTCTCTTTAATATTATCCATTTCCTATTATATCAAATTATATACACGCCTAATGCATTGTCCCAAAGAAAGCAATAATTAAAAAATTCATGTTTCAACAATCACCTTTGTATGATCTTTTAATCAGTTGTTTTTTAAATCTAATAATATTCTAAAAGATATTAGAAATTTCAACCACTTTATTGCGGGTATTCACTAAAAGAATTCAAATTGGTTGAATATTATAGACAATAATGTCACACAAAATATAATAATGTTAATTAGACTAATAATTTAATTTTATTTGTAGAAGATTTTGATTCATTATATTTTTAATCATTTAAGGAATTTTTTATGACTTATTCTATTAATGATATCATTGTCTTCATTTTCAACGCTACTTATTGAATGCACTTTGTCTTATTTAAATACATATAATTAAAATATTTATAAATTTAAATTATTATTTGAATTTTCTTTACGAAATAAAATGAATCTATAAAGTAAATAATACATGGGATAATTAATTTGAAGCACAATGAAAATTTGGTAGGATAGATTCGTTCTTTGATTTGCAATTTTTTTTACAAGAACACTAATATGATCAAATCGAGGTTATGCACGATCTACTACTGTATTTATATCTAGAATATGTTGGAATGAAGGAACATTGAGGGGGGAGCGGGTGGGTGAATCAGTGTTCTGCAAACTTTGATATTATTAATCTGTTCCTTTAACCATTTAATGCATTTAATCAAAATAAACATGCAAGAACATAAAATGAACAAACACAACACCATAGTACAAGGATTTTATATGTGGAAGCCGTGTTAGGGGAAAATCCGCGGTAGGGATGAACCCACAAAATGAGTATACTCAAATAAAGGTTTCACAATGGCAATGCACATGCATTTAGGCATACTGCTTAGAGCTCACTTCTCAAAAGGAGGGTCATTGCCTAAAAAATCATTAACAAAAGATAACTGAAATGTCCGAACTGAAGAACAACATCTACAAATTCCCAAGTAGAGTTTCGTTTAATTACGAAACACTGATTTCTTACACTTTATCTCTTACTTCTCTGTCAGGTTGTTCATCTATGAATTTGAAGCATAGATATCTATCCCGCGCATGTGAAACTGCGCACAATCGATCACCAACACCTTTTTTTATGCTTAAAATGATTACAAACATTGATTATATATATCCGCAACATGAAATCATATCCATCTCTAGTTGGCTCAAGAACACTTAGAATATTATTGAAACGTGTATGAACTGTGGACTACATTCGAGCACAAATAGTAATGCGGACCAAAACAATTGCTCACACATTATCAAAACTGTCGGCTAAACCTCTCGGATCACAAAACCAATCACCGAAACCGCTCGATCAAATTTGCACAACGATCAACTACACAAGTCGGCTTGTCCTAGACTGACGGACCGGAACCCGGTACTCAGAGGCTTGCATAATGCACACCAATCACCACCAGAGACCAAAACTCTGGAATAATATGTTCCAGACATCCATCTACCTTCCTTCAGATCCACAACATAAAATGGTAACCTGAAACGAAATCCCGACATAAATATTGAACATTGTCAGATGCTTTGTCCTAGGCTTGCCGAACTTAAGCAAATTACCAATAAAACTTCCGATATGATCAAATGAAGTTATGCGAATGGGATCACGGACTTGGGTTGCCATCAGTGACAACACCTGATAACCTGTGCAGTGTCCCTTGCAAATAGAATATGTATTTGGTATTTACCAATAAATAGTAATTCTTGGTCAGTGCTAATAAGAAAAATAAAGGTCTTGCATTTGAATATGTATGGTTTTAAACAAAAAAGAACAAAGTACTTCTTGCATCATCAATTTTAGATTATATTTAACGAGATGACTTTTGTAAAGGAGAAAGAAAAAAAAACTGGAAGACATAAGCCTATAATTAAATTAAATTTGGCACAAATTTTACAGCACATTTGAGATTTAATTTGTAACGTATTTTGAAAGGAAGTAAATACCTTATAAAATCTGGAGGAGTAAGTCCATAAGATGCTCCTAAAAGAAGATCGTGCAAAAACTATTTGATATCTTCCGGTTTATGTTCAATAGTTTTAAAAGGGAGCATCGTTACATGTTTCATTAGAAAGATAAGCCTAAAACCAATGCAATTAATTTTATTATCGCATTATGACAACAACTTGCCAATTATTTGGCATGTAAATGGTAATGAAAAATCTATCCCACAATGCGAGTGTGTCTTGAAATGTTTGCAAGATCGCATTTTCTTGTTGAGAGGCAAAGTTGAAATGAACTCATCTTTAAGTCCTTTTTTCATTTGAAGCAAACATAAAGTGAGTGTGTTGGAGCACACTTAGGTTATAACTCACTCATGTTATAATTCACTCAAATGATTATGCACTTGCGTTATGTTTATTAGGGTACGAAGAAATGGCATGGTAACCTTTTAGTTACCCATCTTTTTGAAATTACCCATTACATGTAAGGGATGTAAATCACTATTTGTATTATTCGTGTTAACTTTTCCCTAGTGAAAATGTTTAATTGATCTTGTATTGTGTCATTCACTTGGTATAAGATATGAAGCTGCATGGTATCGTATTCTCATGTTGTAAGCACAAGTTGAATCATTAATATACATTGAATTATATATATTTAAAGAGGTTCATATTTTTTTAGATAGTTAAAATTCCCTTGCACATTTCAACCTAACATTTCTCACAATTTCATCAATTCACATCATAATCCTTTACCAGATATTCACTAACTAACGAAAAACAATATTTAATTCTTTAGACCATCTTTCCTCACATATTAATTAGGAAAATCATACTTGTTTAATTAATTGAGATAGCTCCCCATCATAATTAGTTAATTAAATCATGTTTAAATGTTTACATTAACATTCCTTCATCACTAAGTAATTAGATGATTTATTCTATCTATTTAATTAGGGTAAGGCGCGTTCATCTCCTCATTTTAAGAATAAAATAATGCATTTCTACCTCAACACTGAAATGCAAAACACAATCTTTCACACATCCACACTCAATTCAAGTTCAATATTGATTATCCTCCTGTGAGGGACCCAGACGTGTGTAAATGTCCTCTCTCCATGCGAGACAAGTTTATCTCAACCCTTCATTTCACGATTTGATCGCCTTCATCCAATTACATTCTCTTCGGGCCTCAACTTTATTGCATCTCATTTCGCAATTACAATAAAGCTATTATCACTTACATTCACTTGATCTAATCATATACTCCATATTTGAATACTACTTATCCTTTCCCACATACAAGAAAATCCTAGACTCCAATCTAAGACATGATCTCTACCATCCATATCTTGACAAACTATCCAAATCTAGAGGTGCTTCAAAGATCGTTATTTTACTTGTCTATGGTCAAACAAGGTGGCATACATATCAACATTTTCATTATAACTAGGGATTGAGTATCTTCGGATTCTCAAATGAATGTAAAAGATAAATTAATTAATTAAATTCATTAGTGTGTAAAATAATACATCTAACTTCTCGAACTCTCATCATATTAATTGATATCTACTCATCTATTGTACCATTTTAAAAACGGAAAACTTAGTAATAACCATTGATATATTAAAGATTAGACATGGTCTCTATATTTTATTTTAAATTTTCTTTAATACATATTATAATTATTTAAATTTAAATTACTTATTATAAATAATTGAAATGCAAATGGAAAGAAATTGCCATGTTCATAGATAATATTCATTTGCTTGCCTACGCACATCTGAAGATATTCATTGTCCAGCTACAACATCGTATGAATTCTAATGAGAGTGGAGCGAGGAAGCTTCCAGAACAATAGTAAAACATTCAAAACCTGTGATGAGGATCCGCTCAATGTGATAAAGTGAGTCGGTAGGTACCTAGTAAAGTCCAAATGCTTTGGTAATTTTAACTGGTTTGTTGTTGTGGCGAATCTTTTGTTTTCTGTGCCTGCTTCGAAAGTCAGTCAATGAGAAAGGGCACGTTACTTTGACTAAACAATCAAAATCAGTTCACAAGAAAGATTAGTAATAGAGCTCTTGCAATTCACTCTATAAATACCATACATACATCTTCTCATACACAACACCACACCGAACGAACGAAGGCAAGCATTTCGAAGAAGAGTTTTTGTAGAAATCTTGAGATAAAGAGAAGAGAAGAGAAGATGGTGGCAGGAAGTTTCAGCATTGAAATAGAGTCTCCAGTGGAGGCAAAAAGGCTGTGGAAAGCAACTGTGGACACCCACAACTTATTGCCAAAGCAAGCACCAGGCCTCATATCGGGCATCACACTTGTTCAAGGTGATGGAGGAGTTGGTACCATTCGACACGTTAATTTCACTCCTGGTAAGTAACATTTAGGTTTGGTTTCACTATTCTAAACTTGCATCATGTTTAAGTTGTACGTCCCATTTTAACAGCTGAAGATATTGTTTTTCGATGAAGTTTTGAATCATAAGAACCAGAGACATTGTTACTAATAATACGATATGAAATTGTAATTGCTATTGCAGCCAACAAAGATTTTAGCTATATGAAAGAGAAAGTGGACTTAGTTGACGAGGCCAACCTGGTTTATGGTTACAGCCTTGTGGAAGGAGGAATGTTGGGGGAAAAGGTAGCGTCAGTAAGCCACAAGATTAAATACACCCCTAAACAAGGGGGGTAATGGTGGATGCATTACCACATTTACCTGCAACTACGATAGCCTACCTGGTGTTCCCCAGGATGAAGCCAAAATTGAGGAGATCAAGGCCAACAACACTGGTTTGTTCAAGCAGGTGGAGGAATATCTTATCGCCAATCCCACTTTATACTGCTAAATGGAGTATCAAGATCTCAATGGCAGCAGTGTCAGTGTCACTTAATAATATCTCACACTGATGATGATAACAGGGAGGGTTGCACTATTTGTCAATGGCAGTTGTGCCACTTAGATATACTTCAATAGGAAGATGTATGTCCTAGGCCTGTTAGCTGGGTCTAACTGTAAAGCTTTCTCACTTTCTCAATGTTGGCTTAGATTTTGGGTTTCCAATTTCAGCCTCCTCGCAATTGATTAGAAAAAAAACTTTGTGTTTTTGCTGTAATAATGAGCTAAAGGTCGATGCTTTCTTTTAAGTGTTCAATTATGGTTTTACAATTTTGAAATAACTGTCAATCGAGCACTGTCATGGAGGTTAACTACCTTTCGATATAGAATGGAATGGTGATTTCTTCTCTGCTATTTTCATGGAAGCTTCTTTCCGGTAGAGATGCATTGTCCTTCTTTATTAAAATGCAGATTGTCTTGTGGGATTGTATTTTATTTGCTTCTCGACGAAAAATTGAACATAGAATTTTTGTTATCATTGTATAAAAGTGTTAATTGTTCATTGATGTTTTGTATCTATATTTGAAAATTGCCTCAACATACATACCTACATAAACATGAGAAATCTTAACACTAGTGTGATGTTTGATTTGCAAAACTAATTCCACAAAGATAAAATGTTCAGTTCTCTTCATTGATAGATGAAGAAAAAACCATGCAAAGTTGTTAAATATTTCATTCATCTGTAAGGAATTTACGCAAAGGCTTTCTCTGTAAAAGTTTTGGAACCTTTGTTTTCCATTGTATAGATCTTTCTAATACACTCTTTGACAATAGCTCCTGCAACTAAAAGAAAATATAGCCAAAATTAAAACATTTATTTTCTATACCACATAATCATGAATAGTTTCTCGTACATAGAATTTTTGTTACCATTATATAAATAATTAACTGTTCGCACTATAATAATATTCTACCCAACCTTTGAGCATGCGTTATTATTAATACACACGTCAGAATTGATTTGTGAATTCATTACAATACTTTGGAATCATTGATATTTTTTAATCTACATTTGAAAATTGTATGCACATACCTACATCAACATGAGAAATATTACGAGTGTGAAATTTGATTCGCAAAGATAATCTCACCAAGGTAATTTTTTATCATAAAATATTCATAACATTTATATTGAAATGAAAAAAAAAAAGAAACAAAAGGTTAAAAGGAGATGGAGAACAACGACGGCGCTAGGGTTTCAAACATAGGCGGTGTTGTAGAAGCTGTTGAGGAAGGAGAGGGAGACGGTGAGAACGATGGAGATGGCCCTAGTTGTTGGGTCGTTTCCTGGTGCCTCTCCCTTCTGTTTTCTTTATGCATCCCTTCAATGCCATGTGGGGGATTTTTTTGTGCCCCATTTTTGTCTGGACGGGTGTTTTACATGTGGTAGTTGTGGGAGCTTTCCCTATTCCGTGTAGATTTGTTGGTGCCATTTCTCAGACTGCTTGCCCTAAGGCTTTTTTTTTGTGCTTGGTTTTGGTGTTGCGTGGTACGTGGGGATTTTGTCCTCTTTTTTAGGTGCTCCCCGTACCTCTTTTTGGACAATGCGTTGGTGGTTGGTGAAAGGTGGGAGCGACGAGAGCGATGTTGGAATGCTTGTGGCTGAGGATGTCGAAGTTGCGAGAGACTTCGCCCTTTTCTGTGTGGTCTCTTTTTCTGCTCCTATGGCCGTTCTGGGTGCTTGATGATTTGTACTGATTATAGTGAGGCTATTGAGGGTTTCTTCCTTCGGTTTTGGTATTTGTTTTGTGAATTTGACCCCAAGTTCTAGAATCTTTGTTTCTAATTATTTTTTTATGAAGATATTTCTTGTTTTCTTTGGCGTGTTTGTGGCCTGGTTGCCTTCTGGGCCCGTTTTCACTATTGGATATTGGGTAAGGGGTTTTGATCTTCTTCTGCTCACTCGTGGATATCCTATCGAGGTGATGTTCCTTTTGAGTTTATCTTTTTAGGCTTCCCAAAGCTCAAGGAAGTGGGTCTCCATGGTTTTCTTGTCTATCATGTTTTAGAGTCGCTTCCTGGTGAATGTTTTGTCTCTCCCTTTCTCTCGATCTTTGTTTCTCCTATTGAGGTGGAGAACCCTTGGTTGGACTGGGTTATGTATCTCTATTGGCTTCCTTGGTTCTCTTCTACTCTTTTTTTTTTGGGGTGAAGCTATCTCCTATAGAAGTGGAGATGTAGGATGCAGGTGATTTTGAGAGGTACTACATTGTTGGATTCCCTGCTTAGTTTTAGTTGCTCCTATGTAGGTGGAGATCTTGGACTTTGGAGGGATCTTCTATTTGTTTGATGGTTCAGGGTGCCATTGCAAAACCCTTTGTGATGGTTTGGGGATCCCATCAGAACCATTTGTTCTTTCTTTTCTGTATGTGTTTGGCTATCTGGAAGAGCAAGTGTTTCCCTTACTTCAAAGGTTATGGGAGCCTTTTCAAAACCTAGTCACCTAGTTGTTTTTTATATGTTATCTTCTCATTTCACTGGGTCTTGAGGTTATGGGAGCCTTGCCAAAACCCAAGTTTCAGGTCTTCGTTCCTCTAGGAGTCTCCTATTTATCGACTTCTAGACCTTGAGGTTGTTCAAGCCAAATCTTTGATGCCCAATTGAGGTTATTTAGCTGATGGTTGGTCGTTGTTAATATTTATTATATTTTTTGAAGTGTTACATCTTGGGGTTTCGGATACCTGCTGATTCAAGAAGATGTCTCTAATCATTGGTACTATTCTAGGCACACTACTGTTTTCTTTTCTTCTTCATGTATTTGTGTTATTCACTAATCTTTTTCTTGGAGCTTACTCTACATCCATTAGGCCGAGTCAATTGATTTTGTGAGCCTTCTATTGACTTGCGTTTATTCCACAACTCTATTATTTTCTTTTTCTTTTCGTCTCTTGAAGTTTTCTTGTTTTCTTCAAGAGTCATATTAATCTTTTTTACCTCAAATTCCAAGGCGATTTTCTTGGTCTATTACGATGATAAGCCATTTAGTGGAATGTTGCCCTAAAGCTCAACATTTAGCATTTGGATCTCCATGCCTTGTGCTTGATATTGATTGCATAACTTATTGGAAGTATCTTTGGTCCACTTTGGTTAGACTACAAGGGCTACATTCCCACCCTCTCGATCAAACCTAGGGATGAAGATGGATAGTGCAAGTTTATGAAGGAAGGGGTCTAAATTGGAATAAAGCTTATGTGATCTTTTAAGTTTTGACAAATTATTGCGAAGGATGCAAAAGAATTTGAATATTTTATCCCAAAAATTGAATGTCTACTGCCTCAATCTAGCTCTCTGTATTATATCAAAATATAAAATATGTATAAAAGATGTTTATATTCTTATAGAATTGAGACTCTATTATTTCTATGAATATAAGCTCAGTTGTCCTTCAACAAATCAAAAAATATTTTAAATCCCTTTGGGATCGAGGGGCTCCTACCATGTATGCATAGAAAGTGGCATATCCATATGTGCCAGCAGACTGCCCACAAAAGCAGTTACAATCTTCGAAGTAATGGAAAATTCCAAACTGGGCATGGTTCAGATTTGCTCCTAAAAAATATTAAACGAAAAAATACCAACATTAAATAGTTTAATAAACTACATGAATTTATGTGTGATGCGAGTAGATTTGGTTATACACCGTATATTGTGTATGATTTTTTTCTAAAGAAAAAGTGTTTGGATGGATTAGGCTATTGCAATTCTGGCTCTTAGGTCCTACCTCAAGATCTCACCAGAGGGAGATTTGGGGATGGAATCCACAAAATAAACGTTTATAACCTCTCATCGTAGATCACTTATATCGTAACAAAATATTTTATTTCTTGTTCGCTGATATCTTCTTCCTGGGATCTTACTGCATATGCCACCGAAACCTCTCCTACAGCTTCGTTCTTCTGAGTCCATCAAACAAACCGGATTACTTTAGTATAATGAAACGAATTTTATTTGTTCTACATCAAATAATTACATAATTCATGGCATGACCAAAGATCACTTACTGCACCACCACGACACCCCATTTTAAAGACTCCAATGAAAGTGGTCATGCCCTCATACACTGAAAAATGACAGCGATGATGGTTATACGGATAAGGTGAGTTTGAATTTTCCTTTCCCATGGTTTAAAATCGTACAAGAAAATGTAATCTATTGATGAGAAACAATTATGGCACGATACAGATTCTGTGGGGGCTCCCCACATAGAATAGTTTGTTGGCTAATTATTTAATCCCATCTCATTTGAGATGCCATTGAATGATGAGTAGTTCGATAGGGAGAAGCTAACAAGCTCACACAATTAAGGATATATGAAGCAACACTACATGTAAATCATGGCATTAGTCTCTGGAATTTAAACGCCACCTACTATTCGCTCACTGATGGCCCAATACGGAGAAGTTGTGAGGCTGACAAATATTGTATAGTTTAAGATCGTGCCATGTAAAAATTTGTGATAAGAATTCAAAAGGTCCTAGATAAAATGTTGTAGTCAATCAACCAAGGGATCAAAATCTCGAGGATTTAAAAACAAAATTAAACTTAAAAAAAAATTCATGATGGTCAACAACAGGTATACTGTAGTTTTGGTGACCTGTGATGGATTATTTGTTTGCAAAGAAAGAATAGAAACATGAAATTAACCTTTAGAGGAGGGTAATGTATAATTGTTTTTACAGATCTTTAGACAATTACATAAACTTAATAGAAGTGAGCATAAATAGCATGCGATGCCACAACAAAGTGATTTACGTGGGGAAAGGTCTTTAGAGAGAAAAACCCCACACCCCGAAAGCCACCCAATATATTATTAAAGTATCGACAATAGATTACAATATAATTACAGAGCAAGCTTCTCACAGGAGTATCACCAATTGAGATCCTGAGGTAACTCAACACCTATCACGCCCTAATTATACATCACACTAAATAGTTGTAATACAATTCCGTTATAATATAGGTTTCCTTCTAGAGGGAAGAAAAGAACACCGAGTATGGACTGCTAGATCTATGGCCTATTGCTAAACACTCAAGATTCGAAATTATTTTAATCAAGTTTCCACAATCCATTAGTTAATTATCATCCCGTTTTCTAAAGTTTGATTGTGTCTTTGTTTTTTGCATCAATATTTCGGATCACACTCTGTGATCCATCACCAGATGTATGAGAGTGTCAAGAGATGTATGGGATTGTCACGATCAATTTTTTTGCATATCTTGGCAGTCTCATACATCCTGATGATGGATCATAGAGTGTCATCTGAAACCAAGATTTACAATAACGACTGATACATAAAATGCGGCTTTATCAATTATCAAGAGTTCTAGAATTGCTTCCATAGCACACAAAATGCACCGGTAGGAAAAATCGAGCATTCCTTATCCAACACTCTAAATGTACTTGAACGCTTCTCTTTTATTCACCCATCTAAATGCATCGTTAGAATGTTCAACACTCTAAATGCACCAGTACGATATTCAACACTCTAAGCACACCAATACAATTTTCCTAACAAATCTTCCACTTGTTGAATGCCTTTCAAGAGGGACGAGAGGGGTTCCAACATCATTATTTAATCACTAGGGGCTGAGAGCCCCATAGACTCCGAACACCATCTGAACTTCTCTATGCTCATAGCCTTAGTTAAAGAATCTCCAACATTGATCAAAGTCTCCACTTTAACCAACTTCACCCTACGATTCTCGACTATATCCATGATAAAGTCATGCTAAACATCAATGTGCTTGGTCCCGACATGAAATGTCACGTTCTTATCTAGACATATCGCACTTTGATAATCGCAATAAATTATCCATACACCTTGTCTTATTTCAATGTCTGAATACAATCCATTAAGACAAACGACTTATTTACAAGAGCGAGTAGCTACCATATACTCTGCTTCAGTAGTAGAAAAGGCAACCACATCCCATCTCTTACTTGTCAGACTAATTGCACCACCAGATAAAGTAAACACAAAAGCACCATTGGATATTCTGCTTTCAACATCACTTGCCTAGTTTGAATCCACATAACCATGAACATCAATGGAAATCTTGTCTCATACCAAATTACCATGATAAAACAAAGAATATTTTGGGGTGCCCTCCAAATATCTGAAGACCTTTTCAATTGCATCCCAATGAATTCTGCCAGCATTAGACATATATCTCCAAAGAACTCCCACTGCTTAGGAAATGTCCGATCTAGTACAGACCATATCATACATCAATCTTCAAACTGCGCTCTGGTAAGGCACTCTGCTCATGTCTTCCATCTTTGATGGGGATGCAGGGCAATATGAAAATGGAGAATTTTATTCCAACTGTAAAAGGAACACATAATGGTATAGAGTGGTGCATGTTGAACCTCTGTAAGATTGAATTGGCATACTTAATCTAGCCTAGCCATAACTTTTTGTTCACTCTATCTCTTGTAATCTCCATCCCAAGAATGTGTTTTTTCGTACCAAGATCTTTCATTTCAATTTTAGCAACAAGCTGAGACTTTAGTTCTGAAATCATACCTTTCCCTTTACCAATGAATGACATATCGTCAACATATAATGCAATGCACAGGAAATGATCACCATCAAAGTTATAATAAACATAGTGATATGACTTATAACCCTCAAAACCCAAACTCAAAACACATGTATAAAATTTTGGGTACCACATTCTAAGACGAGGTTCGAGGCCAAACAAATAATTCTTCAATTTTCCAACCAAATTACTTTTACCTTTTATCACGCAATGCTCTTGCTGCATGTCATATGAATTTCCTCCTGAAAATCATCATGAAGGGATGTAGTTTTCACATCCATTTGCTCAACCTTTAAATTATAAGCATCAGCGGTAGAAAGAAAAAATATAATGGCTTTTATTTTCATAAGAGGAGAAAATATCTCACCATAACCAATTCCCTCAACCTCACAGTAACCATTCGTAACCAAGCGTTCTTTATAATTCTCAATACCTCCATTTGAACCAATCTTTTTCTTGAAATCCACTTACAACCGACGGGTTTTCATCCTTCAAGAAATGGTACAAGATCCCATGCATCATTCCTTTTCAAAGCCACCATTTCATCATCAATAATAACCTTCCAAGATTCTTCATCATTCATACCTAATCCCTCTTCTAGAGATGTAGGTTCATCCACATTAGTATTCAAAGAAATAAGAAACTGCAAACACTAGGTCAACACCTTTCAGATGGTTGTCTGTGGCTTGTAGACCTTAAAACAAGCTTGGTTGGTTGTCTATGTCTATGTTTTCCATCTTAAAAATAAAAACGTCTTTTTAGCTACTAATCAATACATTTTTAGAAAACTTAATTGATGTGTCTCCAAACCATTTTATGCACCGATTCCTATTTTGAAAAGAGAAACTTGATTATTTTAAACACAAAGCATGAAAGAAAATAACATACATGTAAAAATTTTCATGATTCGAAATGTAAAATACAATAGAATAGTTTTGATTAATAAAAGAAAGAGAGGGCCTATACCCATTTACATAACCAGGAGGAGCTCACAAGAAGTGAAACCCCCAGACACCAAAAAAGGGAACACCCCTTTTTTGAGAAGCAATCCAGAAGAAAAAAGAACCCAAAAGGCGGGAACAAGGGTCCCAAACTCTTAGCAGACTTACACTCTCACATTCTATAAAAAGAGGGGTTTTGGAGAGCACCCCAAACCATAATCCTAAATGAAAACCCTTGCATTGGCCAAAAAATAAAGAAAATAAAAAACTAATAGATTGTAAAAAACTAACAGAGTGTTTTGGAAGGCACCCCACAACCTAAAAGGAACACCTAGCCATTCCTGTAGAGCAAAAAACAATCTTGAATGGACTAGCCCAAACATGTTCAAAGGCACCTTGATGGAACAGCTGATATCATAAATAAAAAGGGAGAAAATATCAGAGAGAAGGATAACTCGGGAAGAGACCATAGCCAGAAACCGAAAGAATTGGAAAAAAAGAGATCCTAGAACCTACCGTTTGCACAAGATCCTAAAGGAAAGCGACAAAGCCATAAACCATGGGGAAGTAGGGAGTGAAAGTAGAAGTCCCCCATGAATAAAACAACCTCTAGAAGCAACAAGGATCCAACATTATAGAAGAATAACGAAGAATAGAGCCTTCTTTGATTAGGCACCCGCAAGGTATCCGGGGCCCACAACATCCATTCTAGTTCCACCCACCGCAACATGAGGAAACTCTTTGCCAAAGGAAAATGTGCCTTTACGAACAACAAAGACAACGTGCTACCAACTCACAACATAAAAATAATCCTTGAAGAACACAACACCTTCAAGGCCAACCACCAAAAAGTTACTAGAAGGTGAGAGTCAAATAAAACTTCCAAACCCCGAACCAAGTAGGAAAGGAGGATTGAGAGACAACAACACAAAAATAAGAAAGAAGAAGCCCTTCCTAATGAATCCCTAGCATCAAAAGACACCACCATCTAAAGAAAACAACCGCCCTTCGTAGGACCAAAAGCACATAATACAGGAGTCCACGACACAGAGAAGTAGCAACCTGCTAAGTTGATATTGTAGGGTAATGTACATCCCCCATGATTTTCAACACCTACTACGTTGGTCTTCGATTCTCTTTTTCCATCCTTCTTCATTATTTCCACGAAGCTTGAGAGAAGTAGCAAATCTTCCACTTGGGTCTAATTTTTAGATGGTGTACTACATTTTTCCTCTGTTCACTTATCTTTTGTATAAGCTGATGCGCTTCACTTTGTAGATGATGATAGATATTAAGGGCTATAAGAATACTTATTTGGTGAATTCTCCCAGCAATCATACTAATACAACGTAGGAAGAAATTACGCCACAGTCTTAGTTGTCATAGTAGTTCAGGTTCGGGCTTTGCTCCCCAATATCAAAACTGTAGCTTCTCTTTAATATTATCCATTTCCTATAATATCAATTTATACACATGCCTAATGTATTGTTAAAAAAAAAAAAGAATTAAAAAAATCATGTTTCAACAATCACCTTTGTATGATCTTTTAATCATTTTTTTTTAAAAATCTAATAATATTCTTAAATATATTAGAAATTTCAACCACTTTATTAAGGGTATTCCCTAAAAGAATTCAAATTGGTTGAATATTATTGACAATAATGTCACACAAAATATAATAATAATAATTAGACTAATAATTTAATATCAATTGTAGAAGATTTTGATTCATTATATTTTTAATCATTTAAGGATTTTTTTATGACTTATTCTATTAATGATATCATTGTCTTCATTTTCAATGCTACTTATTGAATGCACTTTGTCTTATTTAAATACACATAAATAATTATTTATTTATTGATAATAGAGAGTAGACTGAATTACAAAACAATTAAATTTGTGTCAACAATTCATGCCAGCCTTCTAAGTATGTATCCACATCAGAGAGTATGTAAAGATTAGGGTATTGACATATGGGTTTATACAAAATACCGGTCAACATATACAAAAAGATTATACAGTCCTAAACCGTGATATATGCGAAACATATACAGGCCTATGCAGCTAAAGAGGCATATACAAAAGACTATCCAACTATATACATCCATAATGAGATAAATTTGTGCTAGATCCAAGCAGTCCATTCGAAGGGGCCTTCTATCCAAACCAACCTCCGACCATCCAACATTCCGACAGAGTGTACCATTTGCCGGCAAACCAGCTGTCCATTTCCTATGATTTTCTCCATAAGAGCATCCATGATTCCAGAGAAATTATAAAGGGGGTTCTTTCTGCATTCATTCTCCCCCAGGTATAGCCATGAGAGAGCTCACAGATAAATATTATTGTATGCCCATCAGTAAGGAACCTACAAAATTTCTCCTTATTCAGCCTGATAACCATAGTAACCTGCGAGAAGATAAAATGAAACCCGAGTCTACGAAAAGACTCAATAAGGGCCCTTTCTTCCCCTTGAAATATTTCTATATTCCTAATTCTCCATAGATGCCAAAGAATTTCACAAGATAACACATTCCAAAAAATATTAGTGTCTTTCTTAATGCCTTTAATAAATCCAGTAACAACATCAAGTATGTTAATATACATCGGTTTAATCAAACAAAAAATAAGCCAAAATTCCTTACTAATAATACAGTCAAAGAAGATATGTCTACTGGAATCCTTAACTTTACAAATATTATAAAGATCTTCTTTACTATAATCAAATCTAATAGGCAGTTTATCAAGCATTAACAACCATCTAAAAGTTTTCTTTTTAGGAGCCAGAGGAGAGCTCCAAAGAGCCTTAAATATTTTGCCCCATTGAGCAGGTGATAATTCCGAGTACCAAATAATATTAACATGATTAAGAATATCAACATTATATGATATAGTTTTATAGATAGAAATTAATTTCACATTACAGAGTGGGCTGCCATCAGCCCATGAGAAGGATACAAACCTGTCTTCATTCACATTGCATCTTTTAGGAAGCTGCAAGAGATCACATGCATTGTACATAATGTCTTATGGTCTTTTATTAGACAAAGGAAGCTGATATTTGCTGGAAAGACCATCCCATGAGATGAGAGCACCATTAACAATAATATCTTTAAGACAACAAATACCTTTGTTGGCCCATTTCTTGGCCGAACATCCTTGAGTGAGATCGAGGGGTTTACCATTGTGGGCTAAGTTCCACCAGATTGATCATTCCCCACAGACTTGGTTATCGGGACTGATCCAATTTTTGCGAATACTAAACCTAACGCTCTCCCATGCCTTCCAAATAGATTTAAAGACAGCAGAGCCTGTGGTAGAGACTGAGAAGGTTCCAGCTAAAAGGTCACTAATAGGAAGGGATTTCCAGGATTTAGCCTTCTTGGGAACACCCAGTCTGACGTTGTTCCGAATGAGTACTTTCCAAGGTTCATTGCCTTCCAATGAATGGAAGATCCATTTAGCAACAAGTGCAGTCCCTTGCACTTTAAGATCCTAAACATCTAGTCCTCCAATAGTCTTGTCCATACAACAGCAATTCCATTTGACTGAGTGAGGTTTTCTTTGACCTCTACCATTGGACCACAAAAAATATCTGATTATCTTCTACAACTCATTGATTTGATAATTAGTAAACATCCATACAGAGGCATAGTAGATACTATAGGCTAACATAATCTTTTGCCAAACTTGTACTCTCCCGGCCAGCGAGAGGTAGTGTTTGTTCAATTTGGTAAGTTTGCTGTCAATCTTGACCTTAATCCATACCCACATATCTTTGAGGCAAGGAGAGATTGTGAAAGGAATCCCGAGGTATCTGAAAATTGTGTTAGGTCCTCCCCATTGAAACCCATAGGTGGAGAGACAATTTGGTGGCCCCTCAGACTAACTGAGTATAGTAGATTTGGTTTGGGAAATCTTTTCCCCTGAAGCATCACAGAACAAGGTGAGGTTGGGAGATAAAGCACTCAAGTTTTCCTTGGACAGTTCAAAGAAAAGTGTAGTGTCATCTGCAAACTGAATGTTAAGCAATTTAGAATTATTCAAAAGGGAGATCCCTCTAACCCTCGGGGAGAGAGAGTTATCCCTGAGAAGGTAAAACAGAGCGTCAGAGGATATTACAAAGAGAGTAGGGGATAGTGGGCACCCTTGCCGAATAGATCTACTAAGCTTGAAGGGCTACAAGATCAACCCATTAACTTCTACCTGGGAATGAGCATCCCTAAGGAGTACCTGAACATATTGAGAGAAAACCTCAGGGAAACCAAAAGATTTAAGCATCATGGAAATAAAGATCCATTCAATCCTATCGTAAGCCTTTCCAAAGTCCAATAGAAACATGACCACCTTTTGATCCGAAAGTCTAGCCAACTCCATAGCCTCACAACTGGTAATGAGGTTCTCCAAGGTGTATCTCCCTTTAATAAATGCAGTCTGAGTGATACAAATAAACTTAGGAAGGATATTTTCAAGTCTAATAGCAATCATCTTCGCAAGGATCTTAAAGGATACATTAAGTAGTGTAATAGGACGCGACTTTTTGATAAGAGCCTTCTCCCCTTCTTTAGACAAGTTTGATATGGCCTCTATTAATGTCAGCACCCAGAGACCCTGTCTTAGTAGATTCCTTATATACCTCTAGTAAGTTATCCACAATCCAGCTAATATTAGCCTTATAGAACTCATTGGTAAGCCCATCCGGACCGAGGGCTTTACCATTATGCAAATATTTGATGGCTCCTTTTATTTCCTCACCGGAGAGAGGCCTACTAAGAGTCTTACCCTCTTGAAGAGAGAGAAGCTTGGGGAAAAGAGTCCGACATTTGTCTTTAGCAAGCATGGATGCAGGAGAATCCTCTTAGGAGAACAACATCTTGTAAAAGAAAGAGTTCATCCATGATCTCTTATTATTCAGAGACTTCCCTGCTGTCCACCCACAACATTTCTATCTTCTCCTTGAACTGTTTTTGGTTAACAAGGTTGAAGAAGAATTTACATCCTTTATCTCCTTGAGACAACCACAACATCCTACCTCTAGTCCTGGCTACCATGGCTCTAACATGCTGAAATTTCTCGAGTTTATCTCTAGCCACTCCCACCAAGTGGGTAAGATGTGAACTGTTGGGGTCTCTTTGAATGTCTTACTCTGCCTTATGCATATCAAAGGAGAGGATAAGCTCCATCTGTCTAGCATCCTTGGCCTACTTCTTACCAATGGTACAAAGAACCTTCTGCTAGTCAGACATTGACGTATTCCACCTATTAATATTAGAGATATCTTGAGAATCCCATTTATTGAACAATCTTACAATATGAATAGCACCCAAAACATCATGGTCCTACAATAATTTACTGTTAAGGATGAATTTGCCACCACTTTTGTTATCCGTCTTGTTAGAACTTCTGAAAACAATATTGGCAAAAATGGGGTGAGGGTCAGATACAGAAGAAGGCCTCACAATCATCGGGCACCCTTGTTGATTCGGGACAAAGGATAAGGCATCCTTGTTGGTTTAGAATCTGTCCAATCTAGAGAAAATCCCGTTTCTAGCTTTTTGATAATTGCACCAGGTAAACCATATTCCCTTATAGGGTTGTTTTAAACCTTCCAAGGGGTCAAAGAGTCTCTTAATGCTTTTCAGTCTTACCCAATCTAACTTCTCTTCCCCTTTCCACTCAACATTGGCTCCCCCTAACTTATCTTCCTTGTGTTCAACCATGTTAAAGTTTCCCCCAAGGACCTAGGGGATATCTGGAAGTGATGCAAGCCATTTCCAGAGGTCAGATCTATCCCTATAATCATTGAGAGTGTACATAGTGCAAAGCCCAAAGGAAGAGTCACCATGCTCAAAGGTGATCCATACAACCCTATTGCAGGAAGAAATTATGCTAGAGTCTTAGTTCTCATAGTAGTTGGTTTGAGCTTTGCTCCCCATTATCAAAACTACAGCTTCTCTTTAATATTATCCATTTCCTATTATATCAAATTATATACATGCCTAATGCATTGTCCCAAAGAAAGAAAGAATTAATTACTAAACCACTCCCATTTGACTCCCATTTGGCAAGAATTAAGATCCTAAAGGCCTAGTCCTCCAATAGTCTTTTCCATACAAAACCACTCCCATTTGACTGAGTGTTCTTTTCTTTGACCTCTACCATCGGACCACAAAAAATCTCTGATTATCTTCTGCAACTCGTTGATTTGATAATTACTAAACATCCATACAGAGGCATAGTAGATACTATAGGATGACATAATCTTTTGACAAACTTGTACTGTCCCAGCCAGTGAGAGGTACTGTTTGTTCCATTTGGTAAGTTTGGTGTCAATCTTGCCCTTAATCCACACCCACATATCTTTGAGGCAAGGAGAGATTGCGAAAGAAATCCCCAAGTATCTGAAAATTGTGTGAGGTCATCCCCTTTGAAACCCATAGGTGGAGAGCCAATTTGGTGGTCACTTAGACTAATTGAGTATAGTAGATTTGGTTTGGGAAATCTTTGCCCGTGAAGCATCACAAAACAAGGTGAGCTTGGGAGATAAAGCACTCAAGTTTTCCTAGGAAAGTTCAAAGAAAAGTGCAGAGTCATCTGCAAACTGAATGTTAATCAATTTAGACTTATTCGAAAGGGAGATCCCTCTAACCCTTGGGGAGAGAGAGTTATCCCTAAGAAGGTAAAATAGAGCATCAGAGGCCATTACAAAGAGAGCAAGGGATAGAGGGTACCCTTGTCGAATAGATGTACTAAGCTTGAAGGGCTATGAGATCAACCCTTTAACTTCTACCTGGGAATGAGCATCCCTAAGGAGTACCTGAACATATTGAGAGAAAACCTCACGGAAACCAAAATCTTTAAGCATCATGGAAATAAAGCTCCATTCAATCCTATCGTAAGCCTTTCCAAAGTCCAAAAGAAAAATGGCCACCTTTTGATCCGAAAGTCTAGCCCACTCCATAGCCTCCCAACTAGTAATGACGTTCTCCAAGGTGTATCTCCCTTTAATAAATGCAGTCTGAGTGATACAAACAAACTCAGGAAGGATATTTTCAAGTCTAATAGCAATCATCTTCATAAGGATCTTATAGGATACATTAAGTAGTGTAATAGGATGCAAATTTTTGATAAGAGCCTTGTCCCCTTCTTTAGATAAGTTTGATAAGGCCTCTATTAATGTCAGCACCCAGAGACCCTGTCTTAGTAGCTTCCTTATATACCTCTAGTAAGTCATCCACAATCCAGCTAATATTAGCCTTATAGAACTCATTGGTAAGCCCATCCGGACCGAGGGCTTTATCATTATCCAAATATTTGATGGCTCCTTTGATCTCCTCAACCGAGAAAGGCCTACTAAAAATCTTACCTTCTTGAAGAGAGAGAAGCTTAGGTAAAAGAGTCCAACATTGGTCTCTAGCAAGCATGGATGCGGGACAATCCTCTGAGGAGAACAATATCTTGTATAGAAAAGAATTCATCCATGATCTCTTCTTCTTGAGAGACTTCCCTGCTGACCACCAACAACTTTTCTATATTCTCCTTGAACTGTTTCTGGTTAAGAAGGTTGAAGAAGAATTTAGATCCTTTATCTCCTTGAGACAACCACGACATCCTACCTCTAGTCCTGGCTCCCATGGCTCGAACATGCTGAAGTTTCCCGAGTTTATCTCTAGCCACAACCACCAAGTGGGTAAGATGTGAACTGTTGGGGTCTCTTTGAATGTCTTACTCTGCCTTATGCATATTAGAGGAGAGGATTAGCTCCAGCTGTCTAGCATCCTTGGCCTTTTCTTACCAATGGTACAAAGAACCTTCTGCTAGTTAGACACCGAGGTATTCCAACTAGTAATATTAGAGATATCTTGAGAATCGCATTTATTGAACAATCTCGCAATATGAATGGTAGCCGAAACATCATGGTATTGTAATAATTTACTGTTAAGGATGAATTTGCCACCACTTTTGTTATCCGTCTTGTTAGAACTTTTGAAGACAAGATTGGCAAAAATGGGGTGATGGCCAGATAGGGAAGAAGGCCTCACAATCATCGGGCACCCTTGTTGATCCAGGACAAAGGATAAGGCATCCTTGTCGGTGTAGAATCTGTCCAATCTAGAGAAAATCCCGTTTCCAGCTTTTTGATAATTGCACCACGTAAACCATATGCCCTTATACGCTTGTTTTAAACCTTCCAAGGGGTCAAAGAGTCTCTTAATGCTTTTCAATCATACCCAATCTAACTTCTCTTCCTCTTTTCACTCAACATTGGCCCCCCCTAACTTATCTTCCTTGTGTTCAACCATGTTAAAGTCTTCCCCAAGGATCCAAGGGATATCTGGAAGGGATGCAAGCCATTGCCAGAGGTCAGATCTATCCCTATAAACATTGGGAGTGTACATAGTGCAGAGCCCAAAGGAAGAATCACCATGCTCAAAGATGACCCATACAACCCTATTGCAGGAAGAAATTATGCTAGAGTCTTAGTTCTCATAGTAGTTCTGGTTTGAGCTTTGCTCCCCAATATCAAAACTATAGCTTCTCTTTAATATTATCCATTTCCTATTAAATCAAATTATATACACGCCTAATGCATTGTCCCAAAGAAAGCAATAATTAAAAAATTCATGTTTCAACAATCACCTTTGTATGATCTTTTAATCAGTTGTTTTTTAAATCTAATAATATTCTAAAAGATATTAGAAATTTCAACCACTTTATTGCGGGTATTCACTAAAAGAATTCAAATTGGTTGAATATTATAGACAATAATGTCACACAAAATATAATAATGTTAATTAGACTAATAATTTAATTTTATTTGTAGAAGATTTTGATTCATTATATTTTTAATCATTTAAGGAATTTTTTATGACTTATTCTATTAATGATATCATTGTCTTCATTTTCAATGCTACTTATTGAATGCACTTTGTCTTATTTAAATACATATAATTAAAATATTTATAAATTTAAATTATTATTTGAATTTTCTTTACGAAATAAAATGAATCTATAAAGTAAATAATACATGGGATAATTAATTTGAAGCACAATGAAAATTTGGTAGGATGGATTCGTTCTTTGATTTGCAATTTTTTTTACAAGAACACTAATATGATCAAATCGAGGTTATGCACGATCTACTACTGTATTTATATCTAGAATATGTTGGAATGAAGGAACATTGAGGGGGGAGCGGGTGGGTGGATCAGTGTTCTGCAAACTTTGATATTATTAATCTGTTCCTTTAACCATTTAATGCATTTAATCAAAATAAACATGCAAGAACATAAAATGAACAAACACAACACCATAGTACAAGGATTTTATATGTGGAAGCCGTGTTAGGGGAAAATCCACGGTAGGGATGAACCCACAAAATGAGTATACTCAAATAAAGGTTTCACAATGGCAATGCACATGCATTTAGGCATACTGCTTAGAGCTCACTTCTCAAAAGGAGGGTCATTGCCTAAAAAATCATTAACAAAAGATAACTGAAATGTCCGAACTGAAGAACAACATCTACAAATTCCCAAGTAGAGTTTCGTTTAATTACGAAACACTGATTTCTTACACTTTATCTCTTACTTCTCTGTCAGGTTGTTCATCTATGAATTTGAAGCATAGATATCTATCCCGCGCATGTGAAACTGCGCACAATCGATCACCAACACCTTTTTTTATGCTTAAAATGATTAAAAACATTGATTATATATATCCGCAACATGAAATCATATCCATCGCTAGTTGGCTCAAGAACACTTAGAATATTATTGAAATGTGTATGAACTGTGGACTACATTCGAGCACAAATAGTAATGCGGACCAAAACAATTGCTCACACGTTATCAAAACTGTCGGCTAAACCTCTCGGATCACAAAACCAATCACCGAAACCGCTCGATCAAATCTGCACAACGATCAACTACACAAGTCGGCTTGTCCTAGACTGACGGACCGGAACCCGGTACTCAGAGGCTTGCATAATGCACACCAATCACCACCAGAGACCAAAACTCTGGAATAATATGTTCCAGACATCCATCTACCTTCCTTCAGATCCACAACATAAAATGGTAACCTGAAACGAAATCCCGACATAAATATTGAACATTGTCAGATGCTTTGTCCTAGGCTTGCCGAACTTAAGCAAATTACCAATAAAACTTCCGATATGATCAAATGAAGTTATGCGAATGGGATCACGGACTTGGGTTGCCATCAGTGACAACACCTGATAACCTGTGCAGTGTCCCTTGCAAATAGAATATGTATTTGGTATTTACCAATAAATAGTAATTCTTGGTCAGTGCTAATAAGAAAAATAAAGGTCTTGCATTTGAATATGTATGGTTTTAAACAAAAAAGAACAAAGTACTTCTTGCATCATCAATTTTAGATTATATTTAACGAGATGACTTTTGTAAAGGAGAAAGAAAAAAAAACTGGAAGACATAAGCCTATAATTAAATTAAATTTGGCACAAATTTTACAGCACATTTGAGATTTAATTTGTAACGTATTTTGAAAGGAAGTAAATACCTTATAAAATCTGGAGGAGTAAGTCCATAAGATGCTCCTAAAAGAAGATCGTGCAAAAACTATTTGATATCTTCCGGTTTATGTTCAATAGTTTTAAAAGGGAGCATCGTTACATGTTTCATTAGAAAGATAAGCCTAAAACCAATGCAATTAATTTTATTATCGCATTATGACAACAACTTGCCAATTATTTGGCATGTAAATGGTAATGAAAAATCTATCCCACAATGCGAGTGTGTCTTGAAATGTTTGCAAGATCGCATTTTCTTGTTGAGAGGCAAAGTTGAAATGAACTCATCTTTAAGTCCTTTTTTCATTTGAAGCAAACATAAAGTGAGTGTGTTGGAGCACACTTAGGTTATAACTCACTCATGTTATAATTCACTCAAATGATTATGCACTTGCGTTATGTTTATTAGGGTACGAAGAAATGGCATGGTAACCTTTTAGTTACCCATCTTTTTGAAATTACCCATTACATGTAAGGGATGTAAATCACTATTTGTATTATTCGTGTTAACTTTTCCCTAGTGAAAATGTTTAATTGATCTTGTATTGTGTCATTCACTTGGTATAAGATATGAAGCTGCATGGTATCGTATTCTCATGTTGTAAGCACAAGTTGAATCATTAATATACATTGAATTATATATATTTAAAGAGGTTCATATTTTTTTAGATAGTTAAAATTCCCTTGCACATTTCAACCTAACATTTCTCACAATTTCATCAATTCACATCATAATCCTTTACCAGATATTCACTAACTAACGAAAAACAATATTTAATTCTTTAGACCATCTTTCCTCACATATTAATTAGGAAAATCATACTTGTTTAATTAATTGAGATAGCTCCCCATCATAATTAGTTAATTAAATCATGTTTAAATGTTTACATTAACATTCCTTCATCACTAAGTAATTAGATGATTTATTCTATCTATTTAATTAGGGTAAGGCGCGTTCATCTCCTCATTTTAAGAATAAAATAATGCATTTCTACCTCAACACTGAAATGCAAAACACAATCTTTCACACATCCACACTCAATTCAAGTTCAATATTGATTATCCTCCTGTGAGGGACCCAGACGTGTGTAAATGTCCTCTCTCCATGCGAGACAAGTTTATCTCAACCCTTCATTTCACGATTTGATCGCCTTCATCCAATTACATTCTCTTCGGGCCTCAACTTTATTGCATCTCATTTCGCAATTACAATAAAGCTATTATCACTTACATTCACTTGATCTAATCATATACTCCATATTTGAATACTACTTATCCTTTCCCACATACAAGAAAATCCTAGACTCCAATCTAAGACATGATCTCTACCATCCATATCTTGACAAACTATCCAAATCTAGAGGTGCTTCAAAGATCGTTATTTTACTTGTCTATGGTCAAACAAGGTGGCATACATATCAACATTTTCATTATAACTAGGGATTGAGTATCTTCGGATTCTCAAATGAATGTAAAAGATAAATTAATTAATTAAATTCATTAGTGTGTAAAATAATACATCTAACTTCTCGAACTCTCATCATATTAATTGATATCTACTCATCTATTGTACCATTTTAAAAACGGAAAACTTAGTAATAACCATTGATATATTAAAGATTAGACATGGTCTCTATATTTTATTTTAAATTTTCTTTAATACATATTATAATTATTTAAATTTAAATTACTTATTATAAATAATTGAAATGCAAATGGAAAGAAATTGCCATGTTCATAGATAATATTCATTTGCTTGCCTACGCACATCTGAAGATATTCATTGTCCAGCTACAACATCGTATGAATTCTAATGAGAGTGGAGCGAGGAAGCTTCCAGAACAATAGTAAAACATTCAAAACCTGTGATGAGGATCCGCTCAATGTGATAAAGTGAGTCGGTAGGTACCTAGTAAAGTCCAAATGCTTTGGTAATTTTAACTGGTTTGTTGTTGTGGCGAATCTTTTGTTTTCTGTGCCTGCTTCGAAAGTCAGTCAATGAGAAAGGGCACGTTACTTTGACTAAACAATCAAAATCAGTTCACAAGAAAGATTAGTAATAGAGCTCTTGCAATTCACTCTATAAATACCATACATACATCTTCTCATACACAACACCACACCGAACGAACGAAGGCAAGCATTTCGAAGAAGAGTTTTTGTAGAAATCTTGAGATAAAGAGAAGAGAAGAGAAGATGGTGGCAGGAAGTTTCAGCATTGAAATAGAGTCTCCAGTGGAGGCAAAAAGGCTGTGGAAAGCAACTGTGGACACCCACAACTTATTGCCAAAGCAAGCACCAGGCCTCATATCGGGCATCACACTTGTTCAAGGTGATGGAGGAGTTGGTACCATTCGACACGTTAATTTCACTCCTGGTAAGTAACATTTAGGTTTGGTTTCACTATTCTAAACTTGCATCATGTTTAAGTTGTACGTCCCATTTTAACAGCTGAAGATATTGTTTTTCGATGAAGTTTTGAATCATAAGAACCAGAGACATTGTTACTAATAATACGATATGAAATTGTAATTGCTATTGCAGCCAACAAAGATTTTAGCTATATGAAAGAGAAAGTGGACTTAGTTGACGAGGCCAACCTGGTTTATGGTTACAGCCTTGTGGAAGGAGGAATGTTGGGGGAAAAGGTAGCGTCAGTAAGCCACAAGATTAAATACACCCCTAAACCAGGGGGTAATGGTGGATGCATTACCACATTTACCTGCAACTACGATAGCCTACCTGGTGTTCCCCAGGATGAAGCCAAAATTGAGGAGATCAAGGCCAACAACACTGGTTTGTTCAAGCAGGTGGAGGAATATCTTATCGCCAATCCCACTTTATACTGCTAAATGGAGTATCAAGATCTCAATGGCAGCAGTGTCAGTGTCACTTAATAATATCTCACACTGATGATGATAACAGGGAGGGTTGCACTATTTGTCAATGGCAGTTGTGCCACTTAGATATACTTCAATAGGAAGATGTATGTCCTAGGCCTGTTAGCTGGGTCTAACTGTAAAGCTTTCTCACTTTCTCAATGTTGGCTTAGATTTTGGGTTTCCAATTTCAGCCTCCTCGCAATTGATTAGAAAAAAAACTTTGTGTTTTTGCTGTAATAATGAGCTAAAGGTCGATGCTTTCTTTTAAGTGTTCAATTATGGTTTTACAATTTTGAAATAACTGTCAATCGAGCACTGTCATGGAGGTTAACTACCTTTCGATATAGAATGGAATGGTGATTTCTTCTCTGCTATTTTCATGGAAGCTTCTTTCCGGTAGAGATGCATTGTCCTTCTTTATTAAAATGCAGATTGTCTTGTGGGATTGTATTTTATTTGCTTCTCGACGAAAAATTGAACATAGAATTTTTGTTATCATTGTATAAAAGTGTTAATTGTTCATTGATGTTTTGTATCTATATTTGAAAATTGCCTCAACATACATACCTACATAAACATGAGAAATCTTAACACTAGTGTGATGTTTGATTTGCAAAACTAATTCCACAAAGATAAAATGTTCAGTTCTCTTCATTGATAGATGAAGAAAAAACCATGCAAAGTTGTTAAATATTTCATTCATCTGTAAGGAATTTACGCAAAGGCTTTCTCTGTAAAAGTTTTGGAACCTTTGTTTTCCATTGTATAGATCTTTCTAATACACTCTTTGACAATAGCTCCTGCAACTAAAAGAAAATATAGCCAAAATTAAAACATTTATTTTCTATACCACATAATCATGAATAGTTTCTCGTACATAGAATTTTTGTTACCATTATATAAATAATTAACTGTTCGCACTATAATAATATTCTACCCAACCTTTGAGCATGCGTTATTATTAATACACACGTCAGAATTGATTTGTGAATTCATTACAATACTTTGGAATCATTGATATTTTTTAATCTACATTTGAAAATTGTATGCACATACCTACATCAACATGAGAAATATTACGAGTGTGAAATTTGATTCGCAAAGATAATCTCACCAAGGTAATTTTTTATCATAAAATATTCATAACATTTATATTGAAATGAAAAAAAAAAAGAAACAAAAGGTTAAAAGGAGATGGAGAACAACGACGGCGCTAGGGTTTCAAACATAGGCGGTGTTGTAGAAGCTGTTGAGGAAGGAGAGGGAGACGGTGAGAACGATGGAGATGGCCCTAGTTGTTGGGTCGTTTCCTGGTGCCTCTCCCTTCTGTTTTCTTTATGCATCCCTTCGATGCCATGTGGGGGATTTTTTTGTGCCCCATTTTTGTCTGGACGGGTGTTTTACATGTGGTAGTTGTGGGAGCTTTCCCTATTCCGTGTAGATTTGTTGGTGCCATTTCTCAGACTGCTTGCCCTAAGGCTTTTTTTTTGTGCTTGGTTTTGGTGTTGCGTGGTACGTGGGGATTTTGTCCTCTTTTTTAGGTGCTCCCCGTACCTCTTTTTGGACAATGCGTTGGTGGTTGGTGAAAGGTGGGAGCGACGAGAGCGATGTTGGAATGCTTGTGGCTGAGGATGTCGAAGTTGCGAGAGACTTCGCCCTTTTCTGTGTGGTTTCTTTTTCTGCTCCTATGGCCGTTCTGGGTGCTTGATGATTTGTACTGATTATAGTGAGGCTATTGAGGGTTTCTTCCTTCGGTTTTGGTATTTGTTTTGTGAATTTGACCCCAAGTTCTAGAATCTTTGTTTCTAATTATTTTTTTATGAAGATATTTCTTGTTTTCTTTGGCATGTTTGTGGCCTGGTTGCCTTCTGGGCCCGTTTTCACTATTGGATATTGGGTAAGGGGTTTTGATCTTCTTCTGCTCACTCGTGGATATCCTATCGAGGTGATGTTCCTTTTGAGTTTATCTTTTTAGGCTTCCCAAAGCTCAAGGAAGTGGGTCTCCATGGTTTTCTTGTCTATCATGTTTTAGAGTCGCTTCCTGGTGAATGTTTTGTCTCTCCCTTTCTCTTGATCTTTGTTTCTCCTATTGAGGTGGAGAACCCTTGGTTGGACTGGGTTATGTATCTCTATTGGCTTCCTTGGTTCTCTTCTACTCTTTTTTTTTTGGGGTGAAGCTATCTCCTATAGAAGTGGAGATGTAGGATGCAGGTGATTTTGAGAGGTACTACATGGTTGGATTCCCTGCTTAGTTTTAGTTGCTCCAATGTAGGTGGAGATCTTGGACTTTGGAGGGATCTTCTATTTGTTTGATGGTTCAGGGTGCCATTGCAAAACCCTTTGTGATGGTTTGGGGATCCTATCAGAACCATTTGTTCTTTCTTTTCTGTATGTGTTTGGCTATCTGGAAGAGCAAGTGTTTCCCTTACTTCAAAGGTTATGGGAGCCTTTTCAAAACCTAGTCACCTAGTTGTTTTTTATATGTTATCTTCTCATTTCACTGGGTCTTGAGGTTATGGGAGCCTTGCCAAAACCCAAGTTTCAGGTCTTCGTTCCTCTAGGAGTCTCCTATTTATCGACTTCTAGACCTTGAGGTTGTTCAAGCCAAATCTTTGATGCCCAATTGAGGTTATTTAGCTGATGGTTGGTCGTTGTTAATCTTTATTATATTTTTTGAAGTGTTACATCTTGGGGTTTCGGATACCTGCTGATTCAAGAAGATGTCTCTAATCATTGGTACAATTCTAGGCACACTACTGTTTTCTTTTCTTCTTCATGTATTTGTGTTATTCACTAATCTTTTTCTTGGAGCTTACTCTACATCCATTAGGCCGAGTCAATTGATTTTGTGAGCCTTCTATTGACTTGCGTTTATTCCACAACTCTATTATTTTCTTTTTCTTTTCGTCTCTTGAAGTTTTCTTGTTTTCTTCAAGAGTCATATTAATCTTTTTTACCTCAAATTCCAAGGCGATTTTCTTGGTCTATTACGATGATAAGCCATTTAGTGGAATGTTGCCCTAAAGCTCAACATTTAGCATTTGGATCTCCATGCCTTGTGCTTGATATTGATTGCATAACTTATTGGAAGTATCTTTGGTCCACTTTGGTTAGACTACAAGGGCTACATTCCCACCCTCTCGATCAAACCTAGGGATGAAGATGGATAGTGCAAGTTTATGAAGGAAGGGGTCTAAATTGGAATAAAGCTTATGTGATCTTTTAAGTTTTGACAAATTATTGCGAAGGATGCAAAAGAATTTGAATATTTTATCCCAAAAATTGAATGTCTACTGCCTCAATCTAGCTCTCTGTATTATATCAAAATATAAAATATGTATAAAAGATGTTTATATTCTTATAGAATTGAGACTCTATTATTTCTATGAATGTAAGCTCGGTTGTCCTTCAACAAATCAAAAAATATTTTAAATCCCTTTGGGATCGAGGGGCTCCTACCATGTATGCATAGAAAGTGGCATATCCATATGTGCCAGCAGACTGCCCACAAAAGCAGTTACAATCTTCAAAGTAATGGAAAATTCCAAACTGGGCATGGTTCAGATTTGCTCCTAAAAAATATTAAACGAAAAAATACCAACATTAAATAGTTTAATAAACTACATGAATTTATGTGTGATGCGAGTAGATTTGGTTATACACCGTATATTGTGTATGATTTTTTTCTGAAGAAAAAGTGTATGGATGGATTAGGCTATTGCAATTCTGGCTCTTAGGTCCTACCTCAAGATCTCACCAGAGGGAGATTTGGTGATGGAATCCACAAAATAAACGTTTATAACCTCTCATCGTAGATCACTTATATCGTAACAAAATATTTTATTTCTTGTTCGCTGATAGCTTCTTCCTGGGATCTTACTGCATATGCCACCGAAACCTCTCCTACAGCTTCGTTCTTCTGAGTCCATCAAACAAACCGGATTACTTTAGTATAATGAAACGAATTTTATTTGTTCTACATCAAATAATTACATAATTCATGGCATGACCAAAGATCACTTACTGCACCACCACGACACCCCATTTTAAAGACTCCAATGAAAGTGGTCATGCCCTCATACACTAAAAAATGACAGCGATGATGGTTATACGGATAAGGTGAGTTTGAATTTTCCTTTCCCATGGTTTAAAATCGTACAAGAAAATGTAATCTATTGATGAGAAACAATTATGGCACGATACAGATTCTGTGGGGGCTCCCCACATAGAATAGTTTGTTGGCTAATTATTTAATCCCATCTCATTTGAGATGCCATTGAATGATGAGTAGTTCGATAGGGAGAAGCTAACAAGCTCACACAATTAAGGATATATGAAGCAACACTACATGTAAATCATGGCATTAGTCTCTGGAATTTAAACGCCACCTACTATTCGCTCACTGATGGCCCAATAGGGAGAAGTTGTGAGGCTGACAAATATTGTATAGTTTAAGATCGTGCCATGTAAAAATTTGTGATAAGAATTCAAAAGGTCCTAGATAAAATGTTGTAGTCAATCAACCAAGGGATCAAAATCTCGAGGATTTAAAAACAAAATTAAACTTAAAAAAAAATTCATGATGGTCAACAACAGGTATACTGTAGTTTTGGTGACCTGTGATGGATTATTTGTTTGCAAAGAAAGAATAGAAACATGAAATTAACCTTTAGAGGAGGGTAATGTATAATTGTTTTTACAGATCTTTAGACAATTACATAAACTTAATAGAAGTGAGCATAAATAGCATGCGATGCCACAACAAAGTGATTTACGTGGGGAAAGGTCTTTAGAGAGAAAAACCCCACACCCCGAAAGCCACCCAATATATTATTAAAGTATCGACAATAGATTACAATATAATTACAGAGCAAGCTTCTCACAGGAGTATCACCAATTGAGATCCTGAGGTAACTCAACAGCTATCACGCCCTAATTATACATCACACTAAATAGTTGTAATACAATTCCGTTATAATATAGGTTTCCTTCTAGAGGGAAGAAAAGAACACCGAGTATGGACTGCTAGATCTATGGCCTATTGCTAAACACTCAAGATTCGAAATTATTTTAATCAAGTTTCCACAATCCATTAGTTAATTATCATCCCGTTTTCTAAAGTTTGATTGTGTCTTTGTTTTTTGCATCAATATTTCGGATCACACTCTGTGATCCATCACCAGATGTATGAGAGTGTCAAGAGATGTATGGGATTGTCACGATCAATTTTTTTACATATCTTGGCAGTCTCATACATCCTGATGATGGATCATAGAGTGTCATCTGAAACCAAGATTTACAATAACGACTGATACATAAAATGCGGCTTTATCAATTATCAAGAGTTCTAGAATTGCTTCCATAGCACACAAAATGCACCGGTAGGAAAAATCGAGCATTCCTTATCCAACACTCTAAATGTACTTGAACGCTTCTCTTTTATTCACCCATCTAAATGCATCGTTAGAATGTTCAACACTCTAAATGCACCAGTACGATATTCAACACTCTAAGCACACCAATACAATTTTCCTAACAAATCTTCCACTTGTTGAATGCCTTTCAAGAGGGACGAGAGGGGTTCCAACATCATTATTTAATCACTAGGGGCTGAGAGCCCCATAGACTCCGAACACCATCTGAACTTCTCTATGCTCATAGCCTTAGTTAAAGAATCTCCAACATTGATCAAAGTCTCCACTTTAACCAACTTCACCCTACGATTCTCGACTATATCCATGATAAAGTCATGCTAAACATCAATGTGCTTGGTCCCGACATGAAATGTCACGTTCTTATCTAGACATATCGCACTTTGATAATCGCAATAAATTATCCATACACCTTGTCTTATTTCAATGTCTGAATACAATCCATTAAGACAAACGACTTATTTACAAGAGCGAGTAGCTACCATATACTCTGCTTCAGTAGTAGAAAAGGCAACCACATCCCATCTCTTACTTGTCAGACTAATTGCACCACCAGATAAAGTAAACACAAAAGCACCATTGGATATTTTGCTTTCAACATCACTTGCCTAGTCTGAATCCACATAACCATGAACATCAATGGAAATCTTGTCTCATACCAAATTACCATGATAAAACAAAGAATATTTTGGGGTGCCCTCCAAATATCTGAAGACCTTTTCAATTGCATCCCAATGAATTCTGCCAGCATTAGACATATATCTCCAAAGAACTCCCACTGCTTAGGAAATGTCCGATCTAGTACAGACCATATCATACATCAATCTTCAAACTGCGCTCTGGTAAGGCACTCTGCTCATGTCTTCCATCTTTGATGGGGATGCAGGGCAATATGAAAATGGAGAATTTTATTCCAACTGTAAAAGGAACACATAATGGTATAGAGTGGTGCATGTTGAACCTCTGTAAGATTGAATTGGCATACTTAATCTAGCCTAGCCATAACTTTTTGTTCACTCTATCTCTTGTAATCTCCATCCCAAGAATGTGTTTTTTCGTACCAAGATCTTTCATTTCAATTTTAGCAACAAGCTGAGACTTTAGTTCTTAAATCATACCTTTCCCTTTACCAATGAATGACATATCGTCAACATATAATGCAATGCACAGGAAATGATCACCATCAAAGTTATAATAAACATAGTGATATGACTTATAACCCTCAAAACCCAAACTCAAAACACATGTATAAAATTTTGGGTACCACATTCTAAGACGAGGTTCGAGGCCAAACAAATAATTCTTCAATTTTCCAACCAAATTACTTTTACCTTTTATCACGCAATGCTCTTGCTGCATGTCATATGAATTTCCTCCTGAAAATCATCATGAAGGGATGTAGTTTTCACATCCATTTGCTCAACCTTTAAATTATAAGCATCAGCGGTAGAAAGAAAAAATATAATGGCTTTTATTTTCATAAGAGGAGAAAATATCTCACCATAACCAATTCCCTCAACCTCACAGTAACCATTCGTAACCAAGCGTTCTTTATAATTCTCAATACCTCCATTTGAACCAATCTTTTTCTTGAAATCCACTTACAACCGACGGGTTTTCATCCTTCAAGAAATGGTACAAGATCCCATGCATCATTCCTTTTCAAAGCCACCATTTCATCATCAATAATAACCTTCCAAGATTCTTCATCATTCATACCTAATCCCTCTTCTAGAGATGTAGGTTCATCCACATTAGTATTCAAAGAAATAAGAAACTGCAAACACTAGGTCAACACCTTTCAGATGGTTGTCTGTGGCTTGTAGACCTTAAAACAAGCTTGGTTGGTTGTCTATGTCTATGTTTTCCATCTTAAAAATAAAAACGTCTTTTTAGCTACTAATCAATACATTTTTAGAAAACTTAATTGATGTGTCTCCAAACCATTTTATGCACCGATTCCTATTTTGAAAAGAGAAACTTGATTATTTTAAACACAAAGCATGAAAGAAAATAACATACATGTAAAAATTTTCATGATTCGAAATGTAAAATACAATAGAATAGTTTTGATTAATAAAAGAAAGAGAGGGCCTATACCCATTTACATAACCAGGAGGAGCTCACAAGAAGTGAAACCCCCAGACACCAAAAAAGGGAACACCCCTTTTTTGAGAAGCAATCCAGAAGAAAAAAGAACCCAAAAGGCGGGAACAAGGGTCCCAAACTCTTAGCAGACTTACACTCTCACATTCTATAAAAAGAGGGGTTTTGGAGAGCACCCCAAACCATAATCCTAAATGAAAACCCTTGCATTGGCCAAAAAATAAAGAAAATAAAAAACTAATAGATTGTAAAAAACTAACAGAGTGTTTTGGAAGGCACCCCACAACCTAAAAGGAACACCTAGCCATTCCTGTAGAGCAAAAAACAATCTTGAATGGACTAGCCCAAACATGTTCAAAGGCACCTTGATGGAACAGCTGATATCATAAATAAAAAGGGAGAAAATATCAGAGAGAAGGATAACTCGGGAAGAGACCATAGCCAGAAACCGAAAGAATTGGAAAAAAAGAGATCCTAGAACCTACCGTTTGCACAAGATCCTAAAGGAAAGCGACAAAGCCATAAACCATGGGGAAGTAGGGAGTGAAAGTAGAAGTCCCCCATGAATAAAACAACCTCTAGAAGCAACAAGGATCCAACATTATAGAAGAATAACGAAGAATAGAGCCTTCTTTGATTAGGCACCCGCAAGGTATCCGGGGCCCACAACATCCATTCTAGTTCCACCCACCGCAGCATGAGGAAACTCTTTGCCAAAGGAAAATGTGCCTTTACGAACAACAAAGACAACGTGCTACCAACTCACAACATAAAAATAATCCTTGAAGAACACAACACCTTCAAGGCCAACCACCAAAAAGTTACTAGAAGGTGAGAGTCAAATAAAACTTCCAAACCCCGAACCAAGTAGGAAAGGAGGATTGAGAGACAACAACACAAAAATAAGAAAGAAGAAGCCCTTCCTAATGAATCCCTAGCATCAAAAGACACCACCATCTAAAGAAAACAACCGCCCTTCGTAGGACCAAAAGCACATAATACAGGAGTCCACGACACAGAGAAGTAGCAACCTGCTAAGTTGATATTGTAGGGTAATGTACATCCCCCATGATTTTCAACACCTACTACGTTGGTCTTCGATTCTCTTTTTCCATCCTTCTTCATTATTTCCACGAAGCTTGAGAGAAGTAGCAAATCTTCCACTTGGGTCTAATTTTTAGATGGTGTACTACATTTTTCCTCTGTTCACTTATCTTTTGTATAAGCTGATGCGCTTCACTTTGTAGATGATGATAGATATTAAGGGCTATAAGAATACTTATTTGGTGAATTCTCCCAGCAATCATACTAATACAGCGTAGGAAGAAATTACGCCACAGTCTTAGTTGTCATAGTAGTTCAGGTTCGGGCTTTGCTCCCCAATATCAAAACTATAGCTTCTCTTTAATATTATCCATTTCCTATAATATCAATTTATACACATGCCTAATGTATTGTTAAAAAAAAAAAAGAATTAAAAAAATCATGTTTCAACAATCACCTTTGTATGATGTTTTAATCATTTTTTTAAAAAAATCTAATAATATTCTTAAATATATTAGAAATTTCAACCACTTTATTAAGGGTATTCCCTAAAAGAATTCAAATTGGTTGAATATTATTGACAATAATGTCACACAAAATATAATAATAATAATTAGACTAATAATTTAATATCAATTGTAGAAGATTTTGATTCATTATATTTTTAATCATTTAAGGATTTTTTTATGACTTATTCTATTAATGATATCATTGTCTTCATTTTCAATGCTACTTATTGAATGCACTTTGTCTTATTTAAATACAGATAAATAATTATTTATTTATTGATAATAGAGAGTAGACTGAATTACAAAACAATTAAATTTGTGTCAACAATTCATGCCAGCCTTCTAAGTATGTATCCACATCAGAGAGTATGTAAAGATTAGGGTATTGACATATGGGTTTATACAAAATACCGGTCAACATATACAAAAAGATTATACAGTCCTAAACCGTGATATATGCGAAACATATACAGGCCTATGCAGCTAAAGAGGCATATACAAAAGACTATCCAACTATATACATCCATAATGAGATAAATTTGTGCTAGATCCAAGCAGTCCATTCGAAGGGGCCTTCTATCCAAACCAACCTCCGACCATCCAACATTCCGACAGAGTGTACCATTTGCCGGCAAACCAGCTGTCCATTTCCTATGATTTTCTCCATAAGAGCATCCATGATTCCAGAGAAATTATAAAGGGGGTTCTTTCTGCATTCATTCTCCCCCAGGTATAGCCATGAGAGAGCTCACAGATAAATATTATTGTATGCCCATCAGTAAGGAACCTACAAAATTTCTCCTTATTCAGCCTGATAACCATAGTAACCTGTGAGAAGATAAAATGAAACCCGAGTCTACGAAAAGACTCAATAAGGGCCCTTTCTTCCCCTTGAAATATTTCTATATTCCTAATTCTCCATAGATGCCAAAGAATTTCACAAGATAACACATTCCAAAAAAGATTAGTGTCTTTCTTAATGCCTTTAATAAATCCAGTAACAACATCAAGTATGTTAATATACATCGGTTTAATCAAACAAAAAATAAGCCAAAATTCCTTACTAGTAATACAGTCAAAGAAGATATGTCTACTGGAATCCTTAACTTTACAAATATTATAAAGATCTTCTTTACTATAATCAAATCTAATAGGCAGTTTATCAAGCATTAACAACCATCTAAAAGTTTTCTTTTTAGGAGCCAGAGGAGAGCTCCAAAGAGCCTTAAATATTTTGCCCCATTGAGCAGGTGATAATTCCGAGTACCAAATAATATTAACATGATTAAGAATATCAGCATTATATGATATAGTTTTATAGATAGAAATTAATTTCACATTACAGAGTGGGCTGCCATCAGCCCATGAGAAGGATACAAACCTGTCTTCATTCACATTGCATCTTTTAGGAAGCTGCAAGAGATCACATGCATTGTACATAATGTCTTATGGTCTTTTATTAGACAAAGGAAGCTGATATTTGCTGGAAAGACCATCCCATGAGATGAGAGCACCATTAACAATAATATCTTTAAGACAACAAATACCTTTGTTGGCCCATTTCTTGGCCGAACATCCTTGAGTGAGATCGAGGGGTTTACCATTGTGGGCTAAGTTCCACCAGATTGATCATTCCCCACAGACTTGGTTATCGGGACTGATCCAATTTTTGCGAATACTAAACCTAACGCTCTCCCATGCCTTCCAAATAGATTTAAAGACAGCAGAGCCTGTGGTAGAGACTGAGAAGGTTCCAGCTAAAAGGTCACTAATAGGAAGGGATTTCCAGGATTTAGCCTTCTTGGGAACACCCAGTCTGACGTTGTTTCGAATGAGTACTTTCCAAGGTTCATTGCCTTCCAATGAATGGAAGATCCATTTAGCAACAAGTGCAGTCCCTTGCACTTTAAGATCCTAAACATCTAGTCCTCCAATAGTCTTGTCCATACAACAGCAATTCCATTTGACTGAGTGAGGTTTTCTTTGACCTCTACCATCGGACCACAAAAAATATCTGATTATCTTCTACAACTCATTGATTTGATAATTAGTAAACATCCATACAGAGGCATAGTAGATACTATAGGCTAACATAATCTTTTGCCAAACTTGTACTCTCCCGGCCAGCGAGAGGTAGTGTTTCTTCAATTTGGTAAGTTTGCTGTCAATCTTGACCTTAATCCATACCCACATATCTTTGAGGCAAGGAGAGATTGTGAAAGGAATCCCGAGGTATCTGAAAATTGTGTTAGGTCCTCCCCATTGAAACCCATAGGTGGAGAGACAATTTGGTGGCCCCTCAGACTAACTGAGTATAGTAGATTTGGTTTGGGAAATCTTTTCCCCTGAAGCATCACAGAACAAGGTGAGGTTGGGAGATAAAGCACTCAAGTTTTCCTTGGACAGTTCAAAGAAAAGTGTAGTGTCATCTGCAAACTGAATGTTAAGCAATTTAGAATTATTCAAAAGGGAGATCCCTCTAACCCTCGGGGAGAGAGAGTTATCCCTGAGAAGGTAAAACAGAGCGTCAGAGGATATTACAAAGAGAGTAGGGGATAGTGGGCACCATTGCCGAATAGATCTACTAAGCTTGAAGGGCTACAAGATCAACCCATTAACTTCTACCTGGGAATGAGCATCCCTAAGGAGTACCTGAACATATTGAGAGAAAACCTCAGGGAAACCAAAAGATTTAAGCATCATGGAAATAAAGATCCATTCAATCCTATCGTAAGCCTTTCCAAAGTCCAATAGAAACATGACCACCTTTTGATCCGAAAGTCTAGCCAACTCCATAGCCTCACAACTGGTAATGAGGTTCTCCAAGGTGTATCTCCCTTTAATAAATGCAGTCTGAGTGATACAAATAAACTTAGGAAGGATATTTTCAAGTCTAATAGCAATCATCTTCGCAAGGATCTTAAAGGATACATTAAGTAGTGTAATAGGACGCGACTTTTTGATAAGAGCCTTCTCCCCTTCTTTAGACAAGTTTGATATGGCCTCTATTAATGTCAGCACCCAGAGACCCTGTCTTAGTAGATTCCTTATATACCTCTAGTAAGTTATCCACAATCCAGCTAATATTAGCCTTATAGAACTCATTGGTAAGCCCATCCGGACCGAGGGCTTTACCATTATGCAAATATTTGATGGCTCCTTTTATTTCCTCACCGGAGAGAGGCCTACTAAGAGTCTTACCCTCTTGAAGAGAGAGAAGCTTGGGGAAAAGAGTCCGACATTTGTCTTTAGCAAGCATGGATGCAGGAGAATCCTCTTAGGAGAACAACATCTTGTAAAAGAAAGAGTTCATCCATGATCTCTTATTATTCAGAGACTTCCCTGCTGTCCACCCACAACATTTCTATCTTCTCCTTGAACTGTTTTTGGTTAACAAGGTTGAAGAAGAATTTACATCCTTTATCTCCTTGAGACAACCACAACATCCTACCTCTAGTCCTGGCTACCATGGCTCTAACATGCTGAAATTTCTCGAGTTTATCTCTAGCCACTCCCACCAAGTGGGTAAGATGTGAACTGTTGGGGTCTCTTTGAATGTCTTACTCTGCCTTATGCATATCAAAGGAGAGGATAAGCTCCATCTGTCTAGCATCCTTGGCCTACTTCTTACCAATGGTACAAAGAACCTTCTGCTAGTCAGACATTGAGGTATTCCACCTATTAATATTAGAGATATCTTGAGAATCCCATTTATTGAACAATCTTACAATATGAATAGCACCCAAAACATCATGGTCCTACAATAATTTACTGTTAAGGATGAATTTGCCACCACTTTTGTTATCCGTCTTGTTAGAACTTCTGAAAACAATATTGGCAAAAATGGGGTGAGGGTCAGATACAGAAGAAGGCCTCACAATCATCGGGCACCCTTGTTGATCCGGGACAAAGGATAAGGCATCCTTGTTGGTTTAGAATCTGTCCAATCTAGAGAAAATCCCATTTCTAGCTTTTTGCTAATTGCACCAGGTAAACCATATTCCCTTATAGGGTTGTTTTAAACCTTCCAAGGGGTCAAAGAGTCTCTTAATGCTTTTCAGTCTTAACCAATCTAACTTCTCTTCCCCTTTCCACTCAACATTGGCTCCCCCTAACTTATCTTCCTTGTGTTCAACCATGTTAAAGTTTCCCCCAAGGACCTAGGGGATATCTGGAAGTGATGCAAGCCATTTCCAGAGGTCAGATCTATCCCTATAATCATTGAGAGTGTACATAGTGCAAAGCCCAAAGGAAGAGTCACCATGCTCAAAGGTGATCCATACAACCCTATTGCAGGAAGAAATTATGCTAGAGTCTTAGTTCTCATAGTAGTTGGTTTGAGCTTTGCTCCCCATTATCAAAACTACAGCTTCTCTTTAATATTATCCATTTCCTATTATATCAAATTATATACATGCCTAATGCATTGTCCCAAAGAAAGCAAGAATTAATTACTAAACCACTCCCATTTGACTCCCATTTGGCAAGAATTAAGATCCTAAAGGCCTAGTCCTCCAATAGTCTTTTCCATACAAAACCACTCCCATTTGACTGAGTGTTCTTTTCTTTGACCTCTACCATCGGACCACAAAAAATCTCTGATTATCTTCTGCAACTCGTTGATTTGATAATTACTAAACATCCATACAGAGGCATAGTAGATACTATAGGATGACATAATCTTTTGACAAACTTGTACTGTCCCAGCCAGTGAGAGGTACTGTTTGTTCCATTTGGTAAGTTTGGTGTCAATCTTGCCCTTAATCCACACCCACATATCTTTGAGGCAAGGAGAGATTGCGAAAGAAATCCCCAAGTATCTGAAAATTGTGTGAGGTCATCCCCTTTGAAACCCATAGGTGGAGAGCCAATTTGGTGGTCACTTAGACTAATTGAGTATAGTAGATTTGGTTTGGGAAATCTTTGCCCGTGAAGCATCACAAAACAAGGTGAGCTTGGGAGATAAAGCACTCAAGTTTTCCTAGGAAAGTTCAAAGAAAAGTGCAGAGTCATCTGCAAACTGAATGTTAATCAATTTAGACTTATTCGAAAGGGAGATCCCTCTAACCCTTGGGGAGAGAGAGTTATCCCTAAGAAGGTAAAATAGAGCATCAGAGGCCATTACAAAGAGAGCAAGGGATAGAGGGTACCCTTGTCAAATAGATGTACTAAGCTTGAAGGGCTATGAGATCAACCCTTTAACTTCTACTTGGGAATGAGCATCCCTAAGGAGTACCTGAACATATTGAGAGAAAACCTCACGGAAACCAAAATCTTTAAGCATCATGGAAATAAAGCTCCATTCAATCCTATCGTAAGCCTTTCCAAAGTCCAAAAGAAAAATGGCCACCTTTTGATCCGAAAGTCTAGCCCACTCCATAGCCTCCCAACTAGTAATGAGGTTCTCCAAGGTGTATCTCCCTTTAATAAATGCAGTCTGAGTGATACAAACAAACTCAGGAAGGATATTTTCAAGTCTAATAGCAATCATCTTCATAAGGATCTTATAGGATACATTAAGTAGTGTAATAGGATGCAAATTTTTGATAAGAGCCTTGTCCCCTTCTTTAGATAAGTTTGATAAGGCCTCTATTAATGTCAGCACCCAGAGACCCTGTCTTAGTAGCTTCCTTATATACCTCTAGTAAGTCATCCACAATCCAGCTAATATTAGCCTTATAGAACTCATTGGTAAGCCCATCCGGACCGAGGGCTTTATCATTATCCAAATATTTGATGGCTCCTTTGATCTCCTCAACCGAGAAAGGCCTACTAAAAATCTTACCTTCTTGAAGAGAGAGAAGCTTAGGTAAAAGAGTCCAACATTGGTCTCTAGCAAGCATGGATGCGGGAGAATCCTCTGAGGAGAACAATATCTTGTATAGAAAAGAATTCATCCATGATCTCTTCTTCTTGAGAGACTTCCCTGCTGACCACCCACAACTTTTCTATATTCTCCTTGAACTGTTTCTGGTTAAGAAGGTTGAAGAAGAATTTAGATCCTTTATCTCCTTGAGACAACCACGACATCCTACCTCTAGTCCTGGCTCCCATGGCTCGAACATGCTGAAGTTTCCCGAGTTTATCTCTAGCCACAACCACCAAGTGGGTAAGATGTGAACTGTTGGGGTCTCTTTGAATGTCTTACTCTGCCTTATGCATATTAGAGGAGAGGATTAGCTCCAGCTGTCTAGCATCCTTGGCCTTTTCTTACCAATGGTACAAAGAACCTTCTGCTAGTTAGACACCGAGGTATTCCAACTAGTAATATTAGAGATATCTTGAGAATCGCATTTATTGAACAATCTCGCAATATGAATGGTAGCCGAAACATCATGGTATTGTAATAATTTACTGTTAAGGATGAATTTGCCACCACTTTTGTTATCCGTCTTGTTAGAACTTTTGAAGACAAGATTGGCAAAAATGGGGTGATGGCCAGATAGGGAAGAAGGCCTCACAATCATCGGGCACCCTTGTTGATCCAGGACAAAGGATAAGGCATCCTTGTCGGTGTAGAATCTGTCCAATCTAGAGAAAATCCCGTTTCCAGCTTTTTGATAATTGCACCACGTAAACCATATGCCCTTATACGCTTGTTTTAAACCTTCCAAGGGGTCAAAGAGTCTCTTAATGCTTTTCAATCATACCCAATCTAACTTCTCTTCCTCTTTTCACTCAACATTGGCCCCCCCTAACTTATCTTCCTTGTGTTCAACCATGTTAAAGTCTTCCCCAAGGATCCAAGGGATATCTGGAAGGGATGCAAGCCATTGCCAGAGGTCAGATCTATCCCTATAAACATTGGGAGTGTACATAGTGCAGAGCCCAAAGGAAGAATCACCATGCTCAAAGATGACCCATACAACCCTATTGCAGGAAGAAATTATGCTAGAGTCTTAGTTCTCATAGTAGTTCTGGTTTGAGCTTTGCTCCCCAATATCAAAACTATAGCTTCTCTTTAATATTATCCATTTCCTATTAAATCAAATTATATACACGCCTAATGCATTGTCCCAAAGAAAGCAATAATTAAAAAATTCATGTTTCAACAATCACCTTTGTATGATCTTTTAATCAGTTGTTTTTTAAATCTAATAATATTCTAAAAGATATTAGAAATTTCAACCACTTTATTGCGGGTATTCACTAAAAGAATTCAAATTGGTTGAATATTATAGACAATAATGTCACACAAAATATAATAATGTTAATTAGACTAATAATTTAATTTTATTTGTAGAAGATTTTGATTCATTATATTTTTAATCATTTAAGGAATTTTTTATGACTTATTCTATTAATGATATAATTGTCTTCATTTTCAATGCTACTTATTGAATGCACTTTGTCTTATTTAAATACATATAATTAAAATATTTATAAATTTAAATTATTATTTGAATTTTCTTTACGAAATAAAATGAATCTATAAAGTAAATAATACATGGGATAATTAATTTGAAGCACAATGAAAATTTGGTAGGATGGATTCGTTCTTTGATTTGCAATTTTTTTTACAAGAACACTAATATGATCAAATCGAGGTTATGCACGATCTACTACTGTATTTATATCTAGAATATGTTGGAATGAAGGAACATTGAGGGGGGAGCGGGTGGGTGGATCAGTGTTCTGCAAACTTTGATATTATTAATCTGTTCCTTTAACCATTTAATGCATTTAATCAAAATAAACATGCAAGAACATAAAATGAACAAACACAACACCATAGTACAAGGATTTTATATGTGGAAGCCGTGTTAGGGGAAAATCCACGGTAGGGATGAACCCACAAAATGAGTATACTCAAATAAAGGTTTCACAATGGCAATGCACATGCATTTAGGCATACTGCTTAGAGCTCACTTCTCAAAAGGAGGGTCATTGCCTAAAAAATCATTAACAAAAGATAACTGAAATGTCCGAACTGAAGAACAACATCTACAAATTCCCAAGTAGAGTTTCGTTTAATTACGAAACACTGATTTCTTACACTTTATCTCTTACTTCTCTGTCAGGTTGTTCATCTATGAATTTGAAGCATAGATATCTATCCCGCGCATGTGAAACTGCGCACAATCGATCACCAACACCTTTTTTTATGCTTAAAATGATTAAAAACATTGATTATATATATCCGCAACATGAAATCATATCCATCGCTAGTTGGCTCAAGAACACTTAGAATATTATTGAAATGTGTATGAACTGTGGAGTACATTCGAGCACAAATAGTAATGCGGACCAAAACAATTGCTCACACGTTATCAAAACTGTCGGCTAAACCTCTCGGATCACAAAACCAATCACCGAAACCGCTCGATCAAATCTGCACAACGATCAACTACACAAGTCGGCTTGTCCTAGACTGACGGACCGGAACCCGGTACTCAGAGGCTTGCATAATGCACACCAATCACCACCAGAGACCAAAACTCTGGAATAATATGTTCCAGACATCCATCTACCTTCCTTCAGATCCACAACATAAAATGGTAACCTGAAATGAAATCCCGACATAAATATTGAACACTGTCAGATGCTTTGTCCTAGGCTTGCCGAACTTAAGCAAATTACCAATAAAACTTCCGATATGATCAAATGAAGTTATGCGAATGGGATCACGGACTTGGGTTGCCATCAGTGACAACACCTGATAACCTGTGCAGTGTCCCTTGCAAATAGAATATGTATTTGGTATTTACCAATAAATAGTAATTCTTGGTCAGTGCTAATAAGAAAAATAAAGGTCTTGCATTTGAATATGTATGGTTTTAAACAAAAAAGAACAAAGTACTTCTTGCATCATCAATTTTAGATTATATTTAACGAGATGACTTTTGTAAAGGAGAAAGAAAAAAAAACTGGAAGACATAAGCCTATAATTAAATTAAATTTGGCACAAATTTTACAGCACATTTGAGATTTAATTTGTAACGTATTTTGAAAGGAAGTAAATACCTTATAAAATCTGGAGGAGTAAGTCCATAAGATGCTCCTAAAAGAAGATCGTGCAAAAACTATTTGATATCTTCCGGTTTATGTTCAATAGTTTTAAAAGGGAGCATCGTTACATGTTTCATTAGAAAGATAAGCCTAAAACCAATGCAATTAATTTTATTATCGCATTATGACAACAACTTGCCAATTATTTGGCATGTAAATGGTAATGAAAAATCTATCCCACAATGCGAGTGTGTCTTGAAATGTTTGCAAGATCGCATTTTCTTGTTGAGAGGCAAAGTTGAAATGAACTCATCTTTAAGTCCTTTTTTCATTTGAAGCAAACATAAAGTGAGTGTGTTGGAGCACACTTAGGTTATAACTCACTCATGTTATAATTCACTCAAATGATTATGCACTTGCGTTATGTTTATTAGGGTACGAAGAAATGGCATGGTAACCTTTTAGTTACCCATCTTTTTGAAATTACCCATTACATGTAAGGGATGTAAATCACTATTTGTATTATTCGTGTTAACTTTTCCCTAGTGAAAATGTTTAATTGATCTTGTATTGTGTCATTCACTTGGTATAAGATATGAAGCTGCATGGTATCGTATTCTCATGTTGTAAGCACAAGTTGAATCATTAATATACATTGAATTATATATATTTAAAGAGGTTCATATTTTTTTAGATAGTTAAAATTCCCTTGCACATTTCAACCTAACATTTCTCACAATTTCATCAATTCACATCATAATCCTTTACCAGATATTCACTAACTAACGAAAAACAATATTTAATTCTTTAGACCATCTTTCCTCACATATTAATTAGGAAAATCATACTTGTTTAATTAATTGAGATAGCTCCCCATCATAATTAGTTAATTAAATCATGTTTAAATGTTTACATTAACATTCCTTCATCACTAAGTAATTAGATGATTTATTCTATCTATTTAATTAGGGTAAGGCGCGTTCATCTCCTCATTTTAAGAATAAAATAATGCATTTCTACCTCAACACTGAAATGCAAAACACAATCTTTCACACATCCACACTCAATTCAAGTTCAATATTGATTATCCTCCTGTGAGGGACCCAGACGTGTGTAAATGTCCTCTCTCCATGCGAGACAAGTTTATCTCAACCCTTCATTTCACGATTTGATCGCCTTCATCCAATTACATTCTCTTCGGGCCTCAACTTTATTGCATCTCATTTCGCAATTACAATAAAGCTATTATCACTTACATTCACTTGATCTAATCATATACTCCATATTTGAATACTACTTATCCTTTCCCACATACAAGAAAATCCTAGACTCCAATCTAAGACATGATCTCTACCATCCATATCTTGACAAACTATCCAAATCTAGAGGTGCTTCAAAGATCGTTATTTTACTTGTCTATGGTCAAACAAGGTGGCATACATATCAACATTTTCATTATAACTAGGGATTGAGTATCTTCGGATTCTCAAATGAATGTAAAAGATAAATTAATTAATTAAATTCATTAGTGTGTAAAATAATACATCTAACTTCTCGAACTCTCATCATATTAATTGATATCTACTCATCTATTGTACCATTTTAAAAACGGAAAACTTAGTAATAACCATTGATATATTAAAGATTAGACATGGTCTCTATATTTTATTTTAAATTTTCTTTAATACATATTATAATTATTTAAATTTAAATTACTTATTATAAATAATTGAAATGCAAATGGAAAGAAATTGCCATGTTCATAGATAATATTCATTTGCTTGCCTACGCACATCTGAAGATATTCATTGTCCAGCTACAACATCGTATGAATTCTAATGAGAGTGGAGCGAGGAAGCTTCCAGAACAATAGTAAAACATTCAAAACGTGTGATGAGGATCCGCTCAATGTGATAAAGTGAGTCGGTAGGTACCTAGTAAAGTCCAAATGCTTTGGTAATTTTAACTGGTTTGTTGTTGTGGCGAATCTTTTGTTTTCTGTGCCTGCTTCGAAAGTCAGTCAATGAGAAAGGGCACGTTACTTTGACTAAACAATCAAAATCAGTTCACAAGAAAGATTAGTAATAGAGCTCTTGCAATTCACTCTATAAATACCATACATACATCTTCTCATACAAAACACCACACCGAACGAACGAAGGCAAGCATTTCGAAGAAGAGTTTTTGTAGAAATCTTGAGATAAAGAGAAGAGAAGAGAAGATGGTGGCAGGAAGTTTCAGCATTGAAATAGAGTCTCCAGTGGAGGCAAAAAGGCTGTGGAAAGCAACTGTGGACACCCACAACTTATTGCCAAAGCAAGCACCAGGCCTCATATCGGGCATCACACTTGTTCAAGGTGATGGAGGAGTTGGTACCATTCGACACGTTAATTTCACTCCTGGTAAGTAACATTTAGGTTTGGTTTCACTATTCTAAACTTGCATCATGTTTAAGTTGTACGTCCCATTTTAACAGCTGAAGATATTGTTTTTCGATGAAGTTTTGAATCATAAGAACCAGAGACATTGTTACTAATAATACGATATGAAATTGTAATTGCTATTGCAGCCAACAAAGATTTTAGCTATATGAAAGAGAAAGTGGACTTAGTTGACGAGGCCAACCTGGTTTATGGTTACAGCCTTGTGGAAGGAGGAATGTTGGGGGAAAAGGTAGCGTCAGTAAGCCACAAGATTAAATACACCCCTAAACCAGGGGGTAATGGTGGATGCATTACCACATTTACCTGCAACTACGATAGCCTACCTGGTGTTCCCCAGGATGAAGCCAAAATTGAGGAGATCAAGGCCAACAACACTGGTTTGTTCAAGCAGGTGGAGGAATATCTTATCGCCAATCCCACTTTATACTGCTAAATGGAGTATCAAGATCTCAATGGCAGCAGTGTCAGTGTCACTTAATAATATCTCACACTGATGATGATAACAGGGAGGGTTGCACTATTTGTCAATGGCAGTTGTGCCACTTAGATATACTTCAATAGGAAGATGTATGTCCTAGGCCTGTTAGCTGGGTCTAACTGTAAAGCTTTCTCACTTTCTCAATGTTGGCTTACATTTTGGGTTTCCAATTTCAGCCTCCTCGCAATTGATTAGAAAAAAAACTTTGTGTTTTTGCTGTAATAATGAGCTAAAGGTCGATGCTTTCTTTTAAGTGTTCAATTATGGTTTTACAATTTTGAAATAACTGTCAATCGAGCACTGTCATGGAGGTTAACTACCTTTCGATATAGAATGGAATGGTGATTTCTTCTCTGCTATTTTCATGGAAGCTTCTTTCCGGTAGAGATGCATTGGCCTTCTTTATTAAAATGCAGATTGTCTTGTGGGATTGTATTTTATTTGCTTCTCGACGAAAAATTGAACATAGAATTTTTGTTATCATTGTATAAAAGTGTTAATTGTTCATTGATGTTTTGTATCTATATTTGAAAATTGCCTCAACATACATACCTACATAAACATGAGAAATCTTAACACTAGTGTGATGTTTGATTTGCAAAACTAATTCCACAAAGATAAAATGTTCAGTTCTCTTCATTGATAGATGAAGAAAAAACCATGCAAAGTTGTTAAATATTTCATTCATCTGTAAGGAATTTACGCAAAGGCTTTCTCTGTAAAAGTTTTGGAACCTTTGTTTTCCATTGTATAGATCTTTCTAATACACTCTTTGACAATAGCTCCTGCAACTAAAAGAAAATATAGCCAAAATTAAAACATTTATTTTCTATACCACATAATCATGAATAGTTTCTCGTACATAGAATTTTTGTTACCATTATATAAATAATTAACTGTTCGCACTATAATAATATTCTACCCAACCTTTGAGCATGCGTTATTATTAATACACACGTCAGAATTGATTTGTGAATTCATTACAATACTTTGGAATCATTGATATTTTTTAATCTACATTTGAAAATTGTATGCACATACCTACATCAACATGAGAAATATTACGAGTGTGAAATTTGATTCGCAAAGATAATCTCGCCAAGGTAATTTTTTATCATAAAATATTCATAACATTTATATTGAAATGAAAAAAAAAAAGAAACAAAAGGTTAAAAGGAGATGGAGAACAACGACGGCGCTAGGGTTTCAAACATAGGCGGTGTTGTAGAAGCTGTTGAGGAAGGAGAGGGAGACGGTGAGAACGATGGAGATGGCCCTAGTTGTTGGGTCGTTTCCTGGTGCCTCTCCCTTCTGTTTTCTTTATGCATCCCTTCGATGCCATGTGGGGGATTTTTTTGTGCCCCATTTTTGTCTGGACGGGTGTTTTACATGTGGTAGTTGTGGGAGCTTTCCCTATTCCGTGTAGATTTGTTGGTGCCATTTCTCAGACTGCTTGCCCTAAGGCTTTTTTTTTGTGCTTGGTTTTGGTGTTGCGTGGTACGTGGGGATTTTGTCCTCTTTTTTAGGTGCTCCCCGTACCTCTTTTTGGACAATGCGTTGGTGGTTGGTGAAAGGTGGGAGCGACGAGAGCGATGTTGGAATGCTTGTGGCTGAGGATGTCGAAGTTGCGAGAGACTTCGCCCTTTTCTGTGTGGTCTCTTTTTCTGCTCCTATGGCCGTTCTGGGTGCTTGATGATTTGTACTGATTATAGTGAGGCTATTGAGGGTTTCTTCCTTCGGTTTTGGTATTTGTTTTGTGAATTTGACCCCAAGTTCTAGAATCTTTGTTTCTAATTATTTTTTTATGAAGATATTTCTTGTTTTCTTTGGCGTGTTTGTGGCCTGGTTGCCTTCTGGGCCCGTTTTCACTATTGGATATTGGGTAAGGGGTTTTGATCTTCTTCTGCTCACTCGTGGATATCCTATCGAGGTGATGTTCCTTTTGAGTTTATCTTTTTAGGCTTCCCAAAGCTCAAGGAAGTGGGTCTCCATGGTTTTCTTGTCTATCATGTTTTAGAGTCGCTTCCTGGTGAATGTTTTGTCTCTCCCTTTCTCTCGATCTTTGTTTCTCCTATTGAGGTGGAGAACCCTTGGTTGGACTGGGTTATGTATCTCTATTGGCTTCCTTGGTTCTCTTCTACTCTTTTTTTTTTGGGGTGAAGCTATCTCCTATAGAAGTGGAGATGTAGGATGCAGGTGATTTTGAGAGGTACTACATGGTTGGATTCCCTGCTTAGTTTTAGTTGCTCCTATGTAGGTGGAGATCTTGGACTTTGGAGGGATCTTCTATTTGTTTGATGGTTCAGGGTGCCATTGCAAAACCCTTTGTGATGGTTTGGGGATCCTATCAGAACCATTTGTTCTTTCTTTTCTGTATGTGTTTGGCTATCTGGAAGAGCAAGTGTTTCCCTTACTTCAAAGGTTATGGGAGCCTTTTCAAAACCTAGTCACCTAGTTGTTTTTTATATGTTATCTTCTCATTTCACTGGGTCTTGAGATTATGGGAGCCTTGCCAAAACCCAAGTTTCAGGTCTTCGTTCCTCTAGGAGTCTCCTATTTATCGACTTCTAGACCTTGAGGTTGTTCAAGCCAAATCTTTGATGCCCAATTGAGGTTATTTAGCTGATGGTTGGTCGTTGTTAATCTTTATTATATTTTTTGAAGTGTTACATCTTGGGGTTTCGGATACCTGCTGATTCAAGAAGATGTCTCTAATCATTGGTACTATTCTAGGCACACTACTGTTTTCTTTTCTTCTTCATGTATTTGTGTTATTCACTAATCTTTTTCTTGGAGCTTACTCTACATCCATTAGGCCGAGTCAATTGATTTTGTGAGCCTTCTATTGACTTGCGTTTATTCCACAACTCTATTATTTTCTTTTTCTTTTCGTCTCTTGAAGTTTTCTTGTTTTCTTCAAGAGTCATATTAATCTTTTTTACCTCAAATTCCAAGGCGATTTTCTTGGTCTATTACGATGATAAGCCATTTAGTGGAATGTTGCCCTAAAGCTCAACATTTAGCATTTGGATCTCCATGCCTTGTGCTTGATATTGATTGCATAACTTATTGGAAGTATCTTTGGTCCACTTTGGTTAGACTACAAGGGCTACATTCCCACCCTCTCGATCAAACCTAGGGATGAAGATGGATAGTGCAAGTTTATGAAGGAAGGGGTCTAAATTGGAATAAAGCTTATGTGATCTTTTAAGTTTTGACAAATTATTGCGAAGGATGCAAAAGAATTTGAATATTTTATCCCAAAAATTGAATGTCTACTGCCTCAATCTAGCTCTCTGTATTATATGAAAATATAAAATATGTATAAAAGATGTTTATATTCTTATAGAATTGAGACTCTATTATTTCTATGAATATAAGCTCGGTTGTCCTTCAACAAATCAAAAAATATTTTAAATCCCTTTGGGATCGAGGGGCTCCTACCATGTATGCATAGAAAGTGGCATATCCATATGTGCCAGCAGACTGCCCACAAAAGCAGTTACAATCTTCGAAGTAATGGAAAATTCCAAACTGGGCATGGTTCAGATTTGCTCCTAAAAAATATTAAACGAAAAAATACCAACATTAAATAGTTTAATAAACTACATGAATTTATGTGTGATGCGAGTAGATTTGGTTATACACCATATATTGTGTATGATTTTTTTCTGAAGAAAAAGTGTATGGATGGATTAGGCTATTGCAATTCTGGCTCTTAGGTCCTACCTCAAGATCTCACCAGAGGGAGATTTGGGGATGGAATCCACAAAATAAACGTTTATAACCTCTCATCGTAGATCACTTATATCGTAACAAAATATTTTATTTCTTGTTCGCTGATAGCTTCTTCCTGGGATCTTACTGCATATGCCACCGAAACCTCTCCTACAGCTTCGTTCTTCTGAGTCCATCAAACAAACCGGATTACTTTAGTATAATGAAACGAATTTTATTTGTTCTACATCAAATAATTACATAATTCATGGCATGACCAAAGATCACTTACTGCACCACCACGACACCCCATTTTAAAGACTCCAATGAAAGTGGTCATGCCCTCATACACTGAAAAATGACAACGATGATGGTTATACGGATAAGGTGAGTTTGAATTTTCCTTTCCCATGGTTTAAAATCGTACAAGAAAATGTAATCTATTGATGAGAAACAATTATGGCACGATACAGATTCTGTGGGGGCTCCCCACATAGAATAGTTTGTTGGCTAATTATTTAATCCCATCTCATTTGAGATGCCATTGAATGATGAGTAGTTCGATAGGGAGAAGCTAACAAGCTCACACAATTAAGGATATATGAAGCAACACTACATGTAAATCATGGCATTAGTCTCCGGAATTTAAACGCCACCTACTATTCGCTCACTGATGGCCCAATAGGGAGAAGTTGTGAGGCTGACAAATATTGTATAGTTTAAGATCGTGCCATGTAAAAATTTGTGATAAGAATTCAAAAGGTCCTAGATAAAATGTTGTAGTCAATCAACCAAGGGATCAAAATCTCGAGGATTTAAAAACAAAATTAAACTTAAAAAAAAATTCATGATGGTCAACAACAGGTATACTGTAGTTTTGGTGACCTGTGATGGATTATTTGTTTGCAAAGAAAGAATAGAAACATGAAATTAACCTTTAGAGGAGGGTAATGTATAATTGTTTTTACAGATCTTTAGACAATTGCATAAACTTAATAGAAGTGAGCATAAATAGCATGCGATGCCACAACAAAGTGATTTACGTGGGGAAAGGTCTTTAGAGAGAAAAACCCCACACCCCGAAAGCCACCCAATATATTATTAAAGTATCGACAATAGATTACAATATAATTACAGAGCAAGCTTCTCACAGGAGTATCACCAATTGAGATCCTGAGGTAACTCAACACCTATCACGCCCTAATTATACATCACACTAAATAGTTGTAATACAATTCCGTTATAATATAGGTTTCCTTCTAGAGGGAAGAAAAGAACACCGAGTATGGACTGCTAGATCTATGGCCTATTGCTAAACACTCAAGATTCGAAATTATTTTAATCAAGTTTCCACAATCCATTAGTTAATTATCATCCCGTTTTCTAAAGTTTGATTGTGTCTTTGTTTTTTGCATCAATATTTCGGATCACACTCTGTGATCCATCACCAGATGTATGAGAGTGTCAAGAGATGTATGGGATTGTCACGATCAATTTTTTTACATATCTTGGCAGTCTCATACATCCTGATGATGGATCATAGAGTGTCATCTGAAACCAAGATTTACAATAACGACTGATACATAAAATGCGGCTTTATCAATTATCAAGAGTTCTAGAATTGCTTCCATAGCACACAAAATGCACCGGTAGGAAAAATCGAGCATTCCTTATCCAACACTCTAAATGTACTTGAACGCTTCTCTTTTATTCACCCATCTAAATGCATCGTTAGAATGTTCAACACTCTAAATGCACCAGTACGATATTCAACACTCTAAGCACACCAATACAATTTTCCTAACAAATCTTCCACTTGTTGAATGCCTTTCAAGAGGGACGAGAGGGGTTCCAACATCATTATTTAATCACTAGGGGCTGAGAGCCCCATAGACTCCGAACACCATCTGAACTTCTCTATGCTCATAGCCTTAGTTAAAGAATCTCCAACATTGATCAAAGTCTCCACTTTAACCAACTTCACCCTACGATTCTCGACTATATCCATGATAAAGTCATGCTAAACATCAATGTGCTTGGTCCCGACATGAAATGTCACGTTCTTATCTAGACATATCGCACTTTGATAATCGCAATAAATTATCCATACACCTTGTTTTATTTCAATGTCTGAATACAATCCATTAAGACAAACGACTTCTTTACAAGAGCGAGTAGCTACCATATACTCTGCTTCAGTAGTAGAAAAGGCAACCACATCCCATCTCTTACTTGTCAGACTAATTGCACCACCAGATAAAGTAAACACAAAAGCACCATTGGATATTCTGCTTTCAACATCACTTGCCTAGTCTGAATCCACATAACCATGAACATCAATGGAAATCTTGTCTCATACCAAATTACCATGATAAAACAAAGAATATTTTGGGGTGCCCTCCAAATATCTGAAGACCTTTTCAATTGCATCCCAATGAATTCTGCCAGCATTAGACATATATCTCCAAAGAACTCCCACTGCTTAGGAAATGTCCGATCTAGTACAGACCATATCATACATCAATCTTCAAACTGCGCTCTGGTAAGGCACTCTGCTCATGTCTTCCATCTTTGATGGGGATGCAGGGCAATATGAAAATGGAGAATTTTATTCCAACTGTAAAAGGAACACATAATGGTATAGAGTGGTGCATGTTGAACCTCTGTAAGATTGAATTGGCATACTTAATCTAGCCTAGCCATAACTTTTTGTTCACTCTATCTCTTGTAATCTCCATCCCAAGAATGTGTTTTTTCGTACCAAGATCTTTCATTTCAATTTTAGCAACAAGCTGAGACTTTAGTTCTGAAATCATACCTTTCCCTTTACCAATGAATGACATATCGTCAACATATAATGCAATGCACAGGAAATGATCACCATCAAAGTTATAATAAACATAGTGATATGACTTATAACCCTCAAAACCCAAACTCAAAACACATGTATAAAATTTTGGGTACCACATTCTAAGACGAGGTTCGAGGCCAAACAAATAATTCTTCAATTTTCCAACCAAATTACTTTTACCTTTTATCACGCAATGCTCTTGCTGCATGTCATATGAATTTCCTCCTGAAAATCATCATGAAGGGATGTAGTTTTCACATCCATTTGCTCAACCTTTAAATTATAAGCATCAGCGGTAGAAAGAAAAAATATAATGGCTTTTATTTTCATAAGAGGAGAAAATATCTCACCATAACCAATTCCCTCAACCTCACAGTAACCATTCGTAACCAAGCGTTCTTTATAATTCTCAATACCTCCATTTGAACCAATCTTTTTCTTGAAATCCACTTACAACCGACGGGTTTTCATCCTTCAAGAAATGGTACAAGATCCCATGCATCATTCCTTTTCAAAGCCACCATTTCATCATCAATAATAACCTTCCAAGATTCTTCATCATTCATACCTAATCCCTCTTCTAGAGATGTAGGTTCATCCACATTAGTATTCAAAGAAATAAGAAACTGCAAACACTAGGTCAACACCTTTCAGATGGTTGTCTGTGGCTTGTAGACCTTAAAACAAGCTTGGTTGGTTGTCTATGTCTATGTTTTCCATCTTAAAAATAAAAACGTCTTTTTAGCTACTAATCAATACATTTTTAGAAAACTTAATTGATGTGTCTCCAAACCATTTTATGCGCCGATTCCTATTTTGAAAAGAGAAACTTGATTATTTTAAACATAAAGCATGAAAGAAAATAACATACATGTAAAAATTTTCATGATTTGAAATGTAAAATACAATAGAATAGTTTTGATTAATAAAAGAAAGAGAGGGCCTATACCCATTTACATAACCAGGAGGAGCTCACAAGAAGTGAAACCCCCAGACACCAAAAAAGGGAACACCCCTTTTTTGAGAAGCAATCCAGAAGAAAAAAGAACCCAAAAGGCGGGAACAAGGGTCCCAAACTCTTAGCAGACTTACACTCTCACATTCTATAAAAAGAGGGGTTTTGGAGAGCACCCCAAACCATAATCCTAAAGGAAAACCCTTGCATTGGCCAAAAAATAAAGAAAATAAAAAACTAATAGAGTGTAAAAAACTAACAGAGTGTTTTGGAAGGCACCCCACAACCTAAAAGGAACACCTAGCCATTCTTGTAGAGCAAAAAACAATCTTGAATGGACTAGCCCAAACATGTTCAAAGGCACCTTGATGGAACACCTGATATCATAAATAAAAAGGGAGAAAATATGAGAGAGAAGGATAACTCGGGAAGAGACCATAGCCAGAAACTGAAAGAATTGGAAAAAAAGAGATCCTAGAACCTACCGTTTGCACAAGATCCTAAAGGAAAGCGACAAAGCCATAAACCATGGGGAAGTAGGGATTGAAAGTAGAAGTCCCCCATGAATAAAACAACCTCTAGAAGCAACAAGGATCCAACATTATAGAAGAATAACGAAGAATAGAGCCTTCTTTGATTAGGCACCCGCAAGGTATCCGGGGCCCACAACATCCATTCTAGTTCCACCCACCGCAGCATGAGGAAACTCTTTGCCAAGGGAAAATGTGCCTTTACGAACAACAAAGACAACGTGCTACCAACTCACAACATAAAAATAATCCTTGAAGAACACAACACCTTCAAGGCCAACCACCAAAAAGTTACTAGAAGGTGAGAGTCAAATAAAACTTCCAAACCCCGAACCAAGTAGGAAAGGAGGATTGAGAGACAACAACACAAAAATAAGAAAGAAGAAGCCCTTCCTAATGAATCCCTAGCATCAAAAGACACCACCATCTAAAGAAAACAACCGCCCTTCGTAGGACCAAAAGCACATAATAGAGGAGTCCACGACACAGAGAAGTAGCAACCTGCTAAGTTGATATTGTAGGGTAATGTACATCCCCCATGATTTTCAACACCTACTACGTTGGTCTTCGATTCTCTTTTTCCATCCTTCTTCATTATTTCCACGAAGCTTGAGAGAAGTAGCAAATCTTCCACTTGGGTCTAATTTTTAGATGGTGTACTACATTTTTCCTTTGTTCACTTATCTTTTGTATAAGCTGATGCGCTTCACTTTGTAGATGATGATAGATATTAAGGGCTATAAGAATACTTATTTGGTGAATTCTCCCAGCAATCATACTAATACAACGTAGGAAGAAATTACGCCACAGTCTTAGTTGTCATAGTAGTTCAGGTTCGGGCTTTGCTCCCCAATATAAAAACTGTAGCTTCTCTTTAATATTATCCATTTCCTATAATATCAATTTATACACATGCCTAATGTATTGTTAAAAAAAAAAAAGAATTAAAAAAATCATGTTTCAACAATCACCTTTGTATGATCTTTTAATCATTTTTTTTAAAAAATCTAATAATATTCTTAAATATATTAGAAATTTCAAGCACTTTATTAAGGGTATTCCCTAAAAGAATTCAAATTGGTTGAATATTATTGACAATAATGTCACACAAAATATAATAATAATAATTAGACTAATAATTTAATATCAATTGTAGAAGATTTTGATTCATTATATTTTTAATCATTTAAGGATTTTTTTATGACTTATTCTATTAATGATATCATTGTCTTCATTTTCAATGCTACTTATTGAATGCACTTTGTCTTATTTAAATACAGATAAATAATTATTTATTTATTGATAATAGAGAGTAGACTGAATTACAAAACAATTAAATTTGTGTCAACAATTCATGCCAGCCTTCTAAGTATGTATCCACATCAGAGAGTATGTAAAGATTAGGGTATTGACATATGGGTTTATACAAAATACCGGTCAACATATACAAAAAGATTATACAGTCCTAAACCGTGATATATGCGAAACATATACAGGCCTATGCAGCTAAAGAGGCATATACAAAAGACTATCCAACTATATACATCCATAATGAGATAAATTTGTGCTAGATCCAAGCAGTCCATTCGAAGGGGCCTTCTATCCAAACCAACCTCCGACCATCCAACATTCCGACAGAGTGTACCATTTGCCGGCAAACCAGCTGTCCATTTCCTATGATTTTCTCCATAAGAGCATCCATGATTCCAGAGAAATTATAAAGGGGGTTCTTTCTGCATTCATTCTCCCCCAGGTATAGCCATGAGAGAGCTCACAGATAAATATTATTGTATGCCCATCAGTAAGGAACCTACAAAATTTCTCCTTATTCAGCCTGATAACCATAGTAACCTGCGAGAAGATAAAATGAAACCCGAGTCTACGAAAAGACTCAATAAGGGCCCTTTCTTCCCCTTGAAATATTTCTATATTCCTAATTCTCCATAGATGCCAAAGAATTTCACAAGATAACACATTCCAAAATAGATTAGTGTCTTTCTTAATGCCTTTAATAAATCCAGTAACAACATCAAGTATGTTAATATACATCGGTTTAATCAAACAAAAAATAAGCCAAACTTCCTTACTAATAATACAGTCAAAGAAGATATGTCTACTGGAATCCTAAACTTTACAAATATTATAAAGATCTTCTTTACTATAATCAAATCTAATAGGCAATTTATCAAGCATTAACAACCATCTAAAAGTTTTCTTTTTAGGAGCCAGAGGAGAGCTCCAAAGAGCCTTAAATATTTTGCCCCATTGAGCAGGTGATAATTCCGAGTACCAAATAATATTAACATGATTAAGAATATCAACATTATATGATATAGTTTTATAGATAGAAATTAATTTCACATTACAGAGTGGGCTGCCATCAGCCCATGAGAAGGATACAAACCTGTCTTCATTCACATTGCATCTTTTAGGAAGCTGCAAGAGATCACATGCATTGTACATAATGTCTTATGGTCTTTTATTAGACAAAGGAAGCTGATATTTGCTGGAAAGACCATCCCATGAGATGAGAGCACCATTAACAATAATATCTTTAAGACAACAAATACCTTTGTTGGCCCATTTCTTGGCCGAACATCCTTGAGTGAGATCGAGGGGTTTACCATTGTGGGCTAAGTTCCACCAGATTGATCATTCCCCACAGACTTGGTTATCGGGACTGATCCAATTTTTGCGAATACTAAACCTAACGCTCTCCCATGCCTTCCAAATAGATTTAAAGACAGCAGAGCCTGTGGTATAGACTGAGAAGGTTCCAGCTAAAAGGTCACTAATAGGAAGGGATTTCCAGGATTTAGCCTTCTTGGGAACACCCAGTCTGACGTTGTTCCGAATGAGTACTTTCCAAGGTTCATTGCCTTCCAATGAATGGAAGATCCATTTAGCAACAAGTGCAGTCCCTTGCACTTTAAGATCCTAAACATCTAGTCCTCCAATAGTCTTGTCCATACAACAGCAATTCCATTTGACTGAGTGAGGTTTTCTTTGACCTCTACCATCGGACCACAAAAAATATCTGATTATCTTCTACAACTCATTGATTTGATAATTAGTAAACATCCATACAGAGGCATAGTAGATACTATAGGCTAACATAATCTTTTGCCAAACTTGTACTCTCCCGGCCAGCGAGAGGTAGTGTTTGTTCAATTTGGTAAGTTTGCTGTCAATCTTGACCTTAATCCATACCCACATATCTTTGAGGCAAGGAGAGATTGTGAAAGGAATCCCGAGGTATCTGAAAATTGTGTTAGGTCCTCCCCATTGAAACCCATAGGTGGAGAGACAATTTGGTGGCCCCTCAGACTAACTGAGTATAGTAGATTTGGTTTGGGAAATCTTTTCCCCTGAAGCATCACAGAACAAGGTGAGGTTGGGAGATAAAGCACTCAAGTTTTCCTTGGACAGTTCAAAGAAAAGTGTAGTGTCATCTGCAAACTGAATGTTAAGCAATTTAGAATTATTCAAAAGGGAGATCCCTCTAACCCTCGGGGAGAGAGAGTTATCCCTGAGAAGGTAAAACAGAGCGTCAGAGGATATTACAAAGAGAGTAGGGGATAGTGGGCACCATTGCCGAATAGATCTACTAAGCTTGAAGGGCTACAAGATCAACCCATTAACTTCTACCTGGGAATGAGCATCCCTAAGGAGTACCTGAACATATTGAGAGAAAACCTCAGGGAAACCAAAAGATTTAAGCATCATGGAAATAAAGATCCATTCAATCCTATCGTAAGCCTTTCCAAAGTCCAATAGAAACATGACCACCTTTTGATCCGAAAGTCTAGCCAACTCCATAGCCTCACAACTGGTAATGAGGTTCTCCAAGGTGTATCTCCCTTTAATAAATGCAGTCTGAGTGATACAAATAAACTTAGGAAGGATATTTTCAAGTCTAATAGCAATCATCTTCGCAAGGATCTTAAAGGATACATTAAGTAGTGTAATAGGACGCGACTTTTTGATAAGAGCCTTCTCCCCTTCTTTAGACAAGTTTGATATGGCCTCTATTAATGTCAGCACCCAGAGACCCTGTCTTAGTAGATTCCTTATATACCTCTAGTAAGTTATCCACAATCCAGCTAATATTAGCCTTATAGAACTCATTGGTAAGCCCATCCGGACCGAGGGCTTTACCATTATGCAAATATTTGATGGCTCCTTTTATTTCCTCACCGGAGAGAGGCCTACTAAGAGTCTTACCCTCTTGAAGAGAGAGAAGCTTGGGGAAAAGAGTCCGACATTTGTCTTTAGCAAGCATGGATGCAGGAGAATCCTCTTAGGAGAACAACATCTTGTAAAAGAAAGAGTTCATCCATGATCTCTTATTATTCAGAGACTTCCCTGCTGTCCACCCACAACATTTCTATCTTCTCCTTGAACTGTTTTTGGTTAACAAGGTTGAAGAAGAATTTACATCCTTTATCTCCTTGAGACAACCACAACATCCTACCTCTAGTCCTGGCTACCATGGCTCTAACATGCTGAAATTTCTCGAGTTTATCTCTAGCCACTCCCACCAAGTGGGTAAGATGTGAACTGTTGGGGTCTCTTTGAATGTCTTACTCTGCCTTATGCATATCAAAGGAGAGGATAAGCTCCATCTGTCTAGCATCCTTGGCCTACTTCTTACCAATGGTACAAAGAACCTTCTGCTAGTCAGACATTGAGGTATTCCACCTATTAATATTAGAGATATCTTGAGAATCCCATTTATTGAACAATCTTACAATATGAATAGCACCCAAAACATCATGGTCCTACAATAATTTACTGTTAAGGATGAATTTGCCACCACTTTTGTTATCCGTCTTGTTAGAACTTCTGAAAACAATATTGGCAAAAATGGGGTGAGGGTCAGATACAGAAGAAGGCCTCACAATCATCGGGCACCCTTGTTGATCCGGGACAAAGGATAAGGCATCCTTGTTGGTTTAGAATCTGTCCAATCTAGAGAAAATCCCGTTTCTAGCTTTTTGATAATTGCACCAGGTAAACCATATTCCCTTATAGGGTTGTTTTAAACCTTCCAAGGGGTCAAAGAGTCTCTTAATGCTTTTCAGTCTTACCCAATCTAACTTCTCTTCCCCTTTCCACTCAACATTGGCTCCCCCTAACTTATCTTCCTTGTGTTCAACCATGTTAAAGTTTCCCCCAAGGACCTAGGGGATATCTGGAAGTGATGCAAGCCATTTCCAGAGGTCAGATCTATCCCTATAATCATTGAGAGTGTACATAGTGCAAAGCCCAAAGGAAGAGTCACCATGCTCAAAGGTGATCCATACAACCCTATTGCAGGAAGAAATTATGCTAGAGTCTTAGTTCTCATAGTAGTTGGTTTGAGCTTTGCTCCCCATTATCAAAACTACAGCTTCTCTTTAATATTATCCATTTCCTATTATATCAAATTATATACATGCCTAATGCATTGTCCCAAAGAAAGCAAGAATTAATTACTAAACCACTCCCATTTGACTCCCATTTGGCAAGAATTAAGATCCTAAAGGCCTAGTCCTCCAATAGTCTTTTCCATACAAAACCACTCCCATTTGACTGAGTGTTCTTTTCTTTGACCTCTACCATCGGACCACAAAAAATCTCTGATTATCTTCTGCAACTCGTTGATTTGATAATTACTAAACATCCATACAGAGGCATAGTAGATACTATAGGATGACATAATCTTTTGACAAACTTGTACTGTCCCAGCCAGTGAGAGGTACTGTTTGTTCCATTTGGTAAGTTTGGTGTCAATCTTGCCCTTAATCCACACCCACATATCTTTGAGGCAAGGAGAAATTGCGAAAGAAATCCCCAAGTATCTGAAAATTGTGTGAGGTCATCCCCTTTGAAACCCATAGGTGGAGAGCCAATTTGGTGGTCACTTAGACTAATTGAGTATAGTAGATTTGGTTTGGGAAATCTTTGCCCGTGAAGCATCACAAAACAAGGTGAGCTTGGGAGATAAAGCACTCAAGTTTTCCTAGGAAAGTTCAAAGAAAAGTGCAGAGTCATCTGCAAACTGAATGTTAATCAATTTAGACTTATTCGAAAGGGAGATCCCTCTAACCCTTGGGGAGAGAGAGTTATCCCTAAGAAGGTAAAATAGAGCATCAGAGGCCATTACAAAGAGAGCAAGGGATAGAGGGTACCCTTGTCAAATAGATGTACTAAGCTTGAAGGGCTATGAGATCAACCCTTTAACTTCTACCTGGGAATGAGCATCCCTAAGGAGTACCTGAACATATTGAGAGAAAACCTCACGGAAACCAAAATCTTTAAGCATCATGGAAATAAAGCTCCATTCAATCCTATCGTAAGCCTTTCCAAAGTCCAAAAGAAAAATGGCCACCTTTTGATCCGAAAGTCTAGCCCACTCCATAGCCTCCCAACTAGTAATGAGGTTCTCCAAGGTGTATCTCCCTTTAATAAATGCAGTCTGAGTGATACAAACAAACTCAGGAAGGATATTTTCAAGTCTAATAGCAATCATCTTCATAAGGATCTTATAGGATACATTAAGTAGTGTAATAGGATGCAAATTTTTGATAAGAGCCTTGTCCCCTTCTTTAGATAAGTTTGATAAGGCCTCTATTAATGTCAGCACCCAGAGACCCTGTCTTAGTAGCTTCCTTATATACCTCTAGTAAGTCATCCACAATCCAGCTAATATTAGCCTTATAGAACTCATTGGTAAGCCCATCCGGACCGAGGGCTTTATCATTATCCAAATATTTGATGGCTCCTTTGATCTCCTCAACCGAGAAAGGCCTACTAAAAATCTTACCTTCTTGAAGAGAGAGAAGCTTAGGTAAAAGAGTCCAACATTGGTCTCTAGCAAGCATGGATGCGGGAGAATCCTCTGAGGAGAACAATATCTTGTATAGAAAAGAATTCATCCATGATCTCTTCTTCTTGAGAGACTTCCCTGCTGACCACCCACAACTTTTCTATATTCTCCTTGAACTGTTTCTGGTTAAGAAGGTTGAAGAAGAATTTAGATCCTTTATCTCCTTGAGACAACCACGACATCCTACCTCTAGTCCTGGCTCCCATGGCTCGAACATGCTGAAGTTTCCCGAGTTTATCTCTAGCCACAACCACCAAGTGGGTAAGATGTGAACTGTTGGGGTCTCTTTGAATGTCTTACTCTGCCTTATGCATATTAGAGGAGAGGATTAGCTCCAGCTGTCTAGCATCCTTGGCCTTTTCTTACCAATGGTACAAAGAACCTTCTGCTAGTTAGACACCGAGGTATTCCAACTAGTAATATTAGAGATATCTTGAGAATCGCATTTATTGAACAATCTCGCAATATGAATGGTAGCCGAAACATCATGGTATTGTAATAATTTACTGTTAAGGATGAATTTGCCACCACTTTTGTTATCCGTCTTGTTAGAAATTTTGAAGACAAGATTGGCAAAAATGGGGTGATGGCCAGATAGGGAAGAAGGCCTCACAATCATCGGGCACCCTTGTTGATCCAGGACAAAGGATAAGGCATCCTTGTCGGTGTAGAATCTGTCCAATCTAGAGAAAATCCCGTTTCCAGCTTTTTGATAATTGCACCACGTAAACCATATGCCCTTATACGCTTGTTTTAAACCTTCCAAGGGGTCAAAGAGTCTCTTAATGCTTTTCAATCATACCCAATCTAACTTCTCTTCCTCTTTTCACTCAACATTGGCCCCCCCTAACTTATCTTCCTTGTGTTCAACCATGTTAAAGTCTTCCCCAAGGATCCAAGGGATATCTGGAAGGGATGCAAGCCATTGCCAGAGGTCAGATCTATCCCTATAAACATTGGGAGTGTACATAGTGCAGAGCCCAAAGGAAGAATCACCATGCTCAAAGATGACCCATACAACCCTATTGCAGGAAGAAATTATGCTAGAGTCTTAGTTCTCATAGTAGTTCTGGTTTGAGCTTTGCTCCCCAATATCAAAACTATAGCTTCTCTTTAATATTATCCATTTCCTATTAAATCAAATTATATACACGCCTAATGCATTGTCCCAAAGAAAGCAATAATTAAAAAATTCATGTTTCAACAATCACCTTTGTATGATCTTTTAATCAGTTGTTTTTTAAATCTAATAATATTCTAAAAGATATTAGAAATTTCAACCACTTTATTGCGGGTATTCACTAAAAGAATTCAAATTGGTTGAATATTATAGACAATAATGTCACACAAAATATAATAATGTTAATTAGACTAATAATTTAATTTTATTTGTAGAAGATTTTGATTCATTATATTTTTAATCATTTAAGGAATTTTTTATGACTTATTCTATTAATGATATAATTGTCTTCATTTTCAATGCTACTTATTGAATGCACTTTGTCTTATTTAAATACATATAATTAAAATATTTATAAATTTAAATTATTATTTGAATTTTCTTTACGAAATAAAATGAATCTATAAAGTAAATAATACATGGGATAATTAATTTGAAGCACAATGAAAATTTGGTAGGATGGATTCGTTCTTTGATTTGCAATTTTTTTTACAAGAACACTAATATGATCAAATCGAGGTTATGCACGATCTACTACTGTATTTATATCTAGAATATGTTGGAATGAAGGAACATTGAGGGGGGAGCGGGTGGGTGGATCAGTGTTCTGCAAACTTTGATATTATTAATCTGTTCCTTTAACCATTTAATGCATTTAATCAAAATAAACATGCAAGAACATAAAATGAACAAACACAACACCATAGTACAAGGATTTTATATGTGGAAGCCGTGTTAGGGGAAAATCCACGGTAGGGATGAACCCACAAAATGAGTATACTCAAATAAAGGTTTCACAATGGCAATGCACATGCATTTAGGCATACTGCTTAGAGCTCACTTCTCAAAAGGAGGGTCATTGCCTAAAAAATCATTAACAAAAGATAACTGAAATGTCCGAACTGAAGAACAACATCTACAAATTCCCAAGTAGAGTTTCGTTTAATTACGAAACACTGATTTCTTACACTTTATCTCTTACTTCTCTGTCAGGTTGTTCATCTATGAATTTGAAGCATAGATATCTATCCCGCGCATGTGAAACTGCGCACAATCGATCACCAACACCTTTTTTTATGCTTAAAATGATTAAAAACATTGATTATATATATCCGCAACATGAAATCATATCCATCGCTAGTTAGCTCAAGAACACTTAGAATATTATTGAAATGTGTATGAACTGTGGAGTACATTCGAGCACAAATAGTAATGCGGACCAAAACAATTGCTCACACGTTATCAAAACTGTCGGCTAAACCTCTCGGATCACAAAACCAATCACCGAAACCGCTCGATCAAATCTGCACAACGATCAACTACACAAGTCGGCTTGTCCTAGACTGACGGACCGGAACCCGGTACTCAGAGGCTTGCATAATGCACACCAATCACCACCAGAGACCAAAACTCTGGAATAATATGTTCCAGACATCCATCTACCTTCCTTCAGATCCACAACATAAAATGGTAACCTGAAATGAAATCCCGACATAAATATTGAACACTGTCAGATGCTTTGTCCTAGGCTTGCCGAACTTAAGCAAATTACCAATAAAACTTCCGATATGATCAAATGAAGTTATGCGAATGGGATCACGGACTTGGGTTGCCATCAGTGACAACACCTGATAACCTGTGCAGTGTCCCTTGCAAATAGAATATGTATTTGGTATTTACCAATAAATAGTAATTCTTGGTCAGTGCTAATAAGAAAAATAAAGGTCTTGCATTTGAATATGTATGGTTTTAAACAAAAAAGAACAAAGTACTTCTTGCATCATCAATTTTAGATTATATTTAACGAGATGACTTTTGTAAAGGAGAAAGAAAAAAAAACTGGAAGACATAAGCCTATAATTAAATTAAATTTGGCACAAATTTTACAGCACATTTGAGATTTAATTTGTAACGTATTTTGAAAGGAAGTAAATACCTTATAAAATCTGGAGGAGTAAGTCCATAAGATGCTCCTAAAAGAAGATCGTGCAAAAACTATTTGATATCTTCCGGTTTATGTTCAATAGTTTTAAAAGGGAGCATCGTTACATGTTTCATTAGAAAGATAAGCCTAAAACCAATGCAATTAATTTTATTATCGCATTATGACAACAACTTGCCAATTATTTGGCATGTAAATGGTAATGAAAAATCTATCCCACAATGCGAGTGTGTCTTGAAATGTTTGCAAGATCGCATTTTCTTGTTGAGAGGCAAAGTTGAAATGAACTCATCTTTAAGTCCTTTTTTCATTTGAAGCAAACATAAAGTGAGTGTGTTGGAGCACACTTAGGTTATAACTCACTCATGTTATAATTCACTCAAATGATTATGCACTTGCGTTATGTTTATTAGGGTACGAAGAAATGGCATGGTAACCTTTTAGTTACCCATCTTTTTGAAATTACCCATTACATGTAAGGGATGTAAATCACTATTTGTATTATTCGTGTTAACTTTTCCCTAGTGAAAATGTTTAATTGATCTTGTATTGTGTCATTCACTTGGTATAAGATATGAAGCTGCATGGTATCGTATTCTCATGTTGTAAGCACAACTTGAATCATTAATATACATTGAATTATATATATTTAAAGAGGTTCATATTTTTTTAGATAGTTAAAATTCCCTTGCACATTTCAACCTAACATTTCTCACAATTTCATCAATTCACATCATAATCCTTTACCAGATATTCACTAACTAACGAAAAACAATATTTAATTCTTTAGACCATCTTTCCTCACATATTAATTAGGAAAATCATACTTGTTTAATTAATTGAGATAGCTCCCCATCATAATTAGTTAATTAAATCATGTTTAAATGTTTACATTAACATTCCTTCATCACTAAGTAATTAGATGATTTATTCTATCTATTTAATTAGGGTAAGGCGCGTTCATCTCCTCATTTTAAGAATAAAATAATGCATTTCTACCTCAACACTGAAATGCAAAACACAATCTTTCACACATCCACACTCAATTCAAGTTCAATATTGATTATCCTCCTGTGAGGGACCCAGACGTGTGTAAATGTCCTCTCTCCATGCGAGACAAGTTTATCTCAACCCTTCATTTCACGATTTGATCGCCTTCATCCAATTACATTCTCTTCGGGCCTCAACTTTATTGCATCTCATTTCGCAATTACAATAAAGCTATTATCACTTACATTCACTTGATCTAATCATATACTCCATATTTGAATACTACTTATCCTTTCCCACATACAAGAAAATCCTAGACTCCAATCTAAGACATGATCTCTACCATCCATATCTTGACAAACTATCCAAATCTAGAGGTGCTTCAAAGATCGTTATTTTACTTGTCTATGGTCAAACAAGGTGGCATACATATCAACATTTTCATTATAACTAGGGATTGAGTATCTTCGGATTCTCAAATGAATGTAAAAGATAAATTAATTAATTAAATTCATTAGTGTGTAAAATAATACATCTAACTTCTCGAACTCTCATCATATTAATTGATATCTACTCATCTATTGTACCATTTTAAAAACGGAAAACTTAGTAATAACCATTGATATATTAAAGATTAGACATGGTCTCTATATTTTATTTTAAATTTTCTTTAATACATATTATAATTATTTAAATTTAAATTACTTATTATAAATAATTGAAATGCAAATGGAAAGAAATTGCCATGTTCATAGATAATATTCATTTGCTTGCCTACGCACATCTGAAGATATTCATTGTCCAGCTACAACATCGTATGAATTCTAATGAGAGTGGAGCGAGGAAGCTTCCAGAACAATAGTAAAACATTCAAAACGTGTGATGAGGATCCGCTCAATGTGATAAAGTGAGTCGGTAGGTACCTAGTAAAGTCCAAATGCTTTGGTAATTTTAACTGGTTTGTTGTTGTGGCGAATCTTTTGTTTTCTGTGCCTGCTTCGAAAGTCAGTCAATGAGAAAGGGCACGTTACTTTGACTAAACAATCAAAATCAGTTCACAAGAAAGATTAGTAATAGAGCTCTTGCAATTCACTCTATAAATACCATACATACATCTTCTCATACACAACACCACACCGAACGAACGAAGGCAAGCATTTCGAAGAAGAGTTTTTGTAGAAATCTTGAGATAAAGAGAAGAGAAGAGAAGATGGTGGCAGGAAGTTTCAGCATTGAAATAGAGTCTCCAGTGGAGGCAAAAAGGCTGTGGAAAGCAACTGTGGACACCCACAACTTATTGCCAAAGCAAGCACCAGGCCTCATATCGGGCATCACACTTGTTCAAGGTGATGGAGGAGTTGGTACCATTCGACACGTTAATTTCACTCCTGGTAAGTAACATTTAGGTTTGGTTTCACTATTCTAAACTTGCATCATGTTTAAGTTGTACGTCCCATTTTAACAGCTGAAGATATTGTTTTTCGATGAAGTTTTGAATCATAAGAACCAGAGACATTGTTACTAATAATACGATATGAAATTGTAATTGCTATTGCAGCCAACAAAGATTTTAGCTATATGAAAGAGAAAGTGGACTTAGTTGACGAGGCCAACCTGGTTTATGGTTACAGCCTTGTGGAAGGAGGAATGTTGGGGGAAAAGGTAGCGTCAGTAAGCCACAAGATTAAATACACCCCTAAACCAGGGGGTAATGGTGGATGCATTACCACATTTACCTGCAACTACGATAGCCTACCTGGTGTTCCCCAGGATGAAGCCAAAATTGAGGAGATCAAGGCCAACAACACTGGTTTGTTCAAGCAGGTGGAGGAATATCTTATCGCCAATCCCACTTTATACTGCTAAATGGAGTATCAAGATCTCAATGGCAGCAGTGTCAGTGTCACTTAATAATATCTCACACTGATGATGATAACAGGGAGGGTTGCACTATTTGTCAATGGCAGTTGTGCCACTTAGATATACTTCAATAGGAAGATGTATGTCCTAGGCCTGTTAGCTGGGTCTAACTGTAAAGCTTTCTCACTTTCTCAATGTTGGCTTAGATTTTGGGTTTCCAATTTCAGCCTCCTCGCAATTGATTAGAAAAAAAACTTTGTGTTTTTGCTGTAATAATGAGCTAAAGGTCGATGCTTTCTTTTAAGTGTTCAATTATGGTTTTACAATTTTGAAATAACTGTCAATCGAGCACTGTCATGGAGGTTAACTACCTTTCGATATAGAATGGAATGGTGATTTCTTCTCTGCTATTTTCATGGAAGCTTCTTTCCGGTAGAGATGCATTGTCCTTCTTTATTAAAATGCAGATTGTCTTGTGGGATTGTATTTTATTTGCTTCTCGACGAAAAATTGAACATAGAATTTTTGTTATCATTGTATAAAAGTGTTAATTGTTCATTGATGTTTTGTATCTATATTTGAAAATTGCCTCAACATACATACCTACATAAACATGAGAAATCTTAACACTAGTGTGATGTTTGATTTGCAAAACTAATTCCACAAAGATAAAATGTTCAGTTCTCTTCATTGATAGATGAAGAAAAAACCATGCAAAGTTGTTAAATATTTCATTCATCTGTAAGGAATTTACGCAAAGGCTTTCTCTGTAAAAGTTTTGGAACCTTTGTTTTCCATTGTATAGATCTTTCTAATACACTCTTTGACAATAGCTCCTGCAACTAAAAGAAAATATAGCCAAAATTAAAACATTTATTTTCTATACCACATAATCATGAATAGTTTCTCGTACATAGAATTTTTGTTACCATTATATAAATAATTAACTGTTCGCACTATAATAATATTCTACCCAACCTTTGAGCATGCGTTATTATTAATACACACGTCAGAATTGATTTGTGAATTCATTACAATACTTTGGAATCATTGATATTTTTTAATCTACATTTGAAAATTGTATGCACATACCTACATCAACATGAGAAATATTACGAGTGTGAAATTTGATTCGCAAAGATAATCTCACCAAGGTAATTTTTTATCATAAAATATTCATAACATTTATATTGAAATGAAAAAAAAAAAGAAACAAAAGGTTAAAAGGAGATGGAGAACAATGACGGCGCTAGGGTTTCAAACATAGGCGGTGTTGTAGAAGCTGTTGAGGAAGGAGAGGGAGACGGTGAGAGCGATGGAGATGGCCCTAGTTGTTGGGTCGTTTCCTGGTGCCTCTCCCTTCTGTTTTCTTTATGCATCCTTCGATGCCATGTGGGGGATTTTTTTGTGCCCCATTTTTGTCTGGACGGGTGTTTTACATGTGGTAGTTGTGGGAGCTTTCCCTATTCCGTGTAGATTTGTTGGTGCCATTTCTCAGACTGCTTGCCCTAAGGCTTTTTTTTTGTGCTTGGTTTTGGTGTTGCGTGGTACGTGGGGATTTTGTCCTCTTTTTTAGGTGCTCCCCGTACCTCTTTTTGGACAATGCGTTGGTGGTTGGTGAAAGGTGGGAGCGACGAGAGCGATGTTGGAATGCTTGTGGCTGAGGATGTCGAAGTTGCGAGAGACTTCGCCCTTTTCTGTGTGGTCTCTTTTTCTGCTCCTATGGCCGTTCTGGGTGCTTGATGATTTGTACTGATTATAGTGAGGCTATTGAGGGTTTCTTCCTTCGGTTTTGGTATTTGTTTTGTGAATTTGACCCCAAGTTCTAGAATCTTTGTTTCTAATTATTTTTTATGAAGATATTTCTTGTTTTCTTTGGCGTGTTTGTGGCCTGGTTGCCTTCTGGGCCCGTTTTCACTATTGGATATTGGGTAAGGGGTTTTGATCTTCTTCTGCTCACTCGTGGATATCCTATCGAGGTGATGTTCCTTTTGAGTTTATCTTTTTAGGCTTCCCAAAGCTCAAGGAAGTGGGTCTCCATGGTTTTCTTGTCTATCATGTTTTAGAGTCGCTTCCTGGTGAATGTTTTGTCTCTCCCTTTCTCTCGATCTTTGTTTCTCCTATTGAGGTGGAGAACCCTTGGTTGGACTGGGTTATGTATCTCTATTGGCTTCCTTGGTTCTCTTCTACTCTTTTTTTTTTGGGGTGAAGCTATCTCCTATAGAAGTGGAGATGTAGGATGCAGGTGATTTTGAGAGGTACTACATTGTTGGATTCCCTGCTTAGTTTTAGTTGCTCCTATGTAGGTGGAGATCTTGGACTTTGGAGGGATCTTCTATTTGTTTGATGGTTCAGGGTGCCATTGCAAAACCCTTTGTGATGGTTTGGGGATCCCATCAGAACCATTTGTTCTTTCTTTTCTGTATGTGTTTGGCTATCTGGAAGAGCAAGTGTTTCCCTTACTTCAAAGGTTATGGGAGCCTTTTCAAAACCTAGTCACCTAGTTGTTTTTTATATGTTATCTTCTCATTTCACTGGGTCTTGAGGTTATGGGAGCCTTGCCAAAACCCAAGTTTCAGGTCTTCGTTCCTCTAGGAGTCTCCTATTTATCGACTTCTAGACCTTGAGGTTGTTCAAGCCAAATCTTTGATGCCCAATTGAGGTTATTTAGCTGATGGTTGGTCGTTGTTAATCTTTATTATATTTTTTGAAGTGTTACATCTTGGGGTTTCGGATACCTGCTGATTCAAGAAGATGTCTCTAATCATTGGTACTATTCTAGGCACACTACTGTTTTCTTTTCTTCTTCATGTATTTGTGTTATTCACTAATCTTTTTCTTGGAGCTTACTCTACATCCATTAGGCCGAGTCAATTGATTTTGTGAGCCTTCTATTGACTTGCGTTTATTCCACAACTCTATTATTTTCTTTTTCTTTTCGTCTCTTGAAGTTTTCTTGTTTTCTTCAAGAGTCATATTAATCTTTTTTACCTCAAATTCCAAGGCGATTTTCTTGGTCTATTACGATGATAAGCCATTTAGTGGAATGTTGCCCTAAAGCTCAACATTTAGCATTTGGATCTCCATGCCTTGTGCTTGATATTGATTGCATAACTTATTGGAAGTATCTTTGGTCCACTTTGGTTAGACTACAAGGGCTACATTCCCACCCTCTCGATCAAACCTAGGGATGAAGATGGATAGTGCAAGTTTATGAAGGAAGGGGTCTAAATTGGAATAAAGCTTATGTGATCTTTTAAGTTTTGACAAATTATTGCGAAGGATGCAAAAGAATTTGAATATTTTATCCCAAAAATTGAATGTCTACTGCCTCAATCTAGCTCTCTGTATTATATGAAAATATAAAATATGTATAAAAGATGTTTATATTCTTATAGAATTGAGACTCTATTATTTCTATGAATATAAGCTCGGTTGTCCTTCAACAAATCAAAAAATATTTTAAATCCCTTTGGGATCGAGGGGCTCCTACCATGTATGCATAGAAAGTGGCATATCCATATGTGCCAGCAGACTGCCCACAAAAGCAGTTACAATCTTCGAAGTAATGGAAAATTCCAAACTGGGCATGGTTCAGATTTGCTCCTAAAAAATATTAAACGAAAAAATACCAACATTAAATAGTTTAATAAACTACATGAATTTATGTGTGATGCGAGTAGATTTGGTTATACACCGTATATTGTGTATGATTTTTTTCTGAAGAAAAAGTGTATGGATGGATTAGGCTATTGCAATTCTGGCTCTTAGGTCCTACCTCAAGATCTCACCAGAGGGAGATTTGGGGATGGAATCCACAAAATAAACGTTTATAACCTCTCATCGTAGATCACTTATATCGTAACAAAATATTTTATTTCTTGTTCGCTGATAGCTTCTTCCTGGGATCTTACTGCATATGCCACCGAAACCTCTCCTACAGCTTCGTTCTTCTGAGTCCATCAAACAAACCGGATTACTTTAGTATAATGAAACGAATTTTATTTGTTCTACATCAAATAATTACATAATTCATGGCATGACCAAAGATCACTTACTGCACCACCACGACACCCCATTTTAAAGACTCCAATGAAAGTGGTCATGCCCTCATACACTGAAAAATGACAGCGATGATGGTTATACGGATAAGGTGAGTTTGAATTTTCCTTTCCCATGGTTTAAAATCGTACAAGAAAATGTAATCTATTGATGAGAAACAATTATGGCACGATACAGATTCTGTGGGGGCTCCCCACATAGAATAGTTTGTTGGCTAATTATTTAATCCCATCTCATTTGAGATGCCATTGAATGATGAGTAGTTCGATAGGGAGAAGCTAACAAGCTCACACAATTAAGGATATATGAAGCAACACTACATGTAAATCATGGCATTAGTCTCCGGAATTTAAACGCCACCTACTATTCGCTCACTGATGGCCCAATAGGGAGAAGTTGTGAGGCTGACAAATATTGTATAGTTTAAGATCGTGCCATGTAAAAATTTGTGATAAGAATTCAAAAGGTCCTAGATAAAATGTTGTAGTCAATCAACCAAGGGATCAAAATCTCGAGGATTTAAAAACAAAATTAAACTTAAAAAAAAATTCATGATGGTCAACAACAGGTATACTGTAGTTTTGGTGACCTGTGATGGATTATTTGTTTGCAAAGAAAGAATAGAAACATGAAATTAACCTTTAGAGGAGGGTAATGTATAATTGTTTTTACAGATCTTTAGACAATTACATAAACTTAATAGAAGTGAGCATAAATAGCATGCGATGCCACAACAAAGTGATTTACGTGGGGAAAGGTCTTTAGAGAGAAAAACCCCACACCCCGAAAGCCACCCAATATATTATTAAAGTATCGACAATAGATTACAATATAATTACAGAGCAAGCTTCTCACAGGAGTATCACCAATTGAGATCCTGAGGTAACTCAACACCTATCACGCCCTAATTATACATCACCCTAAATAGTTGTAATACAATTCCGTTATAATATAGGTTTCCTTCTAGAGGGAAGAAAAGAACACCGAGTATGGACTGCTAGATCTATGGCCTATTGCTAAACACTCAAGATTCGAAATTATTTTAATCAAGTTTCCACAATCCATTAGTTAATTATCATCCCGTTTTCTAAAGTTTGATTGTGTCTTTGTTTTTTGCATCAATATTTCGGATCACACTCTGTGATCCATCACCAGATGTATGAGAGTGTCAAGAGATGTATGGGATTGTCACGATCAATTTTTTTACATATCTTGGCAGTCTCATACATCCTGATGATGGATCATAGAGTGTCATCTGAAACCAAGATTTACAATAACGACTGATACATAAAATGCGGCTTTATCAATTATCAAGAGTTCTAGAATTGCTTCCATAGCACACAAAATGCACCGGTAGGAAAAATCGAGCATTCCTTATCCAACACTCTAAATGTACTTGAACGCTTCTCTTTTATTCACCCATCTAAATGCATCGTTAGAATGTTCAACACTCTAAATGCACCAGTACGATATTCAACACTCTAAGCACACCAATACAATTTTCCTAACAAATCTTCCACTTGTTGAATGCCTTTCAAGAGGGACGAGAGGGGTTCCAACATCATTATTTAATCACTAGGGGCTGAGAGCCCCATAGACTCCGAACACCATCTGAACTTCTCTATGCTCATAGCCTTAGTTAAAGAATCTCCAACATTGATCAAAGTCTCCACTTTAACCAACTTCACCCTACGATTCTCGACTATATCCATGATAAAGTCATGCTAAACATCAATGTGCTTGGTCCCGACATGAAATGTCACGTTCTTATCTAGACATATCGCACTTTGATAATCGCAATAAATTATCCATACACCTTGTTTTATTTCAATGTCTGAATACAATCCATTAAGACAAACGACTTCTTTACAAGAGCGAGTAGCTACCATATACTCTGCTTCAGTAGTAGAAAAGGCAACCACATCCCATCTCTTACTTGTCAGACTAATTGCACCACCAGATAAAGTAAACACAAAAGCACCATTGGATATTCTGCTTTCAACATCACTTGCCTAGTCTGAATCCACATAACCATGAACATCAATGGAAATCTTGTCTCATACCAAATTACCATGATAAAACAAAGAATATTTTGGGGTGCCCTCCAAATATCTGAAGACCTTTTCAATTGCATCCCAATGAATTCTGCCAGCATTAGACATATATCTCCAAAGAACTCCCACTGCTTAGGAAATGTCCGATCTAGTACAGACCATATCATACATCAATCTTCAAACTGCGCTCTGGTAAGGCACTCTGCTCATGTCTTCCATCTTTGATGGGGATGCAGGGCAATATGAAAATGGAGAATTTTATTCCAACTGTAAAAGGAACACATAATGGTATAGAGTGGTGCATGTTGAACCTCTGTAAGATTGAATTGGCATACTTAATCTAGCCTAGCCATAACTTTTTGTTCACTCTATCTCTTGTAATCTCCATCCCAAGAATGTGTTTTTTCGTACCAAGATCTTTCATTTCAATTTTAGCAACAAGCTGAGACTTTAGTTCTGAAATCATACCTTTCCCTTTACCAATGAATGACATATCGTCAACATATAATGCAATGCACAGGAAATGATCACCATCAAAGTTATAATAAACATAGTGATATGACTTATAACCCTCAAAACCCAAACTCAAAACACATGTATAAAATTTTGGGTACCACATTCTAAGACGAGGTTCGAGGCCAAACAAATAATTCTTCAATTTTCCAACCAAATTACTTTTACCTTTTATCACGCAATGCTCTTGCTGCATGTCATATGAATTTCCTCCTGAAAATCATCATGAAGGGATGTAGTTTTCACATCCATTTGCTCAACCTTTAAATTATAAGCATCAGCGGTAGAAAGAAAAAATATAATGGCTTTTATTTTCATAAGAGGAGAAAATATCTCACCATAACCAATTCCCTCAACCTCACAGTAACCATTCGTAACCAAGCGTTCTTTATAATTCTCAATACCTCCATTTGAACCAATCTTTTTCTTGAAATCCACTTACAACCGACGGGTTTTCATCCTTCAAGAAATGGTACAAGATCCCATGCATCATTCCTTTTCAAAGCCACCATTTCATCATCAATAATAACCTTCCAAGATTCTTCATCATTCATACCTAATCCCTCTTCTAGAGATGTAGGTTCATCCACATTAGTATTCAAAGAAATAAGAAACTGCAAACACTAGGTCAACACCTTTCAGATGGTTGTCTGTGGCTTGTAGACCTTAAAACAAGCTTGGTTGGTTGTCTATGTCTATGTTTTCCATCTTAAAAATAAAAACGTCTTTTTAGCTACTAATCAATACATTTTTAGAAAACTTAATTGATGTGTCTCCAAACCATTTTATGCGCCGATTCCTATTTTGAAAAGAGAAACTTGATTATTTTAAACATAAAGCATGAAAGAAAATAACATACATGTAAAAATTTTCATGATTTGAAATGTAAAATACAATAGAATAGTTTTGATTAATAAAAGAAAGAGAGGGCCTATACCCATTTACATAACCAGGAGGAGCTCACAAGAAGTGAAACCCCCAGACACCAAAAAAGGGAACACCCCTTTTTTGAGAAGCAATCCAGAAGAAAAAAGAACCCAAAAGGCGGGAACAAGGGTCCCAAACTCTTAGCAGACTTACACTCTCACATTCTATAAAAAGAGGGGTTTTGGAGAGCACCCCAAACCATAATCCTAAATGAAAACCCTTGCATTGGCCAAAAAATAAAGAAAATAAAAAACTAATAGAGTGTAAAAAACTAACAGAGTGTTTTGGAAGGCACCCCACAACCTAAAAGGAACACCTAGCCATTCTTGTAGAGCAAAAAACAATCTTGAATGGACTAGCCCAAACATGTTCAAAGGCACCTTGATGGAACACCTGATATCATAAATAAAAAGGGAGAAAATATGAGAGAGAAGGATAACTCGGGAAGAGACCATAGCCAGAAACTGAAAGAATTGGAAAAAAAGAGATCCTAGAACCTACCGTTTGCACAAGATCCTAAAGGAAAGCGACAAAGCCATAAACCATGGGGAAGTAGGGATTGAAAGTAGAAGTCCCCCATGAATAAAACAACCTCTAGAAGCAACAAGGATCCAACATTATAGAAGAATAACGAAGAATAGAGCCTTCTTTGATTAGGCACCCGCAAGGTATCCGGGGCCCACAACATCCATTCTAGTTCCACCCACCGCAGCATGAGGAAACTCTTTGCCAAGGGAAAATGTGCCTTTACGAACAACAAAGACAACGTGCTACCAACTCACAACATAAAAATAATCCTTGAAGAACACAACACCTTCAAGGCCAACCACCAAAAAGTTACTAGAAGGTGAGAGTCAAATAAAACTTCCAAACCCCGAACCAAGTAGGAAAGGAGGATTGAGAGACAACAACACAAAAATAAGAAAGAAGAAGCCCTTCCTAATGAATCCCTAGCATCAAAAGACACCACCATCTAAAGAAAACAACCGCCCTTCGTAGGACCAAAAGCACATAATAGAGGAGTCCACGACACAGAGAAGTAGCAACCTGCTAAGTTGATATTGTAGGGTAATGTACATCCCCCATGATTTTCAACACCTACTACGTTGGTCTTCGATTCTCTTTTTCCATCCTTCTTCATTATTTCCACGAAGCTTGAGAGAAGTAGCAAATCTTCCACTTGGGTCTAATTTTTAGATGGTGTACTACATTTTTCCTTTGTTCACTTATCTTTTGTATAAGCTGATGCGCTTCACTTTGTAGATGATGATAGATATTAAGGGCTATAAGAATACTTATTTGGTGAATTCTCCCAGCAATCATACTAATACAACGTAGGAAGAAATTACGCCACAGTCTTAGTTGTCATAGTAGTTCAGGTTCGGGCTTTGCTCCCCAATATAAAAACTGTAGCTTCTCTTTAATATTATCCATTTCCTATAATATCAATTTATACACATGCCTAATGTATTGTTAAAAAAAAAAAAGAATTAAAAAAATCATGTTTCAACAATCACCTTTGTATGATCTTTTAATCATTTTTTTTAAAAAATCTAATAATATTCTTAAATATATTAGAAATTTCAAGCACTTTATTAAGGGTATTCCCTAAAAGAATTCAAATTGGTTGAATATTATTGACAATAATGTCACACAAAATATAATAATAATAATTAGACTAATAATTTAATATCAATTGTAGAAGATTTTGATTCATTATATTTTTAATCATTTAAGGATTTTTTTATGACTTATTCTATTAATGATATCATTGTCTTCATTTTCAATGCTACTTATTGAATGCACTTTGTCTTATTTAAATACAGATAAATAATTATTTATTTATTGATAATAGAGAGTAGACTGAATTACAAAACAATTAAATTTGTGTCAACAATTCATGCCAGCCTTCTAAGTATGTATCCACATCAGAGAGTATGTAAAGATTAGGGTATTGACATATGGGTTTATACAAAATACCGGTCAACATATACAAAAAGATTATACAGTCCTAAACCGTGATATATGCGAAACATATACAGGCCTATGCAGCTAAAGAGGCATATACAAAAGACTATCCAACTATATACATCCATAATGAGATAAATTTGTGCTAGATCCAAGCAGTCCATTCGAAGGGGCCTTCTATCCAAACCAACCTCCGACCATCCAACATTCCGACAGAGTGTACCATTTGCCGGCAAACCAGCTGTCCATTTCCTATGATTTTCTCCATAAGAGCATCCATGATTCCAGAGAAATTATAAAGGGGGTTCTTTCTGCATTCATTCTCCCCCAGGTATAGCCATGAGAGAGCTCACAGATAAATATTATTGTATGCCCATCAGTAAGGAACCTACAAAATTTCTCCTTATTCAGCCTGATAACCATAGTAACCTGCGAGAAGATAAAATGAAACCCGAGTCTACGAAAAGACTCAATAAGGGCCCTTTCTTCCCCTTGAAATATTTCTATATTCCTAATTCTCCATAGATGCCAAAGAATTTCACAAGATAACACATTCCAAAAGAGATTAGTGTCTTTCTTAATGCCTTTAATAAATCCAGTAACAACATCAAGTATGTTAATATACATCGGTTTAATCAAACAAAAAATAAGCCAAACTTCCTTACTAATAATACAATCAAAGAAGATATGTCTACTGGAATCCTAAACTTTACAAATATTATAAAGATCTTCTTTACTATAATCAAATCTAATAGGCAATTTATCAAGCATTAACAACCATCTAAAAGTTTTCTTTTTAGGAGCCAGAGGAGAGCTCCAAAGAGCCTTAAATATTTTGCCCCATTGAGCAGGTGATAATTCCGAGTACCAAATAATATTAACATGATTAAGAATATCAACATTATATGATATAGTTTTATAGATAGAAATTAATTTCACATTACAGAGTGGGCTGCCATCAGCCCATGAGAAGGATACAAACCTGTCTTCATTCACATTGCATCTTTTAGGAAGCTGCAAGAGATCACATGCATTGTACATAATGTCTTATGGTCTTTTATTAGACAAAGGAAGCTGATATTTGCTGGAAAGACCATCCCATGAGATGAGAGCACCATTAACAATAATATCTTTAAGACAACAAATACCTTTGTTGGCCCATTTCTTGGCCGAACATCCTTGAGTGAGATCGAGGGGTTTACCATTGTGGGCTAAGTTCCACCAGATTGATCATTCCCCACAGACTTGGTTATCGGGACTGATCCAATTTTTGCGAATACTAAACCTAACGCTCTCCCATGCCTTCCAAATAGATTTAAAGACAGCAGAGCCTGTGGTAGAGACTGAGAAGGTTCCAGCTAAAAGGTCACTAATAGGAAGGGATTTCCAGGATTTAGCCTTCTTGGGAACACCCAGTCTGACGTTGTTCCGAATGAGTACTTTCCAAGGTTCATTGCCTTCCAATGAATGGAAGATCCATTTAGCAACAAGTGCAGTCCCTTGCACTTTAAGATCCTAAACATCTAGTCCTCCAATAGTCTTGTCCATACAACAGCAATTCCATTTGACTGAGTGAGGTTTTCTTTGACCTCTACCATCGGACCACAAAAAATATCTGATTATCTTCTACAACTCATTGATTTGATAATTAGTAAACATCCATACAGAGGCATAGTAGATACTATAGGCTAACATAATCTTTTGCCAAACTTGTACTCTCCCGGCCAGCGAGAGGTAGTGTTTGTTCAATTTGGTAAGTTTGCTGTCAATCTTGACCTTAATCCATACCCACATATCTTTGAGGCAAGGAGAGATTGTGAAAGGAATCCCGAGGTATCTGAAAATTGTGTTAGGTCCTCCCCATTGAAACCCATAGGTGGAGAGACAATTTGGTGGCCCCTCAGACTAACTGAGTATAGTAGATTTGGTTTGGGAAATCTTTTCCCCTGAAGCATCACAGAACAAGGTGAGGTTGGGAGATAAAGCACTCAAGTTTTCCTTGGACAGTTCAAAGAAAAGTGTAGTGTCATCTGCAAACTGAATGTTAAGCAATTTAGAATTATTCAAAAGGGAGATCCCTCTAACCCTTGGGGAGAGAGAGTTATCCCTGAGAAGGTAAAACAGAGCGTCAGAGGATATTACAAAGAGAGTAGGGGATAGTGGGCACCCTTGCCGAATAGATCTACTAAGCTTGAAGGGCTACAAGATCAACCCATTAACTTCTACCTGGGAATGAGCATCCCTAAGGAGTACCTGAACATATTGAGAGAAAACCTCAGGGAAACCAAAAGATTTAAGCATCATGGAAATAAAGATCCATTCAATCCTATCGTAAGCCTTTCCAAAGTCCAATAGAAACATGACCACCTTTTGATCCGAAAGTCTAGCCAACTCCATAGCCTCACAACTGGTAATGAGGTTCTCCAAGGTGTATCTCCCTTTAATAAATGCAGTCTGAGTGATACAAATAAACTTAGGAAGGATATTTTCAAGTCTAATAGCAATCATCTTCGGAAGGATCTTAAAGGATACATTAAGTAGTGTAATAGGACGCGACTTTTTGATAAGAGCCTTCTCCCCTTCTTTAGACAAGTTTGATATGGCCTCTATTAATGTTAGCACCCAGAGACCCTGTCTTAGTAGATTCCTTATATACCTCTAGTAAGTTATCCACAATCCAGCTAATATTAGCCTTATAGAACTCATTGGTAAGCCCATCCGGACCGAGGGCTTTACCATTATGCAAATATTTGATGGCTCCTTTTATTTCCTCACCGGAGAGAGGCCTACTAAGAGTCTTACCTTCTTGAAGAGAGAGAAGCTTGGGGAAAAGAGTCCTACATTTGTCTTTAGCAAGCATGGATGCAGGAGAATCCTCTTAGGAGAACAACATCTTGTAAAAGAAAGAGTTCATCCATGATCTCTTATTATTCAGAGACTTCCCTGCTGTCCACCCACAACATTTCTATCTTCTCCTTGAACTGTTTTTGGTTAACAAGGTTGAAGAAGAATTTACATCCTTTATCTCCTTGAGACAACCACAACATCCTACCTCTAGTCCTGGCTACCATGGCTCTAACATGCTGAAATTTCCCGAGTTTATCTCTAGCCACTCCCACCAAGTGGGTAAGATGTGAACTGTTGGGGTCTCTTTGAATGTCTTACTCTGCCTTATGCATATCAAAGGAGAGGATAAGCTCCATCTGTCTAGCATCCTTGGCCTACTTCTTACCAATGGTACAAAGAACCTTCTGCTAGTCAGACATTGAGGTATTCCACCTATTAATATTAGAGATATCTTGAGAATCCCATTTATTGAACAATCTTACAATATGAATAGCACCCAAAACATCATGGTCCTACAATAATTTACTGTTAAGGATGAATTTGCCACCACTTTTGTTATCCGTCTTGTTAGAACTTCTGAAAACAATATTGGCAAAAATGGGGTGATGGCCAGATACAGAAGAAGGCCTCAGAATCATCGGGCACCCTTGTTGATCCGGGACAAAGGATAAGGCATCCTTGTTGGTTTAGAATCTGTCCAATCTAGAGAAAATCCCGTTTCTAGCTATTTGATAACTGCACCAGGTAAACCATATTCCCTTATAGGGTTGTTTTAAACCTTCCAAGGGGTCAAAGAGTCTCTTAATGCTTTACAGTCTTACCCAATCTACCTTCTCTTCCCCTTTCCACTCAACATTGGCTCCCCCTAACTTATCTTCCTTGTGTTCAACCATGTTAAAGTTTCCCCCAAGGACCTAGGGGATATCTGGAAGTGATGCAAGCCATTTCCAGAGGTCAGATCTATCCCTATAATCATTGAGAGTGTACATAGTGCAAAGCCCAAAGGAAGAGTCACCATGCTCAAAGGTGATCCATACAACCCTATTGCAGGAAGAAATTATGCTAGAGTCTTAGTTCTCATAATAGTTGGTTTGAGCTTTGCTCCCCATTATCAAAACTACAGCTTCTCTTTAATATTATCCATTTCCTATTATATCAAATTATATACATGCCTAATGCATTTTCCCAAAGAAAGCAAAAATTAATTGCTAAACCACTCCCATTTGACTCCCATTTGGCAAGAATTAAGATCCTAAAGGCCTAGTCCTCCAATAGTCTTTTCCATACAAAACCACTCCCATTTGACTGAGTGTTCTTTTCTTTGACCTCTACCATCGGACCACAAAAAATCTCTGATTATCTTCTGCAACTCGTTGATTTGATAATTACTAAACATCCATACAGAGGCATAGTAGATACTATAGGCTGACATAATCTTTTGACAAACTTGTACTGTCCCAGCCAGTGAGAGGTACTGTTTGTTCCATTTGGTAAGTTTGGTGTCAATCTTGCCCTTAATCCACACCCACATATCTTTGAGGCAAGGAGAGATTGCGAAAGAAATCCCCAAGTATCTGAAAATTGTGTGAGGTCATCCCCTTTGAAACCCATAGGTGGAGAGCCAATTTGGTGGTCACTTAGACTAATTGAGTATAGTAGATTTGGTTTGGGAAATCTTTGCCCGTGAAGCATCACAAAACAAGGTGAGCTTGGGAGATAAAGCACTCAAGTTTTCCTAGGAAAGTTCAAAGAAAAGTGCAGAGTCATCTGCAAACTGAATGTTAATCAATTTAGACTTATTCGAAAGGGAGATCCCTCTAACCCTTGGGGAGAGAGAGTTATCCCTAAGAAGGTAAAATAGAGCATCAGAGGCCATTACAAAGCGAGCAAGGGATAGAGGGTACCCTTGTCAAATAGATGTACTAAGCTTGAAGGGCTACGAGATCAACCCTTTAACTTCTACCTGGGAATGAGCATCCCTAAGGAGTACCTGAACATATTGAGAGAAAACCTCACGGAAACCAAAATCTTTAAGCATCATGGAAATAAAGCTCCATTCAATCCTATCGTAAGCCTTTCCAAAGTCCAAAAGAAAAATGGCCACCTTTTGATCCGAAAGTCTAGCCCACTCCATAGCCTCCCAACTAGTAATGAGGTTCTCCAAGGTGTATCTCCCTTTAATAAATGCAGTCTGAGTGATACAAACAAACTCAGGAAGGATATTTTCAAGTCTAATAGCAATCATCTTCATAAGGATCTTATAGGATACATTAAGTAGTGTAATAGGATGCGAATTTTTGATAAGAGCCTTGTCCCCTTCTTTAGATAAGTTTGATAAGGCCTCTATTAATGTCAGCACCCAGAGACCCTGTCTTAGTAGCTTCCTTATATACCTCTAGTAAGTCATCCACAATCCAGCTAATATTAGCCTTATAGAACTCATTGGTAAGCCCATCCGGACCGAGGGCTTTATCATTATCCAAATATTTGATGGCTCCTTTGATCTCCTCAACCGAGAAAGGCCTACTAAAAATCTTACCTTCTTGAAGAGAGAGAAGCTTAGGTAAAAGAGTCCAACATTGGTCTCTAGCAAGCATGGATGCGGGAGAATCCTCTGAGGAGAACAATATCTTGTATAGAAAAGAATTCATCCATGATCTCTTCTTCTTGAGAGACTTCCCTGCTGACCACCCACAACTTTTCTATATTCTCCTTGAACTATTTCTGGTTAAGAAGGTTGAAGAAGAATTTAGATCCTTTATCTCCTTGAGACAACCACGACATCCTACCTCTAGTCCTGGCTCCCATGGCTCGAACATGCTGAAGTTTCCCGAGTTTATCTCTAGCCACAACCACCAAGTGGGTAAGATGTGAACTGTTGGGGTCTCTTTGAATGTCTTACTCTGCCTTATGCATATTAGAGGAGAGGATTAGCTCCAGCTGTCTAGCATCCTTGGCCTTTTCTTACCAATGGTACAAAGAACCTTCTGCTAGTTAGACACCGAGGTATTCCAACTAGTAATATTAGAGATATCTTGAGAATCCCATTTATTGAACAATCTCGCAATATGAATGGTAGCCGAAACATCATGGTATTGTAATAATTTACTGTTAAGGATGAATTTGCCACCACTTTTGTTATCCGTCTTGTTAGAACTTTTGAAGACAAGATTGGCAAAAATGGGGTGATGGCCAGATAGGGAAGAAGGCCTCACAATCATCGGGCACCCTTGTTGATCCAGGACAAAGGATAAGGCATCCTTGTCGGTGTAGAATCTGTCCAATCTAGAGAAAATCCCGTTTCTAGCTTTTTGATAATTGCACCACGTAAACCATATGCCCTTATACGCTTGTTTTAAACCTTCCAAGGGGTCAAAGAGTCTCTTAATGCTTTTCAATCATACCCAATCTAACTTCTCTTCCTCTTTTCACTCAACATTGGCCCCCCCCTAACTTATCTTCCTTGTGTTCAACCATGTTAAAGTCTTCCCCAAGGATCCAAGGGATATTTGCAAGGGATGCAAGCCATTGCCAGAGGTCAGATCTATCCCTATAAACATTGGGAGTGTACATAGTGCAGAGCCCAAAGGAAGAATCACCATGCTCAAAGATGACCCATACAACCCTATTGCAGGAAGAAATTATGCTAGAGTCTTAGTTCTCATAGTAGTTCTGGTTTGAGCTTTGCTCCCCAATATCAAAACTATAGCTTCTCTTTAATATTATCCATTTCCTATTATATCAAATTATATACACGCCTAATGCATTGTCCCAAAGAAAGCAATAATTAAAAAATTCATGTTTCAACAATCACCTTTGTATGATCTTTTAATCAGTTGTTTTTTAAATCTAATAATATTCTAAAAGATATTAGAAATTTCAACCACTTTATTGCGGGTATTCACTAAAATAATTCAAATTGGTTGAATATTATAGACAATAATGTCACACAAAATATAATAATGTTAATTAGACTAATAATTTAATTTTATTTGTAGAAGATTTTGATTCATTATATTTTTAATCATTTAAGGAATTTTTTATGACTTATTCTATTAATGATATCATTGTCTTCATTTTCAACGCTACTTATTGAATGCACTTTGTCTTATTTAAATACATATAATTAAAATATTTATAAATTTAAATTATTATTTGAATTTTCTTTACGAAATAAAATGAATCTATAAAGTAAATAATACATGGGATAATTAATTTGAAGCACAATGAAAATTTGGTAGGATAGATTCGTTCTTTGATTTGCAATTTTTTTTACAAGAACACTAATATGATCAAATCGAGGTTATGCACGATCTACTACTGTATTTATATCTAGAATATATTGGAATGAAGGAACATTGAGGGGGGAGCGGGTGGGTGAATCAGTGTTCTGCAAAATTTGATATTATTAATCTGTTCCTTTAACCATTTAATGCATTTAATCAAAATAAACATGCAAGAACATAAAATGAACAAACACAACACCATAGTACAAGGATTTTATATGTGGAAGCCGTGTTAGGGGAAAATCCGCGGTAGGGATGAACCCACAAAATGAGTATACTCAAATAAAGGTTTCACAATGGCAATGCACATGCATTTAGGCATACTGCTTAGAGCTCACTTCTCAAAAGGAGGGTCATTGCCTAAAAAATCATTAACAAAAGATAACTGAAATGTCCGAACTGAAGAACAACATCTACAAATTCCCAAGTAGAGTTTCGTTTAATTACGAAACACTGATTTCTTACACTTTATCTCTTACTTCTCTGTCAGGTTGTTCATCTATGAATTTGAAGCATAGATATCTATCCCGCGCATGTGAAACTACGCACAATCGATCACCAACACCTTTTTTTATGCTTAAAATGATTACAAACATTGATTATATATATCCGCAACATGAAATCATATCCATCTCTAGTTGGCTCAAGAACACTTAGAATATTATTGAAACGTGTATGAATTGTGGACTACATTCGAGCACAAATAGTAATGCGGACCAAAACAATTGCTCACACATTATCAAAACTGTCGGCTAAACCTCTCGGATCACAAAACCAATCACCGAAACCGCTCGATCAAATTTGCACAACGATCAACTACACAAGTCGGCTTGTCCTAGACTGACGGACCGGAACCCGGTACTCAGAGGCTTGCATAATGCACACCAATCACCACCAGAGACCAAAACTCTGGAATAATATGTTCCAGACATCCATCTACCTTCCTTCAGATCCACAACATAAAATGGTAACCTGAAATGAAATCCCGACATAAATACTGAACACTGTCAGATGCTTTGTCCTAGGCTTGCCGAACTTAAGCAAATTACCAATAAAACTTCCGATATGATCAAATGAAGTTATGCGAATGGGATCACGGACTTGGGTTGCCATCAGTGACAACATCTGATAACCTGTGCAGTGTCCCTTGCAAATAGAATATGTATTTGGTATTTACCAATAAATAGTAATTCTTGGTCAGTGCTAATAAGAAAAATAAAGGTCTTGCATTTGAATATGTATGGTTTTAAACAAAAAAGAACAAAGTACTTCTTGCATCATCAATTTTAGATTATATTTAACGAGATGAATTTTGTAAAGGAGAAAGAAAAAAAAACTGGAAGACATAAGCCTATAATTAAATTAAATTTGGCACAAATTTTACAGCACATTTGAGATTTAATTTGTAACGTATTTTGAAAGGAAGTAAATACCTTATAAAATCTGGAGGAGTAAGTCCATAAGATGCTCCTAAAAGAAGATCGTGCAAAAACTATTTGATATCTTCCGGTTTATGTTCAATAGTTTTAAAAGGGAGCATCGTTACATGTTTCATTAGAAAGATAAGCCTAAAACCAATGCAATTAATTTTATTATCGCATTATGACAACAACTTGCCAATTATTTGGCATGTAAATGGTAATGAAAAATCTATCCCACAATGCGAGTGTGTCTTGAAATGTTTGCAAGATCGCATTTTCTTGTTGAGAGGCAAAGTTGAAATGAACTCATCTTTAAGTCCTTTTTTCATTTGAAGCAAACATAAAGTGAGTGTGTTGGAGCACACTTAGGTTATAACTCACTCATGTTATAATTCACTCAAATGATTATGCACTTGCGTTATGTTTATTAGGGTACGAAGAAATGGCATGGTAACCTTTTAGTTACCCATCTTTTTGAAATTACCCATTACATGTAAGGGATGTAAATCACTATTTGTATTATTCGTGTTAACTTTTCCCTAGTGAAAATGTTTAATTGATCTTGTATTGTGTCATTCACTTGGTATAAGATATGAAGCTGCATGGTATCGTATTCTCATGTTGTAAGCACAACTTGAATCATTAATATACATTGAATTATATATATTTAAAGAGGTTCATATTTTTTTAGATAGTTAAAATTCCCTTGCACATTTCAACCTAACATTTCTCACAATTTCATCAATTCACATCATAATCCTTTACCAGATATTCACTAACTAACGAAAAACAATATTTAATTCTTTAGACCATCTTTCCTCACATATTAATTAGGAAAATCATACTTGTTTAATTAATTGAGATAGCTCCCCATCATAATTAGTTAATTAAATCATGTTTAAATGTTTACATTAACATTCCTTCATCACTAAGTAATTAGATGATTTATTCTATCTATTTAATTAGGGTAAGGCGCGTTCATCTCCTCATTTTAAGAATAAAATAATGCATTTCTACCTCAACACTGAAATGCAAAACACAATCTTTCACACATCCACACTCAATTCAAGTTCAATATTGATTATCCTCCTGTGAGGGACCCAGACGTGTGTAAATGTCCTCTCTCCATGCGAGACAAGTTTATCTCAACCCTTCATTTCACGATTTGATCGCCTTCATCCAATTACATTCTCTTCGGGCCTCAACTTTATTGCATCTCATTTCGCAATTACAATAAAGCTATTATCACTTACATTCACTTGATCTAATCATATACTCCATATTTGAATACTACTTATCCTTTCCCACATACAAGAAAATCCTAGACTCCAATCTAAGACATGATCTCTACCATCCATATCTTGACAAACTATCCAAATCTAGAGGTGCTTCAAAGATCGTTATTTTACTTGTCTATGGTCAAACAAGGTGGCATACATATCAACATTTTCATTATAACTAGGGATTGAGTATCTTCGGATTCTCAAATGAATGTAAAAGATAAATTAATTAATTAAATTCATTAGTGTGTAAAATAATACATCTAACTTCTCGAACTCTCATCATATTAATTGATATCTACTCATCTATTGTACCATTTTAAAAACGGAAAACTTAGTAATAACCATTGATATATTAAAGATTAGACATGGTCTCTATATTTTATTTTAAATTTTCTTTAATACATATTATAATTATTTAAATTTAAATTACTTATTATAAATAATTGAAATGCAAATGGAAAGAAATTGCCATGTTCATAGATAATATTCATTTGCTTGCCTACGCACATCTGAAGATATTCATTGTCCAGCTACAACATCGTATGAATTCTAATGAGAGTGGAGCGAGGAAGCTTCCAGAACAATAGTAAAACATTCAAAACGTGTGATGAGGATCCGCTCAATGTGATAAAGTGAGTCGGTAGGTACCTAGTAAAGTCCAAATGCTTTGGTAATTTTAACTGGTTTGTTGTTGTGGCGAATCTTTTGTTTTCTGTGCCTGCTTCGAAAGTCAGTCAATGAGAAAGGGCACGTTACTTTGACTAAACAATCAAAATCAGTTCACAAGAAAGATTAGTAATAGAGCTCTTGCAATTCACTCTATAAATACCATACATACATCTTCTCATACAAAACACCACACCGAACGAACGAAGGCAAGCATTTCGAAGAAGAGTTTTTGTAGAAATCTTGAGATAAAGAGAAGAGAAGAGAAGATGGTGGCAGGAAGTTTCAGCATTGAAATAGAGTCTCCAGTGGAGGCAAAAAGGCTGTGGAAAGCAACTGTGGACACCCACAACTTATTGCCAAAGCAAGCACCAGGCCTCATATCGGGCATCACACTTGTTCAAGGTGATGGAGGAGTTGGTACCATTCGACACGTTAATTTCACTCCTGGTAAGTAACATTTAGGTTTGGTTTCACTATTCTAAACTTGCATCATGTTTAAGTTGTACGTCCCATTTTAACAGCTGAAGATATTGTTTTTCGATGAAGTTTTGAATCATAAGAACCAGAGACATTGTTACTAATAATACGATATGAAATTGTAATTGCTATTGCAGCCAACAAAGATTTTAGCTATATGAAAGAGAAAGTGGACTTAGTTGACGAGGCCAACCTGGTTTATGGTTACAGCCTTGTGGAAGGAGGAATGTTGGGGGAAAAGGTAGCGTCAGTAAGCCACAAGATTAAATACACCCCTAAACCAGGGGGTAATGGTGGATGCATTACCACATTTACCTGCAACTACGATAGCCTACCTGGTGTTCCCCAGGATGAAGCCAAAATTGAGGAGATCAAGGCCAACAACACTGGTTTGTTCAAGCAGGTGGAGGAATATCTTATCGCCAATCCCACTTTATACTGCTAAATGGAGTATCAAGATCTCAATGGCAGCAGTGTCAGTGTCACTTAATAATATCTCACACTGATGATGATAACAGGGAGGGTTGCACTATTTGTCAATGGCAGTTGTGCCACTTAGATATACTTCAATAGGAAGATGTATGTCCTAGGCCTGTTAGCTGGGTCTAACTGTAAAGCTTTCTCACTTTCTCAATGTTGGCTTACATTTTGGGTTTCCAATTTCAGCCTCCTCGCAATTGATTAGAAAAAAAACTTTGTGTTTTTGCTGTAATAATGAGCTAAAGGTCGATGCTTTCTTTTAAGTGTTCAATTATGGTTTTACAATTTTGAAATAACTGTCAATCGAGCACTGTCATGGAGGTTAACTACCTTTCGATATAGAATGGAATGGTGATTTCTTCTCTGCTATTTTCATGGAAGCTTCTTTCCGGTAGAGATGCATTGGCCTTCTTTATTAAAATGCAGATTGTCTTGTGGGATTGTATTTTATTTGCTTCTCGACGAAAAATTGAACATAGAATTTTTGTTATCATTGTATAAAAGTGTTAATTGTTCATTGATGTTTTGTATCTATATTTGAAAATTGCCTCAACATACATACCTACATAAACATGAGAAATCTTAACACTAGTGTGATGTTTGATTTGCAAAACTAATTCCACAAAGATAAAATGTTCAGTTCTCTTCATTGATAGATGAAGAAAAAACCATGCAAAGTTGTTAAATATTTCATTCATCTGTAAGGAATTTACGCAAAGGCTTTCTCTGTAAAAGTTTTGGAACCTTTGTTTTCCATTGTATAGATCTTTCTAATACACTCTTTGACAATAGCTCCTGCAACTAAAAGAAAATATAGCCAAAATTAAAACATTTATTTTCTATACCACATAATCATGAATAGTTTCTCGTACATAGAATTTTTGTTACCATTATATAAATAATTAACTGTTCGCACTATAATAATATTCTACCCAACCTTTGAGCATGCGTTATTATTAATACACACGTCAGAATTGATTTGTGAATTCATTACAATACTTTGGAATCATTGATATTTTTTAATCTACATTTGAAAATTGTATGCACATACCTACATCAACATGAGAAATATTACGAGTGTGAAATTTGATTCGCAAAGATAATCTCGCCAAGGTAATTTTTTATCATAAAATATTCATAACATTTATATTGAAATGAAAAAAAAAAAGAAACAAAAGGTTAAAAGGAGATGGAGAACAACGACGGCGCTAGGGTTTCAAACATAGGCGGTGTTGTAGAAGCTGTTGAGGAAGGAGAGGGAGACGGTGAGAACGATGGAGATGGCCCTAGTTGTTGGGTCGTTTCCTGGTGCCTCTCCCTTCTGTTTTCTTTATGCATCCCTTCGATGCCATGTGGGGGATTTTTTTGTGCCCCATTTTTGTCTGGACGGGTGTTTTACATGTGGTAGTTGTGGGAGCTTTCCCTATTCCGTGTAGATTTGTTGGTGCCATTTCTCAGACTGCTTGCCCTAAGGCTTTTTTTTTGTGCTTGGTTTTGGTGTTGCGTGGTACGTGGGGATTTTGTCCTCTTTTTTAGGTGCTCCCCGTACCTCTTTTTGGACAATGCGTTGGTGGTTGGTGAAAGGTGGGAGCGACGAGAGCGATGTTGGAATGCTTGTGGTTGAGGATGTCGAAGTTGCGAGAGACTTCGCCCTTTTCTGTGTGGTCTCTTTTTCTGCTCCTATGGCCGTTCTGGGTGCTTGATGATTTGTACTGATTATAGTGAGGCTATTGAGGGTTTCTTCCTTCGGTTTTGGTATTTGTTTTGTGAATTTGACCCCAAGTTCTAGAATCTTTGTTTCTAATTATTTTTTTATGAAGATATTTCTTGTTTTCTTTGGCGTGTTTGTGGCCTGGTTGCCTTCTGGGCCCGTTTTCACTATTGGATATTGGGTAAGGGGTTTTGATCTTCTTCTGCTCACTCGTGGATATCCTATCGAGGTGATGTTCCTTTTGAGTTTATCTTTTTAGGCTTCCCAAAGCTCAAGGAAGTGGGTCTCCATGGTTTTCTTGTCTATCATGTTTTAGAGTCGCTTCCTGGTGAATGTTTTGTCTCTCCCTTTCTCTCGATCTTTGTTTCTCCTATTGAGGTGGAGAACCCTTGGTTGGACTGGGTTATGTATCTCTATTGGCTTCCTTGGTTCTCTTCTACTCTTTTTTTTTTGGGGTGAAGCTATCTCCTATAGAAGTGGAGATGTAGGATGCAGGTGATTTTGAGAGGTACTACATGGTTGGATTCCCTGCTTAGTTTTAGTTGCTCCTATGTAGGTGGAGATCTTGGACTTTGGAGGGATCTTCTATTTGTTTGATGGTTCAGGGTGCCATTGCAAAACCCTTTGTGATGGTTTGGGGATCCTATCAGAACCATTTGTTCTTTCTTTTCTGTATGTGTTTGGCTATCTGGAAGAGCAAGTGTTTCCCTTACTTCAAAGGTTATGGGAGCCTTTTCAAAACCTAGTCACCTAGTTGTTTTTTATATGTTATCTTCTCATTTCACTGGGTCTTGAGATTATGGGAGCCTTGCCAAAACCCAAGTTTCAGGTCTTCGTTCCTCTAGGAGTCTCCTATTTATCGACTTCTAGACCTTGAGGTTGTTCAAGCCAAATCTTTGATGCCCAATTGAGGTTATTTAGCTGATGGTTGGTCGTTGTTAATCTTTATTATATTTTTTGAAGTGTTACATCTTGGGGTTTCGGATACCTGCTGATTCAAGAAGATGTCTCTAATCATTGGTACTATTCTAGGCACACTACTGTTTTCTTTTCTTCTTCATGTATTTGTGTTATTCACTAATCTTTTTCTTGGAGCTTACTCTACATCCATTAGGCCGAGTCAATTGATTTTGTGAGCCTTCTATTGACTTGCGTTTATTCCACAACTCTATTATTTTCTTTTTCTTTTCGTCTCTTGAAGTTTTCTTGTTTTCTTCAAGAGTCATATTAATCTTTTTTACCTCAAATTCCAAGGCGATTTTCTTGGTCTATTACGATGATAAGCCATTTAGTGGAATGTTGCCCTAAAGCTCAACATTTAGCATTTGGATCTCCATGCCTTGTGCTTGATATTGATTGCATAACTTATTGGAAGTATCTTTGGTCCACTTTGGTTAGACTACAAGGGCTACATTCCCACCCTCTCGATCAAACCTAGGGATGAAGATGGATAGTGCAAGTTTATGAAGGAAGGGGTCTAAATTGGAATAAAGCTTATGTGATCTTTTAAGTTTTGACAAATTATTGCGAAGGATGCAAAAGAATTTGAATATTTTATCCCAAAAATTGAATGTCTACTGCCTCAATCTAGCTCTCTGTATTATATGAAAATATAAAATATGTATAAAAGATGTTTATATTCTTATAGAATTGAGACTCTATTATTTCTATGAATATAAGCTCGGTTGTCCTTCAACAAATCAAAAAATATTTTAAATCCCTTTGGGATCGAGGGGCTCCTACCATGTATGCATAGAAAGTGGCATATCCATATGTGCCAGCAGACTGCCCACAAAAGCAGTTACAATCTTCGAAGTAATGGAAAATTCCAAACTGGGCATGGTTCAGATTTGCTCCTAAAAAATATTAAACGAAAAAATACCAACATTAAATAGTTTAATAAACTACATGAATTTATGTGTGATGCGAGTAGATTTGGTTATACACCATATATTGTGTATGATTTTTTTCTGAAGAAAAAGTGTATGGATGGATTAGGCTATTGCAATTCTGGCTCTTAGGTCCTACCTCAAGATCTCACCAGAGGGAGATTTGGGGATGGAATCCACAAAATAAACGTTTATAACCTCTCATCGTAGATCACTTATATCGTAACAAAATATTTTATTTCTTGTTCGCTGATAGCTTCTTCCTGGGATCTTACTGCATATGCCACCGAAACCTCTCCTACAGCTTCGTTCTTCTGAGTCCATCAAACAAACCGGATTACTTTAGTATAATGAAACGAATTTTATTTGTTCTACATCAAATAATTACATAATTCATGGCATGACCAAAGATCACTTACTGCACCACCACGACACCCCATTTTAAAGACTCCAATGAAAGTGGTCATGCCCTCATACACTGAAAAATGACAACGATGATGGTTATACGGATAAGGTGAGTTTGAATTTTCCTTTCCCATGGTTTAAAATCGTACAAGAAAATGTAATCTATTGATGAGAAACAATTATGGCACGATACAGATTCTGTGGGGGCTCCCCACATAGAATAGTTTGTTGGCTAATTATTTAATCCCATCTCATTTGAGATGCCATTGAATGATGAGTAGTTCGATAGGGAGAAGCTAACAAGCTCACACAATTAAGGATATATGAAGCAACACTACATGTAAATCATGGCATTAGTCTCCGGAATTTAAACGCCACCTACTATTCGCTCACTGATGGCCCAATAGGGAGAAGTTGTGAGGCTGACAAATATTGTATAGTTTAAGATCGTGCCATGTAAAAATTTGTGATAAGAATTCAAAAGGTCCTAGATAAAATGTTGTAGTCAATCAACCAAGGGATCAAAATCTCGAGGATTTAAAAACAAAATTAAACTTAAAAAAAAATTCATGATGGTCAACAACAGGTATACTGTAGTTTTGGTGACCTGTGATGGATTATTTGTTTGCAAAGAAAGAATAGAAACATGAAATTAACCTTTAGAGGAGGGTAATGTATAATTGTTTTTACAGATCTTTAGACAATTACATAAACTTAATAGAAGTGAGCATAAATAGCATGCGATGCCACAACAAAGTGATTTACGTGGGGAAAGGTCTTTAGAGAGAAAAACCCCACACCCCGAAAGCCACCCAATATATTATTAAAGTATCGACAATAGATTACAATATAATTATAGAGCAAGCTTCTCACAGGAGTATCACCAATTGAGATCCTGAGGTAACTCAACAGCTATCACGCCCTAATTATACATCACACTAAATAGTTGTAATACAATTCCGTTATAATATAGGTTTCCTTCTAGAGGGAAGAAAAGAACACCGAGTATGGACTGCTAGATCTATGGCCTATTTCTAAACACTCAAGATTCGAAATTATTTTAATCAAGTTTCCACAATCCATTAGTTAATTATCATCCCGTTTTCTAAAGTTTGATTGTGTCTTTGTTTTTTGCATCAATATTTCGGATCACACTCTGTGATCCATCACCAGATGTATGAGAGTGTCAAGAGATGTATGGGATTGTCACGATCAATTTTTTTACATATCTTGGCAGTCTCATACATCCTGATGATGGATCATAGAGTGTCATCTGAAACCAAGATTTACAATAACAACTGATACATAAAATGCGGCTTTATCAATTATCAAGAGTTCTAGAATTGCTTCCATAGCACACAAAATGCACCGGTAGGAAAAATCGAGCATTCCTTATCCAACACTCTAAATGTACTTGAACGCTTCTCTTTTATTCACCCATCTAAATGCATCGTTAGAATGTTCAACACTCTAAATGCACCAGTACGATATTCAACACTCTAAGCACACCAATACAATTTTCCTAACAAATCTTCCACTTGTTGAATGCCTTTCAAGAGGGACGAGAGGGGTTCCAACATCATTATTTAATCACTAGGGGCTGAGAGCCCCATAGACTCCGAACACCATCTGAACTTCTCTATGCTCATAGCCTTAGTTAAAGAATCTCCAACATTGATCAAAGTCTCCACTTTAACCAACTTCACCCTACGATTCTCGACTATATCCATGATAAAGTCATGCTAAACATCAATGTGCTTGGTCCCGACATGAAATGTCACGTTCTTATCTAGACATATCGCACTTTGATAATCGCAATAAATTATCCATACACCTTGTTTTATTTCAATGTCTGAATACAATCCATTAAGACAAACGACTTCTTTACAAGAGCGAGTAGCTACCATATACTCTGCTTCAGTAGTAGAAAAGGCAACCACATCCCATCTCTTACTTGTCAGACTAATTGCACCACCAGATAAAGTAAACACAAAAGCACCATTGGATTTCCTGCTTTCAACATCACTTGCCTAGTCTGAATCCACATAACCATGAACATCAATGGAAATCTTGTCTCATACCAAATTACCATGATAAAACAAAGAATATTTTGGGGTGCCCTCCAAATATCTGAAGACCTTTTCAATTGCATCCCAATGAATTCTGCCAGCATTAGACATATATCTCCAAAGAACTCCCACTGCTTAGGAAATGTCCGATCTAGTACAGACCATATCATACATCAATCTTCAAATTGCGCTCTGGTAAGGCACTCTGCTCATGTCTTCCATCTTTGATGGGGATGCAGGGCAATATGAAAATGGAGAATTTTATTCCAACTGTAAAAGGAACACATAATGGTATAGAGTGGTGCATGTTGAACCTCTGTAAGATTGAATTGGCATACTTAATCTAGCCTAGCCATAAATTTTTGTTCACTCTATCTCTTGTAATCTCCATCCCAAGAATGTGTTTTTTCGTACCAAGATCTTTCATTTCAATTTTAGCAACAAGCTGAGACTTTAGTTCTGAAATCATACCTTTCCCTTTACCAATGAATGACATATCGTCAACATATAATGCAATGCACAGGAAATGATCACCATCAAAGTTATAATAAACATAGTGATATGACTTATAACCCTCAAAACCCAAACTCAAAACACATGTATAAAATTTTGGGTACCACATTCTAAGACGAGGTTCGAGGCCAAACAAATAATTCTTCAATTTTCCAACCAAATTACTTTTACCTTTTATCACGCAATGCTCTTGCTGCATGTCATATGAATTTCCTCCTGAAAATCATCATGAAGGGATGTAGTTTTCACATCCATTTGCTCAACCTTTAAATTATAAGCATCAGCGGTAGAAAGAAAAAATATAATGGCTTTTATTTTCATAAGAGGAGAAAATATCTCACCATAACCAATTCCCTCAACCTCACAGTAACCATTCGTAACCAAGCGTTCTTTATAATTCTCAATACCTCCATTTGAACCAATCTTTTTCTTGAAATCCACTTACAACCGACGGGTTTTCATCCTTCAAGAAATGGTACAAGATCCCATGCATCATTCCTTTTCAAAGCCACCATTTCATCATCAATAATAACCTTCCAAGATTCTTCATCATTCATACCTAATCCCTCTTCTAGAGATGTAGGTTCATCCACATTAGTATTCAAAGAAATAAGAAACTGCAAACACTAGGTCAACACCTTTCAGATGGTTGTCTGTGGCTTGTAGACCTTAAAACAAGCTTGGTTGGTTGTCTATGTCTATGTTTTCCATCTTAAAAATAAAAACGTCTTTTTAGCTACTAATCAATACATTTTTAGAAAACTTAATTGATGTGTCTCCAAACCATTTTATGCGCCGATTCCTATTTTGAAAAGAGAAACTTGATTATTTTAAACATAAAGCATGAAAGAAAATAACATACATGTAAAAATTTTCATGATTTGAAATGTAAAATACAATAGAATAGTTTTGATTAATAAAAGAAAGAGAGGGCCTATACCCATTTACATAACCAGGAGGAGCTCACAAGAAGTGAAACCCCCAGACACCAAAAAAGGGAACACCCCTTTTTTGAGAAGCAATCCAGAAGAAAAAAGAACCCAAAAGGCGGGAACAAGGGTCCCAAACTCTTAGCAGACTTACACTCTCACATTCTATAAAAAGAGGGGTTTTGGAGAGCACCCCAAACCATAATCCTAAACGAAAACCCTTGCATTGGCCAAAAAATAAAGAAAATAAAAAACTAATAGAGTGTAAAAAACTAACAGAGTGTTTTGGAAGGCACCCCACAACCTAAAAGGAACACCTAGCCATTCTTGTAGAGCAAAAAACAATCTTGAATGGACTAGCCCAAACATGTTCAAAGGCACCTTGATGGAACACCTGATATCATAAATAAAAAGGGAGAAAATATGAGAGAGAAGGATAACTCGGGAAGAGACCATAGCCAGAAACTGAAAGAATTGGAAAAAAAGAGATCCTAGAACCTACCGTTTGCACAAGATCCTAAAGGAAAGCGACAAAGCCATAAACCATGGGGAAGTAGGGATTGAAAGTAGAAGTCCCCCATGAATAAAACAACCTCTAGAAGCAACAAGGATCCAACATTATAGAAGAATAACGAAGAATAGAGCCTTCTTTGATTAGGCACCCGCAAGGTATCCGGGGCCCACAACATCCATTCTAGTTCCACCCACCGCAGCATGAGGAAACTCTTTGCCAAAGGAAAATGTGCCTTTACGAACAACAAAGACAACGTGCTACCAACTCACAACATAAAAATAATCCTTGAAGAACACAACACCTTCAAGGCCAACCACCAAAAAGTTACTAGAAGGTGAGAGTCAAATAAAACTTCCAAACCCCGAACCAAGTAGGAAAGGAGGATTGAGAGACAACAACACAAAAATAAGAAAGAAGAAGCCCTTCCTAATGAATCCCTAGCATCAAAAGACACCACCATCTAAAGAAAACAACCGCCCTTCGTAGGACCAAAAGCACATAATAGAGGAGTCCACGACACAGAGAAGTAGCAACCTGCTAAGTTGATATTGTAGGGTAATGTACATCCCCCATGATTTTCAACACCTACTACGTTGGTCTTCGATTCTCTTTTTCCATCCTTCTTCATTATTTCCACGAAGCTTGAGAGAAGTAGCAAATCTTCCACTTGGGTCTAATTTTTAGATGGTGTACTACATTTTTCCTTTGTTCACTTATCTTTTGTATAAGCTGATGCGCTTCACTTTGTAGATGATGATAGATATTAAGGGCTATAAGAATACTTATTTGGTGAATTCTCCCAGCAATCATACTAATACAACGTAGGAAGAAATTACGCCACAGTCTTAGTTGTCATAGTAGTTCAGGTTCGGGCTTTGCTCCCCAATATCAAAACTGTAGCTTCTCTTTAATATTATCCATTTCCTATAATATCAATTTATACACATGCCTAATGTATTGTTAAAAAAAAAAAAGAATTAAAAAAATCATGTTTCAACAATCACCTTTGTATGATCTTTTAATCATTTTTTTTTAAAAATCTAATAATATTCTTAAATATATTAGAAATTTCAAGCACTTTATTAAGGGTATTCCCTAAAAGAATTCAAATTGGTTGAATATTATTGACAATAATGTCACACAAAATATAATAATAATAATTAGACTAATAATTTAATATCAATTGTAGAAGATTTTGATTCATTATATTTTTAATCATTTAAGGATTTTTTTATGACTTATTCTATTAATGATATCATTGTCTTCATTTTCAATGCTACTTATTGAATGCACTTTGTCTTATTTAAATACAGATAAATAATTATTTATTTATTGATAATAGAGAGTAGACTGAATTACAAAACAATTAAATTTGTGTCAACAATTCATGCCAGCCTTCTAAGTATGTATCCACATCAGAGAGTATGTAAAGATTAGGGTATTGACATATGGGTTTATACAAAATACCGGTCAACATATACAAAAAGATTATACAGTCCTAAACCGTGATATATGCGAAACATATACAGGCCTATGCAGCTAAAGAGGCATATACAAAAGACTATCCAACTATATACATCCATAATGAGATAAATTTGTGCTAGATCCAAGCAGTCCATTCGAAGGGGCCTTCTATCCAAACCAACCTCCGACCATCCAACATTCCGACAGAGTGTACCATTTGCCGGCAAACCAGCTGTCCATTTCCTATGATTTTCTCCATAAGAGCATCCATGATTCTAGAGAAATTATAAAGGGGGTTCTTTCTGCATTCATTCTCCCCCAGGTATAGCCATGAGAGAGCTCACAGATAAATATTATTGTATGCCCATCAGTAAGGAACCTACAAAATTTCTCCTTATTCAGCCTGATAACCATAGTAACCTGCGAGAAGATAAAATGAAACCCGAGTCTACGAAAAGACTCAATAAGGGCCCTTTCTTCCCCTTGAAATATTTCTATATTCCTAATTCTCCATAGATGCCAAAGAATTTCACAAGATAACACATTCCAAAAGAGATTAGTGTCTTTCTTAATGCCTTTAATAAATCCAGTAACAACATCAAGTATGTTAATATACATCGGTTTAATCAAACAAAAAATAAGCCAAACTTCCTTACTAATAATACAGTCAAAGAAGATATGTCTACTGGAATCCTTAACTTTACAAATATTATAAAGATCTTCTTTACTATAATCAAATCTAATAGGCAATTTATCAAGCATTAACAACCATCTAAAAGTTTTCTTTTTAGGAGCCAGAGGAGAGCTCCAAAGAGCCTTAAATATTTTGCCCCATTGAGCAGGTGATAATTCCGAGTACCAAATAATATTAACATGATTAAGAATATCAACATTATATGATATAGTTTTATAGATAGAAATTAATTTCACATTACAGAGTGGGCTGCCATCAGCCCATGAGAAGGATACAAACCTGTCTTCATTCACATTGCATCTTTTAGGAAGCTGCAAGAGATCACATGCATTGTACATAATGTCTTATGGTCTTTTATTAGACAAAGGAAGCTGATATTTGCTGGAAAGACCATCCCATGAGATGAGAGCACCATTAACAATAATATCTTTAAGACAACAAATACCTTTGTTGGCCCATTTCTTGGCCGAACATCCTTGAGTGAGATCGAGGGGTTTACCATTGTGGGCTAAGTTCCACCAGATTGATCATTCCCCACAGACTTGGTTATCGGGACTGATCCAATTTTTGCGAATACTAAACCTAACGCTCTCCCATGCCTTCCAAATAGATTTAAAGACAACAGAGCCTGTGGTAGAGACTGAGAAGGTTCCAGCTAAAAGGTCACTAATAGGAAGGGATTTCCAGGATTTAGCCTTCTTGGGAACACCCAGTCTGACGTTGTTCCGAATGAGTACTTTCCAAGGTTCATTGCCTTCCAATGAATGGAAGATCCATTTAGCAACAAGTGCAGTCCCGTGCACTTTAAGATCCTAAACATCTAGTCCTCCAATAGTCTTGTCCATACAACAGCAATTCCATTTGACTGAGTGAGGTTTTCTTTGACCTCTACCATCGGACCACAAAAAATATCTGATTATCTTCTACAACTCATTGATTTGATAATTAGTAAACATCCATACAGAGGCATAGTAGATACTATAGGCTAACATAATCTTTTGCCAAACTTGTACTCTCCCGGCCAGCGAGAGGTAGTGTTTGTTCAATTTGGTAAGTTTGCTGTCAATCTTGACCTTAATCCATACCCACATATCTTTGAGGCAAGGAGAGATTGTGAAAGGAATCCCGAGGTATCTGAAAATTGTGTTAGGTCCTCCCCATTGAAACCCATAGGTGGAGAGACAATTTGGTGGCCCCTCAGACTAACTGAGTATAGTAGATTTGGTTTGGGAAATCTTTTCCCCTGAAGCATCACAGAACAAGGTGAGGTTGGGAGATAAAGCACTCAAGTTTTCCTTGGACAGTTCAAAGAAAAGTGTAGTGTCATCTGCAAACTGAATGTTAAGCAATTTAGAATTATTCAAAAGGGAGATCCCTCTAACCCTTGGGGAGAGAGAGTTATCCCTGAGAAGGTAAAACAGAGCGTCAGAGGATATTACAAAGAGAGTAGGGGATAGTGGGCACCCTTGCCGAATAGATCTACTAAGCTTGAAGGGCTACAAGATCAACCCATTAACTTCTACCTGGGAATGAGCATCCCTAAGGAGTACCTGAACATATTGAGAGAAAACCTCAGGGAAACCAAAAGATTTAAGCATCATGGAAATAAAGATCCATTCAATCCTATCGTAAGCCTTTCCAAAGTCCAATAGAAACATGACCACCTTTTGATCCGAAAGTCTAGCCAACTCCATAGCCTCACAACTGGTAATGAGGTTCTCCAAGGTGTATCTCCCTTTAATAAATGCAGTCTGAGTGATACAAATAAACTTAGGAAGGATATTTTCAAGTCTAATAGCAATCATCTTCGCAAGGATCTTAAAGGATACATTAAGTAGTGTAATAGGACGCGACTTTTTGATAAGAGCCTTCTCCCCTTCTTTAGACAAGTTTGATATGGCCTCTATTAATGTTAGCACCCAGAGACCCTGTCTTAGTAGATTCCTTATATACCTCTAGTAAGTTATCCACAATCCAGCTAATATTAGCCTTATAGAACTCATTGGTAAGCCCATCCGGACCGAGGGCTTTACCATTATGCAAATATTTGATGGCTCCTTTTATTTCCTCACCGGAGAGAGGCCTACTAAGAGTCTTACCTTCTTGAAGAGAGAGAAGCTTGGGGAAAAGAGTCCGACATTTGTCTTTAGCAAGCATGGATGCAGGAGAATCCTCTTAGGAGAACAACATCTTGTAAAAGAAAGAGTTCATCCATGATCTCTTATTATTCAGAGACTTCCCTGCTATCCACCCACAACATTTCTATCTTCTCCTTGAACTGTTTTTGGTTAACAAGGTTGAAGAAGAATTTACATCCTTTATCTCCTTGAGACAACCACAACATCCTACCTCTAGTCCTGGCTACCATGGCTCTAACATGCTGAAATTTCCCGAGTTTATCTCTAGCCACTCCCACCAAGTGGGTAAGATGTGAACTGTTGGGGTCTCTTTGAATGTCTTACTCTGCCTTATGCATATCAAAGGAGAGGATAAGCTCCATCTGTCTAGCATCCTTGGCCTACTTCTTACCAATGGTACAAAGAACCTTCTGCTAGTCAGACATTGAGGTATTCCACCTATTAATATTAGAGATATCTTGAGAATCCCATTTATTGAACAATCTTACAATATGAATAGCACCCAAAACATCATGGTCCTACAATAATTTACTGTTAAGGATGAATTTGCCACCACTTTTGTTATCCGTCTTGTTAGAACTTCTGAAAACAATATTGGCAAAAATGGGGTGATGGCCAGATACAGAAGAAGGCCTCAGAATCATCGGGCACCCTTGTTGATCCGGGACAAAGGATAAGGCATCCTTGTTGGTTTAGAATCTGTCCAATCTAGAGAAAATCCCGTTTCTAGCTATTTGATAACTGCACCAGGTAAACCATATTCCCTTATAGGGTTGTTTTAAACCTTCCAAGGGGTCAAAGAGTCTCTTAATGCTTTACAGTCTTACCCAATCTACCTTCTCTTCCCCTTTCCACTCAACATTGGCTCCCCCTAACTTATCTTCCTTGTGTTCAACCATGTTAAAGTTTCCCCCAAGGACCTAGGGGATATCTGGAAGTGATGCAAGCCATTTCCAGAGGTCAGATCTATCCCTATAATCATTGAGAGTGTACATAGTGCAAAGCCCAAAGGAAGAGTCACCATGCTCAAAGGTGATCCATACAACCCTATTGCAGGAAGAAATTATGCTAGAGTCTTAGTTCTCATAATAGTTGGTTTGAGCTTTGCTCCCCATTATCAAAACTACAGCTTCTCTTTAATATTATCCATTTCCTATTATATCAAATTATATACATGCCTAATGCATTTTCCCAAAGAAAGCAAAAATTAATTGCTAAACCACTCCCATTTGACTCCCATTTGGCAAGAATTAAGATCCTAAAGGCCTAGTCCTCCAATAGTCTTTTCCATACAAAACCACTCCCATTTGACTGAGTGTTCTTTTCTTTGACCTCTACCATCGGACCACAAAAAATATCTGATTATCTTCTGCAACTCGTTGATTTGATAATTACTAAACATCCATACAGAGGCATAGTAGATACTATAGGCTGACATAATCTTTTGACAAACTTGTACTGTCCCAGCCAGTGAGAGGTACTGTTTGTTCCATTTGGTAAGTTTGGTGTCAATCTTGCCCTTAATCCACACCCACATATCTTTGAGGCAAGGAGAGATTGCGAAAGAAATCCCCAAGTATCTGAAAATTGTGTGAGGTCATCCCCTTTGAAACCCATAGGTGGAGAGCCAATTTGGTGGTCACTTAGACTAATTGAGTATAGTAGATTTGGTTTGGGAAATCTTTGCCCGTGAAGCATCACAAAACAAGGTGAGCTTGGGAGATAAAGCACTCAAGTTTTCCTAGGAAAGTTCAAAGAAAAGTGCAGAGTCATCTGCAAACTGAATGTTAATCAATTTAGACTTATTCGAAAGGGAGATCCCTCTAACCCTTGGGGAGAGAGAGTTATCCCTAAGAAGGTAAAATAGAGCATCAGAGGCCATTACAAAGCGAGCAAGGGATAGAGGGTACCCTTGTCAAATAGATGTACTAAGCTTGAAGGGCTACGAGATCAACCCTTTAACTTCTACCTGGGAATGAGCATCCCTAAGGAGTACCTGAACATATTGAGAGAAAACCTCACGGAAACCAAAATCTTTAAGCATCATGGAAATAAAGCTCCATTCAATCCTATCGTAAGCCTTTCCAAAGTCCAAAAGAAAAATGGCCACCTTTTGATCCGAAAGTCTAGCCCACTCCATAGCCTCCCAACTAGTAATGAGGTTCTCCAAGGTGTATCTCTCTTTAATAAATGCAGTCTGAGTGATACAAAAAAACTCAGGAAGGATATTTTCAAGTCTAATAGCAATCATCTTCATAAGGATCTTATAGGATACATTAAGTAGTGTAATAGGATGCGAATTTTTGATAAGAGCCTTGTCCCCTTCTTTAGATAAGTTTGATAAGGCCTCTATTAATGTCAGCACCCAGAGACCCTGTCTTAGTAGCTTCCTTATATACCTCTAGTAAGTCATCCACAATCCAGCTAATATTAGCCTTATAGAACTCATTGGTAAGCCCATCCGGACCAAGGGCTTTATCATTATCCAAATATTTGATGGCTCCTTTGATCTCCTCAACCGAGAAAGGCCTACTAAAAATCTTACCTTCTTGAAGAGAGAGAAGCTTAGGTAAAAGAGTCCAACATTGGTCTCTAGCAAGCATGGATGCGGGAGAATCCTCTGAGGAGAACAATATCTTGTATAGAAAAGAATTCATCCATGATCTCTTCTTCTTGAGAGACTTCCCTGCTGACCACCCACAACTTTTCTATATTCTCCTTGAACTGTTTCTGGTTAAGAAGGTTGAAGAAGAATTTAGATCCTTTATCTCCTTGAGACAACCACGACATCCTACCTCTAGTCCTGGCTCCCATGGCTCGAACATGCTGAAGTTTCCCGAGTTTATCTCTAGCCACAACCACCAAGTGGGTAAGATGTGAATTGTTGGGGTCTCTTTGAATGTCTTACTCTGCCTTATGCATATTAGAGGAGAGGATTAGCTCCAGCTGTCTAGCATCCTTGGCCTTTTCTTACCAATGGTACAAAGAACCTTCTGCTAGTTAGACACCGAGGTATTCCGACTAGTAATATTAGAGATATCTTGAGAATCCCATTTATTGAACAATCTCGCAATATGAATGGTAGCCGAAACATCATGGTATTGTAATAATTTACTGTTAAGGATGAATTTGCCACCACTTTTGTTATCCGTCTTGTTAGAACTTCTGAAGACAAGATTGGCAAAAATGGGGTGATGGCCAGATAGGGAAGAAGGCCTCACAATCATTGGGCATCCTTGTTGATCCAGGACAAAGGATAAGGCATCCTTGTCGGTGTAGAATCTGTCCAATCTAGAGAAAATCCCGTTTCTAGCTTTTTGATAATTGCACCACGTAAACCATATGCCCTTATACGCTTGTTTTAAACCTTCCAAGGGGTCAAAGAGTCTCTTAATGCTTTTCAATCATACCCAATCTAACTTCTCTTCCTCTTTCCACTCAACATTGGCCCCCCCTAACTTATCTTCCTTGTGTTCAACCATGTTAAAGTCTCCCACAAGGATTAAAGGGATATCTGGAAGGGATGAAAGCCATTGCCAGAGGTCAGATCTATCCCTATAAACATTGGGAGTGTACATAGTGCAGAGCCCAAAGGAAGAATCACCATGCTCAAAGGTGACCCATACAACCCTATTGCAGGAAGAAATTATGCTAGAGTCTTAGTTCTCATAGTAGTTCTGGTTTGAGCTTTGCTCCCCAATATCAAAACTATAGCTTCTCTTTAATATTATCCATTTCCTATTATATCAAATTATATACACGCCTAATGCATTGTCCCAAAGAAAGCAATAATTAAAAAATTCATGTTTCAACAATCACCTTTGTATGATCTTTTAATCAGTTGTTTTTTAAATCTAGTAATATTCTAAAAGATATTAGAAATTTCAACCACTTTATTGCGGGTATTCACTAAAAGAATTCAAATTGGTTGAATATTATAGACAATAATGTCACACAAAATATAATAATGTTAATTAGACTAATAATTTAATTTAATTTGTAGAAGATTTTGATTCATTATATTTTTAATCATTTAAGGAATTTTTTATGACTTATTCTATTAATGATATCATTGTCTTCATTTTCAATGCTACTTATTGAATGCACTTTGTCTTATTTAAATACATATAATTAAAATATTTATAAATTTAAATTATTATTTGAATTTTCTTTACGAAATAAAATGAATCTATAAAGTAAATAATACATGGGATAATTAATTTGAAGCACAATGAAAATTTGGTAGGATGGATTCGTTCTTTGATTTGCAATTTTTTTTACAAGAACACTAATATGATCAAATCGAGGTTATGCACGATCTACTACTGTATTTATATCTAGAATATGTTGGAATGAAGGAACATTGAGGGGGGAGCGGGTGGGTGGATCAGTGTTCTGCAAACTTTGATATTATTAATCTGTTCCTTTAACCATTTAATGCATTTAATCAAAATAAACATGCAAGAACATAAAATGAACAAACACAACACCATAGTACAAGGATTTTATATGTGGAAGCCGTGTTAGGGGAAAATCCACGGTAGGGATGAACCCACAAAATGAGTATACTCAAATAAAGGTTTCACAATGGCAATGCACATGCATTTAGGCATACTGCTTAGAGCTCACTTCTCAAAAGGAGGGTCATTGCCTAAAAAATCATTAACAAAAGATAACTGAAATGTCCGAACTGAAGAACAACATCTACAAATTCCCAAGTAGAGTTTCGTTTAATTACGAAACACTGATTTCTTACACTTTATCTCTTACTTCTCTGTCAGGTTGTTCATCTATGAATTTGAAGCATAGATATCTATCCCGCGCATGTGAAACTGCGCACAATCGATCACCAACACCTTTTTTTATGCTTAAAATGATTAAAAACATTGATTATATATATCCGCAACATGAAATCATATCCATCGCTAGTTGGCTCAAGAACACTTAGAATATTATTGAAATGTGTATGAACTGTGGAGTACATTCGAGCACAAATAGTAATGCGGACCAAAACAATTGCTCACACGTTATCAAAACTGTCGGCTAAACCTCTCGGATCACAAAACCAATCACCGAAACCGCTCGATCAAATCTGCACAACGATCAACTACACAAGTCGGCTTGTCCTAGACTGACGGACCGGAACCCGGTACTCAGAGGCTTGCATAATGCACACCAATCACCACCAGAGACCAAAACTCTGGAATAATATGTTCCAGACATCCATCTACCTTCCTTCAGATCCATAACATAAAATGGTAACCTGAAACGAAATCCCGACATAAATACTAAACACTGTCAGATGCTTTGTCCTAGGCTTGCCGAACTTAAGCAAATTACCAATAAAACTTCCGATATGATCAAATGAAGTTATGCGAATGGGATCACGGACTTGGGTTGCCATCAGTGACAACACCTGATAACCTGTGCAGTGTCCCTTGCAAATAGAATATGTATTTGGTATTTACCAATAAATAGTAATTCTTGGTCAGTGCTAATAAGAAAAATAAAGGTCTTGCATTTGAATATGTATGGTTTTAAACAAAAAAGAACAAAGTACTTCTTGCATCATCAATTTTAGATTATATTTAACGAGATGACTTTTGTAAAGGAGAAAGAAAAAAAAACTGGAAGACATAAGCCTATAATTAAATTAAATTTGGCACAAATTTTACAGCACATTTGAGATTTAATTTGTAACGTATTTTGAAAGGAAGTAAATACCTTATAAAATCTGGAGGAGTAAGTCCATAAGATGCTCCTAAAAGAAGATCGTGCAAAAACTATTTGATATCTTCCGGTTTATGTTCAATAGTTTTAAAAGGGAGCATCGTTACATGTTTCATTAGAAAGATAAGCCTAAAACCAATGCAATTAATTTTATTATCGCATTATGACAACAACTTGCCAATTATTTGGCATGTAAATGGTAATGAAAAATCTATCCCACAATGCGAGTGTGTCTTGAAATGTTTGCAAGATCGCATTTTCTTGTTGAGAGGCAAAGTTGAAATGAACTCATCTTTAAGTCCTTTTTTCATTTGAAGCAAACATAAAGTGAGTGTGTTGGAGCACACTTAGGTTATAACTCACTCATGTTATAATTCACTCAAATGATTATGCACTTGCGTTATGTTTATTAGGGTACGAAGAAATGGCATGGTAACCTTTTAGTTACCCATCTTTTTGAAATTACCCATTACATGTAAGGGATGTAAATCACTATTTGTATTATTCGTGTTAACTTTTCCCTAGTGAAAATGTTTAATTGATCTTGTATTGTGTCATTCACTTGGTATAAGATATGAAGCTGCATGGTATCGTATTCTCATGTTGTAAGCACAACTTGAATCATTAATATACATTGAATTATATATATTTAAAGAGGTTCATATTTTTTTAGATAGTTAAAATTCCCTTGCACATTTCAACCTAACATTTCTCACAATTTCATCAATTCACATCATAATCCTTTACCAGATATTCACTAACTAACGAAAAACAATATTTAATTCTTTAGACCATCTTTCCTCACATATTAATTAGGAAAATCATACTTGTTTAATTAATTGAGATAGCTCCCCATCATAATTAGTTAATTAAATCATGTTTAAATGTTTACATTAACATTCCTTCATCACTAAGTAATTAGATGATTTATTCTATCTATTTAATTAGGGTAAGGCGCGTTCATCTCCTCATTTTAAGAATAAAATAATGCATTTCTACCTCAACACTGAAATGCAAAACACAATCTTTCACACATCCACACTCAATTCAAGTTCAATATTGATTATCCTCCTGTGAGGGACCCAGACGTGTGTAAATGTCCTCTCTCCATGCGAGACAAGTTTATCTCAACCCTTCATTTCACGATTTGATCGCCTTCATCCAATTACATTCTCTTCGGGCCTCAACTTTATTGCATCTCATTTCGCAATTACAATAAAGCTATTATCACTTACATTCACTTGATCTAATCATATACTCCATATTTGAATACTACTTATCCTTTCCCACATACAAGAAAATCCTAGACTCCAATCTAAGACATGATCTCTACCATCCATATCTTGACAAACTATCCAAATCTAGAGGTGCTTCAAAGATCGTTATTTTACTTGTCTATGGTCAAACAAGGTGGCATACATATCAACATTTTCATTATAACTAGGGATTGAGTATCTTCGGATTCTCAAATGAATGTAAAAGATAAATTAATTAATTAAATTCATTAGTGTGTAAAATAATACATCTAACTTCTCGAACTCTCATCATATTAATTGATATCTACTCATCTATTGTACCATTTTAAAAACGGAAAACTTAGTAATAACCATTGATATATTAAAGATTAGACATGGTCTCTATATTTTATTTTAAATTTTCTTTAATACATATTATAATTATTTAAATTTAAATTACTTATTATAAATAATTGAAATGCAAATGGAAAGAAATTGCCATGTTCATAGATAATATTCATTTGCTTGCCTACGCACATCTGAAGATATTCATTGTCCAGCTACAACATCGTATGAATTCTAATGAGAGTGGAGCGAGGAAGCTTCCAGAACAATAGTAAAACATTCAAAACGTGTGATGAGGATCCGCTCAATGTGATAAAGTGAGTCGGTAGGTACCTAGTAAAGTCCAAATGCTTTGGTAATTTTAACTGGTTTGTTGTTGTGGCGAATCTTTTGTTTTCTGTGCCTGCTTCGAAAGTCAGTCAATGAGAAAGGGCACGTTACTTTGACTAAACAATCAAAATCAGTTCACAAGAAAGATTAGTAATAGAGCTCTTGCAATTCACTCTATAAATACCATACATACATCTTCTCATACAAAACACCACACCGAACGAACGAAGGCAAGCATTTCGAAGAAGAGTTTTTGTAGAAATCTTGAGATAAAGAGAAGAGAAGAGAAGATGGTGGCAGGAAGTTTCAGCATTGAAATAGAGTCTCCAGTGGAGGCAAAAAGGCTGTGGAAAGCAACTGTGGACACCCACAACTTATTGCCAAAGCAAGCACCAGGCCTCATATCGGGCATCACACTTGTTCAAGGTGATGGAGGAGTTGGTACCATTCGACACGTTAATTTCACTCCTGGTAAGTAACATTTAGGTTTGGTTTCACTATTCTAAACTTGCATCATGTTTAAGTTGTACGTCCCATTTTAACAGCTGAAGATATTGTTTTTCGATGAAGTTTTGAATCATAAGAACCAGAGACATTGTTACTAATAATACGATATGAAATTGTAATTGCTATTGCAGCCAACAAAGATTTTAGCTATATGAAAGAGAAAGTGGACTTAGTTGACGAGGCCAACCTGGTTTATGGTTACAGCCTTGTGGAAGGAGGAATGTTGGGGGAAAAGGTAGCGTCAGTAAGCCACAAGATTAAATACACCCCTAAACCAGGGGGTAATGGTGGATGCATTACCACATTTACCTGCAACTACGATAGCCTACCTGGTGTTCCCCAGGATGAAGCCAAAATTGAGGAGATCAAGGCCAACAACACTGGTTTGTTCAAGCAGGTGGAGGAATATCTTATCGCCAATCCCACTTTATACTGCTAAATGGAGTATCAAGATCTCAATGGCAGCAGTGTCAGTGTCACTTAATAATATCTCACACTGATGATGATAACAGGGAGGGTTGCACTATTTGTCAATGGCAGTTGTGCCACTTAGATATACTTCAATAGGAAGATGTATGTCCTAGGCCTGTTAGCTGGGTCTAACTGTAAAGCTTTCTCACTTTCTCAATGTTGGCTTACATTTTGGGTTTCCAATTTCAGCCTCCTCGCAATTGATTAGAAAAAAAACTTTGTGTTTTTGCTGTAATAATGAGCTAAAGGTCGATGCTTTCTTTTAAGTGTTCAATTATGGTTTTACAATTTTGAAATAACTGTCAATCGAGCACTGTCATGGAGGTTAACTACCTTTCGATATAGAATGGAATGGTGATTTCTTCTCTGCTATTTTCATGGAAGCTTCTTTCCGGTAGAGATGCATTGGCCTTCTTTATTAAAATGCAGATTGTCTTGTGGGATTGTATTTTATTTGCTTCTCGACGAAAAATTGAACATAGAATTTTTGTTATCATTGTATAAAAGTGTTAATTGTTCATTGATGTTTTGTATCTATATTTGAAAATTGCCTCAACATACATACCTACATAAACATGAGAAATCTTAACACTAGTGTGATGTTTGATTTGCAAAACTAATTCCACAAAGATAAAATGTTCAGTTCTCTTCATTGATAGATGAAGAAAAAACCATGCAAAGTTGTTAAATATTTCATTCATCTGTAAGGAATTTACGCAAAGGCTTTCTCTGTAAAAGTTTTGGAACCTTTGTTTTCCATTGTATAGATCTTTCTAATACACTCTTTGACAATAGCTCCTGCAACTAAAAGAAAATATAGCCAAAATTAAAACATTTATTTTCTAGACCACATAATCATGAATAGTTTCTCGTACATAGAATTTTTGTTACCATTATATAAATAATTAACTGTTCGCACTATAATAATATTCTACCCAACCTTTGAGCATGCGTTATTATTAATACACACGTCAGAATTGATTTGTGAATTCATTACAATACTTTGGAATCATTGATATTTTTTAATCTACATTTGAAAATTGTATGCACATACCTACATCAACATGAGAAATATTACGAGTGTGAAATTTGATTCGCAAAGATAATCTCGCCAAGGTAATTTTTTATCATAAAATATTCATAACATTTATATTGAAATGAAAAAAAAAAAGAAACAAAAGGTTAAAAGGAGATGGAGAACAACGACGGCGCTAGGGTTTCAAACATAGGCGGTGTTGTAGAAGCTGTTGAGGAAGGAGAGGGAGACGGTGAGAACGATGGAGATGGCCCTAGTTGTTGGGTCGTTTCCTGGTGCCTCTCCCTTCTGTTTTCTTTATGCATCCCTTCGATGCCATGTGGGGGATTTTTTTGTGCCCCATTTTTGTCTGGACGGGTGTTTTACATGTGGTAGTTGTGGGAGCTTTCCCTATTCCGTGTAGATTTGTTGGTGCCATTTCTCAGACTGCTTGCCCTAAGGCTTTTTTTTTGTGCTTGGTTTTGGTGTTGCGTGGTACGTGGGGATTTTGTCCTCTTTTTTAGGTGCTCCCCGTACCTCTTTTTGGACAATGCGTTGGTGGTTGGTGAAAGGTGGGAGCGACGAGAGCGATGTTGGAATGCTTGTGGCTGAGGATGTCGAAGTTGCGAGAGACTTCGCCCTTTTCTGTGTGGTCTCTTTTTCTGCTCCTATGGCCGTTCTGGGTGCTTGATGATTTGTACTGATTATAGTGAGGCTATTGAGGGTTTCTTCCTTCGGTTTTGGTATTTGTTTTGTGAATTTGACCCCAAGTTCTAGAATCTTTGTTTCTAATTATTTTTTTATGAAGATATTTCTTGTTTTCTTTGGCGTGTTTGTGGCCTGGTTGCCTTCTGGGCCCGTTTTCACTATTGGATATTGGGTAAGGGGTTTTGATCTTCTTCTGCTCACTCGTGGATATCCTATCGAGGTGATGTTCCTTTTGAGTTTATCTTTTTAGGCTTCCCAAAGCTCAAGGAAGTGGGTCTCCATGGTTTTCTTGTCTATCATGTTTTAGAGTCGCTTCCTGGTGAATGTTTTGTCTCTCCCTTTCTCTCGATCTTTGTTTCTCCTATTGAGGTGGAGAACCCTTGGTTGGACTGGGTTATGTATCTCTATTGGCTTCCTTGGTTCTCTTCTACTCTTTTTTTTTTGGGGTGAAGCTATCTCCTATAGAAGTGGAGATGTAGGATGCAGGTGATTTTGAGAGGTACTACATGGTTGGATTCCCTGCTTAGTTTTAGTTGCTCCTATGTAGGTGGAGATCTTGGACTTTGGAGGGATCTTCTATTTGTTTGATGGTTCAGGGTGCCATTGCAAAACCCTTTGTGATGGTTTGGGGATCCTATCAGAACCATTTGTTCTTTCTTTTCTGTATGTGTTTGGCTATCTGGAAGAGCAAGTGTTTCCCTTACTTCAAAGGTTATGGGAGCCTTTTCAAAACCTAGTCACCTAGTTGTTTTTTATATGTTATCTTCTCATTTCACTGGGTCTTGAGATTATGGGAGCCTTGCCAAAACCCAAGTTTCAGGTCTTCGTTCCTCTAGGAGTCTCCTATTTATCGACTTCTAGACCTTGAGGTTGTTCAAGCCAAATCTTTGATGCCCAATTGAGGTTATTTAGCTGATGGTTGGTCGTTGTTAATCTTTATTATATTTTTTGAAGTGTTACATCTTGGGGTTTTGGATACCTGCTGATTCAAGAAGATGTCTCTAATCATTGGTACTATTCTAGGCACACTACTGTTTTCTTTTCTTCTTCATGTATTTGTGTTATTCACTAATCTTTTTCTTGGAGCTTACTCTACATCCATTAGGCCGAGTCAATTGATTTTGTGAGCCTTCTATTGACTTGCGTTTATTCCACAACTCTATTATTTTCTTTTTCTTTTCGTCTCTTGAAGTTTTCTTGTTTTCTTCAAGAGTCATATTAATCTTTTTTACCTCAAATTCCAAGGCGATTTTCTTGGTCTATTACGATGATAAGCCATTTAGTGGAATGTTGCCCTAAAGCTCAACATTTAGCATTTGGATCTCCATGCCTTGTGCTTGATATTGATTGCATAACTTATTGGAAGTATCTTTGGTCCACTTTGGTTAGACTACAAGGGCTACATTCCCACCCTCTCGATCAAACCTAGGGATGAAGATGGATAGTGCAAGTTTATGAAGGAAGGGGTCTAAATTGGAATAAAGCTTATGTGATCTTTTAAGTTTTGACAAATTATTGCGAAGGATGCAAAAGAATTTGAATATTTTATCCCAAAAATTGAATGTCTACTGCCTCAATCTAGCTCTCTGTATTATATGAAAATATAAAATATGTATAAAAGATGTTTATATTCTTATAGAATTGAGACTCTATTATTTCTATGAATATAAGCTCGGTTGTCCTTCAACAAATCAAAAAATATTTTAAATCCCTTTGGGATCGAGGGGCTCCTACCATGTATGCATAGAAAGTGGCATATCCATATGTGCCAGCAGACTGCCCACAAAAGCAGTTACAATCTTCGAAGTAATGGAAAATTCCAAACTGGGCATGGTTCAGATTTGCTCCTAAAAAATATTAAACGAAAAAATACCAACATTAAATAGTTTAATAAACTACATGAATTTATGTGTGATGCGAGTAGATTTGGTTATACACCATATATTGTGTATGATTTTTTTCTGAAGAAAAAGTGTATGGATGGATTAGGCTATTGCAATTCTGGCTCTTAGGTCCTACCTCAAGATCTCACCAGAGGGAGATTTGGGGATGGAATCCACAAAATAAACGTTTATAACCTCTCATCGTAGATCACTTATATCGTAACAAAATATTTTATTTCTTGTTCGCTGATAGCTTCTTCCTGGGATCTTACTGCATATGCCACCGAAACCTCTCCTACAGCTTCGTTCTTCTGAGTCCATCAAACAAACCGGATTACTTTAGTATAATGAAACGAATTTTATTTGTTCTACATCAAATAATTACATAATTCATGGCATGACCAAAGATCACTTACTGCACCACCACGACACCCCATTTTAAAGACTCCAATGAAAGTGGTCATGCCCTCATACACTGAAAAATGACAACGATGATGGTTATACGGATAAGGTGAGTTTGAATTTTCCTTTCCCATGGTTTAAAATCGTACAAGAAAATGTAATCTATTGATGAGAAACAATTATGGCACGATACAGATTCTGTGGGGGCTCCCCACATAGAATAGTTTGTTGGCTAATTATTTAATCCCATCTCATTTGAGATGCCATTGAATGATGAGTAGTTCGATAGGGAGAAGCTAACAAGCTCACACAATTAAGGATATATGAAGCAACACTACATGTAAATCATGGCATTAGTCTCCGGAATTTAAACGCCACCTACTATTCGCTCACTGATGGCCCAATAGGGAGAAGTTGTGAGGCTGACAAATATTGTATAGTTTAAGATCGTGCCATGTAAAAATTTGTGATAAGAATTCAAAAGGTCCTAGATAAAATGTTGTAGTCAATCAACCAAGGGATCAAAATCTCGAGGATTTAAAAACAAAATTAAACTTAAAAAAAAATTCATGATGGTCAACAACAGGTATACTGTAGTTTTGGTGACCTGTGATGGATTATTTGTTTGCAAAGAAAGAATAGAAACATGAAATTAACCTTTAGAGGAGGGTAATGTATAATTGTTTTTACAGATCTTTAGACAATTACATAAACTTAATAGAAGTGAGCATAAATAGCATGCGATGCCACAACAAAGTGATTTACGTGGGGAAAGGTCTTTAGAGAGAAAAACCCCACACCCCGAAAGCCACCCAATATATTATTAAAGTATCGACAATAGATTACAATATAATTATAGAGCAAGCTTCTCACAGGAGTATCACCAATTGAGATCCTGAGGTAACTCAACAGCTATCACGCCCTAATTATACATCACACTAAATAGTTGTAATACAATTCCGTTATAATATAGGTTTCCTTCTAGAGGGAAGAAAAGAACACCGAGTATGGACTGCTAGATCTATGGCCTATTTCTAAACACTCAAGATTCGAAATTATTTTAATCAAGTTTCCACAATCCATTAGTTAATTATCATCCCGTTTTCTAAAGTTTGATTGTGTCTTTGTTTTTTGCATCAATATTTCGGATCACACTCTGTGATCCATCACCAGATGTATGAGAGTGTCAAGAGATGTATGGGATTGTCACGATCAATTTTTTTACATATCTTGGCAGTCTCATACATCCTGATGATGGATCATAGAGTGTCATCTGAAACCAAGATTTACAATAACAACTGATACATAAAATGCGGCTTTATCAATTATCAAGAGTTCTAGAATTGCTTCCATAGCACACAAAATGCACCGGTAGGAAAAATCGAGCATTCCTTATCCAACACTCTAAATGTACTTGAACGCTTCTCTTTTATTCACCCATCTAAATGCATCGTTAGAATGTTCAACACTCTAAATGCACCAGTACGATATTCAACACTCTAAGCACACCAATACAATTTTCCTAACAAATCTTCCACTTGTTGAATGCCTTTCAAGAGGGACGAGAGGGGTTCCAACATCATTATTTAATCACTAGGGGCTGAGAGCCCCATAGACTCCGAACACCATCTGAACTTCTCTATGCTCATAGCCTTAGTTAAAGAATCTCCAACATTGATCAAAGTCTCCACTTTAACCAACTTCACCCTACGATTCTCGACTATATCCATGATAAAGTCATGCTAAACATCAATGTGCTTGGTCCCGACATGAAATGTCACGTTCTTATCTAGACATATCGCACTTTGATAATCGCAATAAATTATCCATACACCTTGTTTTATTTCAATGTCTGAATACAATCCATTAAGACAAACGACTTCTTTACAAGAGCGAGTAGCTACCATATACTCTGCTTCAGTAGTAGAAAAGGCAACCACATCCCATCTCTTACTTGTCAGACTAATTGCACCACCAGATAAAGTAAACACAAAAGCACCATTGGATTTCCTGCTTTCAACATCACTTGCCTAGTCTGAATCCACATAACCATGAACATCAATGGAAATCTTGTCTCATACCAAATTACCATGATAAAACAAAGAATATTTTGGGGTGCCCTCCAAATATCTGAAGACCTTTTCAATTGCATCCCAATGAATTCTGCCAGCATTAGACATATATCTCCAAAGAACTCCCACTGCTTAGGAAATGTCCGATCTAGTACAGACCATATCATACATCAATCTTCAAATTGCGCTCTGGTAAGGCACTCTGCTCATGTCTTCCATCTTTGATGGGGATGCAGGGCAATATGAAAATGGAGAATTTTATTCCAACTGTAAAAGGAACACATAATGGTATAGAGTGGTGCATGTTGAACCTCTGTAAGATTGAATTGGCATACTTAATCTAGCCTAGCCATAAATTTTTGTTCACTCTATCTCTTGTAATCTCCATCCCAAGAATGTGTTTTTTCGTACCAAGATCTTTCATTTCAATTTTAGCAACAAGCTGAGACTTTAGTTCTGAAATCATACCTTTCCCTTTACCAATGAATGACATATCGTCAACATATAATGCAATGCACAGGAAATGATCACCATCAAAGTTATAATAAACATAGTGATATGACTTATAACCCTCAAAACCCAAACTCAAAACACATGTATAAAATTTTGGGTACCACATTCTAAGACGAGGTTCGAGGCCAAACAAATAATTCTTCAATTTTCCAACCAAATTACTTTTACCTTTTATCACGCAATGCTCTTGCTGCATGTCATATGAATTTCCTCCTGAAAATCATCATGAAGGGATGTAGTTTTCACATCCATTTGCTCAACCTTTAAATTATAAGCATCAGCGGTAGAAAGAAAAAATATAATGGCTTTTATTTTCATAAGAGGAGAAAATATCTCACCATAACCAATTCCCTCAACCTCACAGTAACCATTCGTAACCAAGCGTTCTTTATAATTCTCAATACCTCCATTTGAACCAATCTTTTTCTTGAAATCCACTTACAACCGACGGGTTTTCATCCTTCAAGAAATGGTACAAGATCCCATGCATCATTCCTTTTCAAAGCCACCATTTCATCATCAATAATAACCTTCCAAGATTCTTCATCATTCATACCTAATCCCTCTTCTAGAGATGTAGGTTCATCCACATTAGTATTCAAAGAAATAAGAAACTGCAAACACTAGGTCAACACCTTTCAGATGGTTGTCTGTGGCTTGTAGACCTTAAAACAAGCTTGGTTGGTTGTCTATGTCTATGTTTTCCATCTTAAAAATAAAAACGTCTTTTTAGCTACTAATCAATACATTTTTAGAAAACTTAATTGATGTGTCTCCAAACCATTTTATGCGCCGATTCCTATTTTGAAAAGAGAAACTTGATTATTTTAAACATAAAGCATGAAAGAAAATAACATACATGTAAAAATTTTCATGATTTGAAATGTAAAATACAATAGAATAGTTTTGATTAATAAAAGAAAGAGAGGGCCTATACCCATTTACATAACCAGGAGGAGCTCACAAGAAGTGAAACCCCCAGACACCAAAAAAGGGAACACCCCTTTTTTGAGAAGCAATCCAGAAGAAAAAAGAACCCAAAAGGCGGGAACAAGGGTCCCAAACTCTTAGCAGACTTACACTCTCACATTCTATAAAAAGAGGGGTTTTGGAGAGCACCCCAAACCATAATCCTAAACGAAAACCCTTGCATTGGCCAAAAAATAAAGAAAATAAAAAACTAATAGAGTGTAAAAAACTAACAGAGTGTTTTGGAAGGCACCCCACAACCTAAAAGGAACACCTAGCCATTCTTGTAGAGCAAAAAACAATCTTGAATGGACTAGCCCAAACATGTTCAAAGGCACCTTGATGGAACACCTGATATCATAAATAAAAAGGGAGAAAATATGAGAGAGAAGGATAACTCGGGAAGAGACCATAGCCAGAAACTGAAAGAATTGGAAAAAAAGAGATCCTAGAACCTACCGTTTGCACAAGATCCTAAAGGAAAGCGACAAAGCCATAAACCATGGGGAAGTAGGGATTGAAAGTAGAAGTCCCCCATGAATAAAACAACCTCTAGAAGCAACAAGGATCCAACATTATAGAAGAATAACGAAGAATAGAGCCTTCTTTGATTAGGCACCCGCAAGGTATCCGGGGCCCACAACATCCATTCTAGTTCCACCCACCGCAGCATGAGGAAACTCTTTGCCAAAGGAAAATGTGCCTTTACGAACAACAAAGACAACGTGCTACCAACTCACAACATAAAAATAATCCTTGAAGAACACAACACCTTCAAGGCCAACCACCAAAAAGTTACTAGAAGGTGAGAGTCAAATAAAACTTCCAAACCCCGAACCAAGTAGGAAAGGAGGATTGAGAGACAACAACACAAAAATAAGAAAGAAGAAGCCCTTCCTAATGAATCCCTAGCATCAAAAGACACCACCATCTAAAGAAAACAACCGCCCTTCGTAGGACCAAAAGCACATAATAGAGGAGTCCACGACACAGAGAAGTAGCAACCTGCTAAGTTGATATTGTAGGGTAATGTACATCCCCCATGATTTTCAACACCTACTACGTTGGTCTTCGATTCTCTTTTTCCATCCTTCTTCATTATTTCCACGAAGCTTGAGAGAAGTAGCAAATCTTCCACTTGGGTCTAATTTTTAGATGGTGTACTACATTTTTCCTTTGTTCACTTATCTTTTGTATAAGCTGATGCGCTTCACTTTGTAGATGATGATAGATATTAAGGGCTATAAGAATACTTATTTGGTGAATTCTCCCAGCAATCATACTAATACAACGTAGGAAGAAATTACGCCACAGTCTTAGTTGTCATAGTAGTTCAGGTTCGGGCTTTGCTCCCCAATATCAAAACTGTAGCTTCTCTTTAATATTATCCATTTCCTATAATATCAATTTATACACATGCCTAATGTATTGTTAAAAAAAAAAAAGAATTAAAAAAATCATGTTTCAACAATCACCTTTGTATGATCTTTTAATCATTTTTTTTTAAAAATCTAATAATATTCTTAAATATATTAGAAATTTCAAGCACTTTATTAAGGGTATTCCCTAAAAGAATTCAAATTGGTTGAATATTATTGACAATAATGTCACACAAAATATAATAATAATAATTAGACTAATAATTTAATATCAATTGTAGAAGATTTTGATTCATTATATTTTTAATCATTTAAGGATTTTTTTATGACTTATTCTATTAATGATATCATTGTCTTCATTTTCAATGCTACTTATTGAATGCACTTTGTCTTATTTAAATACAGATAAATAATTATTTATTTATTGATAATAGAGAGTAGACTGAATTACAAAACAATTAAATTTGTGTCAACAATTCATGCCAGCCTTCTAAGTATGTATCCACATCAGAGAGTATGTAAAGATTAGGGTATTGACATATGGGTTTATACAAAATACCGGTCAACATATACAAAAAGATTATACAGTCCTAAACCGTGATATATGCGAAACATATACAGGCCTATGCAGCTAAAGAGGCATATACAAAAGACTATCCAACTATATACATCCATAATGAGATAAATTTGTGCTAGATCCAAGCAGTCCATTCGAAGGGGCCTTCTATCCAAACCAACCTCCGACCATCCAACATTCCGACAGAGTGTACCATTTGCCGGCAAACCAGCTGTCCATTTCCTATGATTTTCTCCATAAGAGCATCCATGATTCTAGAGAAATTATAAAGGGGGTTCTTTCTGCATTCATTCTCCCCCAGGTATAGCCATGAGAGAGCTCACAGATAAATATTATTGTATGCCCATCAGTAAGGAACCTACAAAATTTCTCCTTATTCAGCCTGATAACCATAGTAACCTGCGAGAAGATAAAATGAAACCCGAGTCTACGAAAAGACTCAATAAGGGCCCTTTCTTCCCCTTGAAATATTTCTATATTCCTAATTCTCCATAGATGCCAAAGAATTTCACAAGATAACACATTCCAAAAGAGATTAGTGTCTTTCTTAATGCCTTTAATAAATCCAGTAACAACATCAAGTATGTTAATATACATCGGTTTAATCAAACAAAAAATAAGCCAAACTTCCTTACTAATAATACAGTCAAAGAAGATATGTCTACTGGAATCCTTAACTTTACAAATATTATAAAGATCTTCTTTACTATAATCAAATCTAATAGGCAATTTATCAAGCATTAACAACCATCTAAAAGTTTTCTTTTTAGGAGCCAGAGGAGAGCTCCAAAGAGCCTTAAATATTTTGCCCCATTGAGCAGGTGATAATTCCGAGTACCAAATAATATTAACATGATTAAGAATATCAACATTATATGATATAGTTTTATAGATAGAAATTAATTTCACATTACAGAGTGGGCTGCCATCAGCCCATGAGAAGGATACAAACCTGTCTTCATTCACATTGCATCTTTTAGGAAGCTGCAAGAGATCACATGCATTGTACATAATGTCTTATGGTCTTTTATTAGACAAAGGAAGCTGATATTTGCTGGAAAGACCATCCCATGAGATGAGAGCACCATTAACAATAATATCTTTAAGACAACAAATACCTTTGTTGGCCCATTTCTTGGCCGAACATCCTTGAGTGAGATCGAGGGGTTTACCATTGTGGGCTAAGTTCCACCAGATTGATCATTCCCCACAGACTTGGTTATCGGGACTGATCCAATTTTTGCGAATACTAAACCTAACGCTCTCCCATGCCTTCCAAATAGATTTAAAGACAACAGAGCCTGTGGTAGAGACTGAGAAGGTTCCAGCTAAAAGGTCACTAATAGGAAGGGATTTCCAGGATTTAGCCTTCTTGGGAACACCCAGTCTGACGTTGTTCCGAATGAGTACTTTCCAAGGTTCATTGCCTTCCAATGAATGGAAGATCCATTTAGCAACAAGTGCAGTCCCGTGCACTTTAAGATCCTAAACATCTAGTCCTCCAATAGTCTTGTCCATACAACAGCAATTCCATTTGACTGAGTGAGGTTTTCTTTGACCTCTACCATCGGACCACAAAAAATATCTGATTATCTTCTACAACTCATTGATTTGATAATTAGTAAACATCCATACAGAGGCATAGTAGATACTATAGGCTAACATAATCTTTTGCCAAACTTGTACTCTCCCGGCCAGCGAGAGGTAGTGTTTGTTCAATTTGGTAAGTTTGCTGTCAATCTTGACCTTAATCCATACCCACATATCTTTGAGGCAAGGAGAGATTGTGAAAGGAATCCCGAGGTATCTGAAAATTGTGTTAGGTCCTCCCCATTGAAACCCATAGGTGGAGAGACAATTTGGTGGCCCCTCAGACTAACTGAGTATAGTAGATTTGGTTTGGGAAATCTTTTCCCCTGAAGCATCACAGAACAAGGTGAGGTTGGGAGATAAAGCACTCAAGTTTTCCTTGGACAGTTCAAAGAAAAGTGTAGTGTCATCTGCAAACTGAATGTTAAGCAATTTAGAATTATTCAAAAGGGAGATCCCTCTAACCCTTGGGGAGAGAGAGTTATCCCTGAGAAGGTAAAACAGAGCGTCAGAGGATATTACAAAGAGAGTAGGGGATAGTGGGCACCCTTGCCGAATAGATCTACTAAGCTTGAAGGGCTACAAGATCAACCCATTAACTTCTACCTGGGAATGAGCATCCCTAAGGAGTACCTGAACATATTGAGAGAAAACCTCAGGGAAACCAAAAGATTTAAGCATCATGGAAATAAAGATCCATTCAATCCTATCGTAAGCCTTTCCAAAGTCCAATAGAAACATGACCACCTTTTGATCCGAAAGTCTAGCCAACTCCATAGCCTCACAACTGGTAATGAGGTTCTCCAAGGTGTATCTCCCTTTAATAAATGCAGTCTGAGTGATACAAATAAACTTAGGAAGGATATTTTCAAGTCTAATAGCAATCATCTTCGCAAGGATCTTAAAGGATACATTAAGTAGTGTAATAGGACGCGACTTTTTGATAAGAGCCTTCTCCCCTTCTTTAGACAAGTTTGATATGGCCTCTATTAATGTTAGCACCCAGAGACCCTGTCTTAGTAGATTCCTTATATACCTCTAGTAAGTTATCCACAATCCAGCTAATATTAGCCTTATAGAACTCATTGGTAAGCCCATCCGGACCGAGGGCTTTACCATTATGCAAATATTTGATGGCTCCTTTTATTTCCTCACCGGAGAGAGGCCTACTAAGAGTCTTACCTTCTTGAAGAGAGAGAAGCTTGGGGAAAAGAGTCCGACATTTGTCTTTAGCAAGCATGGATGCAGGAGAATCCTCTTAGGAGAACAACATCTTGTAAAAGAAAGAGTTCATCCATGATCTCTTATTATTCAGAGACTTCCCTGCTATCCACCCACAACATTTCTATCTTCTCCTTGAACTGTTTTTGGTTAACAAGGTTGAAGAAGAATTTACATCCTTTATCTCCTTGAGACAACCACAACATCCTACCTCTAGTCCTGGCTACCATGGCTCTAACATGCTGAAATTTCCCGAGTTTATCTCTAGCCACTCCCACCAAGTGGGTAAGATGTGAACTGTTGGGGTCTCTTTGAATGTCTTACTCTGCCTTATGCATATCAAAGGAGAGGATAAGCTCCATCTGTCTAGCATCCTTGGCCTACTTCTTACCAATGGTACAAAGAACCTTCTGCTAGTCAGACATTGAGGTATTCCACCTATTAATATTAGAGATATCTTGAGAATCCCATTTATTGAACAATCTTACAATATGAATAGCACCCAAAACATCATGGTCCTACAATAATTTACTGTTAAGGATGAATTTGCCACCACTTTTGTTATCCGTCTTGTTAGAACTTCTGAAAACAATATTGGCAAAAATGGGGTGATGGCCAGATACAGAAGAAGGCCTCAGAATCATCGGGCACCCTTGTTGATCCGGGACAAAGGATAAGGCATCCTTGTTGGTTTAGAATCTGTCCAATCTAGAGAAAATCCCGTTTCTAGCTATTTGATAACTGCACCAGGTAAACCATATTCCCTTATAGGGTTGTTTTAAACCTTCCAAGGGGTCAAAGAGTCTCTTAATGCTTTACAGTCTTACCCAATCTACCTTCTCTTCCCCTTTCCACTCAACATTGGCTCCCCCTAACTTATCTTCCTTGTGTTCAACCATGTTAAAGTTTCCCCCAAGGACCTAGGGGATATCTGGAAGTGATGCAAGCCATTTCCAGAGGTCAGATCTATCCCTATAATCATTGAGAGTGTACATAGTGCAAAGCCCAAAGGAAGAGTCACCATGCTCAAAGGTGATCCATACAACCCTATTGCAGGAAGAAATTATGCTAGAGTCTTAGTTCTCATAATAGTTGGTTTGAGCTTTGCTCCCCATTATCAAAACTACAGCTTCTCTTTAATATTATCCATTTCCTATTATATCAAATTATATACATGCCTAATGCATTTTCCCAAAGAAAGCAAAAATTAATTGCTAAACCACTCCCATTTGACTCCCATTTGGCAAGAATTAAGATCCTAAAGGCCTAGTCCTCCAATAGTCTTTTCCATACAAAACCACTCCCATTTGACTAAGTGTTCTTTTCTTTGACCTCTACCATCGGACCACAAAAAATATCTGATTATCTTCTGCAACTCGTTGATTTGATAATTACTAAACATCCATACAGAGGCATAGTAGATACTATAGGCTGACATAATCTTTTGACAAACTTGTACTGTCCCAGCCAGTGAGAGGTACTGTTTGTTCCATTTGGTAAGTTTGGTGTCAATCTTGCCCTTAATCCACACCCACATATCTTTGAGGCAAGGAGAGATTGCGAAAGAAATCCCCAAGTATCTGAAAATTGTGTGAGGTCATCCCCTTTGAAACCCATAGGTGGAGAGCCAATTTGGTGGTCACTTAGACTAATTGAGTATAGTAGATTTGGTTTGGGAAATCTTTGCCCGTGAAGCATCACAAAACAAGGTGAGCTTGGGAGATAAAGCACTCAAGTTTTCCTAGGAAAGTTCAAAGAAAAGTGCAGAGTCATCTGCAAACTGAATGTTAATCAATTTAGACTTATTCGAAAGGGAGATCCCTCTAACCCTTGGGGAGAGAGAGTTATCCCTAAGAAGGTAAAATAGAGCATCAGAGGCCATTACAAAGCGAGCAAGGGATAGAGGGTACCCTTGTCAAATAGATGTACTAAGCTTGAAGGGCTACGAGATCAACCCTTTAACTTCTACCTGGGAATGAGCATCCCTAAGGAGTACCTGAACATATTGAGAGAAAACCTCACGGAAACCAAAATCTTTAAGCATCATGGAAATAAAGCTCCATTCAATCCTATCGTAAGCCTTTCCAAAGTCCAAAAGAAAAATGGCCACCTTTTGATCCGAAAGTCTAGCCCACTCCATAGCCTCCCAACTAGTAATGAGGTTCTCCAAGGTGTATCTCTCTTTAATAAATGCAGTCTGAGTGATACAAAAAAACTCAGGAAGGATATTTTCAAGTCTAATAGCAATCATCTTCATAAGGATCTTATAGGATACATTAAGTAGTGTAATAGGATGCGAATTTTTGATAAGAGCCTTGTCCCCTTCTTTAGATAAGTTTGATAAGGCCTCTATTAATGTCAGCACCCAGAGACCCTGTCTTAGTAGCTTCCTTATATACCTCTAGTAAGTCATCCACAATCCAGCTAATATTAGCCTTATAGAACTCATTGGTAAGCCCATCCGGACCAAGGGCTTTATCATTATCCAAATATTTGATGGCTCCTTTGATCTCCTCAACCGAGAAAGGCCTACTAAAAATCTTACCTTCTTGAAGAGAGAGAAGCTTAGGTAAAAGAGTCCAACATTGGTCTCTAGCAAGCATGGATGCGGGAGAATCCTCTGAGGAGAACAATATCTTGTATAGAAAAGAATTCATCCATGATCTCTTCTTCTTGAGAGACTTCCCTGCTGACCACCCACAACTTTTCTATATTCTCCTTGAACTGTTTCTGGTTAAGAAGGTTGAAGAAGAATTTAGATCCTTTATCTCCTTGAGACAACCACGACATCCTACCTCTAGTCCTGGCTCCCATGGCTCGAACATGCTGAAGTTTCCCGAGTTTATCTCTAGCCACAACCACCAAGTGGGTAAGATGTGAATTGTTGGGGTCTCTTTGAATGTCTTACTCTGCCTTATGCATATTAGAGGAGAGGATTAGCTCCAGCTGTCTAGCATCCTTGGCCTTTTCTTACCAATGGTACAAAGAACCTTCTGCTAGTTAGACACCGAGGTATTCCGACTAGTAATATTAGAGATATCTTGAGAATCCCATTTATTGAACAATCTCGCAATATGAATGGTAGCCGAAACATCATGGTATTGTAATAATTTACTGTTAAGGATGAATTTGCCACCACTTTTGTTATCCGTCTTGTTAGAACTTCTGAAGACAAGATTGGCAAAAATGGGGTGATGGCCAGATAGGGAAGAAGGCCTCACAATCATTGGGCATCCTTGTTGATCCAGGACAAAGGATAAGGCATCCTTGTCGGTGTAGAATCTGTCCAATCTAGAGAAAATCCCGTTTCTAGCTTTTTGATAATTGCACCACGTAAACCATATGCCCTTATACGCTTGTTTTAAACCTTCCAAGGGGTCAAAGAGTCTCTTAATGCTTTTCAATCATACCCAATCTAACTTCTCTTCCTCTTTCCACTCAACATTGGCCCCCCCTAACTTATCTTCCTTGTGTTCAACCATGTTAAAGTCTCCCACAAGGATTAAAGGGATATCTGGAAGGGATGAAAGCCATTGCCAGAGGTCAGATCTATCCCTATAAACATTGGGAGTGTACATAGTGCAGAGCCCAAAGGAAGAATCACCATGCTCAAAGGTGACCCATACAACCCTATTGCAGGAAGAAATTATGCTAGAGTCTTAGTTCTCATAGTAGTTCTGGTTTGAGCTTTGCTCCCCAATATCAAAACTATAGCTTCTCTTTAATATTATCCATTTCCTATTATATCAAATTATATACACGCCTAATGCATTGTCCCAAAGAAAGCAATAATTAAAAAATTCATGTTTCAACAATCACCTTTGTATGATCTTTTAATCAGTTGTTTTTTAAATCTAGTAATATTCTAAAAGATATTAGAAATTTCAACCACTTTATTGCGGGTATTCACTAAAAGAATTCAAATTGGTTGAATATTATAGACAATAATGTCACACAAAATATAATAATGTTAATTAGACTAATAATTTAATTTAATTTGTAGAAGATTTTGATTCATTATATTTTTAATCATTTAAGGAATTTTTTATGACTTATTCTATTAATGATATCATTGTCTTCATTTTCAATGCTACTTATTGAATGCACTTTGTCTTATTTAAATACATATAATTAAAATATTTATAAATTTAAATTATTATTTGAATTTTCTTTACGAAATAAAATGAATCTATAAAGTAAATAATACATGGGATAATTAATTTGAAGCACAATGAAAATTTGGTAGGATGGATTCGTTCTTTGATTTGCAATTTTTTTTACAAGAACACTAATATGATCAAATCGAGGTTATGCACGATCTACTACTGTATTTATATCTAGAATATGTTGGAATGAAGGAACATTGAGGGGGGAGCGGGTGGGTGGATCAGTGTTCTGCAAACTTTGATATTATTAATCTGTTCCTTTAACCATTTAATGCATTTAATCAAAATAAACATGCAAGAACATAAAATGAACAAACACAACACCATAGTACAAGGATTTTATATGTGGAAGCCGTGTTAGGGGAAAATCCACGGTAGGGATGAACCCACAAAATGAGTATACTCAAATAAAGGTTTCACAATGGCAATGCACATGCATTTAGGCATACTGCTTAGAGCTCACTTCTCAAAAGGAGGGTCATTGCCTAAAAAATCATTAACAAAAGATAACTGAAATGTCCGAACTGAAGAACAACATCTACAAATTCCCAAGTAGAGTTTCGTTTAATTACGAAACACTGATTTCTTACACTTTATCTCTTACTTCTCTGTCAGGTTGTTCATCTATGAATTTGAAGCATAGATATCTATCCCGCGCATGTGAAACTGCGCACAATCGATCACCAACACCTTTTTTTATGCTTAAAATGATTAAAAACATTGATTATATATATCCGCAACATGAAATCATATCCATCGCTAGTTGGCTCAAGAACACTTAGAATATTATTGAAATGTGTATGAACTGTGGAGTACATTCGAGCACAAATAGTAATGCGGACCAAAACAATTGCTCACACGTTATCAAAACTGTCGGCTAAACCTCTCGGATCACAAAACCAATCACCGAAACCGCTCGATCAAATCTGCACAACGATCAACTACACAAGTCGGCTTGTCCTAGACTGACGGACCGGAACCCGGTACTCAGAGGCTTGCATAATGCACACCAATCACCACCAGAGACCAAAACTCTGGAATAATATGTTCCAGACATCCATCTACCTTCCTTCAGATCCATAACATAAAATGGTAACCTGAAACGAAATCCCGACATAAATACTAAACACTGTCAGATGCTTTGTCCTAGGCTTGCCGAACTTAAGCAAATTACCAATAAAACTTCCGATATGATCAAATGAAGTTATGCGAATGGGATCACGGACTTGGGTTGCCATCAGTGACAACACCTGATAACCTGTGCAGTGTCCCTTGCAAATAGAATATGTATTTGGTATTTACCAATAAATAGTAATTCTTGGTCAGTGCTAATAAGAAAAATAAAGGTCTTGCATTTGAATATGTATGGTTTTAAACAAAAAAGAACAAAGTACTTCTTGCATCATCAATTTTAGATTATATTTAACGAGATGACTTTTGTAAAGGAGAAAGAAAAAAAAACTGGAAGACATAAGCCTATAATTAAATTAAATTTGGCACAAATTTTACAGCACATTTGAGATTTAATTTGTAACGTATTTTGAAAGGAAGTAAATACCTTATAAAATCTGGAGGAGTAAGTCCATAAGATGCTCCTAAAAGAAGATCGTGCAAAAACTATTTGATATCTTCCGGTTTATGTTCAATAGTTTTAAAAGGGAGCATCGTTACATGTTTCATTAGAAAGATAAGCCTAAAACCAATGCAATTAATTTTATTATCGCATTATGACAACAACTTGCCAATTATTTGGCATGTAAATGGTAATGAAAAATCTATCCCACAATGCGAGTGTGTCTTGAAATGTTTGCAAGATCGCATTTTCTTGTTGAGAGGCAAAGTTGAAATGAACTCATCTTTAAGTCCTTTTTTCATTTGAAGCAAACATAAAGTGAGTGTGTTGGAGCACACTTAGGTTATAACTCACTCATGTTATAATTCACTCAAATGATTATGCACTTGCGTTATGTTTATTAGGGTACGAAGAAATGGCATGGTAACCTTTTAGTTACCCATCTTTTTGAAATTACCCATTACATGTAAGGGATGTAAATCACTATTTGTATTATTCGTGTTAACTTTTCCCTAGTGAAAATGTTTAATTGATCTTGTATTGTGTCATTCACTTGGTATAAGATATGAAGCTGCATGGTATCGTATTCTCATGTTGTAAGCACAACTTGAATCATTAATATACATTGAATTATATATATTTAAAGAGGTTCATATTTTTTTAGATAGTTAAAATTCCCTTGCACATTTCAACCTAACATTTCTCACAATTTCATCAATTCACATCATAATCCTTTACCAGATATTCACTAACTAACGAAAAACAATATTTAATTCTTTAGACCATCTTTCCTCACATATTAATTAGGAAAATCATACTTGTTTAATTAATTGAGATAGCTCCCCATCATAATTAGTTAATTAAATCATGTTTAAATGTTTACATTAACATTCCTTCATCACTAAGTAATTAGATGATTTATTCTATCTATTTAATTAGGGTAAGGCGCGTTCATCTCCTCATTTTAAGAATAAAATAATGCATTTCTACCTCAACACTGAAATGCAAAACACAATCTTTCACACATCCACACTCAATTCAAGTTCAATATTGATTATCCTCCTGTGAGGGACCCAGACGTGTGTAAATGTCCTCTCTCCATGCGAGACAAGTTTATCTCAACCCTTCATTTCACGATTTGATCGCCTTCATCCAATTACATTCTCTTCGGGCCTCAACTTTATTGCATCTCATTTCGCAATTACAATAAAGCTATTATCACTTACATTCACTTGATCTAATCATATACTCCATATTTGAATACTACTTATCCTTTCCCACATACAAGAAAATCCTAGACTCCAATCTAAGACATGATCTCTACCATCCATATCTTGACAAACTATCCAAATCTAGAGGTGCTTCAAAGATCGTTATTTTACTTGTCTATGGTCAAACAAGGTGGCATACATATCAACATTTTCATTATAACTAGGGATTGAGTATCTTCGGATTCTCAAATGAATGTAAAAGATAAATTAATTAATTAAATTCATTAGTGTGTAAAATAATACATCTAACTTCTCGAACTCTCATCATATTAATTGATATCTACTCATCTATTGTACCATTTTAAAAACGGAAAACTTAGTAATAACCATTGATATATTAAAGATTAGACATGGTCTCTATATTTTATTTTAAATTTTCTTTAATACATATTATAATTATTTAAATTTAAATTACTTATTATAAATAATTGAAATGCAAATGGAAAGAAATTGCCATGTTCATAGATAATATTCATTTGCTTGCCTACGCACATCTGAAGATATTCATTGTCCAGCTACAACATCGTATGAATTCTAATGAGAGTGGAGCGAGGAAGCTTCCAGAACAATAGTAAAACATTCAAAACGTGTGATGAGGATCCGCTCAATGTGATAAAGTGAGTCGGTAGGTACCTAGTAAAGTCCAAATGCTTTGGTAATTTTAACTGGTTTGTTGTTGTGGCGAATCTTTTGTTTTCTGTGCCTGCTTCGAAAGTCAGTCAATGAGAAAGGGCACGTTACTTTGACTAAACAATCAAAATCAGTTCACAAGAAAGATTAGTAATAGAGCTCTTGCAATTCACTCTATAAATACCATACATACATCTTCTCATACAAAACACCACACCGAACGAACGAAGGCAAGCATTTCGAAGAAGAGTTTTTGTAGAAATCTTGAGATAAAGAGAAGAGAAGAGAAGATGGTGGCAGGAAGTTTCAGCATTGAAATAGAGTCTCCAGTGGAGGCAAAAAGGCTGTGGAAAGCAACTGTGGACACCCACAACTTATTGCCAAAGCAAGCACCAGGCCTCATATCGGGCATCACACTTGTTCAAGGTGATGGAGGAGTTGGTACCATTCGACACGTTAATTTCACTCCTGGTAAGTAACATTTAGGTTTGGTTTCACTATTCTAAACTTGCATCATGTTTAAGTTGTACGTCCCATTTTAACAGCTGAAGATATTGTTTTTCGATGAAGTTTTGAATCATAAGAACCAGAGACATTGTTACTAATAATACGATATGAAATTGTAATTGCTATTGCAGCCAACAAAGATTTTAGCTATATGAAAGAGAAAGTGGACTTAGTTGACGAGGCCAACCTGGTTTATGGTTACAGCCTTGTGGAAGGAGGAATGTTGGGGGAAAAGGTAGCGTCAGTAAGCCACAAGATTAAATACACCCCTAAACCAGGGGGTAATGGTGGATGCATTACCACATTTACCTGCAACTACGATAGCCTACCTGGTGTTCCCCAGGATGAAGCCAAAATTGAGGAGATCAAGGCCAACAACACTGGTTTGTTCAAGCAGGTGGAGGAATATCTTATCGCCAATCCCACTTTATACTGCTAAATGGAGTATCAAGATCTCAATGGCAGCAGTGTCAGTGTCACTTAATAATATCTCACACTGATGATGATAACAGGGAGGGTTGCACTATTTGTCAATGGCAGTTGTGCCACTTAGATATACTTCAATAGGAAGATGTATGTCCTAGGCCTGTTAGCTGGGTCTAACTGTAAAGCTTTCTCACTTTCTCAATGTTGGCTTACATTTTGGGTTTCCAATTTCAGCCTCCTCGCAATTGATTAGAAAAAAAACTTTGTGTTTTTGCTGTAATAATGAGCTAAAGGTCGATGCTTTCTTTTAAGTGTTCAATTATGGTTTTACAATTTTGAAATAACTGTCAATCGAGCACTGTCATGGAGGTTAACTACCTTTCGATATAGAATGGAATGGTGATTTCTTCTCTGCTATTTTCATGGAAGCTTCTTTCCGGTAGAGATGCATTGGCCTTCTTTATTAAAATGCAGATTGTCTTGTGGGATTGTATTTTATTTGCTTCTCGACGAAAAATTGAACATAGAATTTTTGTTATCATTGTATAAAAGTGTTAATTGTTCATTGATGTTTTGTATCTATATTTGAAAATTGCCTCAACATACATACCTACATAAACATGAGAAATCTTAACACTAGTGTGATGTTTGATTTGCAAAACTAATTCCACAAAGATAAAATGTTCAGTTCTCTTCATTGATAGATGAAGAAAAAACCATGCAAAGTTGTTAAATATTTCATTCATCTGTAAGGAATTTACGCAAAGGCTTTCTCTGTAAAAGTTTTGGAACCTTTGTTTTCCATTGTATAGATCTTTCTAATACACTCTTTGACAATAGCTCCTGCAACTAAAAGAAAATATAGCCAAAATTAAAACATTTATTTTCTATACCACATAATCATGAATAGTTTCTCGTACATAGAATTTTTGTTACCATTATATAAATAATTAACTGTTCGCACTATAATAATATTCTACCCAACCTTTGAGCATGCGTTATTATTAATACACACGTCAGAATTGATTTGTGAATTCATTACAATACTTTGGAATCATTGATATTTTTTAATCTACATTTGAAAATTGTATGCACATACCTACATCAACATGAGAAATATTACGAGTGTGAAATTTGATTCGCAAAGATAATCTCGCCAAGGTAATTTTTTATCATAAAATATTCATAACATTTATATTGAAATGAAAAAAAAAAAGAAACAAAAGGTTAAAAGGAGATGGAGAACAACGACGGCGCTAGGGTTTCAAACATAGGCGGTGTTGTAGAAGCTGTTGAGGAAGGAGAGGGAGACGGTGAGAACGATGGAGATGGCCCTAGTTGTTGGGTCGTTTCCTGGTGCCTCTCCCTTCTGTTTTCTTTATGCATCCCTTCGATGCCATGTGGGGGATTTTTTTGTGCCCCATTTTTGTCTGGACGGGTGTTTTACATGTGGTAGTTGTGGGAGCTTTCCCTATTCCGTGTAGATTTGTTGGTGCCATTTCTCAGACTGCTTGCCCTAAGGCTTTTTTTTTGTGCTTGGTTTTGGTGTTGCGTGGTACGTGGGGATTTTGTCCTCTTTTTTAGGTGCTCCCCGTACCTCTTTTTGGACAATGCGTTGGTGGTTGGTGAAAGGTGGGAGCGACGAGAGCGATGTTGGAATGCTTGTGGCTGAGGATGTCGAAGTTGCGAGAGACTTCGCCCTTTTCTGTGTGGTCTCTTTTTCTGCTCCTATGGCCGTTCTGGGTGCTTGATGATTTGTACTGATTATAGTGAGGCTATTGAGGGTTTCTTCCTTCGGTTTTGGTATTTGTTTTGTGAATTTGACCCCAAGTTCTAGAATCTTTGTTTCTAATTATTTTTTTATGAAGATATTTCTTGTTTTCTTTGGCGTGTTTGTGGCCTGGTTGCCTTCTGGGCCCGTTTTCACTATTGGATATTGGGTAAGGGGTTTTGATCTTCTTCTGCTCACTCGTGGATATCCTATCGAGGTGATGTTCCTTTTGAGTTTATCTTTTTAGGCTTCCCAAAGCTCAAGGAAGTGGGTCTCCATGGTTTTCTTGTCTATCATGTTTTAGAGTCGCTTCCTGGTGAATGTTTTGTCTCTCCCTTTCTCTCGATCTTTGTTTCTCCTATTGAGGTGGAGAACCCTTGGTTGGACTGGGTTATGTATCTCTATTGGCTTCCTTGGTTCTCTTCTACTCTTTTTTTTTTGGGGTGAAGCTATCTCCTATAGAAGTGGAGATGTAGGATGCAGGTGATTTTGAGAGGTACTACATGGTTGGATTCCCTGCTTAGTTTTAGTTGCTCCTATGTAGGTGGAGATCTTGGACTTTGGAGGGATCTTCTATTTGTTTGATGGTTCAGGGTGCCATTGCAAAACCCTTTGTGATGGTTTGGGGATCCTATCAGAACCATTTGTTCTTTCTTTTCTGTATGTGTTTGGCTATCTGGAAGAGCAAGTGTTTCCCTTACTTCAAAGGTTATGGGAGCCTTTTCAAAACCTAGTCACCTAGTTGTTTTTTATATGTTATCTTCTCATTTCACTGGGTCTTGAGATTATGGGAGCCTTGCCAAAACCCAAGTTTCAGGTCTTCGTTCCTCTAGGAGTCTCCTATTTATCGACTTCTAGACCTTGAGGTTGTTCAAGCCAAATCTTTGATGCCCAATTGAGGTTATTTAGCTGATGGTTGGTCGTTGTTAATCTTTATTATATTTTTTGAAGTGTTACATCTTGGGGTTTCGGATACCTGCTGATTCAAGAAGATGTCTCTAATCATTGGTACTATTCTAGGCACACTACTGTTTTCTTTTCTTCTTCATGTATTTGTGTTATTCACTAATCTTTTTCTTGGAGCTTACTCTACATCCATTAGGCCGAGTCAATTGATTTTGTGAGCCTTCTATTGACTTGCGTTTATTCCACAACTCTATTATTTTCTTTTTCTTTTCGTCTCTTGAAGTTTTCTTGTTTTCTTCAAGAGTCATATTAATCTTTTTTACCTCAAATTCCAAGGCGATTTTCTTGGTCTATTACGATGATAAGCCATTTAGTGGAATGTTGCCCTAAAGCTCAACATTTAGCATTTGGATCTCCATGCCTTGTGCTTGATATTGATTGCATAACTTATTGGAAGTATCTTTGGTCCACTTTGGTTAGACTACAAGGGCTACATTCCCACCCTCTCGATCAAACCTAGGGATGAAGATGGATAGTGCAAGTTTATGAAGGAAGGGGTCTAAATTGGAATAAAGCTTATGTGATCTTTTAAGTTTTGACAAATTATTGCGAAGGATGCAAAAGAATTTGAATATTTTATCCCAAAAATTGAATGTCTACTGCCTCAATCTAGCTCTCTGTATTATATGAAAATATAAAATATGTATAAAAGATGTTTATATTCTTATAGAATTGAGACTCTATTATTTCTATGAATATAAGCTCGGTTGTCCTTCAACAAATCAAAAAATATTTTAAATCCCTTTGGGATCGAGGGGCTCCTACCATGTATGCATAGAAAGTGGCATATCCATATGTGCCAGCAGACTGCCCACAAAAGCAGTTACAATCTTCGAAGTAATGGAAAATTCCAAACTGGGCATGGTTCAGATTTGCTCCTAAAAAATATTAAACGAAAAAATACCAACATTAAATAGTTTAATAAACTACATGAATTTATGTGTGATGCGAGTAGATTTGGTTATACACCATATATTGTGTATGATTTTTTTCTGAAGAAAAAGTGTATGGATGGATTAGGCTATTGCAATTCTGGCTCTTAGGTCCTACCTCAAGATCTCACCAGAGGGAGATTTGGGGATGGAATCCACAAAATAAACGTTTATAACCTCTCATCGTAGATCACTTATATCGTAACAAAATATTTTATTTCTTGTTCGCTGATAGCTTCTTCCTGGGATCTTACTGCATATGCCACCGAAACCTCTCCTACAGCTTCGTTCTTCTGAGTCCATCAAACAAACCGGATTACTTTAGTATAATGAAACGAATTTTATTTGTTCTACATCAAATAATTACATAATTCATGGCATGACCAAAGATCACTTACTGCACCACCACGACACCCCATTTTAAAGACTCCAATGAAAGTGGTCATGCCCTCATACACTGAAAAATGACAACGATGATGGTTATACGGATAAGGTGAGTTTGAATTTTCCTTTCCCATGGTTTAAAATCGTACAAGAAAATGTAATCTATTGATGAGAAACAATTATGGCACGATACAGATTCTGTGGGGGCTCCCCACATAGAATAGTTTGTTGGCTAATTATTTAATCCCATCTCATTTGAGATGCCATTGAATGATGAGTAGTTCGATAGGGAGAAGCTAACAAGCTCACACAATTAAGGATATATGAAGCAACACTACATGTAAATCATGGCATTAGTCTCCGGAATTTAAACGCCACCTACTATTCGCTCACTGATGGCCCAATAGGGAGAAGTTGTGAGGCTGACAAATATTGTATAGTTTAAGATCGTGCCATGTAAAAATTTGTGATAAGAATTCAAAAGGTCCTAGATAAAATGTTGTAGTCAATCAACCAAGGGATCAAAATCTCGAGGATTTAAAAACAAAATTAAACTTAAAAAAAAATTCATGATGGTCAACAACAGGTATACTGTAGTTTTGGTGACCTGTGATGGATTATTTGTTTGCAAAGAAAGAATAGAAACATGAAATTAACCTTTAGAGGAGGGTAATGTATAATTGTTTTTACAGATCTTTAGACAATTACATAAACTTAATAGAAGTGAGCATAAATAGCATGCGATGCCACAACAAAGTGATTTACGTGGGGAAAGGTCTTTAGAGAGAAAAACCCCACACCCCGAAAGCCACCCAATATATTATTAAAGTATCGACAATAGATTACAATATAATTATAGAGCAAGCTTCTCACAGGAGTATCACCAATTGAGATCCTGAGGTAACTCAACAGCTATCACGCCCTAATTATACATCACACTAAATAGTTGTAATACAATTCCGTTATAATATAGGTTTCCTTCTAGAGGGAAGAAAAGAACACCGAGTATGGACTGCTAGATCTATGGCCTATTTCTAAACACTCAAGATTCGAAATTATTTTAATCAAGTTTCCACAATCCATTAGTTAATTATCATCCCGTTTTCTAAAGTTTGATTGTGTCTTTGTTTTTTGCATCAATATTTCGGATCACACTCTGTGATCCATCACCAGATGTATGAGAGTGTCAAGAGATGTATGGGATTGTCACGATCAATTTTTTTACATATCTTGGCAGTCTCATACATCCTGATGATGGATCATAGAGTGTCATCTGAAACCAAGATTTACAATAACAACTGATACATAAAATGCGGCTTTATCAATTATCAAGAGTTCTAGAATTGCTTCCATAGCACACAAAATGCACCGGTAGGAAAAATCGAGCATTCCTTATCCAACACTCTAAATGTACTTGAACGCTTCTCTTTTATTCACCCATCTAAATGCATCGTTAGAATGTTCAACACTCTAAATGCACCAGTACGATATTCAACACTCTAAGCACACCAATACAATTTTCCTAACAAATCTTCCACTTGTTGAATGCCTTTCAAGAGGGACGAGAGGGGTTCCAACATCATTATTTAATCACTAGGGGCTGAGAGCCCCATAGACTCCGAACACCATCTGAACTTCTCTATGCTCATAGCCTTAGTTAAAGAATCTCCAACATTGATCAAAGTCTCCACTTTAACCAACTTCACCCTACGATTCTCGACTATATCCATGATAAAGTCATGCTAAACATCAATGTGCTTGGTCCCGACATGAAATGTCACGTTCTTATCTAGACATATCGCACTTTGATAATCGCAATAAATTATCCATACACCTTGTTTTATTTCAATGTCTGAATACAATCCATTAAGACAAACGACTTCTTTACAAGAGCGAGTAGCTACCATATACTCTGCTTCAGTAGTAGAAAAGGCAACCACATCCCATCTCTTACTTGTCAGACTAATTGCACCACCAGATAAAGTAAACACAAAAGCACCATTGGATTTCCTGCTTTCAACATCACTTGCCTAGTCTGAATCCACATAACCATGAACATCAATGGAAATCTTGTCTCATACCAAATTACCATGATAAAACAAAGAATATTTTGGGGTGCCCTCCAAATATCTGAAGACCTTTTCAATTGCATCCCAATGAATTCTGCCAGCATTAGACATATATCTCCAAAGAACTCCCACTGCTTAGGAAATGTCCGATCTAGTACAGACCATATCATACATCAATCTTCAAATTGCGCTCTGGTAAGGCACTCTGCTCATGTCTTCCATCTTTGATGGGGATGCAGGGCAATATGAAAATGGAGAATTTTATTCCAACTGTAAAAGGAACACATAATGGTATAGAGTGGTGCATGTTGAACCTCTGTAAGATTGAATTGGCATACTTAATCTAGCCTAGCCATAAATTTTTGTTCACTCTATCTCTTGTAATCTCCATCCCAAGAATGTGTTTTTTCGTACCAAGATCTTTCATTTCAATTTTAGCAACAAGCTGAGACTTTAGTTCTGAAATCATACCTTTCCCTTTACCAATGAATGACATATCGTCAACATATAATGCAATGCACAGGAAATGATCACCATCAAAGTTATAATAAACATAGTGATATGACTTATAACCCTCAAAACCCAAACTCAAAACACATGTATAAAATTTTGGGTACCACATTCTAAGACGAGGTTCGAGGCCAAACAAATAATTCTTCAATTTTCCAACCAAATTACTTTTACCTTTTATCACGCAATGCTCTTGCTGCATGTCATATGAATTTCCTCCTGAAAATCATCATGAAGGGATGTAGTTTTCACATCCATTTGCTCAACCTTTAAATTATAAGCATCAGCGGTAGAAAGAAAAAATATAATGGCTTTTATTTTCATAAGAGGAGAAAATATCTCACCATAACCAATTCCCTCAACCTCACAGTAACCATTCGTAACCAAGCGTTCTTTATAATTCTCAATACCTCCATTTGAACCAATCTTTTTCTTGAAATCCACTTACAACCGACGGGTTTTCATCCTTCAAGAAATGGTACAAGATCCCATGCATCATTCCTTTTCAAAGCCACCATTTCATCATCAATAATAACCTTCCAAGATTCTTCATCATTCATACCTAATCCCTCTTCTAGAGATGTAGGTTCATCCACATTAGTATTCAAAGAAATAAGAAACTGCAAACACTAGGTCAACACCTTTCAGATGGTTGTCTGTGGCTTGTAGACCTTAAAACAAGCTTGGTTGGTTGTCTATGTCTATGTTTTCCATCTTAAAAATAAAAACGTCTTTTTAGCTACTAATCAATACATTTTTAGAAAACTTAATTGATGTGTCTCCAAACCATTTTATGCGCCGATTCCTATTTTGAAAAGAGAAACTTGATTATTTTAAACACAAAGCATGAAAGAAAATAACATACATGTAAAAATTTTCATGATTTGAAATGTAAAATACAATAGAATAGTTTTGATTAATAAAAGAAAGAGAGGGCCTATACCCATTTACATAACCAGGAGGAGCTCACAAGAAGTGAAACCCCCAGACACCAAAAAAGGGAACACCCCTTTTTTGAGAAGCAATCCAGAAGAAAAAAGAACCCAAAAGGCGGGAACAAGGGTCCCAAACTCTTAGCAGACTTACACTCTCACATTCTATAAAAAGAGGGGTTTTGGAGAGCACCCCAAACCATAATCCTAAACGAAAACCCTTGCATTGGCCAAAAAATAAAGAAAATAAAAAACTAATAGAGTGTAAAAAACTAACAGAGTGTTTTGGAAGGCACCCCACAACCTAAAAGGAACACCTAGCCATTCTTGTAGAGCAAAAAACAATCTTGAATGGACTAGCCCAAACATGTTCAAAGGCACCTTGATGGAACACCTGATATCATAAATAAAAAGGGAGAAAATATGAGAGAGAAGGATAACTCGGGAAGAGACCATAGCCAGAAACTGAAAGAATTGGAAAAAAAGAGATCCTAGAACCTACCGTTTGCACAAGATCCTAAAGGAAAGCGACAAAGCCATAAACCATGGGGAAGTAGGGATTGAAAGTAGAAGTCCCCCATGAATAAAACAACCTCTAGAAGCAACAAGGATCCAACATTATAGAAGAATAACGAAGAATAGAGCCTTCTTTGATTAGGCACCCGCAAGGTATCCGGGGCCCACAACATCCATTCTAGTTCCACCCACCGCAGCATGAGGAAACTCTTTGCCAAAGGAAAATGTGCCTTTACGAACAACAAAGACAACGTGCTACCAACTCACAACATAAAAATAATCCTTGAAGAACACAACACCTTCAAGGCCAACCACCAAAAAGTTACTAGAAGGTGAGAGTCAAATAAAACTTCCAAACCCCGAACCAAGTAGGAAAGGAGGATTGAGAGACAACAACACAAAAATAAGAAAGAAGAAGCCCTTCCTAATGAATCCCTAGCATCAAAAGACACCACCATCTAAAGAAAACAACCGCCCTTCGTAGGACCAAAAGCACATAATAGAGGAGTCCACGACACAGAGAAGTAGCAACCTGCTAAGTTGATATTGTAGGGTAATGTACATCCCCCATGATTTTCAACACCTACTACGTTGGTCTTCGATTCTCTTTTTCCATCCTTCTTCATTATTTCCACGAAGCTTGAGAGAAGTAGCAAATCTTCCACTTGGGTCTAATTTTTAGATGGTGTACTACATTTTTCCTTTGTTCACTTATCTTTTGTATAAGCTGATGCGCTTCACTTTGTAGATGATGATAGATATTAAGGGCTATAAGAATACTTATTTGGTGAATTCTCCCAGCAATCATACTAATACAACGTAGGAAGAAATTACGCCACAGTCTTAGTTGTCATAGTAGTTCAGGTTCGGGCTTTGCTCCCCAATATCAAAACTGTAGCTTCTCTTTAATATTATCCATTTCCTATAATATCAATTTATACACATGCCTAATGTATTGTTAAAAAAAAAAAAGAATTAAAAAAATCATGTTTCAACAATCACCTTTGTATGATCTTTTAATCATTTTTTTTTAAAAATCTAATAATATTCTTAAATATATTAGAAATTTCAAGCACTTTATTAAGGGTATTCCCTAAAAGAATTCAAATTGGTTGAATATTATTGACAATAATGTCACACAAAATATAATAATAATAATTAGACTAATAATTTAATATCAATTGTAGAAGATTTTGATTCATTATATTTTTAATCATTTAAGGATTTTTTTATGACTTATTCTATTAATGATATCATTGTCTTCATTTTCAATGCTACTTATTGAATGCACTTTGTCTTATTTAAATACAGATAAATAATTATTTATTTATTGATAATAGAGAGTAGACTGAATTACAAAACAATTAAATTTGTGTCAACAATTCATGCCAGCCTTCTAAGTATGTATCCACATCAGAGAGTATGTAAAGATTAGGGTATTGACATATGGGTTTATACAAAATACCGGTCAACATATACAAAAAGATTATACAGTCCTAAACCGTGATATATGCGAAACATATACAGGCCTATGCAGCTAAAGAGGCATATACAAAAGACTATCCAACTATATACATCCATAATGAGATAAATTTGTGCTAGATCCAAGCAGTCCATTCGAAGGGGCCTTCTATCCAAACCAACCTCCGACCATCCAACATTCCGACAGAGTGTACCATTTGCCGGCAAACCAGCTGTCCATTTCCTATGATTTTCTCCATAAGAGCATCCATGATTCCAGAGAAATTATAAAGGGGGTTCTTTCTGCATTCATTCTCCCCCAGGTATAGCCATGAGAGAGCTCACAGATAAATATTATTGTATGCCCATCAGTAAGGAACCTACAAAATTTCTCCTTATTCAGCCTGATAACCATAGTAACCTGCGAGAAGATAAAATGAAACCCGAGTCTACGAAAAGACTCAATAAGGGCCCTTTCTTCCCCTTGAAATATTTCTATATTCCTAATTCTCCATAGATGCCAAATAATTTCACAAGATAACACATTCCAAAAGAGATTAGTGTCTTTCTTAATGCCTTTAATAAATCCAGTAACAACATCAAGTATGTTAATATACATCAGTTTAATCAAACAAAAAATAAGCCAAACTTCCTTACTAATAATACAGTCAAAGAAGATATGTCTACTGGAATCCTTAACTTTACAAATATTATAAAGATCTTCTTTACTATAATCAAATCTAATAGGCAATTTATCAAGCATTAACAACCATCTAAAAGTTTTCTTTTTAGGAGCCAGAGGAGAGCTCCAAAGAGCCTTAAATATTTTGCCCCATTGAGCAGGTGATAATTCCGAGTACCAAATAATATTAACATGATTAAGAATATCAACATTATATGATATAGTTTTATAGATAGAAATTAATTTCACATTACAGAGTGGGCTGCCATCAGCCCATGAGAAGGATACAAACCTGTCTTCATTCACATTGCATCTTTTAGGAAGCTGCAAGAGATCACATGCATTGTACATAATGTCTTATGGTCTTTTATTAGACAAAGGAAGCTGATATTTGCTGGAAAGACCATCCCATGAGATGAGAGCACCATTAACAATAATATCTTTAAGAAAACAAATACCTTTGTTGGCCCATTTCTTGGCCGAACATCCTTGAGTGAGATCGAGGGGTTTACCATTGTGGGCTAAGTTCCACCAGATTGATCATTCCCCACAGACTTGGTTATCGGGACTGATCCAATTTTTGCGAATACTAAACCTAACGCTCTCCCATGCCTTCCAAATAGATTTAAAGACAGCAGAGCCTGTGGTAGAGACTGAGAAGGTTCCAGCTAAAAGGTCACTAATAGGAAGGGATTTCCAGGATTTAGCCTTCTTGGGAACACCCAGTCTGACGTTGTTCCGAATGAGTACTTTCCAAGGTTCATTGCCTTCCAATGAATGGAAGATCAATTTAGCAACAAGTGCAGTCCCTTGCACTTTAAGATCCTAAACATCTAGTCCTCCAATAGTCTTGTCCATACAACAGCAATTCCATTTGACTGAGTGAGGTTTTCTTTGACCTCTACCATCGGACCACAAAAAATATCTGATTATCTTCTACAACTCATTGATTTGATAATTAGTAAACATCCATACAGAGGCATAGTAGATACTATAGGCTAACATAATCTTTTGCCAAACTTGTACTCTCCCGGCCAGCGAGAGGTAGTGTTTGTTCAATTTGGTAAGTTTGCTGTCAATCTTGACCTTAATCCATACCCACATATCTTTGAGGCAAGGAGAGATTGTGAAAGGAATCCCGAGGTATCTGAAAATTGTGTTAGGTCCTCCCCATTGAAACCCATAGGTGGAGAGACAATTTGGTGGCCCCTCAGACTAACTGAGTATAGTAGATTTGGTTTGGGAAATCTTTTCCCCTGAAGCATCACAGAACAAGGTGAGGTTGGGAGATAAAGCATTCAAGTTTTCCTTGGACAGTTCAAAGAAAAGTGTAGTGTCATCTGCAAACTGAATGTTAAGCAATTTAGAATTATTCAAAAGGGAGATCCCTCTAACCCTTGGGGAGAGAGAGTTATCCTTGAGAAGGTAAAACAGAGCGTCAGAGGATATTACAAAGAGAGTAGGGGATAGTGGGCACCCTTGCCGAATAGATCTACTAAGCTTGAAGGGCTACAAGATCAACCCATTAACTTCTACCTGGGAATGAGCATCCCTAAGGAGTACCTGAACATATTGAGAGAAAACCTCAGGGAAACCAAAAGATTTAAGCATCATGGAAATAAAGATCCATTCAATCCTATCGTAAGCCTTTCCAAAGTCCAATAGAAACATGACCACCTTTTGATCCGAAAGTCTAGCCAACTCCATAGCCTCACAACTGGTAATGAGGTTCTCCAAGGTGTATCTCCCTTTAATAAATGCAGTCTGAGTGATACAAATAAACTTAGGAAGGATATTTTCAAGTCTAATAGCAATCATCTTCGTAAGGATCTTAAAGGATACATTAAGTAGTGTAATAGGACGCGACTTTTTGATAAGAGCCTTCTCCCCTTCTTTAGACAAGTTTGATATGGCCTCTATTAATGTCAGCACCCAGAGACCCTGTCTTAGTAGATTCCTTATATACCTCTAGTAAGTTATCCACAATCCAGCTAATATTAGCCTTATAGAACTCATTGGTAAGCCCATCCGGACCGAGGGCTTTACCATTATGCAAATATTTGATGGCTCCTTTTATTTCCTCACCGGAGAGAGGCCTACTAAGAGTCTTACCCTCTTGAAGAGAGAGAAGCTTGGGGAAAAGAGTCCGACATTTGTCTTTAGCAAGCATGGATGCAGGAGAATCCTCTTAGGAGAACAACATCTTGTAAAAGAAAGAGTTCATCCATGATCTCTTATTATTCAGAGACTTCCCTGCTATCCACCCACAACATTTCTATCTTCTCCTTGAACTGTTTTTGGTTAACAAGGTTGAAGAAGAATTTACATCCTTTATCTCCTTGAGACAACCACAACATCCTACCTCTAGTCCTGGCTACCATGGCTCTAACATGCTGAAATTTCCCGAGTTTATCTCTAGCCACTCCCACCAAGTGGGTAAGATGTGAACTGTTGGGGTCTCTTTGAATGTCTTACTCTGCCTTATGCATATCAAAGGAGAGGATAAGCTCCATCTGTCTAGCATCCTTGGCCTACTTCTTACCAATGGTACAAAGAACCTTCTGCTAGTCAGACATTGAGGTATTCCACCTATTAATATTAGAGATATCTTGAGAATCCCATTTATTGAACAATCTTACAATATGAATAGCACCCAAAACATCATGGTCCTACAATAATTTACTGTTAAGGATGAATTTGCCACCACTTTTGTTATCCGTCTTGTTAGAACTTCTGAAAACAATATTGGCAAAAATGGGGTGAGGGTCAGATATAGAAGAAGGCCTCACAATCATCGGGCACCCTTGTTGATCCGGGACAAAGGATAAGGCATCCTTGTTGGTTTAGAATCTGTCCAATCTAGAGAAAATCCCGTTTCTAGCTTTTTGATAATTGCACCAGGTAAACCATATTCCCTTATAGGGTTGTTTTAAACCTTCCAAGGGGTCAAAGAGTCTCTTAATGCTTTTCAGTCTTACCCAATCTAACTTCTCTTCCCCTTTCCACTCAACATTGGCTCCCCCTAACTTATCTTCCTTGTGTTCAACCATGTTAAAGTTTCCCCCAAGGACCTAGGGGATATCTGGAAGTGATGCAAGCCATTTCCAGAGGTCAGATCTATCCCTATAATCATTGAGAGTGTACATAGTGCAAAGCCCAAAGGAAGAGTCACCATGCTCGAAGGTGATCCATACAACCCTATTGCAGGAAGAAATTATGCTAGAGTCTTAGTTCTCATAGTAGTTGGTTTGAGCTTTGCTCCCCATTATCAAAACTACAGCTTCTCTTTAATATTATCCATTTCCTATTATATCAAATTATATACATGCCTAATGCATTGTCCCAAAGAAAGCAAGAATTAATTACTAAACCACTCCCATTTGACTCCCATTTGGCAAGAATTAAGATCCTAAAGGCCTAGTCCTCCAATAGTCTTTTCCATACAAAACCACTCCCATTTGACTGAGTGTTCTTTTCTTTGACCTCTACCATCGGACCACAAAAAATCTCTGATTATCTTCTGCAACTCGTTGATTTGATAATTACTAAACATCCATACAGAGGCATAGTAGATACTATAGGATGACATAATCTTTTGACAAACTTGTACTGTCCCAGCCAGTGAGAGGTACTGTTTGTTCCATTTGGTAAGTTTGGTGTCAATCTTGCCCTTAATCCACACCCACATATCTTTGAGGCAAGGAGAGATTGCGAAAGAAATCCCCAAGTATCTGAAAATTGTGTGAGGTCATCCCCATTGAAACCCATAGGTGGAGAGCCAATTTGGTGGTCACTCAGACTAATTGGGTATAGTAGATTTGGTTTGGGAAATCTTTGCCCGTGAAGCATCACAAAACAAGGTGAGCTTGGGAGATAAAGCACTCAAGTTTTCCTAGGAAAGTTCAAAGAAAAGTGCAGAGTCATCTGCAAACTGAATGTTAATCAATTTAGACTTATTCGAAAGGGAGATCCCTCTAACCCTTGGGGAGAGAGAGTTATCCCTAAGAAGGTAAAATAGAGCATCAGAGGCTATTACAAAGAGAGCAAGGGATAGAGGGTACCCTTGCCGAATAGATGTACTAAGCTTGAAGGGCTACGAGATCAACCCTTTAATTTCTACCTAGGAATGAGCATCCCTAAGGAGTACCTGAACATATTGAGAGAAAACCTCACGGAAACCAAAAGCTTTAAGCATCATGGAAATAAAGCTCCATTCAATCCTATCGTAAGCCTTTCCAAAGTCCAAAAGAAAAATGGCCACCTTTTGATCTGAAAGTCTAGCCCACTCCATAGCCTCCCAACTGGTAATGAGGTTCTCCAAGGTGTATCTCCCTTTAATAAATGCAGTCTGAGTGATACAAATAAACTCAGGAAGGATATTTTCAAGTCTAATAGCAATCATCTTCATAAGGATCTTATAGGATACATTAAGTAGTGTAATAGGATTCGAATTTTTGATAAGAGCCTTGTCCCCTTCTTTAGATAAGTTTGATAAGGCCTCTATTAATGTCAGCACCCAGAGACCCTGTCTTAGTAGCTTCCTTATATACCTCTAGTAAGTCATCCACAATCCAGCTAATATTAGCCTTATAGAACTCATTGGTAAGCCCATCCGGACTGAGGGCTTTATCATTATGCAAATATTTGATGGCTCCTTTGATCTCCTCAACCGAGAAAGGCCTACTAAGAGTCTTACCTTCTTGAAGAGAGAGAAGCTTAGGTAAAAGAGTCCGACATTGGTCTCTAGCAAGCATGGATGCGGGAGAATCCTCTGAGGAGAACAATATCTTGTAAAGAAAAGAATTCATCCATGATCTCTTCTTCTTGAGAGACTTCCCTGCTATCCACCCACAACTTTTCTATCTTCTCCTTGAACTGTTTCTGGTTAAGAAGGTTGAAGAAGAATTTAGATCCTTTATCTCCTTGAGACAACCACGACATCCTACCTCTAGTCCTTGCTCCCATGGCTCGAACATGCTGAAGTTTCCCGAGTTTATCTCTCGCCACAACCACCAAGTGGGTAAGATGTGAATTGTTGGGGTCTCTTTGAATGTCTTACTCTGCCTTATGCATATTAGAGGAGAGGATTAGCTCCAGCTGTCTAGCATCCTTGGCCTTTTCTTACCAATGTTACAAAGAACCTTCTGCTAGTTAGACACCGAGGTATTCCGACTAGTAATATTAGAGATATCTTGAGAATCCCATTTATTGAACAATCTCGCAATATGAATGGTAGCCGAAACATCATGGTATTGTAATAATTTACTGTTAAGGATGAATTTGCCACCACTTTTGTTATCCGTCTTGTTAGAAATTCTGAAGACAATATTGGCAAAAATGGGGTGATGGCCAGATAGGGAAGAAGGCCTCACAATCATTGGGCACCCTTGTTGATCCAGGACAAAGGATAAGGCATCCTTGTCGGTGTAGAATCTGTCCAATCTAGAGAAAATCCCGTTTCTAGCTTTTTGATAATTGCACCACGTAAACCATATGCCCTTATACGCTTGTTTTAAACCTTCCAAGGGGTCAAAGAGTCTCTTAATGCTTTTCAATCATACCCAATCTAACTTCTCTTCCTCTTTCCACTCAACATTGGCCCCCGCTAACTTATCTTCCTTGTGTTCAACCATGTTAAAGTCTCCCCCAAGGATCCAAGGGATATCTGGAAGGGATGAAAGCCATTGCCAGAGGTCAGATCTATCCCTATAAACATTGGGAGTGTACATAGTGCAGAGCCGAAAGTAAGAATCACCATGCTCAAAGGTGACCCATACAACCCTATTGCAGGAAGAAATTATGCTAGAGTCTTAGTTCTCATAGTAGTTCTGGTTTGAGCTTTGCTCCCCAATATCAAAACTATAGCTTCTCTTTAATATTATCCATTTCCTATTATATCAAATTATATACACGCCTAATGCATTGTCCCAAAGAAAGCAATAATTAAAAAATTCATGTTTCAACAATCACCTTTGTATGATCTTTTAATCAGTTGTTTTTTAAATCTAATAATATTCTAAAAGATATTAGAAATTTCAACCACTTTATTGCGGGTATTCACTAAAAGAATTCAAATTGGTTGAATATTATAGACAATAATGTCACACAAAATATAATAATGTTAATTAGACTAATAATTTAATTTAATTTGTAGAAGATTTTGATTCATTATATTTTTAATCATTTAAGGAATTTTTTATGACTTATTCTATTAATGATATAATTGTCTTCATTTTCAATGCTACTTATTGAATGCACTTTGTCTTATTTAAATACATATAATTAAAATATTTATAAATTTAAATTATTATTTGAATTTTCTTTACGAAATAAAATGAATCTATAAAGTAAATAATACATGGGATAATTAATTTGAAGCACAATGAAAATTTGGTAGGATGGATTCGTTCTTTGATTTGCAATTTTTTTTACAAGAACACTAATATGATCAAATCGAGGTTATGCACGATCTACTACTGTATTTATATCTAGAATATGTTGGAATGAAGGAACATTGAGGGGGGAGCGGGTGGGTGGATCAGTGTTCTGCAAACTTTGATATTATTAATCTGTTCCTTTAACCATTTAATGCATTTAATCAAAATAAACATGCAAGAACATAAAATGAACAAACACAACACCATAGTACAAGGATTTTATATATGGAAGCCGTGTTAGGGGAAAATCTACGGTAGGGATGAACCCACAAAATGAGTATACTCAAATAAAGGTTTCACAATGGCAATGCACATGCATTTAGGCATACTGCTTAGAGCTCACTTCTCAAAAGGAGGGTCATTGCCTAAAAAATCATTAACAAAAGATAACTGAAATGTCCGAACTGAAGAACAACATCTACAAATTCCCAAGTAGAGTTTCGTTTAATTACGAAACACTGATTTCTTACACTTTATCTCTTACATCTCTGTCAGGTTGTTCATCTATGAATTTGAAGCATAGATATCTATCCCGCGCATGTGAAACTGCGCACAATCGATCACCAACACCTTTTTTTATGCTTAAAATGATTAAAAACATTGATTATATATATCCGCAACATGAAATCATATCCATCGCTAGTTGGCTCAAGAACACTTAGAATATTATTGAAACGTGTATGAACTGTGGAGTACATTCGAGCACAAATAGTAATGCAGACCAAAACAATTGCTCACACATTATCAAAACTGTCGGCTAAACCTCTCGGATCACAAAACCAATCACCGAAACCGCTCGATCAAATCTGCACAATGATCAACCACACAAGTCGGCTTGTCCTAGACTAACGGACCGGAACCCGGTACTCAGAGGCTTGCATAATGCACACCAATCACCACCAGAGACCAAAACTCTGGAATAATATGTTCCAGACATCCATCTACCTTCCTTCAGATCAACAACATAAAATGGTAACCTGAAACGAAATCCCGACATAAATACTAAACACTGTCAGATGCTTTGTCCTAGGCTTGCCGAACTTAAGCAAATTACCAATAAAACTTCCGATATGATCAAATGAAGTTATGCGAATGGGATCACGGACTTGGGTTGCCATCAGTGACAACATCTGATAACCTGTGCAGTGTCCCTTGCAAATAGAATATGTATTTGGTATTTACCAATAAATAGTAATTCTTGGTCAGTGCTAATAAGAAAAATAAAGGTCTTGCATTTGAATATGTATGGTTTTAAACAAAAAAGAACAAAGTACTTCTTGCATCATCAATTTTAGATTATATTTAACGAGATGAATTTTGTAAAGGAGAAAGAAAAAAAAACTGGAAGACATAAGCCTATAATTAAATTAAATTTGGCACAAATTTTACAGCACATTTGAGATTTAATTTGTAACGTATTTTGAAAGGAAGTAAATACCTTATAAAATCTGGAGGAGTAAGTCCATAAGATGCTCCTAAAAGAAGATCGTGCAAAAACTATTTGATATCTTCCGGTTTATGTTCAATAGTTTTAAAAGGGAGCATCGTTACATGTTTCATTAGAAAGATAAGCCTAAAACCAATGCAATTAATTTTATTATCGCATTATGACAACAACTTGCCAATTATTTGGCATGTAAATGGTAATGAAAAATCTATCCCACAATGCGAGTGTGTCTTGAAATGTTTGCAAGATCGCATTTTCTTGTTGAGAGGCAAAGTTGAAATGAACTCATCTTTAAGTCCTTTTTTCATTTGAAGCAAACATAAAGTGAGTGTGTTGGAGCACACTTAGGTTATAACTCACTCATGTTATAATTCACTCAAATGATTATGCACTTGCGTTATGTTTATTAGGGTACGAAGAAATGGCATGGTAACCTTTTAGTTACCCATCTTTTTGAAATTACCCATTACATGTAAGGGATGTAAATCACTATTTGTATTATTCGTGTTAACTTTTCCCTAGTGAAAATGTTTAATTGATCTTGTATTGTGTCATTCACTTGGTATAAGATATGAAGCTGCATGGTATCGTATTCTCATGTTGTAAGCACAACTTGAATCATTAATATACATTGAATTATATATATTTAAAGAGGTTCATATTTTTTTAGATAGTTAAAATTCCCTTGCACATTTCAACCTAACATTTCTCACAATTTCATCAATTCACATCATAATCCTTTACCAGATATTCACTAACTAACGAAAAACAATATTTAATTCTTTAGACCATCTTTCCTCACATATTAATTAGGAAAATCATACTTGTTTAATTAATTGAGATAGCTCCCCATCATAATTAGTTAATTAAATCATGTTTAAATGTTTACATTAACATTCCTTCATCACTAAGTAATTAGATGATTTATTCTATCTATTTAATTAGGGTAAGGCGCGTTCATCTCCTCATTTTAAGAATAAAATAATGCATTTCTACCTCAACACTGAAATGCAAAACACAATCTTTCACACATCCACACTCAATTCAAGTTCAATATTGATTATCCTCCTGTGAGGGACCCAGACGTGTGTAAATGTCCTCTCTCCATGCGAGACAAGTTTATCTCAACCCTTCATTTCACGATTTGATCGCCTTCATCCAATTACATTCTCTTCGGGCCTCAACTTTATTGCATCTCATTTCGCAATTACAATAAAGCTATTATCACTTACATTCACTTGATCTAATCATATACTCCATATTTGAATACTACTTATCCTTTCCCACATACAAGAAAATCCTAGACTCCAATCTAAGACATGATCTCTACCATCCATATCTTGACAAACTATCCAAATCTAGAGGTGCTTCAAAGATCGTTATTTTACTTGTCTATGGTCAAACAAGGTGGCATACATATCAACATTTTCATTATAACTAGGGATTGAGTATCTTCGGATTCTCAAATGAATGTAAAAGATAAATTAATTAATTAAATTCATTAGTGTGTAAAATAATACATCTAACTTCTCGAACTCTCATCATATTAATTGATATCTACTCATCTATTGTACCATTTTAAAAACGGAAAACTTAGTAATAACCATTGATATATTAAAGATTAGACATGGTCTCTATATTTTATTTTAAATTTTCTTTAATACATATTATAATTATTTAAATTTAAATTACTTATTATAAATAATTGAAATGCAAATGGAAAGAAATTGCCATGTTCATAGATAATATTCATTTGCTTGCCTACGCACATCTGAAGATATTCATTGTCCAGCTACAACATCGTATGAATTCTAATGAGAGTGGAGCGAGGAAGCTTCCAGAACAATAGTAAAACATTCAAAACGTGTGATGAGGATCCGCTCAATGTGATAAAGTGAGTCGGTAGGTACCTAGTAAAGTCCAAATGCTTTGGTAATTTTAACTGGTTTGTTGTTGTGGCGAATCTTTTGTTTTCTGTGCCTGCTTCGAAAGTCAGTCAATGAGAAAGGGCACGTTACTTTGACTAAACAATCAAAATCAGTTCACAAGAAAGATTAGTAATAGAGCTCTTGCAATTCACTCTATAAATACCATACATACATCTTCTCATACACAACACCACACCGAACGAACGAAGGCAAGCATTTCGAAGAAGAGTTTTTGTAGAAATCTTGAGATAAAGAGAAGAGAAGAGAAGATGGTGGCAGGAAGTTTCAGCATTGAAATAGAGTCTCCAGTGGAGGCAAAAAGGCTGTGGAAAGCAACTGTGGACACCCACAACTTATTGCCAAAGCAAGCACCAGGCCTCATATCGGGCATCACACTTGTTCAAGGTGATGGAGGAGTTGGTACCATTCGACACGTTAATTTCACTCCTGGTAAGTAACATTTAGGTTTGGTTTCACTATTCTAAACTTGCATCATGTTTAAGTTGTACGTCCCATTTTAACAGCTGAAGATATTGTTTTTCGATGAAGTTTTGAATCATAAGAACCAGAGACATTGTTACTAATAATACGATATGAAATTGTAATTGCTATTGCAGCCAACAAAGATTTTAGCTATATGAAAGAGAAAGTGGACTTAGTTGACGAGGCCAACCTGGTTTATGGTTACAGCCTTGTGGAAGGAGGAATGTTGGGGGAAAAGGTAGCGTCAGTAAGCCACAAGATTAAATACACCCCTAAACAAGGGGGGTAATGGTGGATGCATTACCACATTTACCTGCAACTACGATAGCCTACCTGGTGTTCCCCAGGATGAAGCCAAAATTGAGGAGATCAAGGCCAACAACACTGGTTTGTTCAAGCAGGTGGAGGAATATCTTATCGCCAATCCCACTTTATACTGCTAAATGGAGTATCAAGATCTCAATGGCAGCAGTGTCAGTGTCACTTAATAATATCTCACACTGATGATGATAACAGGGAGGGTTGCACTATTTGTCAATGGCAGTTGTGCCACTTAGATATACTTCAATAGGAAGATGTATGTCCTAGGCCTGTTAGCTGGGTCTAACTGTAAAGCTTTCTCACTTTCTCAATGTTGGCTTACATTTTGGGTTTCCAATTTCAGCCTCCTCGCAATTGATTAGAAAAAAAACTTTGTGTTTTTGCTGTAATAATGAGCTAAAGGTCGATGCTTTCTTTTAAGTGTTCAATTATGGTTTTACAATTTTGAAATAACTGTCAATCGAGCACTGTCATGGAGGTTAACTACCTTTCGATATAGAATGGAATGGTGATTTCTTCTCTGCTATTTTCATGGAAGCTTCTTTCCGGTAGAGATGCATTGTCCTTCTTTATTAAAATGCAGATTGTCTTGTGGGATTGTATTTTATTTGCTTCTCGACGAAAAATTGAACATAGAATTTTTGTTATCATTGTATAAAAGTGTTAATTGTTCATTGATGTTTTGTATCTATATTTGAAAATTGCCTCAACATACATACCTACATAAACATGAGAAATCTTAACACTAGTGTGATGTTTGATTTGCAAAACTAATTCCACAAAGATAAAATGTTCAGTTCTCTTCATTGATAGATGAAGAAAAAACCATGCAAAGTTGTTAAATATTTCATTCATCTGTAAGGAATTTACGCAAAGGCTTTCTCTGTAAAAGTTTTGGAACCTTTGTTTTCCATTGTATAGATCTTTCTAATACACTCTTTGACAATAGCTCCTGCAACTAAAAGAAAATATAGCCAAAATTAAAACATTTATTTTCTATACCACATAATCATGAATAGTTTCTCGTACATAGAATTTTTGTTACCATTATATAAATAATTAACTGTTCGCACTATAATAATATTCTACCCAACCTTTGAGCATGCGTTATTATTAATACACACGTCAGAATTGATTTGTGAATTCATTACAATACTTTGGAATCATTGATATTTTTTAATCTACATTTGAAAATTGTATGCACATACCTACATCAACATGAGAAATATTACGAGTGTGAAATTTGATTCGCAAAGATAATCTCACCAAGGTAATTTTTTATCATAAAATATTCATAACATTTATATTGAAATGAAAAAAAAAAAGAAACAAAAGGTTAAAAGGAGATGGAGAACAACGACGGCGCTAGGGTTTCAAACATAGGCGGTGTTGTAGAAGCTGTTGAGGAAGGAGAGGGAGACGGTGAGAACGATGGAGATGGCCCTAGTTGTTGGGTCGTTTCCTGGTGCCTCTCCCTTCTGTTTTCTTTATGCATCCCTTCGATGCCATGTGGGGGATTTTTTTGTGCCCCATTTTTGTCTGGACGGGTGTTTTACATGTGGTAGTTGTGGGAGCTTTCCCTATTCCGTGTAGATTTGTTGGTGCCATTTCTCAGACTGCTTGCCCTAAGGCTTTTTTTTTGTGCTTGGTTTTGGTGTTGCGTGGTACGTGGGGATTTTGTCCTCTTTTTTAGGTACTCCCCGTACCTCTTTTTGGACAATGCGTTGGTGGTTGGTGAAAGGTGGGAGCGACGAGAGCGATGTTGGAATGCTTGTGGCTGAGGATGTCGAAGTTGCGAGAGACTTCGCCCTTTTCTGTGTGGTCTCTTTTTCTGCTCCTATGGCCGTTCTGGGTGCTTGATGATTTGTACTGATTATAGTGAGGCTATTGAGGGTTTCTTCCTTCGGTTTTGGTATTTGTTTTGTGAATTTGACCCCAAGTTCTAGAATCTTTGTTTCTAATTATTTTTTTATGAAGATATTTCTTGTTTTCTTTGGCGTGTTTGTGGCCTGGTTGCCTTCTGGGCCCGTTTTCACTATTGGATATTGGGTAAGGGGTTTTGATCTTCTTCTGCTCACTCGTGGATATCCTATCGAGGTGATGTTCCTTTTGAGTTTATCTTTTTAGGCTTCCCAAAGCTCAAGGAAGTGGGTCTCCATGGTTTTCTTGTCTATCATGTTTTAGAGTCGCTTCCTGGTGAATGTTTTGTCTCTCCCTTTCTCTCGATCTTTGTTTCTCCTATTGAGGTGGAGAACCCTTGGTTGGACTGGGTTATGTATCTCTATTGGCTTCCTTGGTTCTCTTCTACTCTTTTTTTTTTGGGGTGAAGCTATCTCCTATAGAAGTGGAGATGTAGGATGCAGGTGATTTTGAGAGGTACTACATGGTTGGATTCCCTGCTTAGTTTTAGTTGCTCCTATGTAGGTGGAGATCTTGGACTTTGGAGGGATCTTCTATTTGTTTGATGGTTAAGGGTGCCATTGCAAAACCCTTTGTGATGGTTTGGGGATCCTATCAGAACCATTTGTTCTTTCTTTTCTGTATGTGTTTGGCTATCTGGAAGAGCAAGTGTTTCCCTTACTTCAAAGGTTATGGGAGCCTTTTCAAAACCTAGTCACCTAGTTGTTTTTTATATGTTATCTTCTCATTTCACTGGGTCTTGAGGTTATGGGAGCCTTGCCAAAACCCAAGTTTCAGGTCTTCGTTCCTCTAGGAGTCTCCTATTTATCGACTTCTAGACCTTGAGGTTGTTCAAGCCAAATCTTTGATGCCCAATTGAGGTTATTTAGCTGATGGTTGGTCGTTGTTAATCTTTATTATATTTTTTGAAGTGTTACATCTTGGGGTTTCGGATACCTGCTGATTCAAGAAGATGTCTCTAATCATTGGTACTATTCTAGGCACACTACTGTTTTCTTTTCTTCTTCATGTATTTGTGTTATTCACTAATCTTTTTCTTGGAGCTTACTCTACATCCATTAGGCCGAGTCAATTGATTTTGTGAGCCTTCTATTGACTTGCGTGTATTCCACAACTCTATTATTTTCTTTTTCTTTTCGTCTCTTGAAGTTTTCTTGTTTTCTTCAAGAGTCATATTAATCTTTTTTACCTCAAATTCCAAGGCGATTTTCTTGGTCTATTACGATGATAAGCCATTTAGTGGAATGTTGCCCTAAAGCTCAACATTTAGCATTTGGATCTCCATGCCTTGTGCTTGATATTGATTGCATAACTTATTGGAAGTATCTTTGGTCCACTTTGGTTAGACTACAAGGGCTACATTCCCACCCTCTCGATCAAACCTAGGGATGAAGATGGATAGTGCAAGTTTATGAAGGAAGGGGTCTAAATTGGAATAAAGCTTATGTGATCTTTTAAGTTTTGACAAATTATTGCGAAGGATGCAAAAGAATTTGAATATTTTATCCCAAAAATTGAATGTCTACTGCCTCAATCTAGCTCTCTATATTATATGAAAATATAAAATATGTATAAAAGATGTTTATATTCTTATAGAATTGAGACTCTATTATTTCTATGAATATAAGCTCGGTTGTCCTTCAACAAATCAAAAAATATTTTAAATCCCTTTGGGATCGAGGGGCTCCTACCATGTATGCATAGAAAGTGGCATATCCATATGTGCCACCAGACTGCCCACAAAAGCAGTTACAATCTTCGAAGTAATGGAAAATTCCAAACTGGGCATGGTTCAGATTTGCTCCTAAAAAATATTAAACGAAAAAATACCAACATTAAATAGTTTAATAAACTACATGAATTTATGTGTGATGCGAGTAGATTTGGTTATACACCGTATATTGTGTATGATTTTTTTCTGAAGAAAAAGTGTATGGATGGATTAGGCTATTGCAATTCTGGCTCTTAGGTCCTACCTCAAGATCTCACCAGAGGGAGATTTGGGGATGGAATCCACAAAATAAACGTTTATAACCTCTCATCGTAGATCACTTATATCGTAACAAAATATTTTATTTCTTGTTCGCTGATAGCTTCTTCCTGGGATCTTACTGCATATGCCACCGAAACCTCTCCTACAGCTTCGTTCTTCTGAGTCCATCAAACAAACCGGATTACTTTAGTATAATGAAACGAATTTTATTTGTTCTACATCAAATAATTACATAATTCATGGCATGACCAAAGATCACTTACTGCACCACCACGACACCCCATTTTAAAGACTCCAATGAAAGTGGTCATGCCCTCATACACTGAAAAATGACAGCGATGATGGTTATATGGATAAGGTGAGTTTGAATTTTCCTTTCCCATGGTTTAAAATCGTACAAGAAAATGTAATCTATTGATGAGAAACAATTATGGCACGATACAGATTCTGTGGGGGCTCCCCACATAGAATAGTTTGTTGGCTAATTATTTAATCCCATCTCATTTGAGATGCCATTGAATGATGAGTAGTTCGATAGGGAGAAGCTAACAAGCTCACACAATTAAGGATATATGAAGCAACACTACATGTAAATCATGGCATTAGTCTCTGGAATTTAAACGCCACCTACTATTCGCTCACTGATGGCCCAATAGGGAGAAGTTGTGAGGCTGACAAATATTGTATAGTTTAAGATCGTGCCATGTAAAAATTTGTGATAAGAATTCAAAAGGTCCTAGATAAAATGTTGTAGTCAATCAACCAAGGGATCAAAATCTCGAGGATTTAAAAACAAAATTAAACTTAAAAAAAAATTCATGATGGTCAACAACAGGTATACTGTAGTTTTGGTGACCTGTGATGGATTATTTGTTTGCAAAGAAAGAATAGAAACATGAAATTAACCTTTAGAGGAGGGTAATGTATAATTGTTTTTACAGATCTTTAGACAATTACATAAACTTAATAGAAGTGAGCATAAATAGCATGCGATGCCACAACAAAGTGATTTACGTGGGGAAAGGTCTTTAGAGAGAAAAACCCCACACCCCGAAAGCCACCCAATATATTATTAAAGTATCGACAATAGATTACAATATAATTACAGAGCAAGCTTCTCACAGGAGTATCACCAATTGAGATCCTGAGGTAACTCAACAGCTATCACGCCCTAATTATACATCACACTAAATAGTTGTAATACAATTCCGTTATAATATAGGTTTCCTTCTAGAGGGAAGAAAAGAACACCGAGTATGGACTGCTAGATCTATGACCTATTGCTAAACACTCAAGATTCGAAATTATTTTAATCAAGTTTCCACAATCCATTAGTTAATTATCATCCCGTTTTCTAAAGTTTGATTGTGTCTTTGTTTTTTGCATCAATATTTCGGATCACACTCTGTGATCCATCACCAGATGTATGAGAGTGTCAAGAGATGTATGGGATTGTCACGATCAATTTTTTTACATATCTTGGCAGTCTCATACATCCTGATGATGGATCATAGAGTGTCATCTGAAACCAAGATTTACAATAACGACTGATACATAAAATGCGGCTTTATCAATTATCAAGAGTTCTAGAATTGCTTCCATAGCACACAAAATGCACCGGTAGGAAAAATCGAGCATTCCTTATCCAACACTCTAAATGTACTTGAACGCTTCTCTTTTATTCACCCATCTAAATGCATCGTTAGAATGTTCAACACTCTGAATGCACCAGTACGATATTCAACACTCTAAGCACACCAATACAATTTTCCTAACAAATCTTCCACTTGTTGAATGCCTTTCAAGAGGGACGAGAGGGGTTCCAACATCATTATTTAATCACTAGGGGCTGAGAGCCCCATAGACTCCGAACACCATCTGAACTTCTCTATGCTCATAGCTTTAGTTAAAGAATCTCCAACATTGATCAAAGTCTCCACTTTAACCAACTTCACCCTACGATTCTCGACTATATCCATGATAAAGTCATGCTAAACATCAATGTGCTTGGTCCCGACATGAAATGTCACGTTCTTATCTAGACATATCGCACTTTGACAATCGCAATAAATTATCCATACACCTTGTCTTATTTCAATGTCTGAATACAATCCATTAAGACAAACGACTTATTTACAAGAGCGAGTAGCTACCATATACTCTGCTTCAGTAGTAGAAAAGGCAACCACATCCCATCTCTTACTTGTCAGACTAATTGCACCACCAGATAAAGTAAACACAAAAGCACCATTGGATATTCTGCTTTCAACATCACTTGCCTAGTCTGAATCCACATAACCATGAACATCAATGGAAATCTTGTCTCATACCAAATTACCATGATAAAACAAAGAATATTTTGGGGTGCCCTCCAAATATCTGAAGACCTTTTCAATTGCATCCCAATGAATTCTGCCAGCATTAGACATATATCTCCAAAGAACTCCCACTGCTTAGGAAATGTCCGATCTAGTACAGACCATATCATACATCAATCTTCAAACTGCGCTCTGGTAAGGCACTCTGCTCATGTCTTCCATCTTTGATGGGGATGCAGGGCAATATGAAAATGGAGAATTTTATTCCAACTGTAAAAGGAACACATAATGGTATAGAGTGGTGCATGTTGAACCTCTGTAAGATTGAATTGGCATACTTAATCTAGCCTAGCCATAACTTTTTGTTCACTCTATCTCTTGTAATCTCCATCCCAAGAATGTGTTTTTTCGTACCAAGATCTTTCATTTCAATTTTAGCAACAAGCTGAGACTTTAGTTCTGAAATCATACCTTTCCCTTTACCAATGAATGACATATCGTCAACATATAATGCAATGCACAGGAAATGATCACCATCAAAGTTATAATAAACATAGTGATATGACTTATAACCCTCAAAACCCAAACTCAAAACACATGTATAAAATTTTGGGTACCACATTCTAAGACGAGGTTCGAGGCCAAACAAATAATTCTTCAATTTTCCAACCAAATTACTTTTACCTTTTATCACGCAATGCTCTTGCTGCATGTCATATGAATTTCCTCCTGAAAATCATCATGAAGGGATGTAGTTTTCACATCCATTTGCTCAACCTTTAAATTATAAGCATCAGCGGTAGAAAGAAAAAATATAATGGCTTTTATTTTCATAAGAGGAGAAAATATCTCACCATAACCAATTCCCTCAACCTCACAGTAACCATTCGTAACCAAGCGTTCTTTATAATTCTCAATACCTCCATTTGAACCAATCTTTTTCTTGAAATCCACTTACAACCGATGGGTTTTCATCCTTCAAGAAATGGTACAAGATCCCATGCATCATTCCTTTTCAAAGCCACCATTTCATCATCAATAATAACCTTCCAAGATTCTTCATCATTCATACCTAATCCCTCTTCTAGAGATGTAGGTTCATCCACATTAGTATTCAAAGAAATAAGAAACTGCAAACACTAGGTCAACACCTTTCAGATGGTTGTCTGTGGCTTGTAGACCTTAACACAAGCTTGGTTGGTTGTCTATGTCTATGTTTTCCATCTTAAAAATAAAAACGTCTTTTTAGCTACTAATCAATACATTTTTAGAAAACTTAATTGATGTGTCTCCAAACCATTTTATGCACCGATTCCTATTTTGAAAAGAGAAACTTGATTATTTTAAACACAAAGCATGAAAGAAAATAACATACATGTAAAAATTTTCATGATTTGAAATGTAAAATACAATAGAATAGTTTTGATTAATAAAAGAAAGAGAGGGCCTATACCCATTTACATAACCAGGAGGAGCTCACAAGAAGTGAAACCCCCAGACACCAAAAAAGGGAACACCCCTTTTTTGAGAAGCAATCCAGAAGAAAAAAGAACCCAAAAGGCGGGAACAAGGGTCCCAAACTCTTAGCAGACTTACACTCTCACATTCTATAAAAAGAGGGGTTTTGGAGAGCACCCCAAACCATAATCCTAAACGAAAACCCTTGCATTGGCCAAAAAATAAAGAAAATAAAAAAGTAATAGATTGTAAAAAACTAGCAGAGTGTTTTGGAAGGCACCCCACAACCTAAAAGGAACACCTAGCCATTCCTGTAGAGCAAAAAACAATCTTGAATGGACTAGCCCAAACATGTTCAAAGGCACCTTGATGGAACACCTGATATCATAAATAAAAAGGGAGAAAATATCAGAGAGAAGGATAACTCGGGAAGAGACCATAGCCAGAAACCGAAAGAATTGGAAAAAAAGAGATCCTAGAACCTACCGTTTGCACAAGATCCTAAAGGAAAGCGACAAAGCCATAAACCATGGGGAAGTAGGGAGTGAAAGTAGAAGTCCCCAATGAATAAAACAACCTCTAGAAGCAACAAGGATCCAACATTATAGAAGAATAACGAAGAATAGAGCCTTCTTTGATTAGGCACCCGCAAGGTATCCGGGGCCCACAACATCCATTCTAGTTCCACCCACCGCAGCATGAGGAAACTCTTTGCCAAAGGAAAATGTGCCTTTACGAACAACAAAGACAACGTGCTACCAACTCACAACATAAAAATAATCCTTGAAGAACACAACACCTTCAAGGCCAACCACCAAAAAGTTACTAGAAGGTGAGAGTCAAATAAAACTTCCAAACCCCGAACCAAGTAGGAAAGAAGGATTGAGAGACAACAACACAAAAATAAGAAAGAAGAAGCCCTTCCTAATGAATCCCTAGCATCAAAAGACACCACCATCTAAAGAAAACAACCGCCCTTCGTAGGACCAAAAGCACATAATAGAGGAGTCCACGACACAGAGAAGTAGCAACCTGCTAAGTTGATATTGTAGGGTAATGTACATCCCCCATGATTTTCAACACCTACTACGTTGGTCTTCGATTCTCTTTTTCCATCCTTCTTCATTATTTCCACGAAGCTTGAGAGAAGTAGCAAATCTTCCACTTGGGTCTAATTTTTAGATGGTGTACTACATTTTTCCTCTGTTCACTTATCTTTTGTATAAGCTGACGCGCTTCACTTTGTAGATGATGATAGATATTAAGGGCTATAAGAATACTTATTTGGTGAATTCTCCCAGAAATCATACTAATACAACGTAGGAAGAAATTACGCCACAGTCTTAGTTGTCATAGTAGTTCAGGTTCGGGCTTTGCTCCCCAATATCAAAACTATAGCTTCTCTTTAATATTATCCATTTCCTATAATATCAATTTATACACATGCCTAATGTATTGTTAAAAAAAAAAAAAAATTAAAAAAATCATGTTTCAACAATCACCTTTGTATGATGTTTTAATCATTTTTTTAAAAAAATCTAATAATATTCTTAAATATATTAGAAATTTCAACCACTTTATTAAGGGTATTCCCTAAAAGAATTCAAATTGGTTGAATATTATTGACAATAATGTCACACAAAATATAATAATAATAATTAGACTAATAATTTAATATCAATTGTAGAAGATTTTGATTCATTATATTTTTAATCATTTAAGGATTTTTTTATGACTTATTCTATTAATGATATCATTGTCTTCATTTTCAATGCTACTTATTGAATGCACTTTGTCTTATTTAAATACAGATAAATAATTATTTATTTATTGATAATAGAGAGTAGACTGAATTACAAAACAATTAAATTTGTGTCAACAATTCATGCCAGCCTTCTAAGTATGTATCCACATCAGAGAGTATGTAAAGATTAGGGTATTGACATATGGGTTTATACAAAATACCGGTCAACATATACAAAAAGATTATACAGTCCTAAACCGTGATATATGCGAAACATATACAGGCCTATGCAGCTAAAGAGGCATATACAAAAGACTATCCAACTATATACATCCATAATGAGATAAATTTGTGCTAGATCCAAGCAGTCCATTCGAAGGGGCCTTCTATCCAAACCAACCTCCGACCATCCAACATTCCGACAGAGTGTACCATTTGCCGGCAAACCAGCTGTCCATTTCCTATGATTTTCTCCATAAGAGCATCCATGATTCCAGAGAAATTATAAAGGGGGTTCTTTCTGCATTCATTCTCCCCCAGGTATAGCCATGAGAGAGCTCACAGATAAATATTATTGTATGCCCATCAGTAAGGAACCTACAAAATTTCTCCTTATTCAGCTTGATAACCATAGTAACCTGCGAGAAGATAGAATGAAACCCGAGTCTACGAAAAGACTCAATAAGGGCCCTTTCTTCCCCTTGAAATATTTCTATATTCCTAATTCTCCATAGATGCCAAAGAATTTCACAAGATAACACATTCCAAAAAAGATTAGTGTCTTTCTTAATGCCTTTAATAAATCCAGTAACAACATCAAGTATGTTAATATACATCGGTTTAATCAAACAAAAAATAAGCCAAACTTCCTTACTAATAATACAGTCAAAGAAGATATGTCTACTGGAATCCTTAACTTTACAAATATTATAAAGATCTTCTTTACTATAATCAAATCTAATAGGCAGCTTATCAAGCATTAACAACCATCTAAAAGTTTTCTTTTTAGGAGCCAGAGGAGAGCTCCAAAGAGCCTTAAATATTTTGCCCCATTGAGCAGGTGATAATTCCGAGTACCAAATAATATTAACATGATTAAGAATATCAACATTATATGATATAGTTTTATAGATAGAAATTAATTTCACATTACAGAGTGGGCTGCCATCAGCCCATGAGAAGGATACAAACCTGTCTTCATTCACATTGCATCTTTTAGGAAGCTGCAAGAGATCACATGCATTGTACATAATGTCTTATGGTCTTTTATTAGACAAAGGAAGCTGATATTTGCTGGAAAGACCATCCCATGAGATGAGAGCACCATTAACAATAATATCTTTAAGACAACAAATACCTTTGTTGGCCCATTTCTTGGCCGAACATCCTTGAGTGAGATCGAGGGGTTTACCATTGTGGGCTAAGTTCCACCAGATTGATCATTCCCCACAGACTTGGTTATCGGGACTGATCCAATTTTTGCGAATACTAAACCTAACGCTCTCCCATGCCTTCCAAATAGATTTAAAGACAACAGAGCCTGTGGTAGAGACTGAGAAGGTTCCAGCTAAAAGGTCACTAATAGGAAGGGATTTCAAGGATTTAGCCTTCTTGGGAACACCCAGTCTGACGTTGTTCCGAATGAGTACTTTCCAAGGTTCATTGCCTTCCAATGAATGGAAGATCCATTTAGCAACAAGTGCAGTCCCTTGCACTTTAAGATCCTAAACATCTAGTCCTCCAATAGTCTTGTCCATACAACAGCAATTCCATTTGACTGAGTGAGGTTTTCTTTGACCTCTACCATCGGACCACAAAAAATATCTGATTATCTTCTACAACTCATTGATTTGATAATTAGTAAACATCCATACAGAGGCATAGTAGATACTATAGGCTAACATAATCTTTTGCCAAACTTGTACTCTCCCGGCCAGCGAGAGGTAGTGTTTGTTCAATTTGGTAAGTTTGCTGTCAATCTTGACCTTAATACATACCCACATATCTTTGAGGCAAGGAGAGATTGTGAAAGGAATCCCGAGGTATCTGAAAATTGTGTTAGGTCCTCCCCATTGAAACCCATAGGTGGAGAGACAATTTGGTGGCCCCTCAGACTAACTGAGTATAGTAGATTTGGTTTGGGAAATATTTTCCCCTGAAGCATCACAGAACAAGGTGAGCTTGGGAGATAAAGCACTCAAGTTTTCCTTGGACAGTTCAAAGAAAAGTGTAGTGTCATCTGCAAACTGAATGTTAAGCAATTTAGAATTATTCAAAAGGGAGATCCCTCTAACCCTTGGGGAGAGAGAGTTATCCCTGAGAAGGTAAAACAGAGCGTCAGAGGATATTACAAAGAGAGTAGGGTATAGTGGGCACCCTTGCCGAATAGATCTACTAAGCTTGAAGGGCTACAAGATCAACCCATTAACTTCTACCTGGGAATGAGCATCCCTAAGGAGTACCTGAACATATTGAGAGAAAACCTCAGGGAAACCAAAAGATTTAAGCATCATGGAAATAAAGATCCATTAAATCCTATTGTAAGCCTTTCCAAAGTCCAATAGAAACATGACCACCTTTTGATCCGAAAGTCTAGCCAACTCCATAGCCTCACAACTGGTAATGAGGTTCTCCAAGGTGTATCTCCCTTTAATAAATGCAGTCTGAGTGATACAAATAAACTTAGGAAGGATAGTTTCAAGTCTAATAGCAATCATCTTCGCAAGGATCTTAAAGGATACATTAAGTAGTGTAATAGGACGCGACTTTTTGATAAGAGCCTTCTCCCCTTCTTTAGACAAGTTTGATATGGCCTCTATTAATGTCAGCACCCAGAGACCCTGTCTTAGTAGATTCCTTATATACCTCTAGTAAGTTATCCACAATCCAGCTAATATTAGCCTTATAGAACTCATTGGTAAGCCCATCCGGACCGAGGGCTTTACCATTATGCAAATATTTGATGGCTCCTTTTATTTCCTCACCGGAGAGAGGCCTACTAAGAGTCTTACCTTCTTGAAGAGAGAGAAGCTTGGGGAAAAGAGTCCGACATTTGTCTTTAGCAAGCATGGATGCAGGAGAATCCTCTTAGGAGAACAACATCTTGTAAAAGAAAGAGTTCATCCATGATCTCTTATTATTCAGAGACTTCCCTGCTGTCCACCCACAACATTTCTATCTTCTCCTTGAACTGTTTTTGGTTAACAAGGTTGAAGAAGAATTTACATCCTTTATCTCCTTGAGACAACCACAACATCCTACCTCTAGTCCTGGCTACCATGGCTCTAACATGCTGAAATTTCCCGAGTTTATCTCTAGCCACTCCCACCAAGTGGGTAAGATGTGAACTGTTGGGGTCTCTTTGAATGTCTTACTCTGCCTTATGCATATCAAAGGAGAGGATAAGCTCCATCTGTCTAGCATCCTTGGCCTACTTCTTACCAATGGTACAAAGAACCTTCTGCTAGTCAGACATTGAGGTATTCCACCTATTAATATTAGAGATATCTTGAGAATCCCATTTATTGAACAATCTTACAATATGAATAGCACCCAAAACATCATGGTCCTACAATAATTTACTGTTAAGGATGAATTTGCCACCACTTTTGTTATCCGTCTTGTTAGAACTTCTGAAAACAATATTGGCAAAAATGGGGTGAGGGTCAGATACAGAAGAAGGCCTCACAATCATCGGGCACCCTTGTTGATCCGGGACAAAGGATAAGGCATCCTTGTTGGTTTAGAATCTGTCCAATCTAGAGAAAATCCCGTTTCTAGCTTTTTGATAATTGCACCAGGTAAACCATATTCCCTTATAGGGTTGTTTTAAACCTTCCAAGGGGTCAAAGAGTCTCTTAATGCTTTTCAGTCTTACCCAATCTAACTTCTCTTCCCCTTTCCACTCAACATTGGCTCCCCCTAACTTATCTTCCTTGTGTTCAACCATGTTAAAGTTTCCCCCAAGGACCTAGGGGATATCTGGAAGTGATGCAAGCCATTTCCAGAGGTCAGATCTATCCCTATAATCATTGAGAGTGTACATAGTGCAAAGCCCAAAGGAAGAGTCACCATGCTCGAAGGTGATCCATACAACCCTATTGCAGGAAGAAATTATGCTAGAGTCTTAGTTCTCATAGTAGTTGGTTTGAGCTTTGCTCCCCATTATCAAAACTACAGCTTCTCTTTAATATTATCCATTTCCTATTATATCAAATTATATACATGCCTAATGCATTGTCCCAAAGAAAGCAAGAATTAATTACTAAACCACTCCCATTTGACTCCCATTTGGCAAGAATTAAGATCCTAAAGGCCTAGTCCTCCAATAGTCTTTTCCATACAAAACCACTCCCATTTGACTGAGTGTTCTTTTCTTTGACCTCTACCATCGGACCACAAAAAATCTCTGATTATCTTCTGCAACTCGTTGATTTGATAATTACTAAACATCCATATAGAGGCATAGTAGATACTATAGGATGACATAATCTTTTGACAAACTTGTACTGTCCCAGCCAGTGAGAGGTACTGTTTGTTCCATTTGGTAAGTTTGGTGTCAATCTTGCCCTTAATCCACACCCACATATCTTTGAGGCAAGGAGAGATTGCGAAAGAAATCCCCAAGTATCTGAAAATTGTGTGAGGTCATCCCCATTGAAACCCATAGGTGGAGAGCCAATTTGGTGGTCACTCAGACTAATTGGGTATAGTAGATTTGGTTTGGGAAATCTTTGCCCGTGAAGCATCACAAAACAAGGTGAGCTTGGGAGATAAAGCACTCAAGTTTTCCTAGGAAAGTTCAAAGAAAAGTGCAGAGTCATCTGCAAACTGAATGTTAAGCAATTTAGACTTATTCGAAAGGGAGATCCCTCTAACCCTTGGGGAGAGAGAGTTATCCCTAAGAAGGTAAAATAGAGCATCAGAGGCTATTACAAAGAGAGCAAGGGATAGAGGGTACCCTTGCCGAATAGATGTACTAAGCTTGAAGGGCTACGAGATCAACCCTTTAACTTCTACCTAGGAATGAGCATCCCTAAGGAGTACCTGAACATATTGAGAGAAAACCTCACGGAAACCAAAAGCTTTAAGCATCATGGAAATAAAGCTCCATTCAATCCTATCGTAAGCCTTTCCAAAGTCCAAAAGAAAAATGGCCACCTTTTGATCCGAAAGTCTAGCCCACTCCATAGCCTCCCAACTGGTAATGAGGTTCTCCAAGGTGTATCTCCCTTTAATAAATGCAGTCTGAGTGATACAAATAAACTCAGGAAGGATATTTTCAAGTCTAATAGAAATCATCTTCATAAGGATCTTATAGGATACATTAAGTAGTGTAATAGGATGCGAATTTTTGATAAGAGCCTTGTCCCCTTCTTTAGATAAGTTTGATAAGGCCTCTATTAATGTCAGCACCCAGAGACCCTGTCTTAGTAGCTTCCTTATATACCTCTAGTAAGTCATCCACAATCCAGCTAATATTAGCCTTATAGAACTCATTGGTAAGCCCATCCGGACCGAGGGCTTTATCATTATGCAAATATTTGATGGCTCCTTTGATCTCCTCAACCGAGAAAGGCCTACTAAGAGTCTTACCTTCTTGAAGAGAGAGAAGCTTAGGTAAAAGAGTCCGACATTGGTCTCTAGCAAGCATGGATGCGGGAGAATCCTCTGAGGAGAACAATATCTTGTAAAGAAAAGAATTCATCCATGATCTCTTCTTCTTGAGAGACTTCCCTGCTGTCCACCCACAACTTTTCTATCTTCTCCTTGAACTGTTTCTGGTTAAGAAGGTTGAAGAAGAATTTAGATCCTTTATCTCCTTGAGACAACCACGACATCCTACCTCTAGTCCTGGCTCCCATGGCTCGAACATGCTGAAGTTTCCCGAGTTTATCTCTAGCCACAACCACCAAGTGGGTAAGATGTGAATTGTTGGGGTCTCTTTGAATGTCTTACTCTGCCTTATGCATATTAGAGGAGAGGATTAGCTCCAGCTGTCTAGCATCCTTGGCCTTTTCTTACCAATGTTACAAAGAACCTTCTGCTAGTTAGACACCGAGGTATTCCGACTAGTAATATTAGAGATATCTTGAGAATCCCATTTATTGAACAATCTCGCAATATGAATGGTAGCCGAAACATCATGGTATTGTAATAATTTACTGTTAAGGATGAATTTGCCACCACTTTTGTTATCCGTCTTGTTAGAACTTCTGAAGACAATATTGGCAAAAATGGGGTGATGGCCAGATAGGGAAGAAGGCCTCACAATCATGGGGCACCCTTGTTGATCCAGGACAAAGGATAAGGCATCCTTGTCGGTGTAGAATCTGTCCAATCTAGAGAAAATCCCGTTTCTAGCTTTTTGATAATTGCACCACGTAAACCATATGCCCTTATACGCTTGTTTTAAACCTTCCAAGGGGTCAAAGAGTCTCTTAATGCTTTTCAATCATACCCAATCTAACTTCTCTTCCTCTTTCCACTCAACATTGGCCCCCCCTAACTTATCTTCCTTGTGTTCAACCATGTTAAAGTCTCCCCCAAGGATCCAAGGGATATCTGGAAGGGATGAAAGCCATTGCCAGAGGTCAGATCTATCCCTATAAACATTGGGAGTGTACATAGTGTAGAGCCGAAAGGAAGAATCACCATGCTCAAAGGTGACCCATACAACCCTATTGCAGGAAGAAATTATGCTAGAGTCTTAGTTCTCATAGTAGTTCTGGTTTGAGCTTTGCTCCCCAATATCAAAACTATAGCTTCTCTTTAATATTATCCATTTCCTATTATATCAAATTATATACACGCCTAATGCATTGTCCCAAAGAAAGCAATAATTAAAAAATTCATGTTTCAACAATCACCTTTGTATGATCTTTTAATCAGTTATTTTTTAAATCTAATAATATTCTAAAAGATATTAGAAATTTCAACCACTTTATTGCGGGTATTCACTAAAAGAATTCAAATTGGTTGAATATTATAGACAATAATGTCACACAAAATATAATAATGTTAATTAGACTAATAATTTAATTTAATTTGTAGAAGATTTTGATTCATTATATTTTTAATCATTTAAGGAATTTTTTATGACTTATTCTATTAATGATATAATTGTCTTCATTTTCAATGCTACTTATTGAATGCACTTTGTCTTATTTAAATACATATAATTAAAATATTTATAAATTTAAATTATTATTTGAATTTTCTTTACGAAATAAAATGAATCTATAAAGTAAATAATACATGGGATAATTAATTTGAAGCACAATGAAAATTTGGTAGGATGGATTCGTTCTTTGATTTGCAATTTTTTTTACAAGAACACTAATATGATCAAATCGAGGTTATGCACGATCTACTACTGTATTTATATCTAGAATATGTTGGAATGAAGGAACATTGAGGGGGGAGCGGGTGGGTGGATCAGTGTTCTGCAAACTTTGATATTATTAATCTGTTCCTTTAACCATTTAATGCATTTAATCAAAATAAACATGCAAGAACATAAAATGAACAAACACAACACCATAGTACAAGGATTTTATATGTGGAAGCCGTGTTAGGGGAAAATCCACGGTAGGGATGAACCCACAAAATGAGTATACTCAAATAAAGGTTTCACAATGGCAATGCACATGCATTTAGGCATACTGCTTAGAGCTCACTTCTCAAAAGGAGGGTCATTGCCTAAAAAATCATTAACAAAAGATAACTGAAATGTCCGAACTGAAGAACAACATCTACAAATTCCCAAGTAGAGTTTCGTTTAATTACGAAACACTGATTTCTTACACTTTATCTCTTACTTCTCTGTCAGGTTGTTCATCTATGAATTTGAAGCATAGATATCTATCCCGCGCATGTGAAACTGCGCACAATCGATCACCAACACCTTTTTTTATGCTTAAAATGATTACAAACATTGATTATATATATCCGCAACATGAAATCATATCCATCTCTAGTTGGCTCAAGAACACTTAGAATATTATTGAAACGTGTATGAACTGTGGACTACATTCGAGCACAAATAGTAATGCGGACCAAAACAATTGCTCACACATTATCAAAACTGTCGGCTAAACCTCTCGGATCACAAAACCAATCACCAAAACCGCTCGATCAAATTTGCACAACGATCAACTACACAAGTCGGCTTGTCCTAGACTGACGGACCGAAACCCGGTACTCAGAGGCTTGCATAATGCACACCAATCACCACCAGAGACCAAAACTCTGGAATAATATGTTCCAGACATCCATCTACCTTCCTTCAGATCCACAACATAAAATGGTAACCTGAAACGAAATCCCGACATAAATACTGAACACTGTCAGATGCTTTGTCCTAGGCTTGCCGAACTTAAGCAAATTACCAATAAAACTTCCGATATGATCAAATGAAGTTATGCGAATGGGATCACGGACTTGGGTTGCCATCAGTGACAACACCTGATAACCTGTGCAGTGTCCCTTGCAAATAGAATATGTATTTGGTATTTACCAATAAATAGTAATTCTTGGTCAGTGCTAATAAGAAAAATAAAGGTCTTGCATTTGAATATGTATGGTTTTAAACAAAAAAGAACAAAGTACTTCTTGCATCATCAATTTTAGATTATATTTAACGAGATGACTTTTGTAAAGGAGAAAGAAAAAAAAACTGGAAGACATAAGCCTATAATTAAATTAAATTTGGCACAAATTTTACAGCACATTTGAGATTTAATTTGTAACGTATTTTGAAAGGAAGTAAATACCTTATAAAATCTGGAGGAGTAAGTCCATAAGATGCTCCTGAAAGAAGATCGTGCAAAAACTATTTGATATCTTCCGGTTTATGTTCAATAGTTTTAAAAGGGAGCATCGTTACATGTTTCATTAGAAAGATAAGCCTAAAACCAATGCAATTAATTTTATTATCGCATTATGACAACAACTTGCCAATTATTTGGCATGTAAATGGTAATGAAAAATCTATCCCACAATGCGAGTGTGTCTTGAAATGTTTGCAAGATCGCATTTTCTTGTTGAGAGGCAAAGTTGAAATGAACTCATCTTTAAGTCCTTTTTTCATTTGAAGCAAACATAAAGTGAGTGTGTTGGAGCACACTTAGGTTATAACTCACTCATGTTATAATTCACTCAAATGATTATGCACTTGCGTTATGTTTATTAGGGTACGAAGAAATGGCATGGTAACCTTTTAGTTACCCATCTTTTTGAAATTACCCATTACATGTAAGGGATGTAAATCACTATTTGTATTATTCGTGTTAACTTTTCCCTAGTGAAAATGTTTAATTGATCTTGTATTGTGTCATTCACTTGGTATAAGATATGAAGCTGCATGGTATCGTATTCTCATGTTGTAAGCACAAGTTGAATCATTAATATACATTGAATTATATATATTTAAAGAGGTTCATATTTTTTTAGATAGTTAAAATTCCCTTGCACATTTCAACCTAACATTTCTCACAATTTCATCAATTCACATCATAATCCTTTACCAGATATTCACTAACTAACGAAAAACAATATTTAATTCTTTAGACCATCTTTCCTCACATATTAATTAGGAAAATCATACTTGTTTAATTAATTGAGATAGCTCCCCATCATAATTAGTTAATTAAATCATGTTTAAATGTTTACATTAACATTCCTTCATCACTAAGTAATTAGATGATTTATTCTATCTATTTAATTAGGGTAAGGCGCGTTCATCTCCTCATTTTAAGAATAAAATAATGCATTTCTACCTCAACACTGAAATGCAAAACACAATCTTTCACACATCCACACTCAATTCAAGTTCAATATTGATTATCCTCCTGTGAGGGACCCAGACGTGTGTAAATGTCCTCTCTCCATGCGAGACAAGTTTATCTCAACCCTTCATTTCACGATTTGATCGCCTTCATCCAATTACATTCTCTTCGGGCCTCAACTTTATTGCATCTCATTTCGCAATTACAATAAAGCTATTATCACTTACATTCACTTGATCTAATCATATACTCCATATTTGAATACTACTTATCCTTTCCCACATACAAGAAAATCCTAGACTCCAATCTAAGACATGATCTCTACCATCCATATCTTGACAAACTATCCAAATCTAGAGGTGCTTCAAAGATCGTTATTTTACTTGTCTATGGTCAAACAAGGTGGCATACATATCAACATTTTCATTATAACTAGGGATTGAGTATCTTGGGATTCTCAAATGAATGTAAAAGATAAATTAATTAATTAAATTCATTAGTGTGTAAAATAATACATCTAACTTCTCGAACTCTCATCATATTAATTGATATCTACTCATCTATTGTACCATTTTAAAAACGGAAAACTTAGTAATAACCATTGATATATTAAAGATTAGACATGGTCTCTATATTTTATTTTAAATTTTCTTTAATACATATTATAATTATTTAAATTTAAATTACTTATTATAAATAATTGAAATGCAAATGGAAAGAAATTGCCATGTTCATAGATAATATTCATTTGCTTGCCTACGCACATCTGAAGATATTCATTGTCCAGCTACAACATCGTATGAATTCTAATGAGAGTGGAGCGAGGAAGCTTCCAGAACAATAGTAAAACATTCAAAACGTGTGATGAGGATCCGCTCAATGTGATAAAGTGAGTCGGTAGGTACCTAGTAAAGTCCAAATGCTTTGGTAATTTTAACTGGTTTGTTGTTGTGGCGAATCTTTTGTTTTCTGTGCCTGCTTCGAAAGTCAGTCAATGAGAAAGGGCACGTTACTTTGACTAAACAATCAAAATCAGTTCACAAGAAAGATTAGTAATAGAGCTCTTGCAATTCACTCTATAAATACCATACATACATCTTCTCATACACAACACCACACCGAACGAACGAAGGCAAGCATTTCGAAGAAGAGTTTTTGTAGAAATCTTGAGATAAAGAGAAGAGAAGAGAAGATGGTGGCAGGAAGTTTCAGCATTGAAATAGAGTCTCCAGTGGAGGCAAAAAGGCTGTGGAAAGCAACTGTGGACACCCACAACTTATTGCCAAAGCAAGCACCAGGCCTCATATCGGGCATCACACTTGTTCAAGGTGATGGAGGAGTTGGTACCATTCGACACGTTAATTTCACTCCTGGTAAGTAACATTTAGGTTTGGTTTCACTATTCTAAACTTGCATCATGTTTAAGTTGTACGTCCCATTTTAACAGCTGAAGATATTGTTTTTCGATGAAGTTTTGAATCATAAGAACCAGAGACATTGTTACTAATAATACGATATGAAATTGTAATTGCTATTGCAGCCAACAAAGATTTTAGCTATATGAAAGAGAAAGTGGACTTAGTTGACGAGGCCAACCTGGTTTATGGTTACAGCCTTGTGGAAGGAGGAATGTTGGGGGAAAAGGTAGCGTCAGTAAGCCACAAGATTAAATACACCCCTAAACCAGGGGGTAATGGTGGATGCATTACCACATTTACCTGCAACTACGATAGCCTACCTGGTGTTCCCCAGGATGAAGCCAAAATTGAGGAGATCAAGGCCAACAACACTGGTTTGTTCAAGCAGGTGGAGGAATATCTTATCGCCAATCCCACTTTATACTGCTAAATGGAGTATCAAGATCTCAATGGCAGCAGTGTCAGTGTCACTTAATAATATCTCACACTGATGATGATAACAGGGAGGGTTGCACTATTTGTCAATGGCAGTTGTGCCACTTAGATATACTTCAATAGGAAGATGTATGTCCTAGGCCTGTTAGCTGGGTCTAACTGTAAAGCTTTCTCACTTTCTCAATGTTGGCTTACATTTTGGGTTTCCAATTTCAGCCTCCTCGCAATTGATTAGAAAAAAAACTTTGTGTTTTTGCTGTAATAATGAGCTAAAGGTCGATGCTTTCTTTTAAGTGTTCAATTATGGTTTTACAATTTTGAAATAACTGTCAATCGAGCACTGTCATGGAGGTTAACTACCTTTCGATATAGAATGGAATGGTGATTTCTTCTCTGCTATTTTCATGGAAGCTTCTTTCCGGTAGAGATGCATTGTCCTTCTTTATTAAAATGCAGATTGTCTTGTGGGATTGTATTTTATTTGCTTCTCGACGAAAAATTGAACATAGAATTTTTGTTATCATTGTATAAAAGTGTTAATTGTTCATTGATGTTTTGTATCTATATTTGAAAATTGCCTCAACATACATACCTACATAAACATGAGAAATCTTAACACTAGTGTGATGTTTGATTTGCAAAACTAATTCCACAAAGATAAAATGTTCAGTTCTCTTCATTGATAGATGAAGAAAAAACCATGCAAAGTTGTTAAATATTTCATTCATCTGTAAGGAATTTACGCAAAGGCTTTCTCTGTAAAAGTTTTGGAACCTTTGTTTTCCATTGTATAGATCTTTCTAATACACTCTTTGACAATAGCTCCTGCAACTAAAAGAAAATATAGCCAAAATTAAAACATTTATTTTCTATACCACATAATCATGAATAGTTTCTCGTACATAGAATTTTTGTTACCATTATATAAATAATTAACTGTTCGCACTATAATAATATTCTACCCAACCTTTGAGCATGCGTTATTATTAATACACACGTCAGAATTGATTTGTGAATTCATTACAATACTTTGGAATCATTGATATTTTTTAATCTACATTTGAAAATTGTATGCACATACCTACATCAACACGAGAAATATTACGAGTGTGAAATTTGATTCGCAAAGATAATCTCACCAAGGTAATTTTTTATCATAAAATATTCATAACATTTATATTGAAATGAAAAAAAAAAAGAAACAAAAGGTTAAAAGGAGATGGAGAACAACGACGGCGCTAGGGTTTCAAACATAGGCGGTGTTGTAGAAGCTGTTGAGGAAGGAGAGGGAGACGGTGAGAACGATGGAGATGGCCCTAGTTGTTGGGTCGTTTCCTGGTGCCTCTCCCTTCTGTTTTCTTTATGCATCCCTTCGATGCCATGTGGGGGATTTTTTTGTGCCCCATTTTTGTCTGGACGGGTGTTTTACATGTGGTAGTTGTGGGAGCTTTCCCTATTCCGTGTAGATTTGTTGGTGCCATTTCTCAGACTGCTTGCCCTAAGGCTTTTTTTTTGTGCTTGGTTTTGGTGTTGCATGGTACGTGGGGATTTTGTCCTCTTTTTTAGGTGCTCCCCGTACCTCTTTTTGGACAATGCGTTGGTGGTTGGTGAAAGGTGGGAGCGACGAGAGCGATGTTGGAATGCTTGTGGCTGAGGATGTCGAAGTTGCGAGAGACTTCGCCCTTTTCTGTGTGGTCTCTTTTTCTGCTCCTATGGCCGTTCTGGGTGCTTGATGATTTGTACTGATTATAGTGAGGCTATTGAGGGTTTCTTCCTTCGGTTTTGGTATTTGTTTTGTGAATTTGACCCCAAGTTCTAGAATCTTTGTTTCTAATTATTTTTTTATGAAGATATTTCTTGTTTTCTTTGGCGTGTTTGTGGCCTGGTTGCCTTCTGGGCCCGTTTTCACTATTGGATATTGGGTAAGGGGTTTTGATCTTCTTCTGCTCACTCGTGGATATCCTATCGAGGTGATGTTCCTTTTGAGTTTATCTTTTTAGGCTTCCCAAAGCTCAAGGAAGTGGGTCTCCATGGTTTTCTTGTCTATCATGTTTTAGAGTCGCTTCCTGGTGAATGTTTTGTCTCTCCCTTTCTCTCGATCTTTGTTTCTCCTATTGAGGTGGAGAACCCTTGGTTGGACTGGGTTATGTATCTCTATTGGCTTCCTTGGTTCTCTTCTACTCTTTTTTTTTTTTGGGGTGAAGCTATCTCCTATAGAAGTGGAGATGTAGGATGCAGGTGATTTTGAGAGGTACTACATGGTTGGATTCCTTGCTTAGTTTTAGTTGCTCCTATGTAGGTGGAGATCTTGGACTTTGGAGGGATCTTCTATTTGTTTGATGGTTCAGGGTGCCATTGCAAAACCCTTTGTGATGGTTTGGGGATCCTATCAGAACCATTTGTTCTTTCTTTTCTGTATGTGTTTGGCTATCTGGAAGAGCAAGTGTTTCCCTTACTTCAAAGGTTATGGGAGCCTTTTCAAAACCTAGTCACCTAGTTGTTTTTTATATGTTATCTTCTCATTTCACTGGGTCTTGAGGTTATGGGAGCCTTGCCAAAACCCAAGTTTCAGGTCTTCGTTCCTCTAGGAGTCTCCTATTTATCGACTTCTAGACCTTGAGGTTGTTCAAGCCAAATCTTTGATGCCCAATTGAGGTTATTTAGCTGATGGTTGGTCGTTGTTAATCTTTATTATATTTTTTGAAGTGTTACATCTTGGGGTTTCGGATACCTGCTGATTCAAGAAGATGTCTCTAATCATTGGTACTATTCTAGGCACACTACTGTTTTCTTTTCTTCTTCATGTATTTGTGTTATTCACTAATCTTTTTCTTGGAGCTTACTCTACATCCATTAGGCCGAGTCAATTGATTTTGTGAGCCTTCTATTGACTTGCGTTTATTCCACAACTCTATTATTTTCTTTTTCTTTTCGTCTCTTGAAGTTTTCTTGTTTTCTTCAAGAGTCATATTAATCTTTTTTACCTCAAATTCCAAGGCGATTTTCTTGGTCTATTACGATGATAAGCCATTTAGTGGAATGTTGCCCTAAAGCTCAACATTTAGCATTTGGATCTCCATGCCTTGTGCTTGATATTGATTGCATAACTTATTGGAAGTATCTTTGGTCCACTTTGGTTAGACTACAAGGGCTACATTCCCACCCTCTCGATCAAACCTAGGGATGAAGATGGATAGTGCAAGTTTATGAAGGAAGGGGTCTAAATTGGAATAAAGCTTATGTGATCTTTTAAGTTTTGACAAATTATTGCGAAGGATGCAAAAGAATTTGAATATTTTATCCCAAAAATTGAATGTCTACTGCCTCAATCTAGCTCTCTGTATTATATCAAAATATAAAATATGTATAAAAGATGTTTATATTCTTATAGAATTGAGACTCTATTATTTCTATGAATATAAGCTCAGTTGTCCTTCAACAAATCAAAAAATATTTTAAATCCCTTTGGGATTGAGGGGCTCCTACCATGTATGCATAGAAAGTGGCATATCCATATGTGCCAGCAGACTGCCCACAAACGCAGTTACAATCTTCGAAGTAATGGAAAATTCCAAACTGGGCATGGTTCAGATTTGCTCCTAAAAAATATTAAACGAAAAAATACCAACATTAAATAGTTTAATAAACTACATGAATTTATGTGTGATGCGAGTAGATTTGGTTATACACCGTATATTGTGTATGATTTTGTTCTAAAGAAAAAGTGTTTGGATGGATTAGGCTATTGCAATTCTGGCTCTTAGGTCCTACCTCAAGATCTCACCAGAGGGAGATTTGGGGATGGAATCCACAAAATAAACGTTTATAACCTCTTATCGTAGATCACTTATATCGTAACAAAATATTTTATTTCTTGTTCGCTGATATCTTCTTCCTGGGATCTTACTGCATATGCCACCGAAACCTCTCCTACAGCTTCGTTCTCCTGAGTCCATCAAACAAACCGGATTACTTTAGTATAATGAAACGAATTTTATTTGTTCTACATCAAATAATTACATAATTCATGGCATGACCAAAGATCACTTACTGCACCACCACGACACCCCATTTTAAAGACTCCAATGAAAGTGGTCATGCCCTCATACACTGAAAAATGACAGCGATGATGGTTATACGGATAAGGTGAGTTTGAATTTTCCTTTCCCATGGTTTAAAATCGTACAAGAAAATGTAATCTATTGATGAGAAACAATTATGGCACGATACAGATTCTGTGGGGGCTCCCCACATAGAATAGTTTGTTGGCTAATTATTTAATCCCATCTCATTTGAGATGCCATTGAATGATGAGTAGTTCGATAGGGAGAAGCTAACAAGCTCACACAATTAAGGATATATGAAGCAACACTACATGTAAATCATGGCATTAGTCTCTAGAATTTAAACGCCACCTACTATTCGCTCACTGATGGCCCAATAGGGAGAAGTTGTGAGGCTGACAAATATTGTATAGTTTAAGATCGTGCCATGTAAAAATTTGTGATAAGAATTCAAAAGGTCCCAGATAAAATGTTGTAGTCAATCAACCAAGGGATCAAAATCTCGAGGATTTAAAAACAAAATTAAACTTAAAAAAAAATTCATGATGGTCAACAACAAGTATACTGTAGTTTTGGTGACCTGTGATGGATTATTTGTTTGCAAAGAAAGAATAGAAACATGAAATTAACCTTTAGAGGAGGGTAATGTATAATTGTTTTTACAGATCTTTAGACAATTACATAAACTTAATAGAAGTGAGCATAAATAGCATGCGATGCCACAACAAAGTGATTTACGTGGGGAAAGGTCTTTAGAGAGAAAAACCCCACACCCCGAAAGCCACCCAATATATTATTAAAGTATCGACAATAGATTACAATATAATTACAGAGCAAGCTTCTCACAGGAGTATCACCAATTGAGATCCTGAGGTAACTCAACAGCTATCACGCCCTAATTATACATCACACTAAATAGTTGTAATACAATTCCGTTATAATATAGGTTTCCTTCTAGAGGGAAGAAAAGAACACCGAGTATGGACTGCTAGATCTATGGCCTATTGCTAAACACTCAAGATTCGAAATTATTTTAATCAAGTTTCCACAATCCATTAGTTAATTATCATCCCGTTTTCTAAAGTTTGATTGTGTCTTTGTTTTTTGCATCAATATTTCGGATCACACTCTGTGATCCATCACCAGATGTATGAGAGTGTCAAGAGATGTATGGGATTGTCACGATCAATTTTTTTACATATCTTGGCAGTCTCATACATCCTGATGATGGATCATAGAGTGTCATCTGAAACCAAGATTTACAATAACGACTGATACATAAAATGCGGCTTTATCAATTATCAAGAGTTCTAGAATTGCTTCCATAGCACACAAAATGCACCGGTAGGAAAAATCGAGCATTCCTTATCCAACAATCTAAATGTACTTGAACGCTTCTCTTTTATTCACCCATCTAAATGCATCGTTAGAATGTTCAACACTCTAAATGCACCAGTACGATATTCAACACTCTAAGCACACCAATACAATTTTCCTAACAAATCTTCCACTTGTTGAATGCCTTTCAAGAGGGACGAGAGGGGTTCCAACATCATTATTTAATCACTAGGGGCTGAGAGCCCCATAGACTCCGAACACCATCTGAACTTCTCTATGCTCATAGCCTTAGTTAAAGAATCTCCAACATTGATCAAAGTCTCCACTTTAACCAACTTCACCCTACGATTCTCGACTATATCCATGATAAAGTCATGCTAAACATCAATGTGCTTGGTCCCGACATGAAATGTCACGTTCTTATCTAGACATATCGCACTTTGATAATCGCAATAAATTATCCATACACCTTGTTTTATTTCAATGTCTGAATACAATCCATTAAGACAAACGACTTCTTTACAAGAGCGAGTAGCTACCATATACTCTGCTTCAGTAGTAGAAAAGGCAACCACATCCCATCTCTTACTTGTCAGACTAATTGCACCACCAGATAAAGTAAACACAAAAGCACCATTGGATTTCCTGCTTTCAACATCACTTGCCTAGTCTGAATCGACATAACCATGAACATCAATGGAAATCTTGTCTCATACCAAATTACCATGATAAAACAAAGAATATTTTGGGGTGCCCTCCAAATATCTGAAGACCTTTTCAATTGCATCCCAATGAATTCTGCCAGCATTAGACATATATCTCCAAAGAACTCCCACTGCTTAGGAAATGTCCGATCTAGTACAGACCATATCATACATCAATCTTCAAACTGCGCTCTGGTAAGGCACTCTACTCATGTCTTCCATCTTTGATGGGGATGCAGGGCAATATGAAAATGGAGAATTTTATTCCAACTGTAAAAGGAACACATAATGGTATAGAGTGGTGCATGTTGAACCTCTGTAAGATTGAATTGGCATACTTAATCTAGCCTAGCCATAACTTTTTGTTCACTCTATCTCTTGTAATCTCCATCCCAAGAATGTGTTTTTTCGTACCAAGATCTTTCATTTCAATTTTAGCAACAAGCTGAGACTTTAGTTCTGAAATCATACCTTTCCCTTTACCAATGAATGACATATCGTCAACATATAATGCAATGCACAGGAAATGATCACCATCAAAGTTATAATAAACATAGTGATATGACTTATAACCCTCAAAACCCAAACTCAAAACACATGTATAAAATTTTGGGTACCACATTCTAAGACGAGGTTCGAGGCCAAACAAATAATTCTTCAATTTTCCAACCAAATTACTTTTACCTTTTATCACGCAATGCTCTTGCTGCATGTCATATGAATTTCCTCCTGAAAATCATCATGAAGGGATGTAGTTTTCACATCCATTTGCTCAACCTTTAAATTATAAGCATCAGCGGTAGAAAGAAAAAATATAATGGCTTTTATTTTCATAAGAGGAGAAAATATCTCACCATAACCAATTCCCTCAACCTCACAGTAACCATTCGTAACCAAGGGTTCTTTATAATTCTCAATACCTCCATTTGAACCAATCTTTTTCTTGAAATCCACTTACAACCGACGGGTTTTCATCCTTCAAGAAATGGTACAAGATCCCATGCATCATTCCTTTTCAAAGCCACCATTTCATCATCAATAATAACCTTCCAAGATTCTTCATCATTCATACCTAATGCCTCTTCTAGAGATGTAGGTTCATCCACATTAGTATTCAAAGAAATAAGAAACTGCAAACACTAGGTCAACACCTTTCAGATGGTTGTCTGTGGCTTGTAGACCTTAAAACAAGCTTGGTTGGTTGTCTATGTCTATGTTTTCCATCTTCAAAAAAAAAAAATCTCTTTAGCTACTAATCAATACATTTTTAGAAAACTTAATTGATGTGTCTCCAAACCATTTTATGTGTCGATTCCTATTTTGAAAAGAGAAACTTGATTATTTTAAACACAAAGCATGAAAGAAAATAACATACATGTAAAAATTTTCATGATTTGAAATGTAAAATACAATAGAATAGTTTTGATTAATAAAAGAAAGAGAGGGCCTATACCCATTTACATAACCAGGAGGAGCTCACAAGAAGTGAAACCCCCAGACACCAAAAAAGGGAACACCCCTTTTTTGAGAGGCAATCCAGAAGAAAAAAGAACCCAAAAGGCGGGAACAAGGGTCCCAAACTCTTAGCAGACTTACACTCTCACATTCTATAAAAAGACGGGTTTTGGAGAGCACCCCAAACCATAATCCTAAACGAAAACCCTTATATTGGCCAAATAATAAAGAAAATAAAAAACTAATAGAGTGTAAAAAACTAACAGAGTGTTTTGGAAGGCACCCCACAACCTAAAAGGAACACCTAGCCATTCCTATAGAGCAAAAAACAATGTTGAATGGTCTAGCCCAAACATGTTCAAAGGCACCTTGATGGAACACCCGATATCATAAATAAAAAGGGAGAAAATATCAGAGAGAAGGATAACTCGGGAAGAGACCATAGCCAGAAACCGAAAGAATTGGAAAAAAAGAGATCCTAGAACCTAAAGGAAAGCGACAAAGCCATAAACCATGGGGAAGTAGGGAGTGAAAGTAGAAGTCCCCCATGAATAAAACAACCTCTAGAAGCAACAAGGATCCAACATTATAGAAGAATAACGAAGAATAGAGCCTTCTTTGATTAGGTACCCACAAGGTATCCGGGGCCCACAACATCCATTCTAGGTCCACCCACCGCAGCATGAGGAAACTCTTTGCCAAAGGAAAATGTGCCTTTACGAACAACAAAGACAACGTGCTACCAACTCACAACATAAAAATAATCCTTGAAGAACACAACACCTTCAAGGCCAACCACTAAAAAGTTACTAGAAGGTGAGAGTCAAATAAAACTTCCAAACCCCGAACCAAGTAGGAAAGGAGGATTGAGAGACAACAACACAAAAATAAGAAAGAAGAAGCCCTTCCTAATGAGTCCCTAGCATCGAAAGACGCCACCATCTAAAGAAAACAACCGCCCTTCTTAGGACCAAAAGCACATAATAGAGGAGTCCACGACACAGAGAAGTAGCAACCTGCTAAGTTGATATTGTAGGGTAATGTACATCCCCCATGATTTTCAACACCTACTACGTTGGTCTAATTTTTAGATGGTGTACTACATTTTTCCTCTGTTCACTTATCTTTTGTATAAGCTGATGCGCTTCACTTTGTAGATGATGATAGATATTAAGGGCTATAATAATACTTATTTGGTGAATTCTCCCAGCAATCATACTAATACAACGTAGGAAGAAATTACGCCACAGTCTTAGTTGTCATAGTAGTTCAGGTTCGAGCTTTGCTCCCCAATATCAAAACTGTAGCTTCTCTTTAATATTATCCATTTCCTATAATATCAATTTATACACATGCCTAATGTATTGTTAAAAAAAAAAAAGAATTAAAAAAATCATGTTTCAACAATCACCTTTGTATGATCTTTTAATCATTTTTTTTTAAAAATCTAATAATATTCTTAAATATATTAGAAATTTCAACCACTTTATTAAGGGTATTCCCTAAAAGAATTCAAATTGGTTGAATATTATTGACAATAATGTCACACAAAATATAATAATAATAATAATTAGACTAATAATTTAATATCAATTGTAGAAGATTTTGATTCATTATATTTTTAATCATTTAAGGATTTTTTTATGACTTATTCTATTAATGATATCATTGTCTTCATTTTCAATGCTACTTATTGAATGCACTTTGTCTTATTTAAATACAGATAAATAATTATTTATTTATTGATAATAGAGAGTAGACTGAATTACAAAACAATTAAATTTGTGTCAACAATTCATGCCAGCCTTCTAAGTATGTATCCACATCAGAGAGTATGTAAAGATTAGGGTATTGACATATGGGTTTATACAAAATACCGGTCAACATATACAAAAAGATTATACAGTCCTAAACCGTGATATATGCGAAACATATACAGGCCTATGCAGCTAAAGACGCATATACAAAAGACTATCCAACTATATACATCCATAACGAGATAAATTTGTGCTAGATCCAAGCAGTCCATTCGAAGGGGCCTTCTATCCAAACCAACCTCCGACCATCCAACATTCCGACAGAGTGTACCATTTGCCGGCAAACCAGCTGTCCATTTCCTATGATTTTCTCCATAAGAGCATCCATGATTCCAGAGAAATTATAAAGGGGGTTCTTTTTGCATTCATTCTCCCCCAGGTATAGCCATGAGAGAGCTCATAGATAAATATTATTGTATGCCCATCAGTAAAGAACCTACAAAATTTCTCCTTATTCAGCCTGATAACCATAGTAACCTGCGAGAAGATAAAATGAAAGCCGAGTCTACGAAAAGACTCAATAAGGGCCCTTTCTTCCCCTTGAAATATTTCTATATTCCTAATTCTCCATAGATACCAAAGAATTTCACAAGATAACAGATTCCAAAAAAGATTAGTGTCTTTCTTAATGCCTTTAATAAATCCAGTAACAACATCAAGTATGTTAATATACATCGGTTTAATCAAACAAAAAATAAGCCAAACTTCCTTACTAATAATACAATCAAAGAAGATATGTCTACTGGAATCCTTAACTTTACAAATATTATAAAGATCTTCTTTACTATAATCAAATCTAATAGGCAGTTTATCAAGCATCAACAACCATCTAAAAGTTTTGTTTTTAGGAGCCAGAGGAGAGCTCCAAAGAGCCTTAAATATTTTGCCCCATTGAGCAGGTGATAATTCCGAGTACCAAATAATATTAACATGATTAAGAATATCAACATTATATGATATAGTTTTATAGATAGAAATTAATTTCACATTACAGAGTGGGCTGCCATCAGCCCATGAGAAGGATAAAAACCTGTCTTCATTCACATTGCATCTTTTAGGAAGCTGCAAGAGATCACATGCATTGTACATAATGTCTTATGGTCTTTTATTAGACAAAGGAAGCTGATATTTGCTAGAAAGATCATCCCATGAGATGAGAGCACCATTAACAATAATATCTTTAAGACAACAAATACCTTTGTTGGCCCATTTCTTGGCCGAACATCCTTGAGTGAGATCGAGGGGTTTACCATTGTGGGCTAAGTTCCACGAGATTGATCATTCCCCACAGGCTTGGTTATCGGGACTGATCCAATTTTTGCGAATACTAAACCTAACGCTCTCCCATGCCTTCCAAATAGATTTAAAGACAGCAGAGCTTGTGGTAGAGACTGAGAAGGTTCCAGCTAAAAGGTCACTAATAGGAAGGGATTTCCAGGATTTAGCCTTCTTGGGAACACCCAGTCTGACGTTGTTCCGAATGAGTACTTTCCAAGCTTCATTGCCTTCCAATGAATTGAAGATCCATTTAGCAACAGGTGCAGTCCCTTGCACTTTAAGATCCTAAACATCTAGTCCTCCAATAGTCTTGTCCATACAACAGCAATTCCATTTGACTGAGTGAGGTTTTCTTTACCTCTACCATCGGACCACAAAAAATATCTGATTATCTTCTACAACTTATTGATTGGATAATTAGTAAACATCCATACAGAGGCATAGTAGATACTATAGGCTAACCTAATCTTTTGACAAACTTGTACTCTCCCGGCCAGCGAGAGGTAGTGTTTGTTCAATTTGGTAAGTTTGCTATCAATCTTGACCTTAATCCATACCCACATATCTTTGAGGCAAGGAGAGATTGTGAAAGGAATCCCGAGGTATCTGAAAATTGTGTTAGGTCCTCCCCATTGAAACCCATAGGTGGAGAGACAATTTGGTGGCCCCTCAGACTAACTGAGTATAGTAGATTTGGTTTGGGAAATCTTTTCCCCTGAAGCATCACAGAACAAGGTGAGCTTGGGAGATAAAGCACTCAAGTTTTCCTTGGACAGTTCAAAGAAAAGTGTAGTGTCATCTGCAAACTGAATGTTAAGCAATTTAGAATTATTCAAAAGGGAGATCCCTCTAACCCTTGGGGAGAGAGAGTTCTCCCTGAGAAGGTAAAACAGAGCGTCAGAGGATATTACAACGAGTGCAGGGGATAGAGGGCCGAATAGATCTACTAAGCTTGAAGGGCTACGAGATCAACCAATTAACTTCTACCTGGGAATGAGCATCCCTAAGGAGTACCTAAACATATTGAGAGAATACCTCAGGGAAACCAAAAGATTTAAGCATCATGGAAATAAAGCTCCATTCAATCCTATCGTAAGCCTTTCCAAAGTCCAATAGAAACATGACCACCTTTTGATCCGAAAGTATAGCCAACTCCATAGCCTCACAACTGGTAATGAGGTTCTCTAAGGTGTGTCTCCCATTAATAAATGTAGGCTGAGTGATACAAATAAACTTAGGAAGGATATTTTCAAGTCTAAGAGCAATCATCTTCGCAAGGATCTTAAAGGATACATTAAGTAGTTTAATAGGATGCGACTTTTTGATAAGAGCCTTCTTCCCTTCTTTAGACAAGTTTGATATGGCCTCTATTAATGTCAGCACCCAGAGACCCTATCTTAGTAGATTCCTTATATACCTCTAGTAAGTTATCCACAATCCAGCTAATATTAGCCTTATAGAACTCATTGGTAAGCCCATCTGGACCGAGGGCTTTACCATTATGCAAATATTTGATGGCTCCTTTTATTTCCTCACCGGAGAGAGGCCTACTAAGAGTCTTACCTTCTTGAAGAGACAGAAGCTTGGAGAAAAGAGTCTGACATTTGTCTTTAGCAAGCATGGATGCAGGAGAATCCTCTTAGGAGAACAACATCTTGTAAAAGAAAGAGTTCATCCATGATCTCTTATTATTCAGAGACTTCCCTGCTATCCACCCACAACATTTCTATCTTCTCCTTGAACTATTTTTGGTTAACAAGGTTGAAGAAGAATTTACATCCTTTATCTCCTTGAGACAACCACAACATCCTACCTCTAGTCCTGGCTACCATGGCTCTAACATGCTGAAATTTCCCGAGCTTATCTCTAGCCACTCCCACCAAGTGGGTAAGATGTGAACTGTTGGGGTCTCTTTGAATGTCTTACTCTGCCTTATGCATATCAAAGGAGAGGATAAGCTCCATCTGTCTAGCATCCTTGGCCTACTTCTTACGAATGGTACAAAGAACCTTCTGCTAGTCAGACATTGACGTATTCCACCTATTAATATTAGAGATATCTTGAGAATCCATTTTATTGAACAATCTTACAATATGAATAGCACCCAAAACATCATGGTCCTACAATAATTTACTGTTAAGGATGAATTTGCCACCACTTTTGTTATCCGTCTTGTTAGAACTTCTGAAAACAATATTGGCAAAAATGGGGTGATGGTCAGATACAGAAGAAGGCCTCACAATCATCGGGCACCCTTGTTGATCCGGGACTAAGGATAAGGCATCCTTGTTGGTTTAGAATCTGTCCAATCTAGAGAAAATCACGTTTCTAGCTTTTTGATAATTGCACCAGGTAAACCATATTCCCTTATAGGGTTGTTTTAAACCTTCCAAGGGGCAAAGAGTCTCTTAATGCTTTTCAGTCTTACCCAATCTAACTTCTCTTCCCCTTTCCACTCAACATTGGCTCCCCCTAACTTATCTTACTTGTGTTCAACGATGTTAAAGTTTCCCCCAAGGACCTAGGGGATATCTGGAAGTGATGCAAGCCATTTCCAGAGGTCAGATCTATCCCTATAATCATTGAGAGTGTACATAGTGCAAAGCCCAAAGGAAGAGTCACCATGCTCGAAGGTGATCCATACAACCCTATTGCAGGAAGAAATTATGCTAGAGTCTTAGTTCTCATAGTAGTTGGTTTGAGCTTTGCTCCCCATTATCAAAACTATAGCTTCTCTTTAATATTATCCATTTCCTATTATATCAAATTATATACATGCCTAATGCATTGTCCCAAAGAAAGCAAGAATTAATTACTAAACCACTCCCATTTGACTCCCATTTGGCAAGAATTAAGATCCTAAAGGCCTAGTCCTCCAATAGTCTTTTCCATACAAAACCACTCCCATTTGACTGAGTGTTCTTTTCTTTGACCTCTACCATCAGACCACAAAACATCTTTGATTATCTTCTGCAACTTGTTGATTTGATAATTATTAAACATCCATACAGAGGCATAGTAGATACTATAGGATGACATAATCTTTTGACAAACTTGTACTCTCCCAGCCAGTGAGAGGTATTGTTTGTTCCATTTGGTAAGTTTGGTGTCAATCTTGCCCTTAATCCACACCCACATATCTTTGAGGCAAGGAGAGATTGCGAAAGAAATCCCTAGGTATCTGAAAATTGGTGGAGAGCCAATTTGGTCGTCACTCAGACTAACTGAGTATAGTAGATTTTTTTTGGGAAATCTTTGCCCTTGAATCATAACAAAACAAGGTGAGCTTGGGAGATAAAGCACTGAAGTTTTCCTAGGACAGTTCAAAGAAAAGTGCAGTGTCATCTGCAAACTGAATGTGAAGCAATTTATACTTATTCAAAAGGGAGATCCCTCTAACCCTTGGGGAGAGAGAGTTATACCTAGGAAGGTAAAATAGAGCATCTTAGGCTATTACAAAGAGAGCAGGGGATAGAGGGTACCCTTGTTGAATAGATCTAATAAGCTTGAACGGCTACGAGATCAACCCATTAACTTCTACCTGGGAATGAGCATCCCTAAGGAGTACCTGAACATATTGAGAGAAAACCTCACGGAAACCAAAAGCTTTAAGCATCATGGAAATAAAGCTCCATTCAATCCTATCGTAAGCCTTTCCAAAGTCCAATGGAAAAATGGCCACCTTTTGATCCGAAAGTCTAGCCCACTCCATAGCCTCCCAACTGGTAATGAGGTTCTCCAAGGTGTATCTCCCTTTAATAAATGCAGTCTGAGTGATACAAATAAACTCAGGAAGTATATTTTTAGGTCTAATAGCAATCATCTTCGCAAGGATCTTATAGGATACATTAAGTAGTGTAATAGGATGCGACTTTTTGATAAGAGCCTTTTCCCCTTCTTTAGATAAGTTTGATAAGGCCTCTATTAATGTCAGCACCCAGAGACCCTGTCTTAGTAGCTTCCTTATATACCTCTAGTAAGTCATCCACAATCCAGCTAATAGTAGCCTTATAGAACTCATTAGTAAGCCCATCCGGACTAAGGGCTTTATCATTATGCAAATATTTGTTGGCTCATTTGATCTCCTCAACCGAGAAACGCCTACTAAGAGTCTTACCTTCTTGAAGAGAGAGAATCTTGGGTAAAAGAGTCCAACATTTGTCTCTAGCAAGGATAGATGTGGGAGAATCCTCCGAGGAGAACAATATCTTTTAAAAAAAAGAATTCATCCATGATCTCTTCTTCTTGAGAGACTTCCCTGCTGTCCACCCACAACTTTTCTATCTTCTCCTTGAACTGTTTCTGGTTAAGAAGGGTGAAGAAGAATTTAGATCCTTTGGCTCCTTGAGACAATCACAACATCCTACCTCTAGTCCTGGCTCCCATGGCTCTAACATGCTGAAATTTCCCAATTTTATCTCTAGCCACAGCCACCAAGTGGGTAAGATGTGAACTATTGGGGTCTCTTTGAATGTCTTACTTTGCCTTATGCATATTAGAGGAGTGGATAAGCTCCACCTGTCTAGCATCCTTGGCCTTCTTCTTACCAATGGTACAAAGAACCTTCTGCTGGTTAGACACTGAGGTATTCTGACTAGTAATATTAGAGATATCTTGACAATCCCATTTATTGAACAATCTCACAATATGAATGGCAACTGAAACATCATGGTATTGTAATAATTTACTATTAAGGATGAATTTGCCACTACTTTTTTTATCCGTCTTGTTAGAACTTCTTAATACAATTTTGGCAAGAATGGGGTGATGGCCAGATAGGGAAGAAGGCCTCACAATCATCAGGCACCCTTGTTTATCCAGGACAAAGGATAAGGCATCCTTATCAGTGTAGAATCTGTCCAATCTAGAGAAAATCCTGTTTCTACCTTTTTGATAATTGCACCAGGTAAACCATATGCCCTTATAGGCTTGTTTTAAACCTTCCAAGGAGTCAAAGAGTCTCTTAATGCTTTTCAATCACACCCAATCTAACTTCTCTTCCCCTTTCCACTCAACATTGGCTCCCCCTAACTTATCTTCCTTATGTTCAACCATGTTAAAGTCTCCCCCAAGGATCCAAGGGATATCTGGAAGGGATGCAAGCCATTGCCAGAGGTCAGATCTATCCCTATAAACATTGGGAGTGTACATAGTGCAGAGCCCAAAGGAAGAATCACCATGCTCAAAGGTGATCCATACAACCCTATTGCAGGAAGAAATTATGCTAGAGTCTTAGTTCTCATAGTAGTTCTGATTTGAGCTTTGCTCCCCAATATCAAAACTATAGCTTCTCTTTAATATTATCCATTTCCTATTTTATCAAATTATATACATGCATAATGCATTGTCCCAAAGAAAGCAAGAATTAAAAAAATCATGTTTCAACAATCACCTTTGTATGATCTTTTAATTAGTTATTTTTTAAATCTAAAAATATTCTTAAAGATATTAGAAATTTCAACCACTTTATTGCGGGTATTCACTAAAAGAATTCAAATCGGTTGAATATTATAGACAATAATGTCACACAAAATATAATAATGTTAATTAGACTAATAATTTAATTTTATTTGTAGAAGATTTTGATTCATTATATTTTTAATCATTTAAGGAATTTTTTTTGACTTATTCTATTAATGATATCATTGTCTTCATTTTCAATGCTACTTACTGAATGCACTTTTTCTTATTTAAATACATATAATTAAAATATTTATCAATTTAAACTATTATTAGAATTTTTTTTACGAAATAAAATGAATCTATAAAGTAAATAATACATGGGATAATTAATTTGAAGCACAATGAAAATGTGGTAGGATGGATTCGTTCTTTGATTTGCAATTTTTTTACATGAACACTAATATGATCAAATTGAGGTTATGCACCCTCTACTACTGTATTTATATCTAGAATATGTTGGAATGAAGGAACATTGAGGGGGGAGGGGGTGGGTGAATCAGTGTTTTGCAAATTTTGATATTATTAATCTGTTCCTTTAACCATTTAATGCATTTAATCAAAATAAACATTGAAGAACATAAAATGAACAAACACAACACCATAGTACAAGGATTTTATATGTGGAAGCTGTGTTAGCAGAAAAACCACGGTAGGGATGAACCCACAAAATGTGTATACTCAAATAAAGATTTTACAATGGCAATGCACATGCATTTAGGCACACTGCTTAGAGCTCGCTTCTCAAAAGGAGGGTCATTGCCTAAAAAATCATTAACAAAAGATAACTGAAATTTCCTAACTGAAGAACAACATCTACAAATACCCAAGTAGAGTTTCGTTTAAGCACAATACACCGATTTCTTACACTTTATCTCTTACTTCTCTATTACGTTGTTCATCTATGAATTTGAAGCATAGATATCTATTCCGTGCATGTGAAACTGTGCACAATCAATCACCAACACCTTTTTTTTATGCTTAAAATGATTAAAAACATTGATTATATATATCCGCAACATCAAATCATATTCATCGCTAGTTGGCTCAAGAACACTTAGAATATTATTGAAATGTGTATGAACTATGGACTACATTCAAGCACAAATAGTAATGTGGACCAAAACAATTGCTCACATGTTATCAAAACTATCGGCTAAACCTCTCGAATCACAAAACCAATCACCGAAACCGCTCCATCAAATCTGCACAACGATCAACTACACAAGTTGTCTTGTCCTAGACTGATGGACCAGAACCCGGTACTCAGAGGATTGCATCATGCACACCAATCACCACTAGAGACCAAAACTCTGGAATAATATGTTCCAGAAATCCATCTACCTTTCTTCACATCCACAACATAAAATGGTAACCTGAAACGAAATCCCGACATAAATACTGAACACTATCAGGTGCTTTGTCCTAGGCTTGCCGAACTTAAGCAAATTACCAATAAAACTTTCGATATGATCAAATGAATTTATGCGAGTGGGATCACAGACTTGGGTTGCCATCAATGACAACACATGATAACCTGTGCAGCGTCCCTTGCAAATAGAATATGTATTTGGTATTTACCAATAAATAGTAATTCTTGGTCAGTGCTAATAAGAAAAATCAAGGTCTTGCATTTGAATATGTATGGTTTGAAACAAAAAAGAACAAAGTACTTCTTGCATCATCAATTTTAATTTATATTTAATGAGATGACTTTTGTAAAGAAGAAAGAAAAAAAAACTGGAAGATGTAAGCCTAGAATTAAATTAAATTTGGTACAAATTTTACAACACATTTGATATTTAATTTGTAACGTATTTTGAAAGGAAGTAAATACCTTACAAAATATGGAGGAGTAAGTCCATAAGATGCTCCTAAAAGAAGATTGTGTAAAAACTACTTGATATCTTCCGGTTTATGTTCAATAGTTTTAAAAGGGAGCATCGTTACATGTTTCATTAGAAAGATAAGCCTAAAACCAATGCAATTAATTTTATTATTGCATTATGACAACAACTTGCCAATTATTTGGCATGTAAATGGTAATGAAAAATCTATCCCACAATGTGAGTGTGTCTTTAAATGTTTGCAAGATCGCATTTTCTTTTTGAGAGGCAAAGTTGAAATGAACTCATCCTTAAGTCCTTTTTTCATTTGAAGCAAACATAAAGTGAGTGTGTTGGAGCACACTTAGGTTATAACTCACTCATGTTATAATTCATTCAAATGATTATTCACTTGTGTTATGTTTATAATTCTCCATAGATACCAAAGAATTTCACAAGATAACAGATTCCAAAAAAGATTAGTGTCTTTCTTAATGCCTTTAATAAATCCAGTAACAACATCAAGTATGTTAATATACATCGGTTTAATCAAACAAAAAATAAGCCAAACTTCCGTACTAATAATACGATCAAAGAAGATATGTCTACCAGAATCCTTAACTTTACAAATATTATAAAGATCTTCTTTACTATAATCAAATCTAATAGGCAGTTTATCAAGCATTAACAACCATCTAAAAGTTTTGTTTTTAGGATCCAGAGGAGAGCTCCAAAGAGCCTTAAATATTTTGCCCCATTGAGCAGGTGATAATTCCGAGTACCAATTAATATTAACATGATTAAGAATATCAGCATTATATGATATAGTTTTATAGATAGAAATTAATTTCACATTACAGAGTGGGCTGCCATTAGCCCATGAGAAGGATACAAACCTGTCTTCATTCACATCGCATCTTTTAGGAAGCTGCAAGAGATCACATGCATTATACATAATGTTGTATGGTCTTTTATTAGACAAAGGAAGCTGGTATTTGCTAGAAAGATCATCCCATGAGATGAGAGCACCATTAACAATAATATCTTTAAGACAACAAATACCTTTGTTGGCCCATTTCTTGGCCGAACATCCTTGAGTGAGATCGAGGGATTTAACATTGTGGGCTAAGTTTCACTAGATTGATCTTTCCCCACTGACTTGGTTATCTCGACTGATCCAATTTTTGCGAATACTAAACCTAACGCTCTCTCATGCCTTCCAAATTGATTTAAAGACAACAGAGCTTGGGGTAGAGATTGAGAAGGTTCTAGCTAAAAGGTCACTAATAGGAAGGGATTTCTAGGAATTAGCCTTCTTGGGAACACCCAATCTGACGTTGTTTCGAATGAGTACTTTCCAAGGTTCATTGTCTTCCAATGAATGGAAGATCCATTTAGCAACAAGTGCAGTCCCTTGCACATTGAGATCCTAAACGCCTAGTCCTCCAATAGTCTTGTCCATACAACACCCATCCCATTTGGCTGAGTGAGCTTTTTTTTGACCTCTACCATCAGACCACAAAAAAATATCTGATTATCTTCTGCAACTCATTGATTTGATAATTAGTAAACATCCATACAGAGGCATAGTAGATACTATAGGCTAACATAATCTTTTGACAAACTTGTACTCTCTCGGCTAGGGAGAGGTAGTGTTTGTTCAATTTGGTAAGTTTGCTATCAATCTGGACCTTAATCCATAACCACATAACTTTGAGGCAAGGAGAGATTGTGAAAGGAATCCTGCGGTAACTAGAAATTGTGTTAGGTCCTCCCCATTGAAACCCATAGGTGGAGAGACAATTTGGTGGCCCCTCAGACTAACTGAGTATAGTAGATTTGGTTTGGGAAATCTTTTCCCCTGAAGCATCATAGAACAAGGTGAGCTTGGGAGATAAAGCACTCAAGTTTTCCTTGGACAGTTCAAAGAAAAGTGTAGTGTCATATGCAAACTGAATGTTAAGCAATTTAGAATTATTCGAAAGGGACATCCCTCTAACCCTTGGGGAGAGAGAGTTCTCCCTGAGAAGGTAAAACAGAGCGTCAGAGGATATTACAACGAGTGCAGGGGATAGAGGGCCGAATAGATCTACTAAGCTTGAAGGGCTACGAGATCAACCAATTAACTTCTACCTGGGAATGAGCATCCCTAAGGAGTACCTAAACATATTGAGAGAATACCTCAGGGAAACCAAAAGATTTAAGCATCATGGAAATAAAGCTCCATTCAATCCTATCGTAAGCCTTTCCAAAGTCCAATAGAAACATGACCACCTTTTGATCCGAAAGTATAGCCAACTCCATAGCCTCACAACTGGTAATGAGGTTCTCTAAGGTGTGTCTCCCATTAATAAATGTAGGCTGAGTGATACAAATAAACTTAGGAAGGATATTTTCAAGTCTAAGAGCAATCATCTTCGCAAGGATCTTAAAGGATACATTAAGTAGTTTAATAGGATGCAACATTTTGATAAGAGCCTTGTCCCCTTCTTTAGATAAGTTTGATAAGGCCTCTACTAATGTCAGCACCCAGAGACCCTATCTTAGTAGCTTCCTCATATACCTCTAGTAAGTCATCCACAATCTAGCTAATATTAGCCTTATAGAACTCATTGGTAAGCCCATCCGGACCGAGGGCTTTACCATTATGCAAATATTTGATGGCTCTTTTTATTTCCTCACCAGAGAGAGGCCTACTAAGAGTCTTACCTTCTTGAAGAGAGAGAAGCTTGGGGAAAAGAGTCCGACATTTGTCTCTAGCAAGCATGGATGCGGGAGAATCCTCTTAGGAGAACAACATCTTGTAAAAGAAAGAGTTCATCCATGATCTCTTATTATTCAGAGACTTCCCTGTTGTCCACCCACAACTTTTCTATCTTCTCCTAGAACTGTTTCTGGTTAAGAAGGTTGAAGAAGAATTTAGATCCTTTATATCATTGAGACAACCACAACATCCTACCTCTAGTTCTGGTTACCATGGCTCTAACATGCTGAAATTTCTTGAGTTTATCTCTAGCCACCGCCACCAAGTGGGTAAGATGTGAACTATTTGGGTCTCTTTGAATGCCTTACTCTGCCTTATGCATATCAGAGGAGAGGATAAGCTCCATCTGTCTAGCATCCTTGGCCTACTTCTTACCAATGGTACAAAGAACCTTTTGCTAGTTACACATTGAGGTATTCCACCTAGTAATATTAGAGATATCTTTAGAATCCCATTCATTGAACAATCTTACAATATGAATAGCACCCAAAACATCATGGTCATGGAATAATTTACTGTTAAGGATGAATTTTCCAGCACTTTTGTTATCCGTCTTGTTAGAACTTCTAAAAACAATATTGGCAAAAATGGAGTGATGGCCAGATACAGAAGAAGGCCTCACTATCATCGGGGACCCTTGTTTATCCGAGACAAAGGATAAGGCATCCTTGTTGGTTTAGAATCTGTCCAATCTAGAGGAAATCCCGTTTCTAGCTTTTTGATAATTGCACCAGGTAAACCATATTCCCTTATAGGGCTGTTTTAAACCTTCCAAGGGGTCAAAGAGTCTCTTAATGCTTTTCAGTCTTACCCAATCTAACTTCTCTTCCCCTTTCCACTCAACATTGGCTCCCCCTAACTTATCTTCCTTGTGTTCAACCATGTTAAAGTTTCCCCCAAGGACCTAGGGGATATCTGGAAGTGATGCAAGCCATTTCCAGAGGTCAGATCTATCCCTATAATCATTGAGAGTGTACATAGTGCAAAGCCCAAAGGAAGAGTCACCATGCTCAAAGGTGATCCATACAACCCTATTGCAGGAAGAAATTATGCTAGAGTCTTAGTTCTCATAGTAGTTGGTTTGAGCTTTGCTCCCCATTATCAAAACTACAGCTTCTCTTTAATATTATCCATTTCCTATTATATCAAATTATATACATGCCTAATGCATTGTCCCAAAGAAAGCAAGAATTAATTACTAAACCACTCCCATTTGACTCCCATTTGGCAAGAATTAAGATCCTAAAGGCCTAGTCCTCCAATAGTCTTTTCCATACAAAACCACTCCCATTTGACTGAGTGTTCTTTTCTTTGACCTCTACCATCGGACCACAAAAAATCTCTGATTATCTTCTGCAACTCGTTGATTTGATAATTACTAAACATCCATACAGAGGCATAGTAGATACTATAGGATGACATAATCTTTTGACAAACTTGTACTGTCCCAGCCAGTGAGAGGTACTGTTTGTTCCATTTGGTAAGTTTGGCATCAATCTTGACCTTAATCCACACCCACATATATTTGACGCAAGGAGAGATTGCAAAAGAAATCCCCAAGTATCTGAAAATTGTGTGAGGTCGTTCCCATTGAAACCCATAGGTGGAGAGCCAATTTGGTGGTCACTCAGACTAACTGAGTATAGTAGATTTGGTTTGGGAAATCTTTGCCCATGAAGCATCACAAAACAAGGTGATCTTGGGAGATAAAGCACTCAAGTTTTCCTAGGACAGTTCAAAGAAAAGTGCAGAGTCATCTGCAAACTGAATGTTAAGCAATTTAGACTTATTCGAAAGGGAGATCCCTCTAATCTTTGGGGAGAGAGAGTTATCCCTAAGAAGGTAAAATAGAGCATCAGAGGCTATTACAAAGAGAGCAGGGGATAAAGAGTACCCTTGCCGAATAGATCTACTAAGCTTGAACGGCTACGAGATCAACCCATTAACATCTACCTGGGAATGAGCATCCCTAATGACTACCTGAACATATTGAGAGAAAACCTCACGGAAACCAAAATCTTTAAGCATCATGGAAATAAAGCTTAATTCAATCCTATCGTAAGCCTTTCCAAAGTCCAACAGAAAAATGGCCACCTTATGATCCAAAAGTCTAGCCCACTCCATAGCCTCCCAACTGGTAATGAGGTTCTCCAAGGTGTATCTCCCTTTAATAAATGCAGTCTGAGTGATACAAATAAACTCAAGAAGGATATTTTCAAGTCTAATAGCAATCATCTTCATAAGGATCTTATAGGATACATTAAGTAGTGTAATAGGATGCGAATTTTTGATCAGAGCCTTGTCCCCTTCTTTAGATAAGTTTGATAAGGCCTCTATTAATGTCAGCACCCAGAGACCCTGTCTTAGTAGCTTCCTTATATACCTCTAGTAAGTCATCCACAATCCAACTAATATTAGCCTTATAGAACTCATTGGTAAGCCCATCCGGATCGAGGGCTTTATTGTTATGCAAATATTTGATGGCTCATTTGATCTCCTCAACCGAGAAAGGCCTACTAAGAGTCTTACCTTCTTGAAGAGAGAGAAGCTTGGGTAAAAGAGTTCGACATTGGTCTCTAGCAAGCATGGATGCGGGAGAATCCTCTGAGGAGAACAATATCTTGTAAAAAAAAGAATTCATCCATGATCTCTTCTTCTTGAGAGACTTCCCTGCTGTCCACCCACAAATTTTCTATCTTCTCCTTGAACTATTTCTGGTTAAGAAGGTTGAAGAAGAATTTAGATCCTTTATCTCCTTGAGACAACCAAAACATCCTACCTCTAGTCCTGGCTCCCATGGCTCTAACATGCTGAAGTTTCCCGACTTTATCTCTGGCCACAGCCACCAAGTGGGTAAGATGTGAACTGTTGGGGTCTCTTTGAATGTCTTACACTGCCTTATGCATATTAGAGGAGAGGATTAGCTCCAGCTGTCTAGCATCCTTGGCCTTCTTCTTACCAATGGTACAAAGAACCTTCTGCTAGTTAGACACCGAGGTATTCCGACTAGTAATATTAGAGATATCTTGAGAATCCCATTTATTGAACAATCTCACAATATGAATGGCAGCTGAAACATCATGGTATTGTAATAATTTACTATTAAGGATGAATTTGCCACCACTTTTGTTATCCATCTTGTTAGAACTTCTGAAGACAATATTGGCAAAAATGGGGTGATGGCACCCTTGTTGATATAGGAAAAAGGATAAGGCATCCTTGTCGGTGTAGAATCTGTCCAATGTAGAGAAAATCCCGTTTCTAGCTTTTTGATAATTGCACCAGGTAAACCATATTCCCTTATACGCTTGTTTTAAACCTTCCAAGGGGTCAAAGAGTCTCTTAATGCTTTTCAATCATACCCAATCTAACTTCTCTTCCTCTTTCCACTCAACATTGGCCCCCGCTAACTTATCTTCCTTGTGTTCAACCATGTTAAAGTCTCCCCCAAGGATCCAAGGGATATCTGGAAGGGATGCAAGCCATTGCCAGAGGTCAGATTTATCCCTATAAACATTGGGAGTGTACATAGTGCAGAGCCCAAAGGAAGAATCACCATGCTCAAAGGTGATCCATACAACCCTATTGCAGGAAGAAATTATGCTAGAGTCTTAGTTCTCATAGTAGTTCTGGTTTGAGCTTTGCGCCCCAATATCAAAACTATGGCTTCTCTTTAATATTATCCATTTCCTATTATATAAAATTATATACACACCTAATGCATTGTCGCAAAGAAAGCAATAATTAAAAAAATCATGTTTCAACAATCACCTTTGTATGATCTTTTAATCAGTTATTTTTTAAATCTAATAATATTCTTAAAGATATTAGAATTTTCAACCACTTTATAGCGGGTATTCACTAAAAGAATTCAAATTGGTTGAATATTATAGACAATAATGTCACACAAAATATAATAATGTTAATTAGACTAATAATTTAATTTAATTTGTAGAAGATTTTGATTCATTATATTTTTAATCATTTAAGGAATTTTTTATGACTTATTCTATTAATGATATCATTGTCTTCATTTTCAATGCTACTTATTGAATGCACTTTGTCTTATTTAAATACATATAATTAAAATATTTATAAATGTAAATTATTATTTGAATTTTTTTTACGAAATAAAATGAATCTATAAAGTAAATAATACATGGGATAATTAATTTGAAGCACAATGAAAATTTGGTAGGATGGATTCGTTCTTTGATTTGCAATTTTTTTAACAAGAACACTAATATGATTAAATTGAGGTTATGCACCCTCTACTACTATATTTATATCTAGAATATGTTGGAATGAAGGAACATTGAGGGGGGAGGGGGTGGGTGGATCAGTGTTCTACAAACTTTGATATTATTAATCTATTCCTTTAACCATTTAATGCATTTAACCAAAATAAACATGCAAGAACATAAAATGAACAAACACAACACCATAGTACAAGGATTTTATATGTGGAAGCCGTGTTAGGGGAAAATCCACGGTACGGATGAACCGACAAAATGAGTATACTCAAATAAAGGTTTCACAATGGCAATGCACATGCATTTAGGCATACTGCTTAGAGCTCACTTCTCAAAAGGAGGGTCATTGCCTAAAAAATCATTAACTAAAGATAACTGAAATGTCCGAACTGAAGAACAACATATACAAGTTCCCAAGTAGAGTTTCATTTAAGCACAATACACCGATTTCTTACACTTTATCTCTTACTTCTCTGTCAGGTTGTTCATCTATGAATTTGAAGCATAGATATCTATCCTGCGCATGTGAAACTGCGCACAATCGATCACCAACACCTTTTTTTATGCTTAAAATGATTAAAAAAATTGATTATATATATCCACAACATGAAATCATATCCATCGCTAGTTGGCTCAAGAACACTTAGAATATTATTGAAACATGTATGAACTGTGGACTACATTCGAGCACAAAACATCTCGGATCACAAAACCAATCACCAAAACTGCTCCATCAAATCTGCACAACGATCAACTACACAAGTTGGCTTGTCCTAGACTGACAGACCGGAAGCCGGTACTCAGAGGCTTGCATCATGCACACCAATCACCACCAGAGACCAAAACTCTGGAATAATATGTTCCAGACATCCATCTACCTTCCTTCAGATCCACAACATAAAATGGTAACCTGAAATGAAATCCCGACATAAATATTGAACACTGTCAGATGCTGTGTCTTAGGCTTGCCGAACTTAAGCAAATTACCAATAAAACTTCCGATATGATCAAATGAAGTTATGCGAATGGGATCACGGACTTGGGTTGCCATCAATGACAACACCTGATAACCTGTGCAGTGTCCATTGCAAATAGAATATGCATTTGGTATTTACCAATAAATAGTAATTCTTGGTCAGTGCTAATAAGAAAAATAAAGGTGTTGCATTTGAATATGTATGGTTTTAAACAAAAAAGAACAAATTACTTCTTGCATCATCAATTTTAGGTTATATTTAACGAGATGACTTTTGTAAAGGAGAAAGAAAAAAAAACTGGAAGACATAAGCCTAGAATTAAATTAAATTTGGCACAAATTTTACAGCACATTTGAGATATAATTTGTAACATATTTTGAAAGGAAGTAAATACCTTATAAAATATGGAGGAGTAAGTCCATAAGATGCTCCTAAAAGAAGATTGTGTAAAAACTATTTGATATCTTCTGGTTTGTGTTCAATAGTTTTAAAAGGGAGCATCGTTACATGTTTCATTAGAAAGATAAGCCTAAAACCAATGCAATTAATTTTATTATCGCATTATGACAACAACTTGCCAATTATTTGGCATGTAAATGGTAATGAAAAATCTATCCCACAATGCGAGTGTGTCTTGAAATGTTTGCAAGATCGCATTTTCTTGTTGAGAGGCAAAGTTGAAATGAACTCATCCTTAAGTCCTTTTTTCATTTGAAGCAAATATAAAGTGAGTGTGTTGGAGCACACTTAGGTTATAACTCACTCGTGTTATAATTCACTCAAATGATTATGCACTTGTGTTATGTTTATTAGGGTACGAAGAAATGGCATGGTAACCTTTTAGTTACCCATGTTTTTGAAATTACCCATTACATGTAAGGGATGTAAATCAATGTTTGTATTATTCGTGTTAACTTTTCCCTAGTGAAAATGTTTAATTGATCTTGTATTGTGTCATTCACTTGGTATAAGATATGAAGCTGCATGGTATCGTATTCTCATGTTGTAAGCACAAGTTGAATCATTTATATACATTGAATTATATATATTTAAAAAGGTTCATATTTTTTTAGATAGTTAAAATTCCCTTGCACATTTCAACCTAACATTTCTCACAATTTCATCAATTCACATCATAATCCTTTACCAGATACTCACTAACTAACGAAAAATAATATTTAATTCTTTAGACCATCTTTCCTCACATATTAATTAGGAAAATCATAGTTGTTTAATTAATTGAGATAGCTCCCCATCATAATTAGTTAATTAAATCATGTTTAAATGTTTACATTAACATTCCTTCATCACTAAGTAATTAGATGATTTATTCTATCTAATTAATTAGGGTAAGGCACGTTCATCTCCTCATTTTAAGAATAAAATAATGCATTTCTACCTCAACACTAAAATGCAAAAAACAATCTTTCACATCTCCACACTCAATTCAAGTTCAATATTTATTATCCTCCTATGAGGGACCCAGACGTGTGTAAATGTCCTCTCTCCATATGAGACAAGTTTATCTCAACCCTTCATTTCACGATTTGATCGCCTTCATCCAATTACATTCTCTTCAGGCCTCAACTTTATTGCATCTCATTTCCCAATTACAATAAAGCTATTATCACTTACATTCACTTGATCTAATCATATACTCCATATTTGAATACTACTTATCCTTTCCCACATACAAGAAAATCCTAGACTCCAATCTAAGACATGATCTCTACCATCCATATCTTGACAAACTATCCAAATCTAGAGGTGCTTCAAAGATCGTTATTTTACTTGTCTATGGTCAAACAAGGTGGCATACATATCAGCATTTTCATTATAATTAGGGATTGAGTATCTTCGGATTCTCAAATGAATGTAAAAGATAAATTAATTTATTAAATTCATTAGTGTGTTAAATAATACATCTAACTTCTCGAACTCTCATCATATTAATTGATATCTACTCACCTATTGTACCATTTTAAAAACGGAAAACTTAGTAATAACCATTGATATATTAAAGATTAGACATGGTCTCTATATTTTATTTTAAATTTTCTTTAATACATATTATAATTATTTAAATTTAAATTACTTATTATAAATAATTGAAATGCAAATGGAAAGAAATTGCCATGTTCATAGATAATATTCAGTTGCTTGCCTACGCACATCTGAAGATATTCATTGTCCAGCTCCAACATCGTATGAATTCTAATGAGAGTGGAGCGAGGAAGCTTCCAGAACAATAGTAAAACATTCAAAACGTGTGATGAGGATCCGGTCAGTGTGATAAAGTGAGTCAGTAGGTACCTAGTAAAGTCCAAATGCTTTGGTAATTTTAACTGGTTTTTTTTTGTGGCGAATCTTTTGTTTTCTGTGCCTGCTTCGAAAGTCAGTCAATGAGAAAGGGCACGTTACTTTGAGTAAAAAATGAAAATCAGTTCACAAGAAAGATTAGTAATAGAGCTCTTGCTATTCACTCTATAAATACCATACATACATCTTCTCATACACAACACCACACCAAACGAACGAAGGCAAGCATTTCGAAGAAGAGTTTTTGTAGAAATCTTGAGATAAAGAGAAGAGAAGAGAAGATGGTGGCAGGAAGTTTCAGTATTGAAATAGAGTCTCCAGTGGAGGCAAAAAGGCTGTGGAAAGCAACTGTGGACACCCACAACTTATTGCCAAAGCAAGCACCAGGCCTCATATCGGGCATCACACTTGTTCAAGGTGATGGAGGAGTTGGTACCATTCGACATGTTAATTTCACTGCTGGTAAGTAACATTTAGGATTGGTTTCACTATTCTAAACTTGCATCATGTTTAAATTGTGCGTCCCAATTTAACAGCTGAAGATATTGTTTTTCGATGAAGTTTTGAATCATAAGAACCAGAGACATTGTTAGTAATAATACGATATGAAATTGTAATTGCTATTGCAGCCAACAAGGATTTTAGCTATATGAAAGAGAAAGTGGACTTAGTTGACGAGGCCAACCTGGTTTATGGTTACAGCCTTGTGGAAGGAGGAATGTTGGGGGAAAAGGTAGCGTCAGTAAGCCACAAGATTAAATACACCCCTAAACCAGGGGGTAATGGTGGATGCATTACCACATTTACCTGCAACTACGATAGCCTACCTGGTATTACCCAGGATGAAGCCAAAATTGAGGAGATCAAGGCCAACAACACTGGTTTGTTCAAGCAGGTGGAGGAATATCTTATCGCCAATCCCAATTTATACTGCTAAATTGAGTATCAAGATCTCAGTGGCAGCAGTGTCAGTGTCACTTAATAATATCTCATACTGATGATGATAATAGGGAGGGTTGCACTATTTGTCAATGGCAGTAGTGCCACTTAGATATACTTCAATAGGAAGATGCATGTCCTAGGCCTGTTAGCTGGGTCTAACTATGTTGGCTTAGATTTTGGGTTTCCAATTTCAGCCTCCTCGCAATTGATTAGACAAAAAACTTTGTGTTTTTGCTGTAATAATGAGCTAAAGGTCGATGCTTTCTTTTAAGTGTTCAATTATGGTTTTACAATTTTGAAATAACTGTCAATCGAGCACTATCATGGAGGTTAACTACCTTTCGATATAGAATGGAATGGTGATTTCTTCTCTGCTATTTTCATGGAAGCTTCTTTCCGGTAGAGATGCATTGTCCTTCTTTATTAAAATGCAGATTGTCTTGTGGGATTGTATTTTATTTGCTTCTCGATGAAAAATTGAACATAGAGTTTTTGTTATCATTGTATAAAAGTATTAATTGTTCATTGATGTTTTGTATCTATATTTGAAAATTGCCTCAACATACATACCTACATAAACATGAGAAATCTTAACACTAGTGTGATGTTTGATTTGGAAAACTAATTCCACAAAGATAAAATGTTCAGTTCTCTTCATTGATAGATGAAGAAAAAATTATGCAAAGTAGTTAAATATTTCATTCATTTGTAAGTAATTTACGCAAAGGCTTTCTCTCTAAAAGTTTTTGAACCTTTGTTTTCCATTTTATAGATCTTTCTGATACACTCTTTGACAATAGCTCCTGCAAGTAAAAGAAAATATAGCCAAAATGTAAACATTTATTTTCTATAGCACATAATCATGAATAGTTTCTGGTACATAGAATTTTTGTTACCATTATATTCGCACTATAATAATATTTTACCCAACCTTTGAGCATGCGTTATTATTAATATACACGTCAGAATTGATTTGTGAATTCATTACAATACACATCCACATACCTACATCAACATGAGAAATATTACGAGTGTGAAATTTGAATCGCAAAGCTAATCTCACCAAGATAATTTTTTTTCATAAAATATTCATAACATTTATATTGAAATTATATAAAAAAAAAAAAGGGTTAAAAGGAGACGGAGAACAACGATGGCGCTAGGGTTTCAAACAGAGGCGGTGTTGTAGAAGCTACTGAGGAAGGAGAGGGAGACGGTGAGAACGATGGAGATGGCCCTAGTTGTTGGGTTGTTTCCTGGTGCCTCTCCCTTTTGTTTTCTTTATGCATCCTTTCAATGCCATGTGGGGGATTTTTTTGTGGCCAATTTTTGTCTGGACGGGTGTTTTACATGTGCTAGTTGTGGGAGCTTTCCCTATTCCGTGTAGATTTGTTGGTGCCATTTCTCAGACTGCTTGCCCTAAGGCATTTTTTTCGTGCTTGGTTTTGGTGTTGCATGGTACGTGGGGATTTTGTCCTCTGTTTTAGGTGCTCCCCGTACCTCTTTTTGGACAACGCGTTGGTGGTTGGTGAATGGTGGGAGCGACGAGAGAGATGTTGGAATGCTTGTGGCTGAGAATGTCGAAGTTGCAAGAGACTTCGCCCTTTTCTGTGTGGTCTCTTTTTCTGCTCCTATGACTAGTCTGGGTGCTTGATGATTTGTACTGATTATAGTCAGGCTATTGAGGGCTTCTTCCTTTGGTTTTGGTATTTGCTGTGTGAATTTGACTCCAAGTTCTAGAATCTTTGTTTCTAATTATTTTTTTTCTGAAGATATTTCTTGTTTTCTTTAGCTTGTTTGTGGCCTGGTTGCCTTCTGGGCTCGTTTTCACTATTGGATATTGGGTAAGGGGATTTGATCTTCTTCTACTCACTCGTGGATATCCTATCGAGGTGGTGTTCCTTTTGATTTTATCTTTTTAGGCTTCCCAAAGCTCAAGGAAGTGGGTCTCCATGGTTTTCTTGTCTATCGTGTTTTAGAGCCACTTCCTGGTGAATGTTTTGTCTCTCCCTTTCTTTCGATCTTTGTTTCTCCTATTGAGGTGGAGAACTCTTGGTTGGACTGGGTTATGTATCTCTATTGGCTTCCTTGGTTCTCTTCTACTATTTTTTTTTTGAGGTGAAGCTATCTCCTATAGAGGTGGAGATGTAGGATGCAGGTGATTTTGAGAGGTGCTACAGGGTTGGATTCCCTACTCAGTTTTAGTTGCTCCTATGTAGGTGGAGATCTTGGACTTTCGAGGGATCTTCTAATTGTTTGATGGTTCAGGGTGCCATTAAAAAACCCTTTGTGATGGTTTGGGGGTCCTATCAGAACCATTTGTTCTTTCTTTTCTATATGTGTTTGGCTATTTGGAAGAGCAAGTGTTTCCCTTACTTCAAAGGTTATGGGAGCCTTTTCAAAACCTAGTCACCTAGTTGTTTTGTATATGTTATCTTCTCATTGCACTGGGTCTTGAGGTTATGGGAGCCTTGTCAAAACGCAAGTTCCAGGTCTTCGTTCCTCTAGGAGTCTCCTATTTATTGACTTCTAGACCTTGAGGTTGTTCAAGCCAAATCTTTGATGCCCAATTGAGGTTATTTAGCTGATGGTTGGTTGTTGTTAATCTTTATTGTATTTTTGAAGTGTTATGTCTTGGGGTTTCGGATACCTGCTGATTCAAGAAGCTTCCGGGTCCCTTCAAAACCCATTGTAAGGGGTTTCAGGTCCCCTCAAAACCTGGTTGACCCTTGATAAAAAAACATAAAATGTTCATTTCTCTTTATTAATACATGAATAATAAATTACAAAAGATGGACTGCGATTTTCTTAAATATTCATTATTTGTAAGGAATTTACACAAAGGATTTTGTTAGTTATATTCCATCCCCTCTTTCAGCGCCTTCTAAATTATCTTATCTTTATCTTTCACTACTTGAATATATGCACATCATAAAAAATTTAATTATTTGAACTATAAAAAAATCATGTGAGAGTTATACGATGTTGATTTTCTCTTGAGAGTATGATGTCTAATTTTATATATATATATATTTTACCGCCAATAATACAAGAGGAAAATTGTAAAATCTGTTATATTTTGTGAGTGTTAAACCATTGAACTTCATGAAGGCCCTTCGTGACCTCTGATATGTAATCTCTTGGCTAATAAAATAGAGTCGTCAAACTAACAAAATTTATCTTTTCTTATGAGATCAATTTACCTTTTCTTATCAGATCAATGATCACGATATTTTTAATGAAAATAATAATTTTGGGCACAACTACTTTGAGCTGGCAAGGATGAATAATTGTGCAATAGGGAGAATCTATTAGACTAACAATGGTGAGGATATGTGAAATAATGCCACATCTACACCATAAAGCTGGTCCCTTTTTACTTTTCTTGCTCATCAAAACTATGGCCTACCTTAAATGAGACGTAATATTCATCAACCAGTGACACAGTAGGGAGAAGGCTCAAATTGACAAATGAAGATATTTTTTTACAAAATTCTATAAAAAGAAGGCTATCATCTAATTCATTATAGAATTTCTCAACCAAGGCCTAAATTGAGGAGACTTTTCACAAAAGCATCAACAAACTTTGGTCAGTCTCAGTTTTACCTTAGTATTAAGCATATAGACAAATAATATGAACTTTATAGGTAGTCTACGCTTGACTATACTTAAAGTTATCCTATTCTAATAGGATACATAGATATCTCTAATCATTGGTACTATTCTAGACACACGACTGTTTTCTTTTCATCTTCATGTATTTGTGTTATTCACTAATCTTTTTCTTGGAGCTTACTCTACATCAATTAGGCCGAGTAAATTGATTTTGTGAGCCTTTTATTGACTTGAGTTTATTCCACAACTCTATAATTTTCTTTTTCTTTTTGTCTCTTCAAATTTTCTTGTTTTCTTCAAGAGTCATATTAATCTTTTTACCTCAAATTCCAAGGTGATTTTCTTGGTCTATTACGATGATAAGCCATAAGTGGAATGTTGCCCTAAAGCTCAACATTTGGCATTTGGATCTCCATGCCTTCTGCTTGATATTGATTGCATAACTTATTGGCAGTATCTTTGGTCCACTTTGGTTAGACTACAAGGGCTACATTCCCACCCTCTCGATCAAACCTAGGGATCAAGATGGATAGTGCAAATTTATAAAGGAAGGGGTCTAAATTGGAAAGCTTATGTGCTCTTTTATGTTTTGACAAATCATTGCGAAGGATGCAAAAGAATTTGAATATTTTATCCCAAAAATTGAATGTCTACTGCCTCAATCTAGCTCTCTGTATTATATGAAAATATAAAATATGTATAAAAGATGTTTATATTCTTATAGAATTGAGACTCTATTATTTCTATGAATATAAGCTCGGTTGTCCTTCAACAAATCAAAAAATATTTTAAATCCCTTTGGGATCGAGGGGATTCTACCATGTATGAGTAGAAAGTGGCATATCCATATGTGCTAGCAGACTGCCCACAAAAGCAGTTACAATCTTCAAAGTAATGGAAAATTCCAAACTGGGCATGGTTCAGATTTGCTCCTAAAAAATATTAAACAAAAAAATACCAACATTAAATAGTTTAATAAACTACATGAATTTATGTGTGATGCGAGTAGATTTGGCTATACACCGTATATTGTGTATGATTTTTTTCTGAAGAAAAAGTGTATGGATAGATTAGGCTATTGCTATTCTGGCTCTTAGGTCCTACCTCAAGATCTTACCAGAGGGAGATTTGGGGATGGAATCCACAAAATAAATGTTTATAACCTCTTATAGTAGATCACTTATATCGTAACAAAATATTTGATTTCTTGTTCGCTGATATCTTCTTCCTGGGATCTTACTGCATATGCCACCGAAACCTCTCCTACAGCTTCGTTCTTCTGAGTCCATCAAACAAACCGGATTTTATTTGTTCTACATCAAATAATTACATAATTCATGGCATGACCAAAGATCACTTACTGCACCACCACGACACCCCATTTTAAAGACTCCAATGAAAGTGGTCATGCCCTCATACACTGAAAAATGACAGCGATGATGGTTATACGGATAAGGTGACTATGAATTTTCCTTTCCCATGGTTTAAAATCGTACAAAAAAATGTAATCTATTGATGAGAAACAATTATGGCACGAGACAAATTCTGTGGGGGCTCCCCACATAGAATAGTTTGTTGGCTAATTATTTAATCCCATCTCATTTGAGATACCATTGAATGATGAGTAGTTCGATAGGGAGACGCTAACAAGCTAACAAAATTTGTGATAAGAATTCAAAAGGTCTTAGATAAAATGTTGTAGTCAATCAACCAAGGGATCAAAATCTCGAGGATTTAAAAACAAAATTAAACTTTAAAAAAAAATTCATGATGGTCAACAACAAGTATACTGTAGTTTTGGTGACCTGTGATGGATTATTTGTTTGCAAAGAAAGAATAGAAACATGAAATTAACTTTGAGAGGAGGGTAATGTATAATTTGTTTTTACAGATCTTTAGATAATTATAGAAACTTAACAGAAGTGAGCACAGCATGCATACAACAAAATGATTTACGTCGGGAAAGGTCTTTAGAGATAAAAACCTCACACCCCGAAAGTCACCCAATATATTATTAAAGTATCGACAATAGATTACAATATAATTACAAAACAAGCTTCTCACAGGAGTATCATCAATTGAGATCCTGAGCTAAATCAACAGCTATCACACCCTAATTATACATCACACTAAATAGTTGTAATACAATGCCCTTATAATATAGGTTTCCTTCTAGAGAGGAAAAAAGAACACCGGGTATGGACCGCTAGATCTATGGCCTATTGATAAACACTCAAGATTCACAATTATTTTAATCAAATTTCTACAATCCATTAGTTAATTATCATGCTGTTTTCTAAAGTTTGATTGTGTCTTTGTTGTTTGCATCAATATTTCGGATCACAGTCTGTGATCCATCACCAGATGTATGAGATTGTCATGATTATTTTTTTTTACATATCTTGCCACTCTCATACATCCTGATGATGGATCATAGAGTGTCATCTGAAACCAATATTTACAAAGAGAGCAGGGGATAGAGGGCACCCTTGCCGAATAGATCTACTAAGCTTGAAGGGCTACGAGATCAACCCATTAACTTCTACCTGGGCATGAGCATCCCTAAGGAGTAACTAAACATACTTATAAATTTAAATTATTATATGATTTTTTTTTACGAAATAAAATGAATCTATAAAGTAAATAATACATGGGATAATTAATTTGAAGCACAATGAAAATTTGGTAGGATGGATGCATTCTTTGATTTGCAATTTTTTTTACAAGAACACTAATATGATCAAATTGAGGTTATGCACCCTCTACTACTATATTTATATCTAGAATATGTTGGAATGAAGGAACATGGGGGGTGTTGGGTGAATCAGTGTTATGCAAACTTTGATATTATTAATTTGTTCCTTTAGCCATTTAATGCATTTAATCAAAATAAACATGCAAGAACATAAAATAAACAAACACAACACCATAGCACAAGGATTTTATATGTGGAAACCCTGTTAAGGGAAAAACCACGGTAGAGACAAACCCACAAAATGAGTATACTCAAATAAAGGTTTTACAATGGCAATGCACATGCATTTAGGCACACTTCTTAGAGCTCACTGCTCAAAAGGAGGCTCATTGCCTAAAAAATCATTAACAAAAGATAACTGAAATGTCCAAACTCAAGAACAACATCTACAAATGCCCAAGTAGATTTTCATTTAAGCACAATACACTGATTTCTTACACTTCATCTCTCACTGCTCTATTACATTGTTCATCTATGAATTTGAAGCATAGATATCTATCCCGCACATGTGAAATTGCATCATGCACACCAACCCGATACTCAGAGGCTTGCATCATGCACACCAATCACCACCAAAGACCAAAACTCTATAATAATATGTTCCAGACATCCATCTACCTTCCTTCATATCCACAACATAAAATGGTAACCTGAAACGAAATCCCGACATAAATACTGAACACTGTCAGATGCTTTGTCCCAGGTTTGCCGAACTTAAGCAAATTACCAATAAAACTTCCAGTATGATCAAATGAAGTAATGCGAATGGGATCATAGACTTGGGTTGCCATCAATGACAACACCTGATAACCTATGCAATGTCCCTTGCAAACATAATATGTATTTGGTATTTAAAAATAAATAGTAATTCTTGGTCAGTGCTAATAAGAAAAATAAAGATAATGCATTTGAATATGTATGGTTTTAAACAAAAAAGAACAAAGTACTTCTTGCATCATCAATTTTAGATTATTTTTAATGAGATGACTTTTGCAAAGAAGAAAGAAAAAAAAATAGAAGATGTAAGCCTAGAATTAATTTAAATTTGGCACAAATTTTATAACACATTGAGATTTAATTTGTAACGTATTTTGTAAAGAAGTAAATACCTTATAAAATCTGGAGGAGTAAGTCCATAAGATGATCCTAAAATAAGATTGTATAAAAACTATTTGATATCTTCCAGTTTATGTTCAATAGTTTTAAAAGGGAGCAGCATTACATGTTTCATTAGAAAGATAAGCTTAAAACCAATGTAATTAATTTTATTATCGCATTATGACAACAACTTGCCAATTATTTGGCATGTAAATGGTAATAAAAAATCTATCCCACAATGCGAGTGTGTCTTGAAATGTTTGCAAGATCACATTTTCTTGTTGAGAGGCAAAGTTCAAATGAACTCATCCTTAAGTCCTATTTTCATTTGAAGCAAACATAAAGTGAGTGTTTTGGAGCACACTTAGGTTATAACTCACTCATGTTATAATTCACTCAAATGATTATGCACTTGTGTTATGTTTATTAGGGTACAAAGAAATGGCATGGTAACCTTTTAGTCACCCATCTTTCTAAAATTACCCATTACATGTAAAGGATGTAAATCACTATTTGTATTATCCATGTTAACTTTTCCCTAGTGAAAATGTTTAATTGATCTTGTATTGTGGCATTCACTTGGTATAAGATATGGAGTTGCATGGTATTGTATTCTCATGTTGTAAGCACAAGTTGAATCATTTATATACATTGAATTATATATATTTAAAGAGGTTCATAATTTTTTAGATAGATAAAATTCCCTTGCACATTTCAACCTAACATTTCTCACAATTTCATCAATTCACATCATAATCCTTTACCAGATATTCATTAGCTAACGAAAAACAATATTTAATTCTTTTGACCATCTTTCCTCACATATTAATTAGGAAAATCATAGTTGTTTAATTAATTGAGATAGCTCCCCATCATAATTAGTTAATTAAATCATGTTTAAATGTTTACATTAACATTCCTTCATCACTAAGTAATTAGATGATTTATTCTATCTAATTAATTAGGGTAAGGTGCGTTCATCTCCTCATTTTAAGAATTAAATAAATCATTTCTACCTCAACACTAAAATGCCAAAAAAAAATCTTTCACATCTCCACACTCAATTCAAGTTCAATATTGATTATCCTCCTATGAAGGACCCAGACATGTGTAAATGTCCTCTCTCCATGCGAGACAAGTTTATCTCAACCCTTCATTTCATGATTTGATCGCCTTCATCCAATTACATTCTCTTCGGGCCTCAACTTTATTACATCTCATTTCCCAATTATAATAAAGCTATTATCACTTACATTCACTTGATCTAATCATATACTCCATATTTGAATACTACTTATCCTTTCCCACATACAATAAAATGCTAGACTCCAATCTAAGACATGATCTCTACCATCCATATCTTGACAAACTATCCAAATGTAGAGGTGCTTCAAAGATCGTAATTTTACTTGTCTATGGTCAAACAAGGTGGCATACATATCAACATTTTCATTATAACTAGGGATTGAGTATCTTCGGATTCTCAAATGAATGTAAAAGATAAATTAATTAATTAAATTCATTAGTGTGTAAAATAATACATCTAACTTCTCGAACTCATCATATTAATTGATATCTACTCATCTATTGTATCATTTTAAAAATGGAAAAGTTAGTAATAACCATTGATATATTAAAGATTAGACATGGTCTATACATTTTATTTTAAATTTTCTTTAATAGATATTATTATTATTTAAATTTAAATTACTTATTATAAATAATTGAAATGCAAATGGAAAGAAATTGCCATGCTCATAGATAATATTCATTTTCTTGCCTACGCACATTTGAAGATATTCATTGTCCAGCTACAACATCGTATGAATTCTAATGAGAGTGGAGCGAGGAAGCTTCTAGAACAATAGTAAAACATTCAAAACGTGTTATAAGGATCTGCTCAATGTGATAAAGTGAGTCAGTAGGTACCTAGTAAAGTCCAAATGCTTTGGTAATTTTAACTGGTTTTTTTTGTGGCAAATCTTTTGTTTTATGTACCTACTTTGAAAGTCAGTCAATGAGAAAGGGCACGTTACTTTGACTAAAAAATCAAAATCAGTTCACAAGAAAGATTAGTAATAGTGCTCTTGCTATTCACTCTATAAATTGTTGGAAGTTGAAGTCCAACAGACTCCTTCCTTGTTTGCCGGCAAAACTCTTGGCTATTCACATTCTCTTTGCAAGCTCTTTAAGAGCTAATTGTAATTCATTTTTGAAGGTTAATTTCTGGAGCTGATTGCAGCTGTGTATATGTAAACTAGATTGGTGAATAATAGAGTGATTCCCCTTCTTCTAGTGTGCATGTAGGTAATTGCCGAACCACGATAAATCTATGTGTCTCTTTGTTTGTGTTGTGTGTTGTTAATTTTGTTTATCTTCTATTTTCAATTTGATTTTTCATCCTAACAATTGGTATCAGAGCGAGGTTAGATTGTTGTTTAGATTTTGGTGTTTGAATTTCTAGAATCGTGGTAGAATCAAAGATAGAGAAGTTCTCCGGTCAGAGCTTCAGGTTATGGTAAGTGTAGATGGAGTCTTTGCTGATAAAGCAAGACCTTTCACTTGCGCTTCAAGGGAAAGCAAGGAAACCATCTGGGATGGCTGATGAAGATTGGGAAAAATTGGACAAGAAGGCGAGAGCGACAATTTTTCTCTCAATGTCCAATAATGTTCTCTTCAATGTCATGGGCGATGCAACAACAAAAGATGTATGGGATAGACTCTCAGCCATGTATGAAATGGCATCAACTGCAAATAAAGTGTTTATTATGAAGTGCTTGTACAAACTGAAAATGAAGGAAGGCTGTGCTATGGCAAACCACATCAATGAATTCAATACATTGATTAGTCAAGCGACTTTGGTGGGGATGACACAAGATGATGAAAACAAGGTTGTTTTATTATTATGTTCTTTACCAAGCAGCTAGGATGGTGTTGTAACAGTAGTTAGCACATCTATATCCAGTAAAAATAAGTTAGTTTTTAATGATGTAGTAGCTACTCTTCTCAACGAGGATTTGAGAAGAAAGAATGATGAACCTTCATCTGGGGAAGCCTTAACGGTGGTCAGCACCGATAATAGTGGTAGAAGTCATAATAGAGGCAGAAATAATTACCATAGACATTCGAAATCAGCAAAGAGATCGAAGACTAGAAATAGAAATGGTGAATGTTGGTTTTGTGGCAAAGCTGGTCATGTGAAAAAGGATTGTAGAAATTTCAAAAGAGCACAAGAGAGAGTGCAGGACAGCAAAGCAAATATAGTTTATGATAAAGATGATAGTGTTTTAATCCTTTCAACAACTAACACTACTCTAGATTCATGGGTGCTTGATTCCTGTGCCTCCTATCATGCTACCTCATGTCTTGAAGCGTTCATTAACTACCATGAAGATCATTTTGGCAATATTTTTTTAGGAGATAACAAAGCTTGTGAAATTACAGGAAAAGGGGATGTATTGCTGCCATTAGAAGGTGGTAAAACATGGCTACTCAAAGATGTTCGCCATGCCCCCAAATTGAAGCGAAATTTGATATCCATTGGACAACGCTTTGGTCAAGGTCTTAATGTTAATTTTCTCCTGGATACATGGAAAGTAACACATGGTACCATGCTGATTGCAAATGGTAACAAAGTGGGAAGCCTATACATATTTAAGACTCATGGTGAAGTGGGAGCTACCATGGTGATTGAGGACAGCAAAGTGGATCTTTGGCATCAAAGACTTGGGCACATTAGCAAGAAAGGTCTCCATGTTATGCATACAAGAAATTAGCTACCGGGCCTCAAGCTTGTTGACTTAGGCTTTTGTGAGCATTGCCTCTATGGCAAACAAAAGAGAGTCAGTTTTTTGAAAGGTGGGCGTAACACAAAGAGAACACCGTTGGAGCTTGTATACTCGGATGTTTTTGGACCGACCGAGGTAATCTCTATTGGAGGGGCTAACTATTTTGTAACATTTCTTGATGATTGTACAAGAAAAGTATGGATTTATATGGTTTCTAGGAAATCTGAAGTATTTCCAAAATTCAAAATTTTCAAGGCTTTTTAGTTGAAAATCAGATTGGGCATAGGATTAAATGCTTACAAACTGATAACAGTGGGGAATTTTGTTCACAAGAATTTGACAATTTTTGTGCTGATAATGGGATTAGAAGAATCAAGGTTGTTCCTTTCACTCCTCAAGAAAACGGTGCAGCTGAGAGGATGAATAGAACAATTCTTGAAAAGGCACGATGTATGTTGTCTAATGGAGGTTTAGGAAAAGAATTTTGGGTAGAACCGTGTAACACAACAGTATATTTAATCAACTGAAGTCCATCATCTAAATTGGATTTTGGTATTCCGGAAGAGGAATGGCAAGAGAAGAAGATTTCATATTCGCATCTTCATGTGTTTGGATGCGAAGCCTTCTTGCATATACCCAAGGAAAAGCGAACGAAATTGGATCCAAAGTCGCTGAAATGTATCTTTGTGGGGTATGGAGAAGAGTAGTTTGGTTTCAGATTGTGGGATTCAGTTAACAAAAGGATTGCTCGTAGCAGAGATGTAGTCTTTCATGAAACCTCCTTTCCCGCACTACAAGATGTAAATAAATCAAAGACAGATTATGTCCCTATGTCTCTATTTCAGAATTCAACTACCATCGCTCTGCCTCCGTTCTTTCATTCAATGGGAGCTCCTATGACATCTACATCCATTGAATATAATTCTCAGTCTGAGAATGAAGAAGGGAGTGATGGAAATGTTTGGTCTTCTTGTAATTTTGAAATTGGGGTTTTGCAAAACAGAGCAAAGCCTCCCCAAAATTGCACTGATGTTGCAAGAAATTTGGAGGAACCACGGTGGTCTGAAATTCCATCGGTTATTGCACAACATTCTACACTCCACCCACTGCAATCATCATCTTCCCCACACCCCATGAGCTCGCTACAGTTGGTTGAGGTGGAGTCAGAATATAGTTTCATGATGGAATAATTAAGAGGATTGATCGCATAATGCACATACCAGGTTTGGATCAAAATTTTCTTTCTGTTAGTAAGCTAAATGATGTTGGTGTACAAGTTACATTCTCAGGTGGTGGCTGTAAAATGACTAGAGGCTTGATAGTGCTAGCCAAGAGTGTATGGATTGGTACTCTTTACAAGGTGGATGCATAAGCTATTCAATGTAATACTACCTCGAGAAAGTCAGATAAAGCTACTTGGAATGAGAACGTTGTGAACTCTATGGAGGTAAAAATTTCTATAGAGAAACTTATGCTATGGTATCATAGACTTGGTCACATAGGAGAGAAGGTCCTAAAAGATTTGAAGAATAAAAACTTGGTTGCGGGGCTTGATGATTGTAATTTTGAATTTGATTTCTATGAGAATTTCATATATGGAAAGCAACACCATGTTTCATTTTATTTTAGTCCTTGTAAATCTTCTGGATTGTTGGATTATATTCACTCTGATGTGTTTGGTCAAGTAAATGTTCCTTCATTATCAAAATATGTATACTATGTTTATTTTATAGATGATTATTCGATAAGGGCGTTTTATATATTTTCTAAAAAAGTAAATCAAAAGTGTTTAGTCAATTTAAAGAGTTTAAGAACTTGGTTGAAAATCAGATTGGTAGAAAAATTAAATGCTTAAGGACAGATAATGGCAGTGAGTTTTGTTCAACAAATTTTGCACAATATTGTAAACATCATGAATTTAAGAGGCATAAAAATATTACTTACATTCCATAGAAGAATGGAGTTGTTGAAAGGTTGAATTTAACACTAATGAAAAAGGTGAGAAGCATGTTGAGCGATGTTGGTCTGGAGCAGAAGTTCTGGGCTAAGGCTATAGCTACAACGTGTTATCTATTAAATAGATCTCCCACTTCAACGCTTGTAGACAAAATGCATATGGAAGCATGGTCCAATAAGAAGCCTTTCTCTAAGACATATTCATGTCTTTGTATGTGAGTAATATGCATATGTTCCTGATGTAAATAGGTCTAAATTAGAAAAAAAAAATTGTTAAGTGTATCTTCATTGGCTATGGAATTGGTGTGAAAGGATGCAAGCTTTGGAATCTAGTCACTAAGAAGGTAATGTACAACAAAAATGTAATCTTTTGTGAACTAAAATCTTCCTTAGTAGAGCTACAATTAGAAAATAATGAGAAGGAGTAAGATGCAATTGAAATTCTTGCAACTCCAAAAAATGAGAAACTGCAAACTCCTAGTGTACTTGAAAGTGAGGAAAGCTCAACCAACTCTGAGAGTTCGAAACAAGTACAAGAACAAGAACCTCCACCTCAACCATTGAGGAGGCCTACACATGACAAACAATGACCTTATAGATATGGTTATTCATCGAAAATATTTGAATATTCAATGCTAGATTCAAATTGTGCCTATGCTTTGATTACTAATCCTGATGAGTCGAGGACTATGAAAGAGGAAATTAATATGTCTGATTCAAATTTGTGGTTGGAGGCCATAAATGAAGAAATGACATCATTAAATAAGAATGAAACCTAGGATCTAATGCATTTACTAGAAGATCAAAAGCTAATTGGGTATAAATGGGTGTTTAAGAAGAAAATTGGTCTGGATGGTAGTGAGGAGAAGTATAAAACTAGGTTGGTTGCGAAAGGGTATTCCTAGGTAGAGGGAATTGATTATGGAGAAATATTATCTCCTATAGCTAAAATGACATCTATCAGATTTATTTTATCACTTGCAACTACATATGACTTTGAGATCAAGCAAATGGATGTGACGATAGTGGTCCTTCATGGTGATTTAGAGGAAGAAATTTATATGTCACAACCTATGCACTTTGTTGGAAAAGGTAAATAATCTCTGGTTTGCCTATGCTCAAATTGATGAAAGTTGGTTATAGCATAGAAGGATATGTCATGTAAAATTTTGATAGCATAATTAAGATAATTTCTACTCGGGCGATAAGAGATCTTCCTAAATTGATGAAGCCTACTAACTCTATAGGGAAAGAATGTCAAATAGGAAAGCAAACTAGAGTTTCTTTCAAAAGTAAATTTTTTTTTTCTAATGGATTGTTGGATCTTATGCATACTGATTTGTGTGGTCCCTCTAGAGTAAAAATATTGCAAGGAGATAAATATTTCATATTGTTGATTGATGATTATTCAAGGATGATGTGGGTTACTCTCTTAAGGGAAAAGTCTAAAGCTTTAGAGAAATTCAAAATCTTCAAGACTATGGTTGAGACAGAGATAGGATTGAAGTTGAAGTGTCTGAGATCTAATAGAGGTGGAGAATTCATCTCCGATGATTTCAACTCATTTTATGAAGAGCTTGGGATAAAGAGACAATTATCTACTCTGAGAACCCCTTAGCAAAATGGAGTGGTGGAAAGGGAGAAAAGAACCATTCAAGAAGTTGCTAGAACAATTATGATTGAAGGAAATGTTCCACATACCTATTGGAAAAAATATGCGAGTACTTCTATTTATACTCTTAAATAGGTGCACATCAAAGGTGATACCGGTAAGACTCCTTATGAGTTATGGTTTGGTCATACTCCTACTGTTTGATATTTTAGAATTTTTGGAAGTAAATTCTATATCAAAAGGGATGAAGATTTAGGGAAGTTTGATGCTAGATGTGATGAAGGAATATTTCTTTGTTATTCTACTAAAAGCGAAGCATATCGCTCCTATAATAAGAGATTGAGGAAAATAGTTGAGAGTGCTAATGCCAAAGTTGATGAAGGTATGGAGAGATAACTTAGATGCTCCGGATATGATTCAGATGATCAAAATGATAGTGCTGATAAAGGAAAGCAAGTTCAGATTGCTCCAGTGAATCCAATGACTCAAGGTGAAGGAAGTAGTGCAAGTGCAAAAGAAATAAGACAAGAGTCTGAAGTCCAAGAAAATCCTAAGACTCCAAGGTATGTAAGTTTAAATCATTTAGAAAACCAGATTATAGGAGATAAAAATAAAGGTGTTTAGACCTAGAGAAGAATTACAGAAGATCAAGTTAAGTATTGTTTCATTTAAAATATTTAACCTAAGGACGTGATTGAAGCATGTAATTATGAACATTGGGTTAAAGCGATGGAAGAATAATTAAATCATATTGAGAAGAATAATACATGGATTTTGTTACCCAGACTGAAAGACAAAAATGTAATTGGAACTAAATGGGTTTTTCAAAATAAACTAAATGAGGAAGGTGAAGTTGTTAGCAATAAAGAAAGACTTTTTTGTAAAGGCTATTCTTAGATGGAAGGAATTGATTTCGAGGAGAGTTTTTCTCCAGTGGAAAGAATTGAAGCTATAAGATTATTTCTTACTTATTATTCTTATGGAGATTTCAAGCTCTATCAGATGGATGTCAAGTCAGCATTTCTAAATGGCAAGTTGGAAGAGGAAGTGTATATTGAGCAACCAGATGGATTTAAGTTGATTGATGAAAAAGATGGTTTGCCAGTTGAAGAAAGGTTTTAATGGATTGAAGTAAGCCCCTACAGATTGGTATTCCAAGATGTATAAATATTTGTTGAAGCTTTGATTTAATAAAGGTACTCCTGATAGTAATCTATATTTCTAGATTGATCATGATAACATTTTGATTGTTGAAGTTTTTGTTGATGACATTATTTTTGGACATAATGATATTTTGTACAAGAAGTTTATTGATGAGAGGCAAAATAAATTTGAGATGTCTATGATTGGTGAAATGAAATTCTTTCTAGGATTGCAAATTACACAGTCAAAAAAAGGTATCTTCGTATCTCAGTCAAAGTATGTGAAGGAATTGTTGAAGAAGTTTGGATTAGAAGATTCTAAGATAGTTGGTACTCTTGTGGTGATTGGATGTAAGATGACTAAGGATGATGATTCCCCTAAAGAAAATCAGACTATATATTGATCGATGATTAGTGGACTATTATACTTGATTCAGAGTAGACTAGATATCATGAATGTTGTTTGTCTTGTTGATAGATTTCAAGATGATCCTAAGGAATCTCATGTTGTTTTTGTTAAAATAATCTTTAGATATCTAAAAGGAACTATTGATTTTGGTTTGTGGTAGATCCTAGAGATGATGATTTTACTTTGAGTGTCTTTACTGATGTTGATTGGGAAGGAGATGTTGATGACCAGAAGAGTACTAGTGGTGGTGCATTTTTCTTGGGTAAGAGATTGGTTTCATGGTTAAGTAAGAAGCAAAATTCCATTTCTTTTGTAACTGCAAAGGCAAATTATATTGTTGCTGCTAATAATTGTACTTAGGTAGTTTGGATGAAGAAAATGTTGAAAGATATTGGAGTTGTGCATGATGAGCCTATTTATATTTACTATGATAATTCAAGCGCTATTAATATTTATAAGAACTTGGTGTTGCTTTCAAAGACTAAGCATATATCTATCAAGTTTCATTTTCTGAGAGAGAAGGTAAATGAGAAAGAAATTAGGTTGGAATATGTGTCTACAAAGGAACAAATTGCAGATATTTTCACAAAGCCTTTGCCTAAGGATACTTTTGAGTATCCCAGAGAGAAGTTAGGGGTGCTTTCCCCTCCTAATTAGAACTAAGGTGCATTAGTATGTGTTACTCCGGTATATTTAATAGTCATATCTTGCAATCTGAATTGATGAGGTGGCTGCTAATCAGGGGGAGTAGTCAGATGTTCATATTTGTGAGGTAATGTGTTTGTAAATATGTGTTTATGTCATTGATGTCAGAGGGGGAGAGGTTCATGTGAAAAATCGTATAGCGATTTGAGAGGGAGAGATTATTTGTGTAGAGGAAAAGAGTTAAATGAGAGAGTTGTTGATTTCTTTGACATTGATTGTTTTTCACATAATATGTTGTTTTAATGATATCTATAAGATATATTGGAGAGATGTGTTGTCATTGTTGTCACCATAATTTCTCTGTTTGGTGTTGTGTTACAGTGAAGTTTAGTTAGTTGGTTTATACTATATATTGATGTTTAGTGCTTGCAGATTAAAGGGTTTGTAGAGTAATATCTCTAGTTGATTCAACATGAGTATCAGGGATTTGCATGAATATTTGAGTGAGTTATGAGTATATGTGTTGTGGCCATTTTTTATGTTGTTCAGTTATGCTAGTGTTTGGTATTTTGATCTGCATTGCTCCACATTGTAATATCTTGATCTACAGATTTGGGATTATGTTTGGGATGTTGACGCGTGTTCTCAATTTAGGTTGTTTGTGGTTAGGAGCTCCACAAGTGATTTTTTCTAGGCTAACAATCAATTTAGTTGATTTTCTTAAAGTTTGGTACGATGATAATGATGATTCTAGTAATTTGAGTTAGTGCGGATGTTGCTATGGTCCTTTAAGATTCTTGTGAATATTTATAGATCATGTGCTATTCATGTTGGTGGTCCGCATTGATAGATGAGAGTGTTATTAATGATTTTCCTTGATCTAGAGGTATTCTTCATGTTCTTGGCCGACATGGTGATTGTAGCATATTGCAGACATGTTTGATGCATAATTCTTGGAGGTGTTTCAATTTCAATTTCATATGATATTTTTTATGTTTCAATTATAGCATAGCGCATTATTAATGATGTTTTTTTTGGCAAAATGCATTACGCGTGTATATAAATTGATATGATAGAAAGTACATAAGATTTAATAGTAGCTATGGTTTTGATATTGGGGAGCAAAGCTCAAACCAAAACTACTATGCAAACTTTAATATAGCACGATTTCTTCCTGATATGTTATGGTACAATTACTGGGAGAAATCACCAAATAATTATTATAGACCTTAATGGATATTATCATCTACATATTGAATCTCATCAGCTTATACCAAAGATAAGTGAATAGAGGAGAAAAGTAATTCACCATCTAAAAATTATACCCAAGTGGAAGATTTGTTTCTTCTATCAAGCCTCATGGAAATTGTAGTCACATAAATCTGTCCACTTAATTAAATGAATACTTAGTATTTATTTGATTATTTAACCATCAATTAATGAATTAATTAAATTAATATTTAATTAATTCATCTTAACCCTCTTCTCCTATTAATTAAATAAATTATTCAATTTATTTGATTTAATTCACTTAACCAAATTCAGACCATTAATTAAATAAATAAATCATATTTGTTTAATTAAATCTTCTCTCACATTTAAATAAATTAATATTTATTTAAATCTCCCAAAATCTCACCTCTCACATTTAAATAAATTAACATTTATTTAAATCACCTTTATCCTCTACCCACTTGTATTTTCCTACAAAAGCAAGTTGCACAATTATTTTAAATAAATAATTTATTTAAATCACCTTTATCCTCCACCCACTTGTATTTTCCTACAAAAGCAAGTTGCACAACTATTTTAAATAAATTATTTATTTAAAAATCCTATTTATCCTCACCCACTTGAAACCTTTAATGGTTTCTGTAGTCACATAAATCTGTCCACTTAATTAAATGAATACTTAGTATTTATTTGATTATTTAACCATCAATTAATGAATTAATTAAATTAATATTTAATTAATTCATCTTAACCCTCTTCTCCTATTAATTAAATAAATTATTCAATTTATTTGATTTAATTCACTTAAACAAATTCAGACCATTAATTAAATAAATAAATCATATTTGTTTAATTAAATCTTCTCTCACATTTAAATAAATTAATATTTATTTAAATCTCCCAAAATCCCACCTCTCACATTTAAATAAATTAACATTTATTTAAATCACCTTTATCCTCTACCCACTTGTATTTTCCTACAAATGCAAGTTGCACAATTATTTTAAATAAATAATTTATTTAAATCACCTTTATCCTCCACCCACTTGTATTTTCCTACAAAAGCAAGTTGCACAACTATTTTAAATAAATTATTTATTTAAAAATCCTATTTATCCTCACCCACTTGAAACCTTTAATGGTTTCTGTAGTCACATAAATCTGTCCACTTAATTAAATGAATACTTAGTATTTATTTGATTATTTAACCATCAATTAGTGAATTAATTAAATTAATATTTAATTAATTCATCTTAACCCTCTTCTCCTATTAATTAAATAAATTATTCAATTTATTTGATTTAATTCACTTAACCAAATTCAGACCATTAATTAAATAAATAAATCATATTTGTTTAATTAAATCTTCTCTTACATTTAAATAAATTAATATTTATTTAAATCCCCCAAAATCCCACCTCTCACATTTAAATAAATTAACATTTATTTAAAATCACCTTTATCCTCCACCCACTTGTATTTTCCTACAAATGCAAGTTGCACAATTATTTTAAATAAATAATTTATTTAAAATCACCTTTATCCTCCACCCACTTGTATTTTCCTACAAAAGCAAGTTGCACAACTATTTTAAATAAATTATTTATTTAAAATCCTATTTATCCTCACCCACTTGAAACCTTTAATGGTTTCCCTTAAAGTATTCAAACTTGATGGCTTTAAAGTCTTCAAACTTGATGGCTTCCTTCTATAGTCTTCTTAAGACTTTAATGGTTTTCCTTAAAGTCTTCAAGCCTTTAATGGTTTCCCTCAAAGTCTTCAAGCATTTTAATGCTTTATCTTCATTTTTCTCATTTAAATAAATTAATATTTATTTGAATATTTATCCAAATGCAAATTACACCATTTAATTGAAATAAATGATTTTATTTTAATTGAAAATACCAAAATTTCTCCCACTTGCATTTTCCTACAAAATCCACTTGCATGCCTAAACCCCTTCTAGAATTTTCTAATCACTTCTAAATAACCTAACCCCTTCTCTAAACTTTGTCACATTCCTAAGCAAAAGGGAAGTCACTTCTCAAACCCTCAAAGTCTTTGATAACCATTAAAGGCTTTCAACCTTCAACCACTAAATGGCTCAAAGTCTTTGATAACCATTGAAGGCTTTCAACCTTCAACCACTTAATCCCCAAAGTCTCCAATAACCATTAATGGTTACCTCAAACCCTCCCACATGGTTAAAACATTTGTTTTGACTCAACCTCTTCTCTCAACCCAATCCTATGTTAACACTTATCACCATTTTATTGGTGCCAATTGTGCACATAGATCCCCAACTTTCAAACTTGGCCCTTGATTAAACCATTCAATCTTAACCCTTCATTTCCCCATTTCTTCTATAAATAGAACCCTTCTCCTCAAGCAAGAAAGGAGAAGCATTAGAGTATTGTTGTTATACTGGCATTAGCATAGAGCTTTCTCATAGCATCACTATCTACACTTGCATAGCATTTGCTCATCATATTCAACTATCTTGAATCTCCATATGGCATCCATGGCTAGTGCTAAAAGCTAAGAGCTACACTCATTTGGGACTTGGAGAGGAGAGGAACAAGGGAGGAGCAACTATGAGCATCTTGATTAGCTATTTTATTCTATGTTTATATGCTTTCTATTTCATGCTTAATATCTCTCTTGATATGCCTGTTTAGGATAATCTTTTGTTGTTAAAACTAATGTTTGTTTTTTGTGATCTTGTGTGTGTTGCCATCAAACAGATTTTCTAATCCTTTTTGCAGAGCATCATTTGGTGAACCCGACGTGAATCAAACACCACAAAGATCAACTTTTTTTTATTTTTTTATTTTTTAACCAATAACATGTTTGAATGTTGAAAATGTCACACAGGTTGCACTTTTGACATTGTTTTGGCGCGTTTGACATTGTTTTGGTGCTATTCACCTTGTTTCAGCGCTTTTCCCTTCTCTGTCTTTCCCTTTCTTTTAGTGCCTTTGTGTTAAATAGTGCCTCTGTTCAAACGCAGAGTAGCGCTATTGTAACAAAACGTTGTACAAATCACCTTGTAACCAAAAAAAAAAAAATTAGGCTTGTAGAAGCCCACCAAATAGGCGGATTTTACTAACTATTTTTCTCTTTTGTACAGATTTAAATTAGATTAAAAAGTAGATTTATATTTTTTACTAACTTGTTTTTGAATTTGGTTTTAAAAATGAATTCGCTTTTTATTTTGGTTTAAAATTAACTTCACATTTCAAATTTGGGCTTTTAAAAAAAAAAGAATCACACATTTGTTTGGGGCTCTTAAAAAGAATTTCATTGTTCCAAGGTAAAAAGAACCACAAACTTATACAAAAACAACTTTATTTTTTTTGCAAGTTAGGAAACAAACTTCGTTTTGGTGCTTAAAATCAACAAGGCAAATTTTATTTCTTGCATCAAGATAAAACTCACAATCCACACTTCCATTTTTGGTGCAAATAAAATTCACAATCAACTTGTCTCATTTTTAAAACAATTTTACTTCATGCAAACGTGTTTTTCATTAAGTTGACCAGGATTTTCAAATTTTAGTTTACTCAAACAATTGCCTTTGAAAATTAAAAAGAACACCATGATTGTTGGAGCAACATCTCCAAATAGTTAGATCACATTGCAATGGTGGATTAAAAAAAAAAAAACAAGTGTCTTTCGTGTTTGGCACGCTTGTGCACAAAAGTTGGTCGAGTGGTCCTACTTCTAACACACACTATCCTCTCCCTTGGCTTTCGTGGTCCTAGGTGCAAGAGAAAAGTGTTAGTAACACTCAAAATTTTATCTTTTTAAGAGAGGCTTGCCAAGGGATCGATACTCTTGGGAACAACCTCGAGCGGTAAATCCTTCGAGCCGCTATAGAAATCAGGTGAGAGCGAAAGCTATAGCCTTGGGTATAGTTGTTCCTACAGTGTAACTGGCCGAAAGGACAAATGGGCCCCACCACCAGTTACAAGTCTCTTAAGTGAGTCACTGCAGAATGAACTTATGTCCAAAAACATCGAACATGCCTAAATGCCTTTAAGTAGTAGCCCACCTGTTCTATTGATTGAGGATATTTGAGATATAATTTAGTGCAAGAGCATAGATGGTTTTGCTCCCAAGATACTCACCATACATATTTCCTTGAGTAGAAACATAGCTTTTTGAAAAGTCACTTGTGGCTTCATGAAAGTGGTGACTCCCCCATCATAGGGATCATCTATTTGTTATGCTCGTGCAAGACTTAGTATATCACATCCTTACCTGCCACGGCGGGATTCATAAGGTATGTAGTACCAAAGTCGAAGAAATATCAAGATGTGGGCTAAATTTATCACAACTGGCCATTTGACCTTAGGGATAAAAAGTGTTTGAAATGTGTTCGTTTTAAAGACCAAGTGCAAATTGAGCCGACTTCAGGCTTTGGAAATACACCTTAAAATACATCTAAAGGAAGGGTCATATACAAGTCCAAGGATTGGGTTGATCTAGACCCATACTCATTTGTGCCTTTGAGGCAACATTTTGGTGTTTGTGTGCTTGCTTTGTTTTCTTGTCAAAGAAACATCAAATCAGAAAATCAATCCCAAAAACAAAGTATTCATCCAACCAAACATCTTTCAAAAACAACCAAAAACATCAAAAACAAAGTGCAAACAACAAAAGAGTCAAAAATTTTATGACCATTCTTCACATCTTGCGAAAGAAGAAGCGTCATCAAAATATCAACTTGAAAAGAAGACAATTAAGCTCAAAGGCTTTGATCAAACGAAGGAAATTCTTCTATATCAATAGACAAATCTTTGTCTCCCATAGAGTTTTCTTGCATCACATCTGTCTCTATCTTCAAGGCAAAACAAACGAATTTGATTCCGAATCATTGAACCGCAGAGCTTTTATGCAATATAGAGCTCTAAGTTATCACAAAAACCAAGGAGGAAAGATTAATCCCAACTTCTTCCCAAACGTCTGTATCACATACAACACAGCTCAAGAAATTCCACCAACACCCGAAAGGGAAGAGATAGAGTTTGTCCCATTTGTAACACAAAGTTTTTATTGAAGTTGAAAACATTTTCATCCATCATCTCACTCATACATCATCACTTCATCATCAATCCGTCCCAACTCTCAAAACATTAAGAGGTTCTTGTCCCAAGTTCTCTTTTAGATATTGCTTGCAATCAAACACATCACATCACTTTTTAGATTGTTTCTACATCTAGGATAAGCTCATCCTAAGAGACACATCTACGCAGGTTAAAAATAGTTCATGAGTGAATCCTCTCATTACTAGGTAGTTAAATCTGTAACACATCTCAGATTTCTCTACACCTTATCACATCAAAACTTATCAAAAAAACAAGCAATTCAAAGAAGGAATTTCGGTTACATCCACCTTAAAGGTGCTAGAGATCCACGTGCAACACAATTCACCAGCCATCAATCTCTCATTTCATCAAACACTCATCATCATTTTCATGCAATTTCAACAAAGACTCATAAACAAAATGGCTCAAACCCGATCACAGTCGAGATAATGAGAAATAGAAAGAGAAGAGGAAGAAGAGGAAAATCTCAATGAATTTCAAGAAGCACTTGGAGGAAATGCAGATGACGAAAACCCAAGTACTCCCACTCCTACAACAATAGAAAGGGCTCAGCATAACCCTCTCTTTAACAGACTTTTTGACGAAATACTCAGGAGCAATGCGGATGCTCACTTCTTAAGACTCGCTCAAGAAGGAGCAAAACTCCCCTCTGACTTTGATCTTTCCCAATTAAGACAAGCATCAGAAAGACAAAGTTGCCATGATGAGGAAAGAGGTAGAGATCCCATCAGATATAATATTCCCCGAGGTAACCCACCACCTCCTCCTCCAAATGAAATGGAGATGTTGCGGCAACAAGTCGAGAATCTCGCCCAACAACTTCATAGTGGTATCAAGACTAACCAATTCTCTCTCAATGACATCCGTCCCTATCCTTTTGATAGGAATCTTTACATGCCACCATTTCCACGAGGATTCGAAACACCCAAATTTGAAAAAAATAGAGGAAAGGGGGATCCCCGTGATCATGTCCGAGAATTTCATTCCGCTTGTCTCGAAGTAGCATATGAAGACACATACCTAATGCACCTTTTTCCCCAAAGCTTGGGAGGAACAACCACATCATGGTTTTCCCGACTACCAGGTGGCATTAGAACATTTGAGGAACTTATCCAAAAATTCCTCGCTCATTACTCTCATAACATTGAACGCGACATCACCAAGGCTGATCTGTGCAACACCAAACAAAAACCAGGTGAGCAATTCTCAGTATTCCTGCAACGATGGCATCAAATTTCTAGCAGACGTTCTCTTCAGTTACCTGAACGAGAACTAGTGGAAATATTCATTTCCAACTTAAACGAAGAAATGGAATTTCACCTGGATGTCAAAGACACAGACTCTTTTAATGATATGATCACCAAGGGTTTGAAATGTGAAAGGGCACTCATCAAGAAAGGACTCATCAAAATCTCTAATGAACCAAAAGATGGTCCTCGTCCACGGTTCAATAGCGATAAACCAAACTTCTGGAATAAAAACAAGAATATCGGCAATGATGGGGTTGTGGATGCTTGGACTATCCAAAATGCACAACCTGTGGTTCGGTTTGCAGGACAAAATCCTCCACCTCAGAATAACACAAGCATTCCTTCCAATCAAGGTCGCATCACATCTCATGATGAAGCAAGACCTCGTCAGCAAAAACAAAAATGAACATACACTCCCTTAGGGGAACCCATTGAAACAGTGTTGCGACAACTCATCTCTCAAAATTTAGTCACTCTACCTAAACTATCAAACTATGAGCCTTAGGTCAAACCGGCATGGTGGAAAGATACTGAACACTGTGAATTCCATCAAGGAAGAGGGCACAAGACAAGTAATTGTCACCGATTGAAAGATCTCATTCAGGATCTTATTGATCGAGGAGAAATTGAAATTGAAGGACATGACCCAAAAACAACAAATAATGATCATCTGATGTTCAAAAATCCACTTCCATCAAAAGATCAAAGGGGTCCTTCCACTTCCAGGCGAGGCCCTGATACCACAGATTATACGCAGGCTGCGTATAATTACACTGTAAATCATCTGTATGATGCTAGTGAACAAGTTGCAACCATAACCTTCAAAAATCCCAACTCAAATTCCAATGTTGTTACACGTCGCGGAAAAGTTACCATCAAGGCAGCTCCACAAGGCACCACCTCCATCCCAAAGCAGTACAATCTTGTGGAACAATTAGACAAAACACCTGCACTTATATCCATTTTAGAGCTATTGCGCCTATCACCATCTCATAAAACTATCTTGGATCAAGCACTCCAAGAGGCGTCAGTCCCTGCAAACCTGAATACAGACCAATTTCAAGCAATGGTTGGATGTCTAAAGTCATCACCTTGTCTCACTTTTTTCGTAAGTGACAACTCTTCCTTCCAGCAACCTCATAACGCTTCGCTACACGTTGAAGGCTTTATCAACCAACACAGGATCAAGCGAGTCTTGATCGATAATGGAGCAGGCCTGAATATTTGTACACTACAGTTGGTCACAGCATTGGGATATGTGGTAGAATTAGTGGATCCTCGCAAGAAGATCACAATCAAAGTCTATGACGATGCAGAGCGTTCATCCAAAGGAGCTGTGGTACTACCAATCCGAGTGGGCCCCGTGGTAAAGCACATCATTTGTCAGGTTCTGGACCTTCCTCTGCCATACAATCTATTGTTAGGAAGACCTTGGATACATGCCATGCAAGCCATTCCATCTACCTACCATCAATGTATCAAGTTCCCACATAACGATGTAGAGATCACAATTCTGGGTGACGCAAATCCCTTTGCATATTGCCATAATATCAACCATCAACCAGAGATTACCGTTCCTAATAATAGAGAAGCCATTTCCTCCACATCATATATAAGTCTCGCCTCTCTTGCCAGTTCAAACACCACTATACCGAAGCAAGAAAAGCTTAAGATGAAGATCGCAGAGGAAGGTCCTGGGGAATACAACTTGAGTCAACTCTTTTGTGTGGGAAAAATGCCCACTTCTCCTAGAACACATGGTAAACCACATCAGGTACTCCACAACCACTGATCATGCCAGCATGTGCTTTGACACCTTTCATCCCTGGAAAGAGTCAAGAAGAAGAAACCCAAGATGAGGACTTAGCAGACTGGATCTATAAAGATCCCATCCCCACTGATATCCCGCCAGTTAAACTTCCTATGGATCAGTATGGCAAAGGTCTCCTCATTATGCAACGAATGGGATATGATGGTCAGAGTGCTTTGGGATATTGCAAACAAGGACGACATGAACCTCTACTACCAGAATTCAAACCCAAAGGTAATACAGGCCTAGGCTTTGAGAAAGAAATCTTTTCTAAACTCAGATTCAAAGGAAAACCCAGCAAACCATTATGTCCACCTACGACAGAAAAGACGCCTTTTATCATTAAAGCAGCCTTAAGCACCATCCCAACTACCCCATTGAGGCTCAAAACCCCAACACAACCATCACCAATGCCACTCATCCCACCAAGCGAACTCATAATCCCATCAGCAACACCATTAGCAGCATCAACTGTATCAGAACCTGTAGCAGCATCTATGACACCAGTAGTTCTAGTAGAAGCCACTGCGTCAACATTACCAATACTCCCCGTACCAGATCCTCTAATCCCCATTGACCTTCCTGCAACACCGATCACTACAAAGGTACATCAACCAATCACACCTGCAGTATTTAACTCAAAAGACATCCCAGTATGGTATAGTAATCGGATGCTGGAAAGTGACTCAGAGACCGACTCGCATGAATGGGAATTTGATTCTGTACAGCTTAACACTTCAGATGAGGAAGACACATCACCACCTCCACCACGCAAAGATATCCCTGTTTACGGAGAAGCACAGATAAAGACCACTTGGGTTCTTGAACTGGAAACATCTTCCACAGACCCTACGTCTCATCCTACGCCTAATTCTGACAGGGAAACTACCATCAACGACCTTCACCATAACTTCTTAACCCTCACTGATACATCTAATGCACTTAACCTAATCGATGAAGCAATGCCCATTATCCACCCTGAACTCATTGAATGGAACCAACCAAATTCCCCATGTCTTGACCTCTTCCAGAACGATGAGGCCATCATTGACTTTTTAGAATTAAGGGATAACCTACCAAGCGGGGATCACAAAGCTGGATTCGCCATTGTATTTAATAGCGCAGCATACTTCGGGGCAGATGCCAAACCTTTTAGCTGCAAAAATATAACAATAAAACATGGATCTTCTAGTGAAAACCACACTGTGGCACTATTTGATCCAACAAAAGTAAAAAGAAAGAGCGTATCCAATGGTGAAAACCTCTCTGAGGCACCTGAGGATGAAGGGTTTGACATTCTCCCTGCTAGTACACAACAGGAATGATCAACGATTCTCATCAAGGAAACCAAAGAATACAATGTGGGGACTCCTGAAAATCCACATATCATACATCCGGCATCTCTTCTCACTCCAAAAGAACAACCTAAATTTATAGAGTTCTTCCAGAAGCGTCAGATCAACTTTGCATGGTCATATGCAGACATGTCTGGGCTTGATCCTGATTTAGTCATGCATCACCTCACCGTAGCAGAAGGAGCCAAACCTGTCAAGTAAAAGCTTCGTAAGATGCATCCTCAGATTGCAGTACTAGTCAAAACAGAACTCAAGAAACTCCTAGATGTTGGTTTCATTAGACCAATTGATTATGCAGAGTGGATCTCCAATATTGTGCCTGTTGGCAAACCAAAAGGGGGCATCTGCATTTGTACTGACTTCAGAGATCTGAATAAGGCATGTCCTAAGGATGACATCCCCCTTCCAAATATCGACATCATAGTGGATCTGACAGCAGGACATGCCATGCTTTCACTCATGGATGGCTTTTCAGGATATAATCAGATAAAGATCACACCAGAGGACCAACATAAGACAGCCTTCACATGTCCATGGGGCACATATTGCTGGAATGTAATGCCCTTCGGTCTAAAGAATGCAGGAGCCACCTATCAAAGAGCAATGACCACCATCTTCCATGACATGATGCATACCATGATGGAAGATTATGTTGATGACTTACTAGCAAAATCACTCACCAGAGAAGGGCATCTCCACATCTTAGATAAAATCTTTGATAGACTGGAACAATACCATGTTCGACTCAACCCAAAGAAATGTGTCTTTGGAGTGACCTCCGGGAAGCTTCTAGGATACATTGTCTCAAGCAAAGGTATTGAGGTCGACCCAGCAACGCTAAAAGCAATCAGGGACATGCCACCTCCAAAGAATATCAGTCAGCTAAGGACATTACAAGGACGGCTTCAATCCATCCGAAGATTCATTGCACAACTGGCTGATACGTGTCACCCATTTACACATCTACTACACAAGAACATCCGCTTTCAGTGGGATGCCCGATGCCAGCAAGCATTTCAGACGCTTAAAGACTATCTCATGGATCCACCATTGTTGATGCCACCAGATCCAAGTAGACCATTGTTACTCTATATCTCGGCAACAACTTCAGCATTAGGTGTATTACTGGCACAACATAATGCAGAAGGCAAAGAGTGTGCTGTATACTACATCTCTCGCACACTAGCTGGCTATGAACTCAATTACACACCTATTGAGCGAGCTTGCTTAGCAGTAATCTTAGCAGCCACTAAACTGAGGCACTATCTGTTAACACACAAGGTACAACTCATTGCAAAGATTGATCCACTCAAGTATTTACTCAGCAAAGCAGCATTGACAGGCCGCTTGGCCAAATGGGTGATGATTCTAAGTGAATTTGACATCGAGTATGTGGACCGTAAAGCTATCAAAGGTCAAGTCATTGTGGATCAAATGGCTGATGCGCCACTCATAGGTGATCATCCTCTCATTTCCAATTTTCCACATGAAGAGATATTCATGATCACACCAACACAATCATGGAAATTATACTTCGATGGTTCGTACACTAGGCATGGCTCGGGGGCAGGCATTCTGTTTATCACACCCCAAGGTGATAGCATCCCGAAGTCTTACCGGCTCACATTTCCATGCACCAACAACATAGCAGAATATGAGGCCTTGATCACAGGACTCAGGTTAGCCGTACAATGGAAATTACAAGAACTGCAAGTATATGGCAATTCCCAACTAGTCATTCGACAAGCAACAGATGAATATCAGACCAAAGATGATAAACTCATGCCATATAAGCAAATGGTGGACACTCTAAAGACATCATTTACTACTATCACTTTTGAGCAGATACCAAGAGATCAGAATCGAGCTGCTGACGCTATGGCTACCATCGCATCTCTCCTAGGTCTTCCACAAAATTTAACACACTACGAGTTCTTGGTAGAACAGCTTTGGATCCCCGCTTATGATATCCCTGAATCTGAGATGATATGTCACCTTGTCGGTTCTGAATCTCCATGGTACGGTGAGTTCTACACCTATCTCCGCGATCACACCCTTCCTCCCAACCAATCAAATAACCAACATAAAACCTTCATTCGCCAAACTGCTCAATATACCATTATTGCCGAAACCCTATACCGACGCGGTCTTGATGGTACTCTCCTTCGATGTCTGGAACAAGGTGAGATAACAAAGGCTTTGGAAGAGGTACATGAAGGAATTTGCGGGACTCATTCAAGTGGTCCGTCACTAGCCAAGAAACTCATGCGAGCTGGATATTATTGGCCATCTATGGAAAAGGATTCCTACTACTTTGTCAGAAAATGCAAGAAATGTCAAGTTCATGGCGACCTGATACATGCACCAGCCCAGGAACTGCAACCAATCACGACACCATGGCCTTTTTGTCAATGGGGCCTTGACCTTGTGGGTAAGATTCATCCATCTTCATCCAATGGCCATAAATTCATTATTACCGCCACCGAATATTTCACAAAGTGGATCGAAGCTGTTCCACTTACCCAAGTCACCGGCAAGCAGATCGCCTCATTCATCCTCAATTACATCATCTGCCAGTATGGTGTGCCCATGTCCATCATCACAGATAACGGTCTCCCTTTCAAAAATCAAGATGTCCGTGAACTTTGTGAGAAATTTCATATCCAACACCGCTTTTCCACCCCCTATTACCCACAAGGCAATGGTCAGGCTGAAGCATCCAATAAAAACATATTAAGAATCCTCAAAAAGACAGTCAATGATGCCGGCCGTGATTGGCATGTTCAACTAAATCCAGTGCTATGGGCATATCGAACTAGCATTCGAACCCCTACAGGTGCAACTCCTTATTCATTGGTCTATGGTGCAGAAGCTATCTTGCCTATTGAGGTCGAGATACCATCACTACGGGTTTCCTTGCACAATCTCATTGATGATGAAGCTTACAGAGTCTCACATCTTCAGGACTTAGAGTTACTTGATGAGAAGCAACAAGCTGTATACAACCATCTCAAAGCCTATCAGCAGCGCATGAGCAGAAGCTACAATCACCGAGTTAGACCTCGTACATTTGAGGTAGGTGATCTTGTTCTACGAGATAATCCTCGCAACCAACCAAACCGAGAACATCAGGGCAAGTTTGAATCAAACTGGCTAGGCCCATATGTTGTCACTGCTATGTTCGGGTCCGGGGCATATTAGTTGGCTACATCAGAAGGAGAACCGCTTGCAGATCCAATCAACAGCATGCACCTCAAACGGTTTTATACCTAAGTTGTACAGAGCATCAGGCTCCCCTACATACCAGAAAATACCAAAAACATTTAGAAAAATGTCCTAAAGAAATACAAAAACATTAAAAAAAAAGTAAAGAAAAATCATGCATCCAAATGGTGAACAACCACTCCGGTGGCACCTTGGGTAAGTGCGATGGTGAAAACCTGGCAAACAGGCGCCACTCATAAAGACAATGGTTCCAGTATCTTTCTGATTTGTTGCAATCACATTCATGCATCCACACATCCATCCATCTAAACCATGGCTTGTTATTTGATCTATAATCAAAGAAAGTACTTCATGCGTCTTGCATCCCGCTTTGTCATAGTCATGTCTACACTTGGGGGCAATGCCCTTAAATCTAGTTGGTGGAAGTGAATTCTACATTACTGGTGATTCATTAGGTAAAACATTCAAAACTATTTTACAAAATCCAAAAACATTCAAAACTATTTCACAAAATCCAAAAAAAAAAATTCAAAAATGACTCACAAAATCCAAAAACATTCAAAACAATTCAAAATCCAAAACATCAGAAAACATTAAAAAATCACACAAAAACATGGCAACACCTTGTACATACCCATCCATGCAGATACCAAAACAAACATTGACAAAATACTCACACAATGACCACTTATCAATCAACCACACAATCCACATCAACAATCAAACTATCTTCAACAAGGATGCATCCTTCCTTACAAAAACAAAGACAAGATGACATTTTCTTTGACAAGAAAATTCTGTTTACACTATCAAATACTTGGTTGATTTATGGTCTAGTAATTTATATTAGGATCTTCCAGCATTGTTTTGTATCGTTTGCCCATTACTTCCGATGAAGTTCTGGGGCATGTACTAATGGTGTCTACGTGGGAAGTTCACTAAGCTATGAGATCATAGGCAAAAATACAGTCATAGATCACTACGGCTTGCTGACTACATCGTATACCTCGACCATATGGGCATGAACCATTACTAAGGATCCTTATTCTTTATTCTTTATGTATATACTGTTTGTTTGCAGGTACAATTCTCTTTCTTTGGTTCCTCCTACCTTATCCAAACTGGATAAAGGTTTTATCTCTTATTACGGTATGCACTTGTCTCAGGATATGATCAGCCTAAGATCAAGGAGGATGATCCAAGTCATGCATGAAAGGAGATAATCCTTGTCTGTTCCGCAAGCAATACTCAGGTCAACTTGATCCATTATATCAAGTTGCTTGTATTAACTTGCTATATAAAATCCATGTAAGAAATACTCTGGTCATCTTGAATCTTTATGTCAAGTTGCTTGTATTTTCTTACAATATTTTAAAGCTCAATGATGAAAAATAAAGCACTATGGATCGTCATCTCATCACATATGTATATATTGCATTTCGTTGCATTCCATCCATCCATACATTCATAAATAGTTGCATATCATTCATACATAGTAATGACAATGGATACTCTATTTTCCTCTTCTTCCATAGGAATGTAATAGGTCCTCCATTTCTTCTATCTATCATTGAACCCCTCCCCACCCTCCCCATCTCGATAATCACCATCACATTCCCTACATCATGTCCCAATCAACGTAATCAAGCCACATTCATCACCATCCATCTCTAAATAGGAGGGATTGTGTTTCCTATCCTAAGTCATCGAATAAGTCAAGAAAGTTACTCTATCTGCACAGATACATCGACTCCCACACACCTAGACTATCAACAGATACTCTGATCAAGTATCTTCCGGTCTCAATAGGTAATCGATCATGGTAATCCTAGACTACATCAGGCATTTATCATAATGACCTAGTCTCAACGGAGCTGCTATGATTCACCACAATCATCCATCCCACACACACACTATCAATTGATCAACCAATCAAACACAATCCAATGGACAATTACATTAATTGTCTAAGTCTCAACGAGTATTTTGCTTCATATACCTTGACTTCATCGAGCAATTACATGAATTGTCTAAGTCACATCAGGTCACTTTGATTCACTTACTCAGACTTTATCATGTCCAAGCGACCAACTGACATCAACTGCCACGCTTTGACTTGACCGGGGCAATTAAACCAATTGCACCAGATTGTCCAACCAATTTTGATCAATTGTATAGCATCAATCCAAACCCCACACTACATCTTCTATGTATCTCTTGCATGACCTCAGGGTACTCGTTGGCTTGTTGTTTCTTCATATTCACTCCATTTTATCCCATTCTTTCATCATTAGTTCTAATTTCTTCTATTCTACCTCCCTTCCACTTTTCATTATTTTTCGAGAGATCGCCTGATTTTACAAAAAAAAATTCAACCCATCTCTCGAGGGGGCATACCACCCATTAAATTTACATTTTATGGGGCATTTCTTCACACCTATTTTTCTTTCTTTGAAACGACGCGATAAACCGCACCGTCTCAAAGAGGGGCAAATGTAGTCACATAAATCTGTCCACTTAATTAAATGAATACTTAGTATTTATTTGATTATTTAACCATCAATTAATGAATTAATTAAATTAATATTTAATTAATTCATCTTAACCCTCTTCTCCTATTAATTAAATAAATTATTCAATTTATTTGATTTAATTCACTTAACCAAATTCAAACCATTAATTAAATAAATAAATCATATTTGTTTAATTAAATCTTCTCTCACATTTAAATAAATTAATATTTATTTAAATCCCCCAAAATCCCACCTCTCACATTTAAATAAATTAACATTTATTTAAATCACCTTTATCCTCTACCCACTTGTATTTTCCTACAAAAGCAAGTTGCACAATTATTTTAAATAAATAATTTATTTAAATCACCTTTATCCTCCACCCACTTGTATTTTCCTACAAAAGCAAGTTGCACAACTGTTTTAAATAAATTATTTATTTAAAAATCCTATTTATCCTCACCCACTTGAAACCTTTAATGGTTTCCCTTAAAGTCTTCAAAACTTGATGGCTTTAAAGTTTTCAAACTTGATGGCTTCCTTCTATAGTCTTCTTAAGACTTTAATGGTTTTCCTTAAAGTCTTCAAGCCTTTAATGGTTTCCCTCAAAGTCTTCAAGCATTTTAATGCTTTATCTTCATTTTTCTCATTTAAATAAATTAATATTTATTTGAATAATTATCCAAATGCAAATTACACCATTTAATTGAAATAAATGGTTTTATTTTAATTGAAAATACCAAAATTTCTCCCACTTGCATTTTCCTACAAAATCCACTTGCATGCCTAAACCCCTTCTAGAATTTTCTAATCACTTCTAAATAACCTAACCCCTCCTCTAAACTTTGTCACATCCCTAAGCAAAGGGAAGTCACTTCTCAAAGCCTCAAAGTCTTTGATAACCATTAAAGGCTTTCAACCTTCAACCACTAAATGTCTCAAAGTCTTTGATAACCATTAAAGGCTTTCAACCTTCAACCACTAAATGGCTCAAAGTCTTTGATAACCATTGAAGGCTTTCAACCTTCAACCACTTAATCCCCAAAGTCTCCAATAACCTTTAATGGTTACCTCAAGCCCTCCCACATGGTTAAAACGTTTGTTTTGACTCAACCTCTACCCAACCCAAAGGTCTCATCAGGCCATTAATGCTTTGACCATGATTATCTCTTAAACATTTGCACAAAGGTTTATCCTTGGATTAACTCTTAATCTAGTGGGTAATCTTAATTTGGACTTGACCCTTACCCTCTAGATAACCATGAGGTCTTCTCAGGCCTTTAATGCCTCCAACCTCTTCTCTCAACCCAATCCTATGTTGACACTTGTCACCATTTTATTGGTGCCAATTGTGCACATGGATCCCCAACTTTCAAACTTGGCCCTTGATTAAACCATTCAATCTTAACCCTTCATTTTCCCATTTCTTCTATAAATAGAACCCTTCTCCTCAAGCAAAAAGAGAAGCATTAGAGTATTGTTGTTATACTGGCATTAACATAGAGCTTTCTCATAGCATCACTATCTACACTTGCATAGCATTTGCTCATCATATTCAACTATCTTGAATCTCCATATGGCATCCATGGATAGTGCTAAAAGCTGAGAGCTACACTCATTTGGGACTTGGAGAGGAGAGGAACAAGGGAGGAGCAACTATGAGCATCTTGATTAGCATTTGGAGGAGTATAGTTTATCTATTCTATGTTTGTATGCTTTCTATTTCATGCTTAATATCTCTCTTGATATGCCTGTTTAGGATAATCTTTTGTTGCTAACACTAACGTTTGTTTCTTGTGCTCTTGTGTGTGTTGCCATCAAGCAAATTTTCTAATCCTTTTTGCAGAGCATCATTTGGTGAACCCAACGTGAATCCAAACACCAAAAAGATCAACTTTTTTTTCTTTTTTTTTCAACCAATAACATGTTTGAATGTTGAAAATGTCACACAGGTTGTGCTTTTGATGTTGTTTTGGCATGTTTGACATTGTTTTGGCGCTATTCACCTTGTTTCAGTGCTTTTCCCTTCTCTGTCTTTCCCTTTCTTTAAGTGCGTTTGTGTTAAATAGCGCCTCTGTTCAAACGCAGACTAGCGCTATTGTAACAGAACGTTGTACAAATCACCTTGTAAGCAAAAAAAAAAAATTAGGCTTGTAGAAGCCCACCAAAACATGCGGATTTTTCTAACTAATTGTCTTTTATGCAGGTTCTAATCTTTTTGTGCAGGGGAAGGAGTTAGTTTAAATGCTTTAAAAGTTTCTTTTTTACTTTCTTTCAACAAAAGTTGGTTAAAAAGAATCCATATTTCCTTCTTGCACAAGTTAAAATAAACCTCACATTTTATTTTAGAGTGCATAAAATGAACCTCAAACTTGATTTTGGTGCTTAAAAAGAAAATTCATCTTTCTTTATTGCAAAGAAAAAAAAACAAATAACTTCAAAATTTTGCTTTCATTGCAAGTTAGGGATATATTTTGTTTTGGTGCTTAAAATCAACAAAACAAATTTTCTTTCTTACATCAAACTTAAAAATCACAAGCCACACTTCAATTTTTGGGCAAATAAAAAGAACAATCCACTTGTTTTGATTTTTGCAAAAACAAATTTTACTTCAAGCAAACGTGTTTTTCATTAAGTTGACCAGGATTTCCGAATTCTAGGTTACAAAATAATTGTCTTTGAAAATTAAAAAGAACACCATGATTGTTGGAGCAACATCTCCAAATAGATAGAAAATCATTGCGATGACAAGTTAAAAGGAACAAGTGAATTTTTTGTTTGGCACACTTGTGCAAAAGAGTTGGTCGAGTGGTCCTACTTCTAACACACACTATCCTCTCCCTTGGCTCTCGTGGTCCTAGGTGCAAGAGAAAAGTGTTAGTAACCCTCAAATTTTATCTTTTTAAGAGAGGCCTGCCAAGGGATCGATACTCTTGGGAACGACCTCGAGCGGTAAATCCTTCGAGCCGCTATAGAAATCAGGTGTGAGTGAAAGCTGTAGCCTTGGGTATAGCTGTTCCTACAGTGTAACTGGCTGAAAGGACAAATGGGCCCCACCACCAGTTACAAGGCTCTTAAGTGAGTCACTGCAGAATGAACTTATGTCCAAAAACATCAAACATGACTAAACACCTTTAAGTAGTAGCCCACCTGTTCTATTGATTGAGGATATTTGCGATATAATTTAGTGCAAGAGCATAGATGGTTTTGCTCCCAAGATACTCACCATACATATTTCCTTGAGTAGAAACATAGCTTTTTGAAAAGTCACTTGTGGCTTGATAAAAGTGGTGACTCCCCAATCATGGGGATCATCTATTTGTTATGCTCGTGCAAGACTTAGTATATCACATCCTTACCTGCCACGATGGGATTCATAAGGTATGTAGTACCAAAGTCGAAGAAATATCAAGATGTGGGCTAAATTTATCACAACTGGCCATTTGACCTTAGGGATAAAAAGTGTTTGAAGTGTGTTCATTTTAGTCAAAGACCAAGTGCAAATTGAGCCGACTTCAGGCTTTGGAAATACACCTTAAAATACATCTAAAGGAAGGGTCATATACAAGTCCAAGGATTGGGTTGATCTAGACCCATACTCATTTGTGCCTTTTAGGCAACATTCTTGTGTTTGTGTGCTTGCTTTGTTTTCTTGTCAAAGAAAAATCAGAAAATCACTTCCCAAAAACAAAGTATTCATCCAACCAAACATCTGTCAAAACAACCAAAAACATCAAAAACAAGGTACAAACAACAAAGAGTCAAATTTTATGACCATTCTTCACATCTTGCGAAAGAAGAAGCATCATCAAAATATCAACTTGAAAAGAAGACCATTGAGCTCAAAGGCTTTGATGAAAAGGAGGAAATTCTTCTATATAAATAGACAAATCTTTGTCTCACATAGAGTCTTTCTACGTCACATGCGTCTCTACCTTCAAGGAAAAACAAACGAATTTGATTCCGAATCATTGAACCGCAGAGCTTTTATGCAATATAGAGCTCTGAGTTATCACAAAAACCAAGGAGGAAAGATTAATCCCAACTTCTTCCCAAACGTCTGTATCACATACAACACAGCTCAAGAAATTCCACCAACACCCAAAAGGGAAGAGATAGAGTTTGTCCCATTTGTAACACAAAGTTTTTATTGAAGTTGAAAACATTTTCATCCATCATCTCACTCATACATTATCACTTCATCATCAATCCGTCCCAACTCTCAAAACATTAAGAGGTTCTTGTCCCAAGTTCTCTTTTAGATATTGCTTGAAATCAAACACATCACATCACTTTTTAGATTGTTTCTACATCTAGGATAAGCTCATCCTAAGAGACACATCTACATAGGTTAAAACTAGTTCATGAGTGAATCCTCTCATTACTAGGTAGTTAAATTGTAACACATCTCAGATTTCTCTACACCTTATCACATCAAAACTTATCAAACAAACAAGCAATTCAAAGAAGGAATTTCGGTTACATCCACCTTAAAGGTGCTAGAGATCCACGTGCAACACAATTTACCAACCATCAATCTCTCATTTCAACAAAAACTCATCATCATTTTCACACAACTTCAACAAAAGCTTATAAACAAAATGGCCCAAACCCAATCACAGTCTAGGCAACGAGAAATAGAAAGGGAAGAAGAAGAAGAGGAAAATCTCAATGAATTTCAAGAAGCACTTGGAGGAAATGCAGATGACGAAAACCCAAGTACTCCCACTCCTACAACAATAGAAAGGGCTCAGCATAACCCTCTCTTTAACAGACTTTTTGACGAAATACTCAGGAGCAATGCGGATGCTCACTTCTTAAGACTCGTTCAAGAAGGAGCAAAACTCCCCTTTGACTTTGATCTTGCCCAATTAAGACAAGCATCAGAAAGACAAAGTCGCCATGAAGAGGAAAGAGGTAGAGATCCCATCAGATATAACATTCCTCGAGGTAACCCACCACCTCCTCCTCCAAATGAAATGGAGATGTTGCGGCAACAAGTCGAGAATCTCGTCCAACAACTTCATAGTGGTGTCAAGACTAACCAATTCTCACTCAATGACATCTGTCCCTATCCTTTTGATAGGAATCTTTATATGCCACCCTTTCCATGAGGATTCGAAACACCCAAATTTGAAAAATATAGAGGAAAAGGGGATCCCCGCGATCATGTCCGAGAATTTCATTCCGCTTGTCTCGAAGTAGCATATGAAGACACATACCTAATGCGCCTTTTTCCCCAAAGCTTGGGAGGAACAACCACATCATGGTTTTCCTGACTACCAGGTGGCATTAGAACATTTGAGGAACTCATCCAGAAGTTTCTAGCTCATTACTCTCATAACATTGAACGCGACATTACCATGGCTGATCTGTGCAACACTAAACAAAAACCAGGTGAACTATTCTCAGTATTCCTGCAACGATGGCGCCAAATTTCTAGCAGACGTTCTCTTCAGTTACCTGAACGAGAACTAGTGGAAATATTCATTTCCAACTTAAACGAAGAAATGGAATTTCACCTGGATGTCAAAGACACAGAGTCTTTTAATGATATGATCACCAAGGGTTTGAAATGTGAAAGGGCACTTATCAAGAAAGGACTCATCAAAATCTTTAATGAACCAAAAGATGGTCCTCGCCCATGCTTCAATAGTGATAAACCAAGCTTCTGGAATAAAAACAAGAATATCGTCAATGATGGGGTTGTGGATGCCCGAACTATCCAAAACGCACAACCTGTGGTTCAGTTTGCAGGACAAAATCCTCCACCTCAGAACAACACAAATGGTCCTACAAATCAAGGTCGCATCACATCTCACGATGAACCAAGACCTCGTCAGCAGAAACAAAAATGCACATACACTCCCTTAGGGGAACCCATTGAAACAGTATTGCAACAACTCATTTCTCAAAATTTGGTCACTCTGCTTAAGCTATCAAACTATGAGCCTCAGGTCAAACCAGCATGGTGGAGAGATACTAAACACTGTGAATTCCATCAAGGGAGAGGACACAAGACAAGTAATTGTCACCGATTGAAAGATCTCATTCAGGATCTTATTGATCGAGGAGAAATTGAAATTGAAGGACATGACCCAAAAACAACCAATAATGATCATCTGATGTTCAAAAATCCACTTCCATCACAAGATCAAAGGGGTCCTTCCACTTCTAGGTGAGGCACTGATACCACTGATTATACACAGGCTGCGTATAATTACACTATAAATCATCTGTATGATGCCAATGAACAAGTTGCAACTATAACCTTCAAAAATCCCAACTCAAATTGCAATGTTGTTATGCGTCGCGGCAAAGTTACCATAAAGGCAGCTCCACAAGGCACCACCTCCATCCCAAAGCAGTACAATCTTGTGGAACAATTAGACAAAACCCCTACGCTTATATCCATTTTAGAGCTTTTGCGTCTATCGCCATCTCATAAAACTATCTTGGATCAAGCACTCGAAGAAGCATCAGTCCCCGCAAATCTAAATACGGACCAATTTCAAGCCATGGTTGGAAGTCTAAAGTCATCACCTTGTCTCACTTTTTCTGAAAGTGACAACTCTTCCTTCCAACAACCACATAATGCCTCACTCCACATCGAAGGATTTATTAACCAGCATAGGATCAAGCGAGTCTTGATCGATAATGGAGCAGGCCTGAATATTTGCACACTGCAGTTGGTCACAGCATTGGGATATGCGGTCGAATCAGTGGATCCTCGTCAGAAGATCACAATCAAAGCTTATGACGATGCGGAGCGTTCATCCAAAGGAGCTGTGGTACTACCAATCCGAGTGGGCCCCGTGGTAAAGCACATCATTTGTCAGGTTCTGGACCTTCCTCTGCCATACAATCTATTGTTAGGAAGACCTTGGATACATGCCATGCAAGCCGTTCCATCTACCTACCATCAATGTATCAAGTTCCCACATAACGGTGTAGAGATCACAATCTTGGGCGATGCAAATCCCTTTGCATACTATCATAATATCAACCATCAACCAGAGATTACCGTTCTTAATAATAGAGAAGCCATTTCCTCCACATCATATATAAGTCCTGCCTCTCTTGCCAGTTCAAACACCACTATACCCAAGCAAGAAAAGCTTAAGATGAAGATAGCAGAGGAAGGTCCTGAGGAATACAACTTGAGTCAACTCTTTTGTGTGGGACAAATGCCCACTTCTCCTAGAACACATGGTAAACCACAACAATTACTCCAACAACCATTGATCACGCCAGCATGTGCTTTGACACCTTTCATCCCTGGAAAGAGTCAAGAAGAAGAAACCCAAGATGAGGACTTAGCAGAATGGATCTATAAAGATCCCATCACCACTGATATACCAAAAGTTAAACTTCCTACAGAGCAATATGGCAAAGGCCTCCTCATTATGCAAAGAATGGGGTATGATGGTTAGAGTGCTTTAGGATATTGCAAACAAGGACGACATGAACCTCTGCTGCCAGAATTAAAGCCCACAAATAATACAGGCCTAGGCTTTGAAAAGGAGATATTTCCTAAGCTCAAATTCAAAGGAAAACCCAGCAAACCATTATGTCAGCCTACTGCAAAAAGGACACCTTTCATTATCAAAGCAGCCTCAAGCACCATCCCAACTACCCCATCGAGGCTCAAAACCCCAACACAACTATCACCAATGCCAATCATCTCACCAATCGAACTAGTAATCCCATCAGCAACACCATTAGTAGCAACAACTGTATCAGAACCCGCAACAACATCTATGGCACCAGCAGTTCTAGCAGAAGCCACTGAGTCAATATTACCAATACTCCCTGTACCAAATTCTTTAATCCCCAACAACCTTCCTGCAGCACCAATCACTACAAAGGTACATCAACCAATCACACCTGCAGTGTTTAACTCAAAAGACATCCCAGTATGGTATAGCAATCGGATGCTGGAAAGTGATTCAGAGACCGACTCACATGAATGGGAATTTGATTCGGTACAACTTAATACTTCAGATGAGGAAGACACATCACCACCTCCGCCACGCAAAGACATCCCTGTTTACGGAGAAGCACAGATAAAGACCACTTGGGTTCCTAAATTGGAAACATCTTCCACAGACCCTACGTCTCATCCTACGCCTGATTCTGATAGGGAGAGTACCATTAACGACCTTCACCATAACATCTTAACCCTCACTGATACATCTAATGCACTTAACCTAATCGATGAAGTAATGCCCATTATCCACCCTGAACTCATCAAATGGAACCAACTAAATCCTCCATGTCTTGACTTCTTCCAAAACAATGAGGCCATCATTGACTTTTTGGAATTAAGGGATAACCTACCAAGTGGGGATCACAAAGCTGGATTCGCCATTGAACTTAATAGCGCAACATACTTCGGGGCAGATGCCAAACCTTTCAGCTGCAAAAATATAACAATAAAACATGGATCTTCCAATGAAAACCACACTGTGGCACTATTTGATCCGACAAAAGTAAAAGGAAAGAGCGTATCCAACGATGAAAACCTCTCTGAGGCACCTGAGGATGAAGGGTTTGACATTCTCCCTGCTAATGTACAACAGGAACGATCAACGATTCTCATCGAGGAAACCAAAGAATACAATGTGGGGACTCCTGAAAATCCTCATCTCATACATCTAGCATCTCTTCTCACTCTAGAGGAACAACCTAAATTTATAGAGTTCTTCCAGAAGCGTCATATCAACTTTGCATGGTCATATGCAGACATGCCTGAGCTTGATCTTGATTTAGTCATGCATCACCTCACCGTCGCAGAAGGAGCCAAACCTGTCAAGCAGAAGCTTCGTAAGATGCATCCCCAGATTGCAGTGTTAGTCAAAACAAAACTCAAGAAACTCCTAGATGTTGGTTTCATTAGGCCAATTGATTATGCAGAATGGATCTCCAACATTGTGCCTGTCGGCAAACCAAAAGGGGGCATCCGCATTTGTACTAACTTCAGAGATCTGAATAAGGCATGTCCTAAGGATGACTTCCCCCTACCAAATATCGACATCATACTGGATCTGACAGCAGGACATGCCATGCTTTCACTCATGGATGGCTTTTAAGGATACAATCAAATAAAGATTGCACCAGAGGACCAACATAAGATAGCCTTCACATGTCCATGGGGCACATATTGCTGGAATGTAATGCCCTTCGGTCTAAAGAATGCAGGAGCAACCTATCAAAGAGCGATGACCACCATCTTCCATGACATGATGCATACCATGATGGAAGATTATGTGGATGACTTACTAGCAAAATCACTCACCAGAAAAGGACATCTCCACATCTTAGATAAAATCTTTGATAGACTGGAACAATACCATGTTTGACTCAACCCAAAGAAATGTGTCTTTGGAGTGACCTCTGGGAAGCTTCTAGGATACATTGTCTCAAGCAAAGGTATTGAGGTTGATCCAGCAAAGGTTAAGGCAATCATGGACATGCCACCTCCAAAGAATATCAGTCAGCTAAGGACATTACAAGGGCGACTTCAATCCATCTGAAGATTCATTGCACAACTGGCTGATAAGTGTCACCCATTTACACACCTGCTACACAAGAACATCCGCTTTCAGTGGGATGCTCGATGCTAGCAAGCATTTCAGACGCTTAAAGACTATCTCATGAATCCACCATTGTTGATGCCACCAGATCCAAGTAGGCCATTGTTACTCTATATCTCGGCAACAAGTACAACATTAGGTGTATTACTGGCACAACATAATGCAGAAGGCAAAGAGTGTGCTGTATACTACATCTCTCGCACACTAGTAGGCTATGAACTCAATTACACACCTATTGAGCGAGCTGTCCTAGCAGTAATCTTGGCAGCTACTAAACTGAGGCACTATCTGTTAACACACAAAAAACAACTCATTGCAAAGATTGATCCACTCAAGTATTTACTCAGCAAAGCAGCATTGACAGGCCGCTTGGCCAAATGGGTGAAGATTCTAAGTGAATTTGACATTGAGTACGTGGACCGTAAAGCTATCAAAGGTCAAGTTATTGCAGATCAGTTGGCCGATGTACCACTCATAGGCGATCATCCTCTCATTTCCAATTTTCCAGATGAAGAGATATTCATGATCACAACAGCACAACCATGGAAACTCTACTTTGATGGCTCGTACACTAGGCATGGCTCGGGGACAGGCATTCTGTTTATCACAACCCAAGGTGACAGTATCCCGAAGTCTTACAGGCTCACATTTCCATGCACAAACAACATAGCAGAGTATGAGGCCTTGATCACAGGACTCAGGTTAGTCGTACAATGGAAATTACAAGAACTGGAAGTATATGGCGATTCCCAACTAGTCATTCGACAAGCAATAGATGAACATCAGACCAAAGATGATAAACTCATGCCATATAAGCAAATGGTGGACACTCTAAAGACATCATTTACTACTATCACTTTTGAGCAGATACCAAGAGATCAGAATCGAGCTGCTGACGCTATGGCTACCATCGCATCTCTACTAGATCTTCCACAGAATTCAACACGCTACGAGTTCTTGGTAGAACAGCTTTGGATCCCCACTTATGATATCCCTGAATCTGAGATGATATGTCACCTTGTCAGTTCTGAATCCCCATGGTGTGGTGAATTCTACACCTATCTCCGCAATCACACCCTTCCTCCCAACCAATCGAATAACCAACGTAAAACCTTCATTCGCCAAACTGCTCGATATACCATTATTGCTGAAACCCTATACCGCCGCAATCTTGATGGTACTCTCCTTCGATGTCTAGAACAAGGTGAGATAACAAAGGCTTTGGAAGAAGTCCATGAGGGAATTTGCGGGACTCACTCAAGTGGTCCATCACTAGCCAAGAAACTCATGCGAGCTGGATATTATTGGCCATCTATGGAAAAAGATTCCTACTACTTTGTCAGAAAATGCAAGAAATGTCAAGTTCATGGTGACCTGATACATGCACCAGCCCAGGAACTGCAACCAATCATGACACCATGGCCTTTCTGTCAATGGGGTCTTGACCTTGTGGGTAAAATCCATCCATCTTCATCCAATGGCCATAAATTCATTATTACCGCCACCGAATATTTCACAAAGTGGATCGAAGCTGTTCCACTTACCCAAGTCACCAGCAAGCAGATCACCTCATTCATCCTCAATTACATCATCTGCCGGTATGGTGTGCCCATGTCCATCATCACAGATAACGGTCTTCCTTTCAAAAATTAGGATGTCCATGAACTTTGTGAGAAATTTCATATCCAACACGGCTTTTCCACCCCCTATTACCCACAAGGCAATGGTCAGGCCGAAGCATCCAATAAAAACATATTAAGAATCCTCAAAATGACAGTCAATGATGCCGGTCGTGACTGGCATGTTCAACTAAATCTGGCACTATGGGCATATCGAACTAGCATTCGAACCCCTACAGGTGCAACTCCTTATTCATTGGTCTATGGTGCAGAAGCTATCTTACCTATTGAGGTTGAGATACCATCATTACGGGTTTCCTTGCATAATCTGATAGATGTTGAAGCTTACAAAGTATCCCATCTTCAGGACTTAGAGTTACTTGATGAGAAACGACAAGCTGCATACAATCACCTCAAAGCCTATCAGCAGTGCATGAGTAGAAGCTACAATCATCAAGTTAGGCCTCGTACATTTGAGGTAGGTGATCTTGTTCTACAAGAGAATCCTCACAACCAACCAAACAAAGAACATCAGGGCAAGTTTGAATCAAATTGGCTGGGCCCATATGTTGTCACTGCTGTGTTCGGGTCCGGGGCATATCAGTTGGCTACATCAGAAGGAGAACCGCTTGCAGATCCAATTAACAGCATGCACCTCAAACGGTTTTATACCTAAGGTGTACAAAGCATCAGGCTCCCCTACATACCAGAAAATACCAAAAACATTCAGAAAAATGTCCTGAAGAAAATACAAAAACATTCAAAAAAAGTAAAGAAAAATCATGCATCCAAACGGTGAACAACCACTCCGGTGGCACCTTGGGTAAGTACGGTGGTGAAAACCTGGCAAACAGGTGCCACTCGTAAAGGCTATGTCTCCATTGTCTTTCAGACTTGTTGCGATCACATCTACTTCATACATACATCCATCCATCCAAAAAACATGGCTTGTTATTCCTCTGCAATTATGATAGTACTCCATACATCTTGCATCCTGCTTTTTCATAGTCATGTCTAAAACTGGGGGCAATGCCTTTAACCTATTGATGGAAGTGGATTCTACATTGTCTTATGATTCATTAAGTTCTTCATTCAAGCAATCATCAAAATACCAAAAACATTCAAAAATATCTCGCAAAAATACCAAAAACATTCAAAACAATTCAAAATCCAAAAAAATCAGAAAAACATCAGAAAAACACACAAAAACACACAAAAACATGGCAACACCTTGTGCATACTCATCCATAGATATCAAAATAAACATTGACAAACTACTCACACAATGACCATTTACCAATCAATCACACAATCAACATCAACAATCAAACTGTCTTCAACACGGATGCATCCTTCCTTACCAAAACAAAGACAAAAGTGACATTTTCTTTGACAAGAAAATTCTATTTATGCTATCAAATACTTGGTTGATTTATGGTCTAGTAATTTATATCAGGATCTTGCAGCATTGTTTTGTATCGTTTGCGCATTATTTCCGATGAAGTACTGGGGCATGTACTAATGGTGTCTACGTGGGAAGTTTACTAAGCTATGTGATCATAGGCAAAAATACAGTCATAGATCACTACAGCTTGCTGACTACAACGTATACCTCGACCATATGAGCATGAACCATTACCAAGGATCCATATTGTTTATTCTTTATGTATATACTGTTTGTTTGCATGTACAATGCTTTTTCTTTGGTTCCTCCTACCTCATCCAAACTGGATAAAGGTTTTTATCTCTTAGTATGGTATGCACTTGTCTCAGGATATGATCAGCCTAAGATCAAGGAGGACGATCCAAGTCATGCATGAACAGAGATAATCCTTACTTGTTCTGCAAGCAATACTCAGGTCAACTTGATCCATTATATCAAGTTGCTTGTATTAACTTGCTATATCAAAATTCATGTAAGGAATACACAGGTCATCTTGAATCTTTATGTCAAGTTGCTTGTATTTTCTTACAACATTTTAAAGCTCAATGATGAAAAATAGAGCACTATGGATCGTCATCTCATCTCATCTGTATATATTGCATTTCGTTGCATTCAACCCATCCATACACTCATAATAGCTGCATATCATGCATACATAGTCATAATAATGCATACTCTATTTTACTTCTCTTCTTCCATAGGACTCGGTCCTAGTCCTCCATATCTTCTATCTAACATCGAATCCCCCCTCACCCTCCCTATCTTGATCATCAACATCATCCTAATCCCTTCATCGCTTCCCATCCTCACTCATCCACAAAATTAAGCCAGTTACTCTGTCTACACAGATACATCGACTCCCACACACCTAGACTATCAACAGATACTCTGATCAAGTATCTTCAGGTCTCAACAGGTAATCGATCAAGGTAATCGATCATGGTAATCCTAGACTACATCAGGCATTTATCATAATGACCTAGTCTCAACGGGGCTGCTATGATTCACCACAATCATCCATCCCACGCACACACTATCAATTGATCAACCAATCAAACACAATCCAATGGACAATTACATCAATTGTCTAAGTCTCAACGAGTATTTTGCTTCATATACCTTGACTTCATCGGGCAATTACATCAATTGTCTAAGTCACATCAGGTCACTTTGATTCACTTACTCAGACTTTATCATGTCCAAGTGACCAACTAACATCAACTGTCACGCTTTGACTTGACCAGGGCAATTAAATCGATTGCACCAGATTGTCCAACCAATTTTGATCAATTGTATAGCATCAATCCAAACCCCACACTACATCTGCTATGTATCTCTTGCATGACCTTAGGGTACTCGCTGGCTTGTTGTTTCTTCATATTCACTCCATTTTCTCCCATTCTTTCATCATTAGTTCTGATTTCTTCTATTCTACCTCCCTTCCACTTTTCATTCTTTTTCGAGAGATCGCCCGATTTTTCAAAAAAAAATTCAACCCATCTCTCGAGGGGGCATACCACCCATTAAATTTACATTTTATGGGGCATTTCTTCACACCTATTTTTCTTTCTTTGAAACGATGCGATAAACCGCACCGTCTCAAAGAGGGGCAAATGTAGTCACATAAATCTGTCCACTTAATTAAATGAATACTTAGTATTTATTTGATTATTTAACCATCAATTAATGAATTAATTAAATTAATATTTAATTAATTCATCTTAACCCTCTTCTCCTATTAATTAAATAAATTATTCAATTTATTTGATTTAATTCACTTAACCAAATTCAAACCATTAATTAAATAAATAAATCATATTTGTTTAATTAAATCTTCTCTCACATTTAAATAAATTAATATTTATTTAAATCCCCCAAAATCCCACCTCTCACATTTAAATAAATTAACATTTATTTAAATCACCTTTATCCTCTACCCACTTGTATTTTCCTACAAAAGCAAGTTGCACAATTATTTTAAATAAATAATTTATTTAAATCACCTTTATCCTCCACCCACTTGTATTTTCCTACAAAAGCAAGTTGCACAACTATTTTAAATAAATTATTTATTTAAAAATTCTATTTATCCTCACCCACTTGAAACCTTTAATGGTTTCCCTTAAAGTCTTCAAAACTTGATGGTTTTAAAGTTTTCAAACTTGATGGCTTCCTTCTATAGTCTTCTTAAGACTTTAATGGTTTTCCTTAAAGTCTTCAAGCCTTTAATGGTTTCCCTCAAAGTCTTCAAGCATTTTAATGCTTTATCTTCATTTTTCTCATTTAAATAAATTAATATTTATTTGAATAATTATCCAAATGCAAATTACACCATTTAATTGAAATAAATGATTTTATTTTAATTGAAAATACCAAAATTTCTCCCACTTGCATTTTCCTACAAAATCCACTTGCATGCCTAAACCCCTTCTAGAATTTTCTAATCACTTCTAAATAACCTAACCCCTCCTCTAAACTTTGTCACATCCCTAAGCAAAGGGAAGTCACTTCTCAAAGCCTCAAAGTCTTTGATAACCATTAAAGGCTTTCAACCTTCAACCACTAAATGTCTCAAAGTCTTTGATAACCATTAAAGGCTTTCAACCTTCAACCACTAAACCCTCAAAGTCTTTGATAACCATTAAAGGCTTTCAACCTTCAACCACTAAATGGCTCAAAGTCTTTGATAACCATTGAAGGCTTTCAACCTTCAACCACTTAATCCCCAAAGTCTCCAATAACCTTTAATGGTTACCTCAAACCCTCCCACATGGTTAAAACATTTGTTTTGACTCAACCTCTACCCAACCCAAAGGTCTCATCAGGCCATTAATGCTTTGACCATGATTATCTCTTAAACATTTGCACAAAGGTTTATCCTTGGATTAACTCTTAATCCAGTGGGTAATCTTAATTTGGACTTGACCCTTACCCTCTAGATAACCATGAGGTCTTCTCAGGCCTTTAATGCCTCCAACCTCTTCTCTCAACCCAATCCTATGTTGACACTTGTCACCATTTTATTGGTGCCAATTGTGCACATGGATCCCCAACTTTCAAACTTGGCCCTTGATTAAACCATTCAATCTTAACCCTTCATTTCCCCATTTCTTCTATAAATAGAACCCTTCTCCTCAAGCAAAAAGAGAAGCATTAGAGTATTGTTGTTATACTGGCATTAGCATAGAGCTTTCTCATAGCATCACTATCTACACTTGCATAGTATTTGCTCATCATATTCAACTATCTTGAATCTCCATATGGCATCCATGGATAGTGCTAAAAGCTGAGAGCTACACTCATTTGGGACTTGGAGAGGAGAGGAACAAGGGAGGAGCAACTATGAGCATCTTGATTAGCATTTGGAGGAGTATAGTTTATCTATTCTATGTTTGTATGCTTTCTATTTCATGCTTAATATCTATCTTGATATGCCTGTTTAGGATAATCTTTTGTTGCTAACACTAACGTTTGTTTCTTGTGCTCTTGTGTGTGTTGCCATGAAACAGATTTTCTAATCCTTTTTGCAGAGCATCAGAAATAATGCATAAGGATGGAAAAATAGAATGGAAGACCAACTTAGTAGGTGTTGAATATCATGGGGGATGTACATTGCCCTGCAACATATGATTTGAGAGACCAAAACATCAGTGTTCAACTACAAAAGTCTTCATATATTTGGCAAAAGATTCATCTGGTGAAAGCATCAATGAGATTTTTATAACCCATTATGATTTACTTACAAGCCAGTAGAGGATATAAAATCTGCCTTCCCAGAATGTATATATCCATCTCCAATGGAATTCATGTAAAGAGACTTTGTGAGATTTTTTAGATGATTTAAACTTGGGTTTCAAAAGAGGGAATACATAGATAACCACACCCATACACTGATAACTCTGAAAGAGGGGATTTCCAACATCCGGTTGGAAGCTTGATTCTTAAATTAAATAGATACATATCCCATGCGCTATCTGTTGAAGTCAGAATTTGCAACGAACCTTTGTGCCACAAGGGCCTCACTTTGGAAGAAGACACGGTTTCCTCCAAAAGGAAGCCCCAGACCTGCATAGGAAACATAAGGGAAGATACCGAGGCTAAAAGCATTTGAGAGAAGAAAAAATGAATGAATATGAATAAGGGAAAGGTGGAGACTTATAAAAGAGAAGGCGCATGTGTGAAACATCATCGAAATTTGAGCGAAAAACACTACAATGAAATATAAAGTGTCAAAGTGTCGGCATGCTGGAGGCAGAAGCCATAATGACTTAACATGTGAGGTGATGTATCTGTTGGAATCTAATAACACTGAGAGGGGGAGGTGGATCAGTTTTATACTAGAATGATCAATTTTATCCTTAGTAAAACATGAATACACCAACTAGTATACCGGTAAATACATAATTGAAAGAAGTAAAGCAACCAATAAACCAATCACATAAATAAACACCATAAAACACAAAATTATATGCAGAAAACCTCAAAGAGGAAAAACCATGCTGGGATTTGTGACCCACAATATCAATTCATTGGCCATATGAAGAGATATTACAAAATATAGGGGCCTGCACTTGCAGGAAGGTTTATAGCCTAGAGCACACTACTCAATCACAAAAGGAATCCTTCCATCCTGTCGGTGTCAGTGAACTATCTGTCGGTGAAGTGTTAGCTGGTGAAGTGTCTGTCAGTACACAATTGAACTAAAATATCATGTTTCCATCAATGACGACATAGTGAAACCAACCAATTAAGTGTCAATTGCCAACAGTATCTGCAAGCACATTTAACTGTGAAAATCTCTTCAAATGACCTAGAAGGGAGGAGGAGTGCAAAGTATATATAGGAGTTAGGAAAAAAACTAGGACTCTTTTAATTATCCAGATAGGTCTTCAACCATGACTGGCTCTTCATAGAAAAAAAATCCGTCTTGCAATAGATTTACTCCTCTATTAGCTAAATAATCTGCATGTCTATTTCCCTCTCTGTGTGTATGGGAAATCCATTAACTTTGAAATGAATCAAACAATGAACATGATTCCAAAAATATCTATTTAATATAAGAAAACTATAAACTAATAGTAATATTTATTGATGTGAATGTAATGTTATTGAGGATGAATTTCAATATGAAACCTTATTAATCTATATTGTTTGATGTTTTTATTCAGAACCAATCCTCTTATATTACTAGGCCATTTCATTTTATATTATTAATCTCATCCATCCTCTATATTATAGATTAATTTGATTATCTATTATGCATTTTTTATCCATACTTCAAAACTGTCAAAAATCATGCAGAGAAAAAAGGAACATATAAGCAAAGAAATGAAGGGAAAGAAACATAAACAATGCAACCACTAAACAAAACAATGAAACACCAAGGATGTCAAATCAACATTTTTGAATAGAGATCTAGAAGAAGAAGTTTACACTAAGCAACGAGATGGATTCAGGTTGATAGAAAATTTGGTGTGCAAACTGAATAAAGCGTTCTATGGACTCAAACAGGCACGTAGAGTATGGTATGCAAGATTAGATAAGTATTTGTTGCAATAGAATTTTAGGAAAGTTACAACAAACAGTAATCTTTATTTCAAGACTGATGGAGATAAGTTGTTAATTGTTATAGTTTATGTTGATGCCATTCTATTTGGAGGAAACAATAGTTTATGCAAAGAATTTTCTAAAGAAATGGAGAAAGAATTTGAAATATCAATGATTGGTGAGATGCCTTTCTTTCATGGGTTATAAGTTATTCAATCTGAAAATGAAATTTTTATTTCTCAAAGCAAGTATGTGAACTTGAGATGTTGAAGAAATTTGGTTTTGATGATTGTAAACTAGTTACAACTATTTTAACCATTGGATGCAAGTTCAGAAAAGATGACGAGTCTCTAAAGGTTGAACAAAAGAAGTATAGATCAATGATTGGTGGATTATTGTATTTGATTATGTAAAGACCAGATATCATGTAGGTTATTTATTTGGTAGCTAGGCTTTAGGCAAATCCAAAGGTGACACATGAGCAAGATGTGAAAAGAATTTTTAGATATTTTAAAGGTACTGTGGATTTTGGACTCTGGTACAAAAAAGGTGGAGATTTCATGTTGAATGCTTATATTGATGCAGATTGGGTTGGAAGTGCTGATGAACAAAAGAGTACTAGTGGTGGTGCTTTCTGTTTAGGAGACAAATTGATCTCCTAGTTCAGTAAGAAACATGATTCGATTTCCCCATCTAGTGCTCAAGTAGAGTATATTGCAGTGGCATCTTGTTGTACTCAGGTGATGTGGATGAGGCAGAATCTTAAAGATATCAAGGTAACATATGATGAAGAAATTCTTGTTATCATGTCTGACAATACAAGTGCAATAAACATTTCAAAGAATCAAGTTATGCATTCAAGAAAAAAACACATTTCAATCAGATATCACTACTTAAGGGAGAAGGTTGTTGAGAAGGAAGTTCAATTGGAATACATTTCTACAAAAGAACAGGTTGTAGATATTTTCACTAAGGCATTGGTAAAGATACATTTGAGTTTCTTCAGGAGAAGCTTGGGGTTATTGCCCCTCCTTCTAGCTAGGTGAATTATGGAGGTGCATCTTTACAGGGGGAGTTTTCATGACTAGTTCTTTTCCTGGATTGATACTGTGGTTTCTCTCATAGGGAGTAATAGAGTGTGGAGTGTTGCTATTAAATTTGTGTTTGATGACAAAGGAGGAAAGATTGATTAGTTTTGAGATATCTTTAATAGGGGGAGAGATTGAACAGTGGAGCAATTTAGTTTTTTCAGGAGAGAGATTGAGCAGTTTTTGTATTATTTTCAATAGAGTAGTATTATTTTGCAAGTTGATCAAGATTTTGATTTTAGTCAAGTGTGGTCAAGCGTTACCATCAATGAAAAAGGGGGAGATTGTGGATTGGTGAATTGATCTTTGGAAGATGTATTTTGGTCCCCTCTTTCTCCTGGAGTGGATTAGCGTGTGTGTTTTTGTTCTAGAAGGAATATTTTGTTTCACGCCCACTTGGTTCAATCTTTGGTGATCTATTTTGTATATAAAGAATTTTGTGTGTAGAGAGTGTTGTGGTGAAGTGGAAGAAAGGATAAGAGGAAGTATGTGATGTGAATATTATCAACGTTGTGTTTGAATGGTATATGTAAGTTGTTTGAGACTCTGGTAGAGGGATGAGACAGATCGTTGGTAGTTCAGGTCTAAATTGTGTTTGTTGATGTTGGTCACTTGATGTAGAGTTCAAGGACAACTTCCTGATCAAGAGATCTTTCTTTTCAATTCATTTTTGTATCTTGCCATATTGTAGTTAGCTTCAGGTTTGCAAGTCCTCTTTTGTATCTTGCTCGAAGAACAACTAGCATTGGTTTGCAAGTCTAGAGTAGTGAGTTCATTCATTGTAATATGATATACATATTGGATATATTTTGTAGGCTAGTTCTCATCGTGTTTTTTTCTTGTTTGGGTTTTCCATGTAGAAAATCTTGGTGTTCATGATGTGTTGGATATGTGATGCTAATTAATTATTTATGTGTTGCATTAATTTTTGTTTAGATTGATTCACCCCCCCTCTCAAGCTTGCCTTGGGTTCAACATTCATATGATAAGAATAAACACAAATTGGAGATGATCAACTTATATTTTCTTATTGATTTCCACAAACGATTGAAGCCAAAGTTTGAAACACATAATCATTGTAACTTATCTGTTGTTGTATCAAAGCTTTACAATAGACACCCTTTTCCCCAAAATAGAATTTATAGCTCTACTCTATAGTCCCAATTTCCTTCTTATAGGAACGAAGGAAGCGACAAAGCTATTGAATTTTTATTTTCAGTTACAAAACTTTTAAATTAACCACCCAAAAAAAAGTTACAGAAAATATTCACTCATTATATTATTCAAACTTTAGTCTTCAATGTGCGAACACTTTGGTTGTTGATGTTGACCAAAATCCTATGACGACATTAGAATATTCAAATCGTGGAAGAAGAAAAATTTGAAAGTTGGCCCTTTCTAACTCACTAGAACTTTAAGAGCACAACTGGATTACTTGTTCACATTGAAGTCCATATAGATACCTATGACCTAGGTGGTCTAGTAGGGTTCTATCCTCCATCGATCATACTTAAAAAGTTAAAAAAGAATGATTGAATAAAACATTAATCCACAGGAGGATTAAGGTACTTCTATTCCTACTGGTAAGTCAAATTATTACTAGGCCATTGGTATTGTTGTAGTTGTTGTACATTGATCACATGCTCCTTCCATATACTATCCAAGACTACTCGAGTCTCCATCACAAACCTATTATAACTTGTTTCCAAGGCTACCACCCTATCTAGAACATAATTGAAATTTTGTACATAAACTACTACTTTTTTCGGTATCAATGAAAGTACCTTAGGTACTATTTGATCAAACTCTTTCCTCCATTCCTCTAGACTCTTTATCTTATTATCACTATCCAGTATCTATGGGATGGACCAATGCTTAAATGCATGAAAAAAATCAATTTTCGATTTGAAATTATACTCCTCACTAGATAGATACTTAAACTTATCAACCACAACTTTCACCATCTTTTCTGTAGGTGCCAATGTAATTGGACCACTTGAATATTTTCAATAGATTTTACACAATGGAACCAAAATATGATAGGTCAGTTTCCATGTCTCATAGAGTTATTTCAATATAGGAATATGAACATTCAATTGATCACTTACCTTCACAAGAGAATCATAGTACCTATGTACATCATCAATTTTATCGACAAAAGATTCAGTTTGTGACTCAGAATTCCTTCTAGTACTGAAACTATTCCCCTTCCCACATTAGATCCTCAATAGCTTTGACAAGCTCTTCTGATTATTCAATCTTTCCTTTCCAAATTCACTTTGTGGAATCCACTTATTCCTTTGTAACCATTCCTTTAGATTTTATAGCATGAAGAGGCCAATATAGAACCATTTCAATGTTTGGAGGGAATGGAGATTCTCCCATTGACATGCTCTATTTCAATTTGAACATTTTCAAAATACAATCTATTTATTTCTTCATTTAATGTTACTTGAGTCTTGTGATACTTAGCTACTTCTTCTCCAATTTTTTTACAACTACTTGTGTAAACATGGCCAAATGCATAGTCATTGTAGCTGCTCTATAGTCGAAGTATCTCTCAATATTTTTACCATAGCTGATCCTGTCATCTCTTGGACTATATCTTGTAACCTTGGTCTTTTAGTATTTTTATGTGTTATCCAAAATGCAAATGTTTTAATCTTTGGATCATATCTTGAGCCAAATTTTACACCTTGATCTGAGTCAAACTGTGAAATCAACATTGGATCTTCTTGGCTCCTCACTTGATCCAATAAAAAAACTGTCTATGAATCCATCCCGGGAATAAGAAACATGTTACTTTGTTTCACCATTTTTCTAACCTCATTGGGGCTGATATTAATTTAATCAATTTTGAGGTATTTAAATGTTCTAGTAGCCACTTCATCATGTTGGGATTCTCTTATCCCCATCTTGTTTATCTCGATTTTTTCTTCAAATTCTTTCATCTTATTTTTCATCCAAAAATCTTTGAACTCCTAGGAATTAATAAAATCATCATCATCTGAAAATCTCAAAGAAACAACCACCTTTTCATTATCACTTTGTCCCTTAGGGAGTACCTTATATGCATATCATGCCTATCCTCCGGCACTTCAAGTGTATTATCTTCCTGATAAGGTGACATGAAGTATTGATCAATCTTTGTATCTCCTAATAGATCCCGCTACCACACAATATAACCTTGGGTTAGCCCTTACATCCTTGTGGGCTAATGGGGTTCTCATTACATCTTAATTTACTAGTACTTGCCACCCCAAAACATACCCCTTGATTCCACCATTCCAACACATGAGACCATGAGCCCATTTTACCCTTTACACCAACTTCATACTGCCATATCATAGGAAACATCTTATGCTATGCTATGACTGTTGTGGGCTTGCGGTTTGACTGAATGTCTCTAACACTTTTGCCATTGCTTCCCTGTAATGCTTCCTAGGACCAAAGACCTTGACCATGTCGGACAACGATATAGACATTGTGTTGAATATCTTTCACTACTATCCCATGATTGACACATATGATCGTCTTTTGACTTTTGTGGGATTGCAAGATTTGTCTATGAGACATTAATAAGATGGAAACACAAGGACATAACATGAATGGGGAAAATTTGCCACCATAAGCATGGTGACAATTTTTTTTTAACTAAAAGAGATAAATGACACAATAGACCAAGACATTGCAATGACCAAATTTGGGGTTTAAGTTTTTTCAAACAAGTGATATTAGACTATAACTTTGCAAATTTTGACGGTTCTAACAAATTCTACACTAACACATTCTAATATAATATATCACTACCTAAACTCCCATGGTTTTAATTGATGAACATTTATATAACATTCAATCATATATTGATATATTAAAAGTTAGATGTATGACTTATATTATAGAATTTTTTATATGTATTATTATTTAAATCTTAAGTTACTTATAAACAATTAACAAATATATGATGACTTAGATGGGGAGGAGGATTGTATGGTCTCCTATATGGCCTTGCTAGTCTCCTTCCTTCACTTCCTTGGCTCTGTTCTTGTTGAATGTGACACGTGTTGGTATGGGATGCAGTTTGGATCTTGGGTTTCGATGGAGGATGTTCAAGAGTTTGGAAGTGGGGTTGGGGATGTTGAGGTTGATGGTCTCCTTGGCTTCTCTTCCCTGGTCTAGGGGGGTTGTTTGGTGGCTTATGGCAGTGGCTTTATAGCTTCTGTTTGGCCTGACTTATGCACATTTTTGGAGGACTTTCTCTATTCCTCTGGGCCTATTCTCTACATAGGAATTATTTTGCCAGGTGAGTTTGGCTATGACCAGGGTGGTGTTTTTCCTCCTCGTGGGTCATAAGCATTTCCCTCTATGTGTCACCCTTGTTGCACATGGAGTTTTTTCTCAGTAGAACCTTTTTTTTTGCAAGATGGGTTGGTTTGAAGCAACAAATCTTTTGGCCTTGTTGGTTTTTTTGTGAGAGGCTCCCTCCTTGATCTATGGGGTCACAAAAAAGTTGTTTCTGCCTTAACTAGGAGATCTTCATGGTTGTATATTTGAGGGATTCTTTCACGTTCTCAACTTCTTCTTTACCTTTTCTCTGGCTCTATGGTGGTTTCTTTGTCTCTCTTCTCTCCTTTTCCTCCTCTATTTATTTTTATTTTTTGGGAGAGGCTTTTTTGTTTTGGGTTTCTTCAGAACTCTTTGGTTAGCATTCTCTAAGATGATGAGGTCTGGATTTCTCTGCTTATCTCTTATGACTCCTGGATTTCTATTAGATGGGGGTTTTGTTTTCCCCCCACTCCTTGTTTTCCAAGCCTTGGCCTTTGTGCTTCATTTTCTGCATCTTTGGGTTGCTCTGGTTTTTTCTATAGAGGTGGTCCCATCTTATATTGAGGGGGAGATGGATGTGGCTAGAGTTGACCTTTATTATATTGAAGTAGAGTTTGATGCTATTGGTGGTGCCTGGAAGTGTTGTTGGGTGGTTAATGGTGCCCTATCTCTTGGTTGTAAGGTTGCTGATGTTGGCCTTCTTGCTGACTTTCATTTTTCTCCTAAAGAGGTAGAGATCTGGTCGAGCAAGTCCTTCTTAGTGCTGCAATTATGTTGTGGGAGCCTTGTAAAACCCACTATCAAAGTTTAGGGAGATTGGAAAAACCCTATGTTTTTTTGTTTCTCTCAAGGATAGACTAGATACTAGTAGTTTTTAAGGGCCCAGTTTGGCCAATGTTTCTTTTGGTTAGGTTTAGGATTTGTTCTGTTACAGGTTATGGGAGCTTGGGAAAGCCTTTCATGTTGGCTGAGGCTACCAAATAAACACTCGTTCTTTGTTTTTGTGAGGTCTATTGTTTGCTAACTTAGACCCTTTGCTTGGGCTAGCCTGTTTTGTAATGTTTTACACTTGATGTTTGGCTGGTGTTGGGTTGGTTGTGGCTACTCTAAATTTTTGTTTAAGTTTTATGCAGTCTTCGGGTTTTGAGCTCTAGATACTCGTAAGTCCAGAAGGTTTCAGGTCCTTTCTAAAACACGTTGTTCACTGCCAAGTAGTCTATTCCATTAATCATTGGCAGTTATCTAGTTGTAAGGGTTTTAGGGCCCCTTCAAAACCTATTTTATCCTAATAAAAAACAAATGACATTGATGTTTCTTTTTGCATCCATCCATTTAATTTAATATGTAATCTGAATTTAGTGCTATCTAACCAACATGTAGTTCTACTTGAGCCCAAAAGATTGAGAAAAATAATTCAAAATAATGACATTAAGAATTTATTCAAGAAATTAAACATCAAAAGATTAATACACGAAGTGGAGAAAGAAAATGACTTAGCAGAGAAAAGAGGAACCTTAACTAATCTCTCTAGTGCTCTCCTATACTATCTTTACTAACAAACATAAGTATTTATGTCAATAGATATGTAGTAGAAACAAACCATATCTAATATGGAGATTCTATATCCACTTCATTAAATTCCTTCACCCTTAGCTTGGTTATCGCCCATTTTGCCGTTTCAAGAAGATGCAATGAACTAAAATTCAACGGCCCCTAGGTTGGGTTCCCATAGGAGCCCGCCCAACCCTACAAGATCTATGCTGATCCCCAATGAAATTATCTTGCAAGTGGACTTGATCTGTGCAACCCTTGGAACAGAAGCATGGGTTCAACAAATAAAGTGAAAAACTTATAATAACTCATTGCTTTAGTTGGCTATTCCTCTCAAATCCATATTATTGACATACCCAAAAAAAAAAATTATTGTTGTTAAAGACATATTCATACAATAATGAAAACGGAAAAAAAAATGTTTCAGGTGGACACGGCTAGATGGATTCAACTCAACAACGCGGGCACCACTTTACTGCAATGGAATTGTAATGAAGGGATACTTAAAATCTTACAAGAATCTATATTTCTTTTGGGTTTTGGGAGCAGATCACTTTGTAAGTAAAATTTTTAAAAGATTTATTGAATTTATGATAAGAATGGAGTGTGGTAGAATTCAAATTAATTATGAAATGGGTGTTTACTTGTGTAAACAAATACCTGTCAATAATCCTTGTGTGGCTTTGATGATGCTTGATACAATCGTTAATTCTCATTCTACCAACAAAGTGGAGGTTCTCTGATTGAATCCCGTCGTGGGAGGAAAAAATCAAATGGAGATTTGAAAGAACTAAAAGCTCAGCAGTGGTTCCAAACCCACACATATTAATTATTCCATGTGGCTTATGGTGGAGACTTTATAGCTATTTTTTGGCTTAACTCATGCGCTTTTTGTTGGGTATATGAAGTCCAACAGTCGCATGACTGTTCATCTTCCCAGACTCTTTGTTTCATGACTGAATATCTTTATATAAATGGTTGTGTGCCGCCCATGTATGGGTGATTGATTAATAGAAGTTATTCCCTGCTTTGAGTGTGGATGTAGGCAAATTTGCCGAACCACGATAAATCATGTGTTGTCTCTTGTTATTGCTTTATTCTATTTTTGTTATCATTTTCTTTGCTCATTCTAATCTTAATAATTGGTATCAGAGCCATGGTTGGCTTGAGCAGAGAGTAATGTTATGCAAATGGAAGCTGAAGTGAAACACCATGTACATTGGTGGGATGACTGGAAAGATGAAGAGGATTTGGCTGAAGAAGAGGACACTGAGGGGAGTGAAGATGAACCTGAAGAAGATGAAACATATGATGTCAAAAAATATCAAGAGAAAAAAATTATGAGAGTAAAGGAAGAGAATTTCTTACTCACCGATTTATCGTATTTTATGGAAGATACCTTGGCCAAAATTTTGGAGGTTGATACTTCAAGACATTTAAGACAAAAAGAACTAATGGAAATCTTAGATGGAGAAAAAGTAAATAGAGTCAACCTTGATGATATACCGGTTGATAGGCATGTTGAGATGGAGAATCTCATAATAGCTCTAGAAGATCATGATAGCAATACACAAGCCAAGTTATTTTCTCTTCAAGAAGATTTTCAAAATGCTTCTTTGAGAGAAGCTCAGCTTCAGGCCAAGCTAAAGGATGTTGAGAAAAAAATGTTAAATGCTCAAGTAGAGGTTGTAGCTGAAGAGGGAGAAGACCTTTGTGTAGACAATTTAATAGAAGAATATGAGCCTATGGACTTGGATAATGAAGTGCAAGATGTTGTTCTTGATGCAATAGGAGGTGCTTCTGTAAGAAAGATTCCTAGAATTCTACGTGCTCCAGATACAGATGATGATGATCATTACAGGCCCAAATGAAGATGACGTGTTGAGCCTCCTAATGTAGTGGGAGAGTTGCCCCGGACCAGGTCTGGCTTGGGCCTTGTTTTGGATTTTTTTCAAGATGTGGTAGAAATGGAAGTTGATCCCAGTGAAGAGAGCTTCACCAAGGAGACAGAGTATGAAGAAAATGGTGGCAATGACATGGTTTCCGAGGTATTTGGGCATCCTAAGGAGTTCACTATGGAGGTTGTCTCCCAAAATGAGCAGAATCTTACTCTGCATCAAGTGCCAGTAAAAATGGGCGCAGAGAAGAGGCATGGTGTGAAGGAGCAAATAAGAGGTTGGAGCATAAGGGCTGATGGGGTTTTGGAAGCCGTGAGGACTGCTGGTATTATCGATTTTGTGCAAGAGACAAATGAAGGATGTGAGGAGAGAGTCTTATATATTTCTGCACCAGCAGTGGGAGATCAACACTCTGGTTTGTATGGGGTCGTTAAAAGGCCATCACCTATGTACGGGGCTCTGTTCAGGGTTCATGCCAAGATTGCCAAAGATATGGTAGAGTTGGAAATAGACCCCAGCGGAAAGGGATCAAGGATGGTTTGCGATGTTTTTTGTCTAGCAAACAAAAATGCGGCTCCTATAATTTTCACTGATAAGATAGATTCAACTGCGACAATAAGAGCTGATAAGGAAGCTCAAAGAATTTTGAAGGAGCTCATGAAGCAGGAGGACCAGGATAATTTAGAAGATGAGGAGGAACAAAATCAATTCGTTTCATTCGTGGAAACTGAAGAGGCAAAAACAAATTCAGTGTTCGGAGAAGTAAAAGATGAACTTTGTGGTCTATATGGTAAGTCAAAGCATAGGCAATGTGTATGTCCTACATCACATGGTGGCCTGCATCACAGTCACCACAGCAAGAAGGGCGGTCTTCACGCCATGCAGCGTAGTCTTCACGCCACGCAGCACAGTCCTCACACGATGCTGGGCACTCACCACAACTTGCTAGGCAAACCACATATTTGCCCAGAATCTCAACCTTCGCGGGCTCACAACAGGGGCGTCCTCCTTCGTAGACCGTTGATGATGCCTCTATGGAAGATCGATCCCGCGGTTCGTCTCCTGCCTCGCGCTCACAAGGAGATTAAGAAACCAGTGGAGGCAGAGAACTCCAAATTTGTGAGGTTTCAGTTTAGTTTGTTTTAGAGGATCAAGGTGCCTTGCCCGAGAGTTTTGCAGGAGGCTCGATTGAGATTGTGGCATAAGAAATCTTTGTGTCACAGACAGAGAAGGGAGATGATTAGGTTTCCCGCTTTCATAGTGGCAGCCAACCCAGTCACCAACATGGGTTTTTAGAGAAATATTTTTCCCAAAGAAAAGATCACTTTCGCTGGCCAGGACAAGTTTATTATGATAGGAGGCAATGATATGCCGATTTTCGTGGCAGATTGGTCTCTTGAGTCTGAGTACGTTGCAGAGCATTCTCGATATAAAGTTGAAATTGAGAAAGGAAAAGAAACAAACATAGAATTACGAAAGAGGAAGTTTGCATTGATTCCACAAGATGGAATGTATTCACCTATCAAATTTGAGTTTTGGATGGTGCGAAAGGAGCTTGTTGTTGTTTCTCTCAACGTTGCAGAGGAAGGTCTTTTACACTTGAAGCGTGCAGGAATCATTAGAGAAGTTCTGGATATGAGATATACGAGAACAACTGGCTCCATGTTGCAGTTTGAAGATGGCAGAGTTATGCCATAAGAACTAATGGATGAAGTTGACTCTGTTTTTATACATGAACTAGCTAATCGAATTAGAGGTTTAATGATGTGTGGTGTGCCTTATATGAAGACATACAAGATTGGTGAAGATATATCATTAGTTGTAGGGAATGGGAGCATTGAAGTTTTCGATGATGACAGGTTTTACGATATTCTGTCACGGGGGAGCTCAGATGATGATGATGAAGAAATGAATTTTAAACTGGGATAAAGTGGTGTTTCTGTTTTTGGCATAATGGGTGAGTTTGTGTCTGATAGAGTTTTTAACTCTTCTTTGAATTGGAAAAGGCTGATTCAAAGCGTATGTGAACAAGAGTTTGTAAAGTTAAAATCTTGCGGATTGGTTCCAATGTGAATTTTGAATTGGAAGTAGGGACACCAGCGCATGGCTGTACCGGTTGGCCTTCGTGAAGGAGACTGTTGGATATATGAATCCTAATGGTCGCATGACTATTCATCTTCTCAGACTCTTTGTTTCATGGCTGAATATCTTTATATAAATGGTTGTGTGCAGCCCATGTATGGGTGATTGATTAATAGAAGTTATTCCCTGCTTTGAGTGTGGATGTAGGCAAATTTTCCGAACCACGATCAATCGTGTGTTGTCTCTTGTTATTGCTTTGTCATGTTTTTGTTGTCGTTTTCTCTACTCATTCTAATCTTAACACCTTTTTGGAGGACTTGCTCTATTCCTTTGGGCCTTTTCTCTACATAGGACTTGTTTTGCCAGATGGGTTTGGCTATGACCGGGGTGGTGTTTCTCCTCCTCATGGGTCATGAGCATTTCCCTCTATGTGTCACCCTTGTTGCACATCGAGGTTTTTCTTAGTAGAACTTCTTTTTTGTTGTGAGATGGGTTAGTTTGAAGCGACAAATCTTTTGGCCTTGTTGGTTTTTCTGTGAGAGGCTCCCTCCTTGTTTTGTGGGGTCCCGAAGAAGTTGTTTCTGCCTTTGACTGGGAGATCTTCATGCACATATTTTTCAAGGCTTCTTTCACATTCTCAACTTCTTCTCTACCTTTTCTCTAATTCTATGCTGGTTTCTCTATCTCTCTTCTCTCCTTTTGCTCCTCTATTTATCTTAATTTTTTGGGAGAGAATTTTTTGTTTTGGGTTTCTTCAGAACTCTTCGGTTAGTGTTCTCTAAGATGACGACGTCTGGATTTATCTTCTTATCTCTTATGACTCCTGGATTTCTATTCGATTGGGGTTTTTTTTTTCCCCCACTCCTTGTTTTCCAGGCCTTGGCCTTTGTGCTTCATTTTCTGCATCTTTGGGTTGCTCTAGTTTTTTCTATAGAGGTGGTCCCATCTTCTATTGAGGGCGAGATGGATGTGGCTAGAGTTGACCTTTATTCTATTGAGGTAGAGTTTTATGCTACTGGTGGTGCCTAGAAGTGCTGTTGGGGGGTTAATGGTGCCCCATCTCTTGGTTGTAAGGTTGTTGATGTTGGCCTTCTTGCTGACTTTCATTTTTCTCCTAAAGAGGTGGAGATCTGGTCGAGAAAGTCCTTTTTAGTGTTGCAATTATGTTGTGGGAGCCTTGTAAAACCCATTGTCAAAGTTTAAGGAGCTTGGAAAAACCCTATAATTTTTGTTTCTCTCAGGGATAGGATGGATGCTAGCAGTTTTCAAGGTCCCAGTTTGCCCAATGTTTGTTTTTGGTTAGGTTTAGAATTTGTTATGTTAAAGGTTATGGGAGGTTGGGAAAACCTTTCATGTTGGCTGGGGCTACCTAATAAACCTTCGTTCTTTGTTTTTTTGAGGTCTACTGTTTGCTAACTTAGACCCTTTGCGTGGGCCAACTTGTTTTGCAATGTTTTACACCTGATGTTTGGCTAAGGTTCGGTTGGTTGTGGTTGCTCTGAATTTTTGTTTAAGTTTTGTGCAATCTTTGGGTTTTGGGCTCTAGATGCCTATAAGTCGAGTAGGTTTCAAGTCCTTTCTTAAACCTGTTGTTCACTGCCAGGTAGTCTAGTCCATTAATCGTTGGTAGTTCTCTAGTCATAAGGGTTTCTGGGCCCCTTCAAAACTTGTTTTATCCTAATAAAAAACAAATATAAATTTTAAAAAATTGTAATGTGAAAGAAATCCATAAATAATAAATTATTTATGAGATTATATTTCAGTTGATTAATGTTTATTTTGAGAAGAATGTGTCTATATTATGATATTAGTATATTGAGTGTGGATAATACTTAATCTATAGCTTGTATTTCTAATTTTATAGTCAAATTTACTTTTTCATATATAATGATTAAGATGTAAAAATCTAAGTGTTAAATCAATTGTAAAAAAGAAAAGTGCACATCCTATTATTTTTTAAGCTATCTTGAGTTGATTTCTTGGATATATGGTTTGACTAACTTGACACTCCCCAAATGCTCTTGAATATCGTTAGAAATTTTACACCTAATTCACACTAAAATATGATTAAATTTGTCCTATTTCATTGAATAAAAATGTCTTTTATCTATTAAAGTACATGATATTTAAGAACACTACATCACTCTTTTTACAGCTATTTAATCTAATTCATAACCATTCAAATTCCATTAAATACCAAATAGAAAGTCAAATCAACACAAATATTCATTTCCTTGCCTTCATCTTGCAAGAAATATCCTTTCTCTTGTGGAGCTAGGAAGCTTCTAAAACAGTAAGAAAATAAATAAGTAATGAAAATGGATAGCCTGTGACCATTAACAAAAATTCAAAACATGCGATAAGAATCAGCTCAATAGAACAACAAAGAATCTCGGGATATTTTGTTTTTAATGGTGTGGCTGCTTTACTAGATATCAGTCAACACTAAACAAAGGACTGAGATATTCAGATGAACAGCTCTTATTATTATTCAGTCTATAAATACCATACAATCCCTCATGAGATATGAGAAGATGGTGGGAGGAAGCTACAGTATTAAAATATGTCTGTTGTATGAAATTACTACCCTTTTGTATGAAATTGTTGCAGACTATTTTTAATTACTACCCTTATGTTACGAGCGTCTAGATCCCAGAACAAATGATACAAAATATAAAATTAAAAAGACACAATAGCCACAAAACATTAAAACCCCAACCACGCATCAAAATAAGAACATCAAACCAAGTTGGTCGAAACCAATGGTTTAAAATAGAAAACAATAGACCTTAGGAAACATAAGATTGACGGATTATCAGGCACCCTCAGCCAACAAGAGGGGTTTTGCCAGGCTCCTATAACCTATAACAACATCACCAATTCACAACAATCTAAACCTGAACCTAACCAAAAACAACAGCTGGTTCAAAAACAACAGCTGGTCAAACTGGGCCCTTGAAAACTGTCAGCATCCAGTCTATCCCTGACAATAACAAGAGACATAGGGTTTTTCCAAGCTCCTTAAACCATGATAGTAGGTTTTACAAAGCTCCCACAACATGAAGTAGGGTTTTTCCAGGCTCCCTCAACCATGAGCATGGGTTTACAAAGCTCCCACAACCTGAAACAATGGGTTTTTGAATGGCTTCCCTAACCTTAATCTTGAGACTAAAAAGAGTTAAGCCCATAATACCATCCAAAATCCCCACCTCAATAGGAGATAAGGAAGGAGAGACAAGTAGAAGCCCATCCTCTGTTCTCCAACAGACAAAAAATAGGGCATCAACAGCCCCCGCTAGTACATCCCAACATCAACAGCAACACCCAACTCCACCTTAGTAGGAACCTTTAGTCATATATTGATAAAGGTTAGACTTGGTCTATAAATTAGATTTCAAAATATATTTATTTTAAATATGAATAATATAAAATATAAATTTAAAAAAAATTTATAGTGAAATAAATTCATATATAATTTCAAATTTCAAATTCTAATGATTTATGAAAATATATTTTAATTCATTAATGTACATTTTCAAAATAATGTGCCTATGTTATGAGAATACCATTTTGAGTGACATAATAATCAATTCTATAACTTATATTTCTAGTCTTATCACAACAAAATTACTTAGTCAAATTCACCTTCTCATATAATATTTAAGATATAAAAAGCTAAGTGTTAAAATCAAGTGTAAAAAATAAAAGAGACATATAGCATTTTTTCATTGATTTCTTGGATATTTAATTTTCAACTATTGTTACATTTTCCAACTATTCATCTTAAACATCATCATCAAACATACACTTCATGGACACTAAAATGTGATAAATTTGTCTTATTTTATTGGTCAAAAATTACTTCTAACTATTGAAGTAGATAATATTTAAAAATAGTATTCATCAACCCAAAATGTAATCCATCATTCAAATCTATTTAATCACTTTGTCTAGGATATTTTTTATTCAATTGATCAAATTTTACTTTTTAACCATTGAAGTAAATGATACTAAGAATAGACTTTGTCAACCCAAAATCTAATCCATTATTCAAATCTATTTAATAACTTTGTCTAGGATATTTTCTATTCAATTGATCAAATTTTACTTTTGAATCATTGAAGTAAATGATACAAAGAATAGTCTTCATCCACCCAAAACCTAATCCACCATTCAAATCTATTTATAACTTTCTTTACAATCTTTTCTATTCAATTGAACCATGGAAATAAATGATACTAAAAATAACCTTCATCCACCCAAAACCTGATCCATCATTCAAATCTTTTTGTATACAAATCCCAAACAATCACTAAGCTTAAATAAAACGGCCAATACATTCTCAAACATCCTTTGAAATTTACATTCCAAAACGTCCACTGATTTAGATGCCAAACAATTCAAATTCCATCCTACCAAAATGATGACCCCAATCGAAAAACAACAGCAAGTCAAGTCAGTACAGATACCCTAATCCATAAAACATCATAATATGAATTTCAATGAGTGGGGTGCGTTTACCTGAATTAAAAATAGTCTGCAACAATTTCATACAAAAGGGTAGTAATTATTCGCTGTAAACAAGGGAAGCATTTAATATTGAGATAAGAAAAGATGATGGCAGGAAGGGAAAAAAAGGCTGTGGACTGCATATTCGGCCGTCTCAAACAGACATATTCTTATTTACTTCCATTCCATCAGAGACCCTATTTTAATACTGTACCTTCCTCCCACCATCTTCTCATATCTCATGATTTCTACTTAAACTCTTCTTTGAAATTCTTGCCTTCTTTATAGAGAAAATGATTGTAGTATGGTATATGAGGGATTGTATGGTATTTATAGACTGAATAATAATAAGAGCTGTTCATGTTCATATGAGTCAAAGGCATGCGGCCTTTCCCAGTCCTTTGTTTAGTGTTGACTGATATCTGGTAAAGCAGCCACACCATAAAAAAACAAAATATCCCGAGATGCTTTGTTATTCTATTCAGCTGATTCTTATCGCATGTTTTGAATTTTTGTTAATGGTCACAGGCTATCCATTTTCATTACTTATTTATTTACTTACTGTTTTAGAAGCTTCCTAGCTCCACAAGTGAATGGATATTTCTTGCAAGATAAATGCAAGGAAATGAATATTTGTGTTGATTTGACTTTCTATTTGGTATTTAATGGAATTTGAATGGTTATGAATTAGATTAAATAGCTGTAAAAAGAGTGATGTAGTGTTCTTAAATATCATTTACTTTAATAGATAAAAAGACAATCTTATTCAATGAAATAGGACAAATTTTATCATATTTTAGTGTGAATTAGGTGTAAAATTAGCAATTGGGGAGTGTCAAGTTAGTCAAACCATATATCCAAGAATTCAACTCAAGATAGCTTAAAAAATAATAGGATGTGGACTTTTCTTTTTTACAATTGATTTAACACTTAGATTTTTACATCTTAATCATTGTACATGAAAAAGTAAATTTGACTATAAAATTAGAAATACAAGCTATAGATTAAGTATTATCCACACTCGATATACTATTATCATAATATAGACACATTCTTCAAAAAATAAATGTTAATCAATTGAAATATAATCTCATAAATAATTAGAAATTGAAATAAATAATTTATTATTTATGGATTTCTTTCACATTACAATTTTTTAAAATTTATATTTGTTTTTTATTAGGATAAAACAAGTTTTGAAGGGCCCCCAAAACCCTTATGACCAGAGAACTACCAACATTTAATGGACTAGACTACGTGGTAGTGAACAACAGGTTTAAGAAAGGACTTGAAACCTTCTCGACTTACGGGCATCTAGAGACCAAAACCCAAAGACTACACAAAACTTAAACAAAAATTTAGAGCAACCACAACCAACCCAACACCAGCCAAACATCAAGTGTAAAACATTGCAAAACAAGTTGGCCCAAGCAAAGGGTCTAAGTTAGCAAACAGTAGACCTCAAAAAAACAAAGAACAAGGGTTTAGTAGGTAGTCCCAGCCAACATGAAATCTTTTCCCAAGCTCCCATAACCTTAATAGAACAAATCCTAAACCTAACCAAAAACAAACATTGGCCAAACTAGGCTCTTGAAAACTGCTAGCTGCACAAGAGAATGGATATTTCTTGCAAGATAAAAGCAAGGAAATGAATATTTGTATTGATTTGACTTCCTATTTGGAATTTAATGGAATTTGAATGGTTATGAATTAGATTAAAAAGTTGTATAAAGAGTGATGTAGTGTTCTTAAATATCATTTATTTTAATAGATAAAAGACAATATTATTCAATGAAATAGGACAAATTTTATCATATTTTAGTGGGAATTAGGTGTACAATTTCTAATGATGTTCAAGAGTAGTTGGGGAGTGCCAAGTTAGTCAAACCATATATCCAAGATATCAACTCAAGATAGCTTAAAAAATGATAAGATGTGCACTTTTCTTTTTTTACAATTGATTTAACACTTAGATTTTTACATCTTAATCATTGTACACGAAAAAGTAAAATTGACTATAAAATTAGAAATGCAAGCTATAGATTAAGTATTATCCACACTCAATATACTATTATCATAATATAGACACATTCTTCAAAAAATAAACATTAATCAATTGAAATATAATCTCATAAATAATTTATTATTTATGGATTTCTTTCACATTACAATTTTTCAAAATTTATATTTGTTTTTTATTAGGATAAAACAAGTTTTGAAGGGGCCCCAAAACCCTTACGACCAGAGAACTATCAACATTTAATGGACTAGACTACGTGGCAGTGAACAACAGGTTTAAGAAAGGACTTGAAACCTTCTGGACTTACGGGCATCTAGAGACCAAAACCCAAAGACTGCACAAAACTTAAACAAAAATTTAGAGCAACCACAACCAACCCAACACCAGCCAAACATCAAGTGTAAAACATTGCAAAACAAGTTGGCCCAAGCAAAGGGTCTAAGTTAGCAAACAGTAGACCTCAAAAAAACAAAGAACGAGGGTTTATTAGGTAGCCCCAGCCAACATGAAAGATTTTCCCAAGCTACCATAATCTGTAATAGAACAAAGCGTAAACCTAACCAAAAACAAATATTGGCCAAACTAGGCCCTTGAAAAACTGCTAGCTCCACAAGAGAATGGATATTTCTTGCAAGATAAAAGCAAGGAAATGAATATTTGTATTGATTTGACTTCCTATTTGGAATTTAATGGAATTTGAATGGTTATGAATTAGATTAAAAAGTTGTATAAAGAGTGATGTAGTGTTCTTAAATATCATTTATTTTAATAGATAAAAGACAATATTATTCAATGAAATAGGACAAATTTTATCATATTTTAGTGGGAATTAGGTGTACAATTTCTAATGATGTTCAAGAGTAGTTGGGGAGTGCCAAGTTAGTCAAACCATATATCCAAGAAATCAACTCAATATAGCTTAAAAATGATAAGATGTGCACTTTTCTTTTTTTACAATTGATTTAACACTTAGATTTTTACATCTTAATCATTGTACATGAAAAAGTAAAATTGACCATAAAATTAGAAATGCAAGCTATAGATTAAGTATTATCCACACTCAATATACTATTATCATAATATAGCCACATTCTTCGAAAAATAAACATTAATCAATTGAAATATAATCTCATAAATAATTAGAAATTGAAATAAATAATTTATTATTTATGGATTTCTTTCACATTACAATTTTTTTAAATTTATATTTGTTTTTTATTAGGATAAAACAAGTTTTGAAGGGGCCCCAAAACCCTTATGACCAGAGAACTACCGACGTTTAATGGACTAGACTACGTGGCAGTGAACAACAGGTTTAACAAAGGACTTGAAACCTTCTGGACTTACGGGCATCTAGAGACCAAAACCCAAAGACTGCACAAAACTTAAACAAAAATTCAGAGCAACCACAACCAACCCAACACCAGACAAACATCAAGTGTAAAACATTGCAAAACAAGTTGGCCCAAGCAAAGGGTCTAAGTTAGCAAACAGTAGACCTCAAAAAAACAAAGAACAAGGGTTTAGTAGGTAGTCCCAGCCAACATGAAAGCTTTTCCCAAGCTCCCATAACCTTAATAGAACAAATCCTAAACCTAACCAAAAACAAACATTGGCCAGACTAGGCTCTTGAAAACTGCTAGCTGCACAAGAGAATGGATATTTCTTGCAAGATAAAAGCAAGGAAATGAATATTTGTATTGATTTGACTTCCTATTTGGAATTTAATGGAATTTGAATGGTTATGAATTAGATTAAAAAGTTGTATAAAGAGTGATGTAGTGTTCTTAAAGATCATTTATTTTAATAGATAAAAGACAATATTATTCAATGAAATAGGACAAATTTTATCATATTTTAGTGGGAATTAGGTGTACAATTTCTAATGATGTTCAAGAGTAGTTGGGGAGTGCCAAGTTAGTCAAACCATATATCGAAGATATCAACTCAAGATAACTTAAAAAATGATAAGATGTGCACTTTTCTTTTTTTACAATTGATTTAACACTTAGATTTTTACATCTTAATCATTGTACACGAAAAAGTAAAATTGACTATAAAATTAGAAATGCAAGCTATAGATTAAGTATTATCCACACTCAATATACTATTATCATAATATAGACACATTCTTCAAAAAATAAACATTAATCAATTGAAATATAATCTCATAAATAATTTATTATTTATGGATTTCTTTCACATTACAATTTTTCAAAATTTATATTTGTTTTTTATTAGGATAAAACAAGTTTTGAAGGGGCCCCAAAACCCTTACGACCAGAGAACTATCAACGTTTAATGGACTAGACTACGTGGCAGTGAACAACAGGTTTAAGAAAGGACTTGAAACCTTCTGGACTTACGGGCATCTAGAGACCAAAACCCAAAGACTGCACAAAACTTAAACAAAAATTTAGAGCAACCACAACCAACCCAACACCAGCCAAACATCAAGTGTAAAACATTGCAAAACAAGTTGGCCCAAGCAAAGGGTCTAAGTTAGCAAACAGTAGACCTCAAAAAAACAAAGAACGAGGGTTTATTAGGTAGCCCCAGCCAACATGAAAGATTTTCCCAAGCTACCATAATCTGTAATAGAACAAAGCGTAAACCTAACCAAAAACAAATATTGGCCAAACTAGGCCCTTGAAAAACTGCTAGCTCCACAAGAGAATGGATATTTCTTGCAAGATAAAAGCAAGGAAATGAATATTTGTATTGATTTGACTTCCTATTTGGAATTTAATGGAATTTGAATGGTTATGAATTAGATTAAAAAGTTGTATAAAGAGTGATGTAGTGTTCTTAAAGATCATTTATTTTAATAGATAAAAGACAATATTATTCAATAAAATAGGACAAATTTTATCATATTTTAGTGGGAATTAGGTGTACAATTTCTAATGATGTTCAAGAGTAGTTGGGGAGTGCCAAGTTAGTCAAACCATATATCCAAGAAATCAACTCAATATAGCTTAAAAATGATAAGATGTGCACTTTTCTTTTTTTACAATTGATTTAACACTTAGATTTTTACATCTTAATCATTGTACATGAAAAAGTAAAATTGACCATAAAATTAGAAATGCAAGCTATAGATTAAGTATTATCCACACTCAATATACTATTATCATAATATAGCCACATTCTTCGAAAAATAAACATTAATCAATTGAAATATAATCTCATAAATAATTAGAAATTGAAATAAATAATTTATTATTTATGGATTTCTTTCACATTACAATTTTTTTAAATTTATATTTGTTTTTTATTAGGATAAAACAAGTTTTGAAGGGGCCCCAAAACCCTTATGACCAGAGAACTACCGACGTTTAATGGACTAGACTACGTGGCAGTGAACAATAGGTTTAACAAAGGACTTGAAACCTTCTGGACTTACGGGCATCTAGAGACCAAAACCCAAAGACTGCACAAAACTTAAACAAAAATTCAGAGCAACCACAACCAACCCAACACCAGACAAACATCAAGTGTAAAACATTGCAAAACAAGTTGGCCCAAGCAAAGGGTCTAAGTTAGCAAACAGTAGATCTCAAAAAAACAAAGAACAAGGGTTTAGTAGGTAGTCCCAGCCAACATGAAAGCTTTTCCCAAGCTCCCATAACCTTAATAGAACAAATCCTAAACCTAACCAAAAACAAACATTGGCCAAACTAGGCTCTTGAAAACTGCTAGCTGCACAAAAGAATGGATATTTCTTGCAAGATAAAAGCAAGGAAATGAATATTTGTATTGATTTGACTTCCTATTTGGAATTTAATGGAATTTGAATGGTTATGAATTAGATTAAAAAGTTGTATAAAGAGTGATGTAGTGTTCTTAAATATCATTTATTTTAATAGATAAAAGACAATATTATTCAATGAAATAGGACAAATTTTATCATATTTTAGTGGGAATTAAGTGTACAATTTCTAATGATGTTCAAGAGTAGTTGGGGAGTGCCAAGTTAGTCAAACCATATATCCAAGATATCAACTCAAGATAGCTTAAAAAATGATAAGATGTGCACTTTTCTTTTTTTACAATTGATTTAACACTTAGATTTTTACATCTTAATCATTGTACACGAAAAAGTAAAATTGACTATAAAATTAGAAATGCAAGCTATAGATTAAGTATTATCCACACTCAATATACTATTATCATAATATAGACACATTCTTCAAAAAATAAACATTAATCAATTGAAATATAATCTCATAAATAATTTATTATTTATGGATTTCTTTCACATTACAATTTTTCAAAATTTATATTTGTTTTTTATTAGGATAAAACAAGTTTTGAAGGGGCCCCAAAACCCTTACGACCAGAGAACTATCAACGTTTAATGGACTAGACTACGTGGCAGTGAACAACAGGTTTAAGAAAGGACTTGAAACCTTCTGGACTTACGGGCATCTAGAGACCAAAACCCAATGACTGCACAAAACTTAAACAAAAATTCAGAGCAACCACAACCAACCCAACACCAGCCAAACATCAAGTGTAAAACATTGCAAAACAAGTTGGCCCAAGCAAAGGGTCTAAGTTAGCAAATAGTAGACCTCAAAAAAACAAAGAACGAGGGTTTATTAGGTAGCCCCAACCAACATGAAAGATTTTCCCAAGCTCCCATAACCTGTAATAGAAAAAAGCGTAAACCTAACCAAAAACAAACATTGGCCAAACTAGGTTCTTGAAAAACTGCTAGCTCCACAAGAGAATGGATATTTCTTGCAAGATAAAAGCAAGGAAATGAATATTTGTATTGATTTGACTTCCTATTTGGAATTTAATGGAATTTTAATGGTTATGAATTAGATTAAAAAGTTGTATAAAGAGTGATGTAGTGTTCTTAAATATCATTTATTTTAATAGATAAAAGACAATATTATTCAATGAAATAGGACAAATTTTATCATATTTTAGTGGGAATTAGGTGTACAATTTCTAATGATGTTCAAGAGTAGTTGGGGAGTGCCAAGTTAGTCAAACCATATATCCAAGAAATCAACTCAATATAGCTTAAAAATGATAAGATGTGCACTTTTCTTTTTTTACAATTGATTTAACACTTAGATTTTTACATCTTAATCATTGTACATGAAAAAGTAAAATTGACCATAAAATTAGAAATGCAAGCTATAGATTAAGTATTATCCACACTCAATATACTATTATCATAATATAGACACATTCTTCGAAAAAGAAACATTAATCAATTGAAATATAATCTCATAAATAATTAGAAATTGAAATAAATAATTTATTATTTATGGATTTCTTTCACATTACAATTTTTTTAAATTTATATTTGTTTTTTTTTAGGATAAAACAAGTTTTGAAGGGGCCCCAAAACCCTTATGACCAGAGAACTACCAACGTTTAATGGACTAGACTACATGGCAGTGAACAACAGGATTAACAAAGGACTTGAAACCTTCTGGACTTACGGGCATCTAGAGACCAAAACCCAAAGACTGCACAAAACTTAAACAAAAATTCAGAGCAACCACAACCAACCCAACACCAGCCAAACATCAAGTGTAAAACATTGCAAAACAAGTTGGCCCAAGCAAAGGGTCTAAGTTAGCAAACAGTAGACCTCAAAAAAACAAAGAACAAGGGTTTAGTAGGTAGTCCCAGCCAACATGAAAGCTTTTCCCAAGCTCCCATAACCTTAATAGAACAAATCCTAAACCTAACCAAAAACAAACATTGGCCAAACTAGGCTCTTGAAAACTGCTAGCTCCACAAGAGAATGGATATTTCTTGCAAGATAAAAGCAAGGAAATGAATATTTGTATTGATTTGACTTCCTATTTGGAATTTAATGGAATTTGAATGGTTATGAATTAGATTAAAAAGTTGTATAAAGAGTGATGTAGTGTTCTTAAATATCATTTATTTTAATAGATAAAAGACAATATTATTCAATGAAATAGGACAAATTTTATCATATTTTAGTGGGAATTAGGTGTACAATTTCTAATGATGTTCAAGAGTAGTTGGGGAGTGTCAAGTTACTCAAACCATATATCCAAGAAATCAACTCAAGATAGCTTAAAAAATGATAAGATGTGCACTTTTCTTTTTTTACAAATGATTTAACACTTAGATTTTTACATCTTAATCATTGTACATGAAAAAGTAAATTTGACTATAAAATTAGAAATGCAAGCTATAGATTAAGTATTATCCACACTCAATATACTATTATCATAATATAGACACATTCTTCAAAAAAAAATGTTAATCAATTGAAATATAATCTCATAAATAATTAGAAATTGAAATAAATAATTTATTATTTATGGATTTCTTTCACATTACAATTTTTCAAAATTTATATTTGTTTTTTATTAGGATAAAACAAGTTTTGAAGGGGCCCCAAAACCCTTACGACCAGAGAACTATCAACGTTTAATGGACTAGACTACGTGGCAGTGAACAACAGGTTTAAGAAAGGACTTGAAACCTTCTGGACTTACGGGCATCTAGAGACCAAAACCCAATGACTGCACAAAACTTAAACAAAAATTCAGAGCAACCACAACCAACCCAACACCAGCCAAACATCAAGTGTAAAACATTGCAAAACAAGTTGGCCCAAGCAAAGGGTCTAAGTTAGCAAACAGTAGACCTCAAAAAAACAAAGAACAAGGGTTTATTAGGTAGCCCCAGCCAACATGAAAGATTTTCCCAAGCTACCATAATCTGTAATAGAACAAAGCGTAAACCTAACCAAAAACAAATATTGGCCAAACTAGGCCCTTGAAAAACTGCTAGCTCCACAAGAGAATGGATATTTCTTGCTAGATAAAAGCAAGGAAATGAATATTTGTATTGATTTGACTTCCTATTGGAATTTAATGGAATTTGAATGGTTATGAATTAGTTTAAAAAGTTGTATAAAGAGTGATGTAGTGTTCTTAAATATCATTTATTTTAATAGATAAAAGACAATATTACTCAATGAAATAGAACAAATTTTATCATATTTTAGTGGGAATTAGGTGTACAATTTCTAATGATGTTCAAGAGTAGTTGGGGAGTGCCGAGTCAGTCAAACCATATATCCAAGAAATCAACTCAAGATATCTTAAAAATGATAAGATGTGCACTTTTCTTTTTTTACAATTGATTTAACACTTAGATTTTTACATCTTAATCATTGTACATGAAAAAGTAAATTTGACTATAAAATTAGAAATGCAAGCTATAGATTAAGTATTATCCACACTCAATATACTATTATCATAATATAGACACATTCTTCAAAAAATAAATGTTAATCAATTGAAATATAATCTCATAAATAATTAGAAATTGAAATAAATAATTTATTATTTATGGATTTCTTTCACATTACAATTTTTCAAAATTTATATTTGTTTTTTATTAGGATAAAACAAGTTTTGAAGGGGCCCCAAAACCCTTACGACCAGAGAACTATCAACGTTTAATGGACTAGACTACGTGGCAGTGAACAACAGGTTTAAGAAAGGACTTGAAACATTCTGGACTTACGGGCATCTAGAGACCAAAACCCAATGACTGCACAAAACTTAAACAAAAATTCAGAGGAACCACAACCAACCCAACACCAGCCAAACATCAAGTGTAAAACATTGCAAAACAAGTTGGCCCAAGCAAAGGGTCTAAGTTAGCAAATAGTAGACCTCAAAAAAACAAAGAACGAGGGTTTATTAGGTAGCCCCAACCAACATGAAAGATTTTCCCAAGCTCCCATAACCTGTAATAGAAAAAAGCGTAAACCTAACCAAAAACAAACATTGGCCAAACTAGGTTCTTGAAAAACTGCTAGCTCCACAAGAGAATGGATATTTCTTGCAAGATAAAAGCAAGGAAATGAATATTTGTATTGATTTGACTTCCTATTTGGAATTTAATGGAATTTTAATGGTTATGAATTAGATTAAAAAGTTGTATAAAGAGTGATGTAGTGTTCTTAAATATCATTTATTTTAATAGATAAAAGAAAATATTATTCAATGAAATAGGACAAATTTTATCATATTTTATTGGGAATTAGGTGTACAATTTCTAATGATGTTCAAGAGTAGTTGGGGAGTGCCAAGTTAGTCAAACCATATATCCAAGAAATCAACTCAATATAGCTTAAAAATGATAAGATGTGCACTTTTCTTTTTTTACAATTGATTTAACACTTACATTTTTACATCTTAATCATTGTACATGAAAAAGTAAAATTGACCATAAAATTAGAAATGCAAGCTATAGATTAAGTATTATCCACACTCAATATACTATTATCATAATATAGACACATTCTTCGAAAAATAAACATTAATCAATTGAAATATAATCTCATAAATAATTAGAAATTGAAATAAATAATTTATTATTTATGGATTTCTTTCACATTACAATTTTTTTAAATTTATATTTGTTTCTTATTGGGATAAAACAAGTTTTGAAGGGGCCCCAAAACCCTTATGACCAGAGAACTACCAACGTTTAATGGACTAGACTACGTGGCAGTGAACAACAGGTTTAACAAAGGACTTGAAACCTTCTGGACTTACAGGCATCTAGAGACCAAAACCCAAAGACTGCACAAAACTTAAGCAAAAATTCAGAGCAACCACAACCAACCCAACACCAGCCAAACATCAAGTGTAAAACATTGCAAAACAAGTTGGCCCAAGCAAAGGGTCTAAGTTAGCAAACAGTAGACCTCAAAAAAAACAAAGAACAAGGGTTTAGTAGGTAGTCCCAGCCAACATGAAAGCTTTTCCCAAGCTCCCATAACCTTAATAGAACAAATCCTAAACCTAACCAAAAACAAACATTGGCCAAACTAGGCTCTTGAAAACTGCTAGCTCCACAAGAGAATGGATATTTCTTGCAAGATAAAAGCAAGGAAATGAATATTTGTATTGATTTGACTTCCTATTTGGAATTTAATGGAATTTTAATGGTTATGAATTAGATTAAAAAGTTGTATAAAGAGTGATGTAGTGTTCTTAAATATCATTTATTTTAATAGATAAAAGACAATATTATTCAATGAAATAGGACAAATTTTATCATATTTTAGTGGGAATTAGGTGTACAATTTCTAATGATGTTCAAGAGTAGTTGGGGAGTGCCAAGTTAGTCAAACCATATATCCAAGAAATCAACTCAAGATAGCTTAAAAAATGATAAGATGTGCACTTTTCTTTTTTTACAATTGATTTAACACTTAGATTTTTACATCTTAATCATTGTACACGAAAAAGTAAAATTGACTATAAAATTAGAAATGCAAGCTATAGATTAAGTATTATCCACACTCAATATACTATTATCATAATATAGACACATTCTTCAAAAAATAAACATTAATCAATTGAAATATAATCTCATAAATAATTAGAAATTGAAATAAATAATTTATTATTTATGGATTTCTTTCACCTTACAATTTTTCAAAATTTATATTTGTTTTTTATTAGGATAAAACAAGTTTTGAAGGGGCCCCAAAACCCTTACGACCAGAGAACTATCAACGTTTAATGGACTAGACTACGTGGCAGTGAACAACAGGTTTATGAAAGGACTTGAAACCTTCTGGACTTACGGGCATCTAGAGACCAAAACCCAAAGACTGCACAAAACTTAAACAAAAATTCAGAGCAACCACAACCAACCCAACACCAGCCAAACATCAAGTGTAAAACATTGCAAAACAAGTTGGCCCAAGCAAAGGGTCTAAGTTAGCAAACAGTAGACCTCAAAAAAACAAAGAACGAGGGTTTATTAGGTAGCCCCAGCCAACATGAAAGATTTTCCCAAGCTACCATAATCTGTAATAGAACAAAGCGTAAACCTAACCAAAAACAAATATTGGCCAAACTAGGCCCTTGAAAAACTCCTAGCTCCACAAGAGAATGGATATTTCTTGCAAGATAAAAGCAAGGAAATGAATATTTGTATTGATTTGACTTCCTATTTGGAATTTAATGGAATTTGAATGGTTATGAATTAGATTAAAAAGTTGTATAAAGAGTGATGTAGTGTTCTTAAATATCATTTATTTTAATAGATAAAAGACAATATTATTCAATGAAATAGGACAAATTTTATCATATTTTAGTGGGAATTAGGTGTACAATTTCTAATGATGTTCAAGAGTAGTTGGGGAGTGCCAATTTAGTCAAACCATATATCCAAGAAATCAACTCAATATAGCTTAAAAATGATAAGATGTGCACTTTTCTTTTTTTACAATTGATTTAACACTTACATTTTTACATCTTAATCATTGTACATGAAAAAGTAAAATTGACCATAAAATTAGAAATGCAAGCTATAGATTAAGTATTATCCACACTCAATATACTATTATCATAATATAGACACATTCTTCGAAAAATAAACATTAATCAATTGAAATATAATCTCATAAATAATTAGAAATTGAAATAAATAATTTATTATTTATGGATTTCTTTCACATTACAATTTTTTTAAATTTATATTTGTTTTTTATTAGGATAAAACAAGTTTTGAAGGGGCCCCAAAACCCTTATGAGCAGAGAACTACCAACGTTTAATGGACTAGACTACGTGGCAGTGAACAACAGGATTAACAAAGGACTTGAAACCTTCTGGACTTACGGGCATCTAGAGACCAAAACCCAAAGACTGCACAAAACTTAAACAAAAATTCAGAGCAACCACAACCAACCCAACACCAGCCAAACATCAAGTGTAAAACATTGCAAAACAAGTTGGCCCAAGCAAAGGGTCTAAGTTAGCAAATAGTAGACCTCAAAAAAACAAAGAACAAGGGTTTAGTAGGTAGTCCCAGCCAACATGAAAGCTTTTCCCAAGCTCCCATAACCTTAATAGAACAAATCCTAAACCTAACCAAAAACAAACATTGGCCAAACTAGGCTCTTGAAAACTGCTAGCTCCACAAGAGAATGGATATTTCTTGCAAGATAAAAGCAAGGAAATGAATATTTGTATTGATTTGACTTCCTATTTGGAATTTAATGGAATTTGAATGGTTATGAATTAGATTAAAAAGTTGTATAAAGAGTGATGTAGTGTTCTTAAATATCATTTATTTTAATAGATAAAAGACAATATTATTCAATGAAATAGGACAAATTTTATCATATTTTAGTGGGAATTAGGTGTACAATTTCTAATGATGTTCAAGAGTAGTTGGGGAGTGTCAAGTTACTCAAACCATATATCCAAGAAATCAACTCAAGATAGCTTAAAAAATGATAAGATGTGCACTTTTCTTTTTTTACAATTGATTTAACACTTAGATTTTTACATCTTAATCATTGTACACGAAAAAGTAAAATTGACTATAAAATTAGAAATGCAAGCTATAGATTAAGTATTATCCACACTCAATATACTATTATCATAATATAGACACATTCTTCAAAAAATAAACATTAATCAATTGAAATATAATCTCATAAATAATTAGAAATTGAAATAAATAATTTATTATTTATGGATTTCTTTCACCTTACAATTTTTCAAAATTTATATTTGTTTTTTATTAGGATAAAACAAGTTTTGAAGGGGCCCCAAAACCCTTACGACCAAAGAACTATCAACGTTTAATGGACTAGACTACGTGGCAGTGAACAACAGGTTTATGAAAGGACTTGAAACCTTCTGGACTTACGGGCATCTAGAGACCAAAACCCAAAGACTGCACAAAACTTAAACAAAAATTCAGAGCAAGCACAACCAACCCAACACCAGCCAAACATCAAGTGTAAAACATTGCAAAACAAGTTGGCCCAAGCAAAGGGTCTAAGTTAGCAAACAGTAGACCTCAAAAAAACAAAGAACGAGGGTTTATTAGGTAGCCCCAGCCAACATGAAAGATTTTCCCAAGCTACCATAATCTGTAATAGAACAAAGCGTAAACCTAACCAAAAACAAATATTGGCCAAACTAGGCCCTTGAAAAACTCCTAGCTCCACAAGAGAATGGATATTTCTTGCAAGATAAAAGCAAGGAAATGAATATTTGTATTGATTTGACTTCCTATTTGGAATTTAATGGAATTTGAATGGTTATGAATTAGATTAAAAAGTTGTATAAAGAGTGATGTAGTGTTCTTAAATATCATTTATTTTAATAGATAAAAGACAATATTATTCAATGAAATAGGACAAATTTTATCATATTTTAGTGGGAATTAGGTGTACAATTTCTAATGATGTTCAAGAGTAGTTGGGGAGTGCCAAGTTAGTCAAACCATATATCCAAGAAATCAACTCAATATAGCTTAAAAATGATAAGATGTGCACTTTTCTTTTTTTACAATTGATTTAACACTTAGATTTTTACATCTTAATCATTGTACATGAAAAAGTAAAATTGACCATAAAATTAGAAATGCAAGCTATAGATTAAGTATTATCCACACTCAATATACTATTATCATAATATAGACACATTCTTCGAAAAATAAACATTAATCAATTGAAATATAATCTCATAAATAATTAGAAATTGAAATAAATAATTTATTATTTATGGATTTCTTTCACATTACAATTTTTTTAAATTTATATTTGTTTTTTATTAGGATAAAACAAGTTTTGAAGGGGCCCCAAAACCCTTATGACCAGAGAACTACCAACGTTTAATGGACTAGACTACGTGGCAGTGAAGAACAGGTTTAACAAAGGACTTGAAACCTTCTGGACTTACGGGCATCTAGAGACCAAAACCCAAAGACTGCACAAAACTTAAGCAAAAATTCAGAGCAACCACAACCAACCCAACACCAGCCAAACATCAAGTGTAAAACATTGCAAAACAAGTTGGCCCAAGCAAAGGGTCTAAGTTAGCAAACAGTAGACCTCAAAAAAACAAAGAACAAGGGTTTAGTAGGTAGTCCCAGCCAACATGAAAGCTTTTCCCAAGCTCCCATAACCTTAATAGAACAAATCCTAAACCTAACCAAAAACAAACATTGGCCAAACTAGGCTCTTGAAAACTGCTAGCTCCACAAGAGAATGGATATTTCTTGCAAGATAAAAGCAAGGAAATGAATATTTGTATTGATTTGACTTCCTATTTGGAATTTAATGGAATTTTAATGGTTATGAATTAGATTAAAAAGTTGTATAAAGAGTGATGTAGTGTTCTTAAATATCATTTATTTTAATAGATAAAAGACAATATTATTCAATGAAATAGGACAAATTTTATCATATTTTAGTGGGAATTAGGTGTACAATTTCTAATGATGTTCAAGAGTAGTTGGGGAGTGCCAAGTTAGTCAAACCATATATCCAAGAAATCAACTCAAGATAGCGTAAAAAATGATAAGATGTGCACTTTTCTTTTTTTACAATTGATTTAACACTTAGATTTTTACATCTTAATCATTGTACACGAAAAAGTAAAATTGACTATAAAATTAGAAATGCAAGCTATAGATTAAGTATTATCCACACTCAATATACTATTATCATAATATAGACACATTCTTCAAAAAATAAACATTAATCAATTGAAATATAATCTCATAAATAATTAGAAATTGAAATAAATAATTTATTATTTATGGATTTCTTTCACCTTACAATTTTTCAAAATTTATATTTGTTTTTTATTAGGATAAAACAAGTTTTGAAGGGGCCCCAAAACCCTTACGACCAAAGAACTATCAACGTTTAATGGATTAGACTACGTGGCAGTGAACAACAGGTTTATGAAAGGACTTGAAACCTTCTGGACTTACGGGCATCTAGAGACCAAAACCCAAAGACTGCACAAAACTTAAACAAAAATTCAGAGCAACCACAACCAACCCAACACCAGCCAAACATCAAGTGTAAAACATTGCAAAACAAGTTGGCCCAAGCAAAGGGTCTAAGTTAGCAAACAGTAGACCTCAAAAAAACAAAGAACGAGGGTTTATTAGGTAGCCCCAGCCAACATGAAAGATTTTCCCAAGCTACCATAATCTGTAATAGAACAAAGCGTAAACCTAACCAAAAACAAATGTTGGCCAAACTAGGCCCTTGAAAAACTCCTAGCTCCACAAGAGAATGGATATTTCTTGCAAGATAAAAGCAAGGAAATGAATATTTGTATTGATTTGACTTCCTATTTGGAATTTAATGGAATTTGAATGGTTATGAATTAGATTAAAAAGTTGTATAAAGAGTGATGTAGTGTTCTTAAATATCATTTATTTTAATAGATAAAAGACAATATTATTCAATGAAATAGGACAAATTTTATCATATTTTAGGGGGAATTAGGTGTACAATTTCTAATGATGTTCAAGAGTAGTTGGGGAGTGCCAAGTTAGTCAAACCATATATCCAAGAAATCAACTCAATATAGCTTAAAAATGATAAGATGTGCACTTTTCTTTTTTTACAATTGATTTAACACTTAGATTTTTACATCTTAATCATTGTACATGAAAAAGTAAAATTGACCATATAATTAGAAATGCAAGCTATAGATTAAGTATTATCCACACTCAATATACTATTATCATAATATAGACACATTCTTCGAAAAATAAACATTAATCAATTGAAATATAATCTCATAAATAATTAGAAATTGAAATAAATAATTTATTATTTATGGATTTCTTTCACATTACAATTTTTTTAAATTTATATTTGTTTTTTATTAGGATAAAACAAGTTTTGAAGGGGCCCCAAAACCCTTATGACTAGAGAACTACCGACGTTTAATGGACTAGACTACGTGGCAGTGAACAATAGGTTTAACAAAGGACTTGAAACCTTCTGGACTTACGGGCATCTAGAGACCAAAACCCAAAGACTGCACAAAACTTAAACAAAAATTCAGAGCAACCACAACCAACCCAACACCAGCCAAACATCAAGTGTAAAACATTGCAAAACAAGTTGGCCCAAGCAAAGGGTCTAAGTTAGCAAACAGTAGACCTCAAAAAAACAAAGAACAAGGGTTTAGTAGGTAGTCCCAGCCAACATGAAAGCTTTTCCCAAGCTCCCATAACCTTAATAGAACAAATCCTAAACCTAACCAAAAACAAACATTGGCCAAACTAGGCTCTTGAAAACTGCTAGCTCCACAAGAGAATGGATATTTCTTGCAAGATAAAAGCAAGGAAATGAATATTTGTATTGATTTGACTTCCTATTTGGAATTTAATGGAATTTGAATGGTTATGAATTAGATTATAAAGTTGTATAAAGAGTGATGTAGTGTTCTTAAATATCATTTATTTTAATAGATAAAAGACAATATTATTCAATGAAATAGGACAAATTTTATCATATTTTAGTGGGAATTAGTTGTACAATTTCTAATGATGTTCAAGAGTAGTTGGGGAGTGCCAAGTTAGTCAAACCATATATCCAAGAAATCAACTCAAGATAGCTTAAAAAATGATAAGATGTGCACTTTTCTTTTTTTACAATTGATTTAACACTTAGATTTTTACATCTTAATCATTGTACACGAAAAAGTAAAATTGACTATAAAATTAGAAATGCAAGCTATAGATTAAGTATTATCCACACTCAATATACTATTATCATAATATAGACACATTCTTCAAAAAATAAACATTAATCAATTGAAATATAATCTCATAAATAATTAGAAATTGAAATAAATAATTTATTATTTATGGATTTCTTTCACATTACAATTTTTCAAAATTTATATTTGTTTTTTATTAGGATAAAACAAGTTTTGAAGGGGCCCCAAAACCCTTACGACCAGAGAACTATCAACATTTAATGGACTAGACTACGTGGCAGTGAACAACAGGTTTAAGAAAGGACTTGAAACCTTCTGGACTTACGGGCATCTAGAGACCAAAACCCAAAGACTGCACAAAACTTAAACAAAAATTCAGAGCAACCACAACCAACCCAACACCAGCCAAACATCAAGTGTAAAACATTGCAAAACAAGTTGGCCCAAGCAAAGGGTCTAAGTTAGCAAACAGTAGACCTCAAAAAAACAAAGAACGAGGGTTTATTAGGTAGCCCCAGCCAACATGAAAGATTTTCCCAAGCTACCATAATCTGTAATAGAACAAAGCGTAAACCTAACCAAAAACAAATATTGGCCAAACTAGGCCCTTGAAAAACTGCTAGCTCCACAAGAGAATGGATATTTCTTGCTAGATAAAAGCAAGGAAATGAATATTTGTATTGATTTGACTTCCTATTGGAATTTAATGGAATTTGAATGGTTATGAATTAGTTTAAAAAGTTGTATAAAGAGTGATGTAGTGTTCTTAAATATCATTTATTTTAATAGATAAAAGACAATATTACTCAATGAAATAGAACAAATTTTATCATATTTTAGTGGGAATTAGGTGTACAATTTCTAATGATGTTCAAGAGTAGTTGGGGAGTGCCGAGTCAGTCAAACCATATATCCAAGAAATCAACTCAAGATATCTTAAAAATGATAAGATGTGCACTTTTCTTTTTTTACAATTGATTTAACACTTAGATTTTTACATCTTAATCATTGTACATGAAAAAGTAAATTTGACTATAAAATTAGAAATGCAAGCTATAGATTAAGTATTATCCACACTCAATATACTATTATCATAATATAGACACATTCTTCAAAAAATAAATGTTAATCAATTGAAATATAATCTCATAAATAATTAGAAATTGAAATAAATAATTTATTATTTATGGATTTCTTTCACATTACAATTTTTCAAAATTTATATTTGTTTTTTATTAGGATAAAACAAGTTTTGAAGGGGCCCCAAAACCCTTACGACCAGAGAACTATCAACGTTTAATGGACTAGACTACGTGGCAGTGAACAACAGGTTTAAGAAAGGACTTGAAACATTCTGGACTTACGGGCATCTAGAGACCAAAACCCAATGACTGCACAAAACTTAAACAAAAATTCAGAGCAACCACAACCAACCCAACACCAGCCAAACATCAAGTGTAAAACATTGCAAAACAAGTTGGCCCAAGCAAAGGGTCTAAGTTAGCAAATAGTAGACCTCAAAAAAACAAAGAACGAGGGTTTATTAGGTAGCCCCAACCAACATGAAAGATTTTCCCAAGCTCCCATAACCTGTAATAGAAAAAAGCGTAAACCTAACCAAAAACAAACATTGGCCAAACTAGGTTCTTGAAAAACTGCTAGCTCCACAAGAGAATGGATATTTCTTGCAAGATAAAAGCAAGGAAATGAATATTTGTATTGATTTGACTTCCTATTTGGAATTTAATGGAATTTTAATGGTTATGAATTAGATTAAAAAGTTGTATAAAGAGTGATGTAGTGTTCTTAAATATCATTTATTTTAATAGATAAAAGACAATATTATTCAATGAAATAGGACAAATTTTATCATATTTTATTGGGAATTAGGTGTACAATTTCTAATGATGTTCAAGAGTAGTTGGGGAGTGCCAAGTTAGTCAAACCATATATCCAAGAAATCAACTCAATATAGCTTAAAAATGATAAGATGTGCACTTTTCTTTTTTTACAATTGATTTAACACTTAGATTTTTACATCTTAATCATTGTACATGAAAAAGTAAAATTGACCATAAAATTAGAAATGCAAGCTATAGATTAAGTATTATCCACACTCAATATACTATTATCATAATATAGACACATTCTTCGAAAAATAAACATTAATCAATTGAAATATAATCTCATAAATAATTAGAAATTGAAATAAATAATTTATTATTTATGGATTTCTTTCACATTACAATTTTTTTAAATTTATATTTGTTTTTTATTAGGATAAAACAAGTTTTGAAGGGGCCCCAAAACCCTTATGACCAGAGAACTACCAACGTTTAATGGACTAGACTACGTGGCAGTGAAGAACAGGTTTAACAAAGGACTTGAAACCTTCTGGACTTACGGGCATCTAGAGACCAAAACCCAAAGACTGCACAAAACTTAAGCAAAAATTCAGAGCAACCACAACCAACCCAACACCAGCCAAACATCAAGTGTAAAACATTGCAAAACAAGTTGGCCCAAGCAAAGGGTCTAAGTTAGCAAACAGTAGACCTCAAAAAAACAAAGAACAAGGGTTTAGTAGGTAGTCCCAGCCAACATGAAAGCTTTTCCCAAGCTCCCATAACCTTAATAGAACAAATCCTAAACCTAACCAAAAACAAACATTGGCCAAACTAGGCTCTTGAAAACTGCTAGCTCCACAAGAGAATGGATATTTCTTGCAAGATAAAAGCAAGGAAATGAATATTTGTATTGATTTGACTTCCTATTTGGAATTTAATGGAATTTTAATGGTTATGAATTAGATTAAAAAGTTGTATAAAGAGTGATGTAGTGTTCTTAAATATCATTTATTTTAATAGATAAAAGACAATATTATTCAATGAAATAGGACAAATTTTATCATATTTTAGTGGGAATTAGGTGTACAATTTCTAATGATGTTCAAGAGTAGTTGGGGAGTGCCAAGTTAGTCAAACCATATATCCAAGAAATCAACTCAAGATAGCGTAAAAAATGATAAGATGTGCACTTTTCTTTTTTTACAATTGATTTAACACTTAGATTTTTACATCTTAATCATTGTACACGAAAAAGTAAAATTGACTATAAAATTAGAAATGCAAGCTATAGATTAAGTATTATCCACACTCAATATACTATTATCATAATATAGACACATTCTTCAAAAAATAAACATTAATCAATTGAAATATAATCTCATAAATAATTAGAAATTGAAATAAATAATTTATTATTTATGGATTTCTTTCACCTTACAATTTTTCAAAATTTATATTTGTTTTTTATTAGGATAAAACAAGTTTTGAAGGGGCCCCAAAACCCTTACGACCAAAGAACTATCAACGTTTAATGGATTAGACTACGTGGCAGTGAACAACAGGTTTATGAAAGGACTTGAAACCTTCTGGACTTACGGGCATCTAGAGACCAAAACCCAAAGACTGCACAAAACTTAAACAAAAATTCAGAGCAACCACAACCAACCCAACACCAGCCAAACATCAAGTGTAAAACATTGCAAAACAAGTTGGCCCAAGCAAAGGGTCTAAGTTAGCAAACAGTAGACCTCAAAAAAACAAAGAACGAGGGTTTATTAGGTAGCCCCAGCCAACATGAAAGATTTTCCCAAGCTACCATAATCTGTAATAGAACAAAGCGTAAACCTAACCAAAAACAAATGTTGGCCAAACTAGGCCCTTGAAAAACTCCTAGCTCCACAAGAGAATGGATATTTCTTGCAAGATAAAAGCAAGGAAATGAATATTTGTATTGATTTGACTTCCTATTTGGAATTTAATGGAATTTGAATGGTTATGAATTAGATTAAAAAGTTGTATAAAGAGTGATGTAGTGTTCTTAAATATCATTTATTTTAATAGATAAAAGACAATATTATTCAATGAAATAGGACAAATTTTATCATATTTTAGGGGGAATTAGGTGTACAATTTCTAATGATGTTCAAGAGTAGTTGGGGAGTGCCAAGTTAGTCAAACCATATATCCAAGAAATCAACTCAATATAGCTTAAAAATGATAAGATGTGCACTTTTCTTTTTTTACAATTGATTTAACACTTAGATTTTTACATCTTAATCATTGTACATGAAAAAGTAAAATTGACCATATAATTAGAAATGCAAGCTATAGATTAAGTATTATCCACACTCAATATACTATTATCATAATATAGACACATTCTTCGAAAAATAAACATTAATCAATTGAAATATAATCTCATAAATAATTAGAAATTGAAATAAATAATTTATTATTTATGGATTTCTTTCACATTACAATTTTTTTAAATTTATATTTGTTTTTTATTAGGATAAAACAAGTTTTGAAGGGGCCCCAAAACCCTTATGACTAGAGAACTACCGACGTTTAATGGACTAGACTACGTGGCAGTGAACAATAGGTTTAACAAAGGACTTGAAACCTTCTGGACTTACGGGCATCTAGAGACCAAAACCCAAAGACTGCACAAAACTTAAACAAAAATTCAGAGCAACCACAACCAACCCAACACCAGCCAAACATCAAGTGTAAAACATTGCAAAACAAGTTGGCCCAAGCAAAGGGTCTAAGTTAGCAAACAGTAGACCTCAAAAAAACAAAGAACAAGGGTTTAGTAGGTAGTCCCAGCCAACATGAAAGCTTTTCCCAAGCTCCCATAACCTTAATAGAACAAATCCTAAACCTAACCAAAAACAAACATTGGCCAAACTAGGCTCTTGAAAACTGCTAGCTCCACAAGAGAATGGATATTTCTTGCAAGATAAAAGCAAGGAAATGAATATTTGTATTGATTTGACTTCCTATTTGGAATTTAATGGAATTTGAATGGTTATGAATTAGATTATAAAGTTGTATAAAGAGTGATGTAGTGTTCTTAAATATCATTTATTTTAATAGATAAAAGACAATATTATTCAATGAAATAGGACAAATTTTATCATATTTTAGTGGGAATTAGTTGTACAATTTCTAATGATGTTCAAGAGTAGTTGGGGAGTGCCAAGTTAGTCAAACCATATATCCAAGAAATCAACTCAAGATAGCTTAAAAAATGATAAGATGTGCACTTTTCTTTTTTTACAATTGATTTAACACTTAGATTTTTACATCTTAATCATTGTACACGAAAAAGTAAAATTGACTATAAAATTAGAAATGCAAGCTATAGATTAAGTATTATCCACACTCAATATACTATTATCATAATATAGACACATTCTTCAAAAAATAAACATTAATCAATTGAAATATAATCTCATAAATAATTAGAAATTGAAATAAATAATTTATTATTTATGGATTTCTTTCACATTACAATTTTTCAAAATTTATATTTGTTTTTTATTAGGATAAAACAAGTTTTGAAGGGGCCCCAAAACCCTTACGACCAGAGAACTATCAACATTTAATGGACTAGACTACGTGGCAGTGAACAACAGGTTTAAGAAAGGACTTGAAACCTTCTGGACTTACGGGCATCTAGAGACCAAAACCCAAAGACTGCACAAAACTTAAACAAAAATTCAGAGCAACCACAACCAACCCAACACCAGCCAAACATCAAGTGTAAAACATTGCAAAACAAGTTGGCCCAAGCAAAGGGTCTAAGTTAGCAAACAGTAGACCTCAAAAAAACAAAGAACGAGGGTTTATTAGGTAGCCCCAGCCAACATGAAAGATTTTCCCAAGCTACCATAATCTGTAATAGAACAAAGCGTAAACCTAACCAAAAACAAATATTGGCCAAACTAGGCCCTTGAAAAACTGCTAGCTCCACAAGAGAATGGATATTTCTTGCTAGATAAAAGCAAGGAAATGAATATTTGTATTGATTTGACTTCCTATTGGAATTTAATGGAATTTGAATGGTTATGAATTAGTTTAAAAAGTTGTATAAAGAGTGATGTAGTGTTCTTAAATATCATTTATTTTAATAGATAAAAGACAATATTACTCAATGAAATAGAACAAATTTTATCATATTTTAGTGGGAATTAGGTGTACAATTTCTAATGATGTTCAAGAGTAGTTGGGGAGTGCCGAGTCAGTCAAACCATATATCCAAGAAATCAACTCAAGATATCTTAAAAAATGATAAGATGTGTACTTTTGTTTTTTAACAATTGATTTGACACTTAGATTTTTACATCTTAATCATTGTACACAAAAAAGTAAAATTGACTATAAAATTAGAAATGAAAGCTATAGATTAAGTATTATCCACACTCAATATACTATTATCATAATATAGACACATTCTTCGAAAAATAAACATTAATCAATTGAAATATAATCTCATAAATTATTAGAAATTGAAATAAATAATTTATTGTTTATGATTCACTGCATATAGGTAATTGTGTTATGATTTCTAGAGGCCGACATGAAATCCAAAATGTCTATATATTGACATCACAATGAATCATTTTTGTATGAGTGAAAGTGATAGGTTATGTGTAAAGGCGGAAGTGTTAAGTCACAGAGTATGTTGGTAAAAAGGAGTTAAGTGTGCAAAAGAGGATCTATACAAGAAAGTTGTGCTATCACTAGATCACATTACCTGTTGTTTTCTAATCCTTGCAACAGTCAAATCCTCTAACCGGGTAAGCTCTAACAAGCTTCATTGCTCAAATACTCTAACAAGGTGATCCATTAGTTTGAATTCAGAAATCCTCTACCAAGGTTACTCCTTATAGGGTACTACCTTTTATAGGATATAGCTTTTAACTAAGCTTTGGGATCCTTAATAGGATTCGCTCCTAGCATAGCATTTTTGTAGTCCCTAACCGGTCAGTTATCTATTACTGTAGATAGTTAACTTGTGAGTCCCATCTCACTGTGGTTTTTACCTATTTGGGTTTTCCACATATAAACACTTGTTCTATGGTGGATGTTTTACTTATTGTGGATGTTGTTATATCATTTTTTATTGCATGCATATTGTTTATTAAACTTGTTAAGTTTATTCACTGATCAGTGTTTAAAGTAGCACCTATTTTGGTGTCACTGATTCACCCCCCTGTCCTCTCAGTGATTTACAAGTCCATCAAAATCCAGACCTCGTCATCTTAGAGAACACTAACTGAAGAGTTCTGAAGAAACCCAAAATAAAAAAGCCTCTCCCAAAAAATCAAGATAACCAAAGGAGCAAAATGAGAGAAGAGAGACAAAGAAACCACCATAGATCCAGAGAAAAGGTAGAGAATAATTTGAGAACATCAAAGAAGCCCTCAAATATATAGCCATGAAGATCTCCCAGTCAAGGCAGAAACAAATTCTTCATGACCCCTTAGAACAAGGAGGGAGACTCTCACAGAAAAACTAATAAGGCCAAAAGATTTGTCGCTTCAAACCAGCCCATCTAGCAAAAAAAAGGTTCTACTGAGCAAAACATCCATGTGCAACAAGGGTGACACATAGAGGGAAATTCTCATGACCCACGAGGAGGAGAAAGACCACCCCGGTCATAGCAAAACCCATCTAGAAAAATAAGTCCTATGTGGAGAATAGGCCCAATGGAACAAAGCAAGTCCTCCAAAAAGGCGCATGATTCAAGCCAAACAGAAGCTATAAAGTTGTCGCCATAAGCTACCAAACAAGCCCCCAGACCAGGGAAGAGAATCCAAGCAGACCATCAATCTCAACATTCCCAACCCCACTTCCAAACTCTTCAACATCCTCCACCGAAACCCAAGATCCAAGCCACCTCCCATACCAACGTGCGTTCGATTCAACAAGAATAGAGCCAAGGAAGTGATGGAAGGAGACTAGAAAGGCCATAAAGGAAACCACACAGTCCTCCTCCTTATCTAAGTCATCATATATTTGTTAATTGTTTATAAGTAACATAAGATTTAAATAATAATACATAGAAAAAATTCTATAATATAAGTCATACATCTAACTTTTAATATATCAATATATGATTAAAAGTTATATAATTGTTCATCAATTAAAACCATGGGAGTTTAGGTAGTGATATATTAGATTAGAATGTGTTAGTGTAGAATATGTTAGAACCTTCAAAATTTGCAAAGTTATAGTCTAATATCACTTGTTTGAAAAAACTTAAACCCCAAATTTGGTCATTGCAAAGTCTTGGTCTATTGTGTCATTTATCTCTTTTAGTCAAAATATTTTTGTCACCATGCTTATAGTGGCAAATTTTCCCCTTTCATGTTATGTCCTTGTGTTTCCATCTTATTAATGTCTCATAGACAAACCTTGCAATCCCATAAAAGTCAAAAGTCGATCATATGTGTCAATCATGGGATAGTAGTGAAAGATATTCTACACAAGGTCTATATCATTGTCCCACATGGTAAAGGTCTTTGGTCCTAGGAAGCATTACAGGGAAGCAATGGTGAAAGTGCTAGAGACATTTGGTCAAACCGCAAGCCCACAACAGTCACAACATAGCATAAGATGTTTCCTACGATATGGCAGTATGAAGTTGGTGTAAAGGGTAAAATGGACTCGTGGTCTCGTGTGCTGGAATGGTGGAAACAAGGGGTATGTTTTGGGGTGGCAAGTACTAGTAAATTAAGATGTAATGAGGACCTCGTTAGCCCACGAGGATGTAAGGGCTCACCCAAGGTTATAATGTGTGGTAGCGGGATGTATTAGGAGATACAAATATTGATCAATACTTCATGTCACCTTATCAGGAAGATAATACACTTGAAGTGCCAGAGGATAGGGATGATATGTATATAAGGCACTCCCTAAGGGAAAAAGTGATGATGAAAGGGTGGTTGCTTCTTTAAGATTTTTAGATGATGGTGATTTTATTAATTCCAAGGAGTTCAAAGATTTTTGGATGAAAAATAAGATGAAAGAATTTGAAGAGAAAATCCAGATAAACAAGATGGGGATAGGTGAATCCCAAGATGATAAAGTGGCTACCAGAATATTTAAAGACCTCAAAATTGATTAAATTAATATCAGCCCCAATGAGGCTAGAAAAATGGTGAAACAGAGTAACATGTTGCTTATTCTTTGGATGGATTCATAGATAGTTTTTCTATTGGATCAAGTGAGGAGCCAAGAAGATCCAATGTTGATTTCACAGTTTGACTTAGATCAAGGTGTAAAATTTGGCTCGGGATATAATCCAAAGATTAAAACATTGGCATTTTGGATAACACATAAAAATACTAAAAAACCAAGGTTACAAGATATAGTCCAAGAGATGACAGGATCGGCTATGGTAAAAGATTTGAGAGATATTTCGACTATAGAGAAACTACAGTGATTATGCATTCGGCCATGTTTACACAAGTAGTTAAGTATCACAAGACTCAAGTAACATTAAATGAAGAAATAAGTAGATTGTATTTTGAAAATGTACAAATTGAAATAGAGCATGTCAATGGGAGAATCTCCATTACCTCCAAACATTGAAATGGTGCTATATTGGCCTCTTCATGCTATAAAATCTAAAGGAATGGTTATAGAGGAACAAGTGAATTCCACAAAGTGAATTTGTGAAGGAAAGATTCAATAATTGGAAGAGCTTGTCAAAGCTACTGAGGAGAATGTGGGAAGGGGAATAGTTTAAGTACTGGAAGGAATTCTGAATCGCAGACTGAAGATTTTGTCGATAAAATTGATGATGTGAATAAGTACTATGATTCTCTTGTGAAGGTAAGTGATTAATTGAATGTTCATATTCCTATATTGAAACAACTCTATGAGACATGGAAATTGACCTATCATATTTTGGTGCCATTGTGTAAAATCTTTTGAAAATCTTCAAGTGGTCCAATTACATTGGCACCTACATAAAAGATGGTGAAAGTTACAATGGTTGATAAGTTTAAGTATGTAGCTGGTGAGGAGTATAAGTTCAAATCAAAAATTGATTATTTTCATACATTTAAGCATCAATCCATCCCATAGATACTGGATAGTGATAATAAGATAAAGAGTCTAGAGGAATGGAGGAAAGAGTTTGATCAGATGGTGTCTAAGGTACTTTCATTGATATTGAAAAAAGAAGAAGTTAATGTACAAAATTTCAATTATGTTCTAGATAGGGTGGTAGCCTTGGAAACAAGTTATAATAGGTTTGTGATGGAGACTAGAGTAGTCTTGGATAGTATATGGAAGGAGCATGTGATCAATGTACAACAACTACAACAATACCAATAGCCTAGTAATAATTTGGTTTACCAGTAGGAATAGAAGTACCTTAATCCTCCTGAGGATTAATGTTTTATTCAATCATTATTTTTAACTTTTGAAGTATGCTCGGTGGAGAATAGAACCCTGCTAGACAACCTAGGTCACAAGTATCTATATGGGCTTTAATGTGAACAAGTAATCAAATTGTGTTCTTAAAGTTTTGGTGCTTTATAAAGGGCCAACTTTCAAATTTGTCTTCTTCCACGATTTGAATATTCCAATGTGGTCACAGGGTTTTGGTCAACATCAACAACCAAAGTGTTCGCATATTGAAGATTAAAGTTCGAATAATATAATGAGTGGATATTTTGTGTATCTTTGTTTTCGAGTGATTAATTTAAAATTTTTGTAACTGAAAATAAAAAATCAGTAGCTTTGTCGCTTCCTTCAATCCTATAAGAAGGAAACAAGTACTGTAGAGTAGAGTTCTAAACTCTATTTTGGGGCAAAGGGTGTGTATTGTAAAGCTTCGATATAGCAACATATAAGTTACAATGATTTTGTGTTTCAAGATTTGGCTTCAGTTGTTTGTGGAAATCAATAAGAAAATATCAGTTGATCATCTCCAATTTGTGTTTATTCTTATCATATATATGTTGAACCCAAGGCAAGATTGAGAGGGGGGGTGAATCAATCTAAACAAATATTAGTGCAACACATAAATAATTAATCAACATCACATATCCAACACATCATAAACACCAAGGTTTTCTACATGGAAAACCCAAACAGGAAAAAACCATGGTGAGCACTTGCCTATAAAATATATCCACTATGTATATCGGATTACAATGAATGAACTCACTACTCTAGACTTGCAAACCAATGCTAGTTGCTCTTTGAGAAAGATATAAAAGAGGACTTACAAACCTAAAGCTAACTACAATAGGGAAAGATACAAAAATGAATTGAAAAGAAGGATCTCCTGATCAGGAAGTTGTCCTTGAACTTTGCATCAAGTGACCAACATCAACACAGACAATTTAGACCTTAACTACCAACAGTCTGTCTCATCCCACTGCCATAGTCTCAAACAACTTGCATATACCATTTAAACACAACGCTGATAATATTCACATCACATACTTCCTCTTATCCTTTCTTCCACTTCACCACAATACTCTCTACACACAACATTTTTTATATACAAAATAGATCATCAAAGATTGAACCAAGTGGGCCTGAAACAAAATATACCTTCTAGAACAAAAACACACATGCTAATCCACTCCAGGAGAAAGAGGGGACCAAAACACATCTTCCAAACATCAATTCTCCAATCCACAATCTCCCACTTTGTCATTGATGGTAACACTTGACCACACTTGACTAAACTCAAAATCTTGATCAACTTGCAAAACAATACTACTCTATCGAAAATTCTACAAAAACTGCTCAATCTCTCTCCTGAAAAAACTAAATCTCTCCACTGTTCAATCTCTCCCCCTATCAGAGATATCTCAAAACTACTCAATCTTTCCTCCTTTGTCATCAAAGACAAATTTCATAGCAACACTCCACACTCTACTCCTCCCTATGAGAGAAACCACAGTATCAATCCAGGAAAAGCACTAGTCATGAAAGCTCCCCCTGTAAAGATGCACCTCCACAATGCACCTAACTAGAAGGAGGGGCAATAACTCCAAGCTTCTCCCGAAGAAACACATGTATATTTACCAATGCCTTAGTGAAAATATCTACAACCTGTTCTTTTGTAGAAATGTATTCCAATTGAACTTCCTTCTCAGCAACCTTCTCCCTTAAGTAGTGATATCTAATTGAAATGTGTTTTGTTCTTGAATGCATAACTGGATTCTTCGAAATGTTTATTGCACTTGTATTGTCAGACATGATAATAGGAATTGCTTCATCATATGTTACCTTGATATCTTTAAGAGTCTGCCTCATCCACATCACCTGAGTACAGCAAGATGCCACTACAATATACTCTACTTGTATATATCCACCTTCCGAAAATGTATATATCCATCTCCAATGGAATTCATGTAAAGAGACTCCGTGAGAATTTTTAGATGATTTAATCTTCCACGTTGGGCATGTATGTTGATGCGCTTTGTTCCTGAACATTTTGCACATACTTTTCTTTTGAAGTTTTTTGTCAATCAGTTTGCTTGCCTTTCACCTATGCTCCCACAATTCACATTAGTCACTCAACAAATCTATTTTGAACATATCTTGCAAGCATGGCACTTCATGGTGCAACATCTCTTTGAGACGTTCAATATGCATTAACTCATGTAGTATCCGATTGTAGTATTCGAGTTTCCATCTGCTAATTTCAATTGCTTACAAATCGACTTTCTGCAAACGTTGCAATCATCGCATTCTGGTAAACAGTTCAGATGCTTTGTTTGTGATTCCATGTTTTGCAGGCATATCTACACGGTATGGCTTTATACCTGCGGATTGTACCTGTTTAAAAGTTTTTGAGGCTTTTTCAACCCATTCATTTTGTGCATGTTACGCGATCATTTCATTTCAATTCCCCGAGGCATTTTATCAAACAACGCACAGTAGCAACCCATCTGACAAACCTCTCT